>NC_084761.1:93996145-94675175 GCF_028858725.1 Colius striatus | reverse complement strand
AGCCAATAGCCCATCCCAGTAAGAGCAAAACTGTATGATACTAAGGATAGAGTATTATAGCAGTGTTTACATTTCAAATCAATTCCATTCACACCATCTGAGCCTGCTACCCTGTACTGGATTCACCTTTGGAGAGCATCAAATTCTACAAATGCAATTCCAGTTTCAAACACCTTGGCAGAATTCATACTAAAGCATAGCTTTAAAGATGCATTTTAGCCTGATACAGGATACACTAAATTTACTTGCATCTGCTACAAGCAGTCAAAGCTATAGCGGAATGAGATTGATCAGATCTTGCACTTTACCAATGAGAACTCTAAGTATTTATGTTGCCTCTGATACTCAGCAGTTTGATCATGGCTCCATGTCCTCCTTCACCTTCATTATTCTATTCAAGCTTTATAGGCTTAATCTATAGGTTCAGTACTCAGTACTGTTCAAGCTTTATAGGCTCCCAACTGCTATAAAGAATTAACTTCATTGAAACAAGGGTTTTGTCACCTCCACTATGGGATCAGCCCTTACCTATCTCTTTCAGTGGTATTAACTACCATACTGTTTTCTCCATCAATCTACTTGTTTCCATTTTGAAACTTCATTAGATATATGTTAATATTGGGACACACTAAATGAAGTTATGCTTCTTCATTAAGAATCATCTTTTCTTCCCTGGGCAATGTCTGGTAGTTATCAGGGCAGGCTATTTGGAAGTCTACATAACTTCATCATACAGATCTGCTTTTGCCTCTCAGGTGTTAAGTTAGGGGATACTTCAATATATAACAGCTTTACAAATCATAATTTTTGTCTCCCCCATTAATCTATATCATGGACATCAGAGCACTGTTGCTTTAGGTGAGGGAATATATGGCCTATGTGAACACATAAAGGTTCAGAGCTCTTTATACAAAGATGTGGAATGGGTCTGGTACTACTTCCAAGCAAATTTGAGGATGATGATACCCTCTCTTTTGTGATGTCTCCCCAAAAGGATTGCTAGTTTAGCAGTTGCTATCCTTTGAGTTCATGTGTCTCCTAACTGAATCCACATAGCCTTAGATTTGGGTAAGAAGGTATT
Source organism: Colius striatus (assembly GCF_028858725.1). NCBI lineage: Eukaryota > Metazoa > Chordata > Aves > Coliiformes > Coliidae > Colius > Colius striatus. The sequence continues at coordinate 94,674,094 of NC_084761.1, read as the reverse complement.
TTCAGTATTTGTGGCTTCTACTTTGATATTACACAGTATGCAACCTTTTGGAATCATGACCAGGACTGCCATTGAGGCTCTCTAAACAAAGAGTACTTGATTTAAGGTAAATTGAAATTTGTTGTTTAATTCAGATGGAGAGGGAGAAGGTGTTAAAAAAAAAAAAAAAAAGCAACATTCTAAACCCAAGAAAAATAAGCAATGCAAAATAACCCCATAATTGCTCACTACCAGTCCTTGAGCAACCATACCTCCACCAAACTTCAACCCCTAGTTTTTATTGCTGAGCACAACATCATATGACCTGGAATATCCCTTGGGTCAATTGGGGTCATCTGTCCCAGCCATGCCTGCTTCCAGCTTCTTGCCCACCCTCAGCCTGCTCACTGGCAGGGCAATATGAGAACTAGAAAAGATAATTACACCATGTAAACACTGTTGAGCAACAAATAAAATGTCCTTGTTTTACCAATGTTTTCATCACATACCCAAAACATAACACCATACTAGCTACTAAGGAGAAAATTAAGTCTATCCCAGTCAAAACCAGTTCAGCTATGTAAATGAAATCTATAATGCCAATGGGAATTTTTATAATAATATTAAAATTCTCAGTACCTGTGGTCATTACTTTTCTCTTTGCTCATCCTTAGTATCATTCCCTTATTCTGTCAATTGCACGCCATGAACACATGGTTTTAATTTCTCTGGATAATGACAGCTCTTCATCTGCTCTCTAGAATTACGTGTGAATGTATTCAGCAGCTAGGCACTAGTCCTTCTTACATTTATAATGTGCTTATATTTGGAATTGCTTTTTTTTAAAGACTGAATTAGGAATCAGGGAAGGAAGTAGAGAAGAGAAGGGCATCAAGGGTCACATGGAATAAACCATCTCTGTTCTTCTTTGTTGACAATTCCTAGTTTTTACCCTGAAAGTTGAAGTTACTCAAGTTGAAAGAGTTACTCTCTTTCAATTATGTTGATAAATGCACAGAATTGTCTGTCCTCCTTTTAGGTTTATGATTTTGAAGTATGTGCTCAACAGGAGATAGTGCTGCCTAGAGGACAGAGCACTCTCAAGGCTTTAAGGTACCTAGGTTCATCTTCTAGTTTTTTCCACTATGTCCTTGATCATCTTATTTAAGAGAGTTCCATCTTTCATTTTTGCAACAATTATATGTGTAAAATGAGACATTCACATATTTCCCATTTCAGACATTGAGAGAACTGTACAAATTCCTGAATAAATGAGATTTCTGGATTAGTGAAGATTCATCAGTTCTGTAGGATACTATCCTGAGCAAGGCAGACAGTGTTGGACAGTGGAGGAAGGAACCTTCAGGAACATGTGAAAATATCAGTGCTTTCAATTTTTCACTTGTACACTGGGTGATTCATTCTGCTATGTAAATTAGTTGTTGTGAGAATTCTTTAATCTTGAGTACTTGTCCTTGGTTTTCACTTCTAAAACCAGCTCTACCTTGATGTGAAGAGATCCTTTCATCCAGATTTCTCTTCTGTGAGAAAAGTTTGTGGTTGTTTTTTTTTTGATGGGCAATGCTTTTGGGTTTTGTTTATATAAACAAGTCAATGTTAATTAGCCTATTTCCACAGCCCTAAGAGCACAGATAACACTTTGTGTATGATGTTTGAGTATGGGATTCAGTTTCACCATTTATCTCTGGAAAGCATAATTTTCTGCATTGTTAAGTGTGGTGGGTTGATCTGTCTGGATCTCCAGAAGTCAGACATATTTAATTCTCACAAAAGACACCCCTGTCACTGCCTCCCTGCTACCAAAACTTTGCCACACAAATCGGATACAGTGAGTTACAGCCATGCTACTCAGATAGTTACAGTGGCATAGATATATGGACACTGATTCTCAAACAGGATAAACTACCACATCCCCATTAAGTCCTTGGAGCTACATTCCTGTTCTTTGTCAAAGGAAAAAGCCCATTATCTGTATCCAGACCTGCTTTTGCCAATCAATACTTAATAATAATTGACATGAGAACATATAATAGGGATGGAAGTTCCATCAAGATTTACAGAGGCTTTGTTCTGCTATATCACATGATATTGTTCTAGGTCTCTTCCTTTTTTCCTACATTGTACAGAAGGGGATTCCTAAAAAGTTTTCAGTACATCATAAACCAGAAATAAACATTACAGAATTTGTAGGAGGTGATGTTATTCAGATAGTACTGAAAGCTATCTGATATTACAGAGAATGTGTTAATCCCAATTTCCTGCCTTAAATTCAACTTACTGATAACATAAACCAGTATTTCTGATGGCTAATACAGATAAGAGGGAATGTAAAATCTGAATGAACTGCTAGTGGGATATCCCTGACTGGATAGTGTAATACAGTATTGAGAAATATTTATGAGATACACTTATGAGACAGACAAATAATGGGAAGTTCTGACCTAAAAACACTGAGAAACAACATCAATACATAGACTAAAACAATGTGACATATTGATTACGACCAAAGCTCAATTCACACCACAGATGATATATTGTACTGACTCATTTGTGTTTTAAGTATGGTAATATGCATTAGTTACTTGTTTTCACATCTTTCAGAACCTCTTGTAGAACTCTTTGAGAGCCCTCCCTTAACAATTAATTAGTGAATTGTCTGTCAGTATGCATATCCTTAACTGATTGGCTTCAGTGATGAATTGGCAAGAGGATCTTTATGCATTTACTGTCCCATTCATTGTGCAGGACTTGAGACCCCGTTCCTAGCTATGAAATCTCTGAAGTCATAGAACATAATGTCTGAACAGTTTCTAAATCTAATTGACAAGTGCATTTCTGTTCTGAAGATGCACTTGAGAAATAGAAAAGTACTGTTTGTCCTCTTTGCAGGAGTTTAGGATTTTTTATTGTGATGCAAGGTAAAAACAACTGGCCGAAGGACATGCAGGACTGGAAGCCTAACCTCTTCCTTCCCTGTTTTCTCATGGGCTAGTAATCTGGGGTATAATCTAAGAAATGCTGAGAGTTATTGAAGAAAATTTCTAGGAAATTTATCCTTTCAAAAGCCTAACTGGTGTACACACACATGGCAGATTGCAAAGCTGCTCTTTCATGTTACCACTCTAGGCAATTCTCATCTTCCCTAGAAAATCCATGCTGAGGAAGGATAGAGTGAGAAACCATGACTTCTTCAGACTCACAACTTCTTCAGGAGTTCTCTTGTACAGACAACTGGATTTCCCTTCCTTCCTTCACTCAGATTCAGCACCAAAGTCCTCTTTTTGCAGTTCCTTTAATTTCCAAGAGAATTTATACGCTTAACTCTGGCTTGAAGGCAGATGTAACATACAGCTTTCTGCATCACTTCCCATTTTTCTTTAATTACTCATCTGAAAAAGCACCTATCCTTGCTTGTCTTTTTCTCTTGATTTCTGATATTATTTGCTGTGTCATTTATCTACAGGGTAGGATTTTTGACATTTCATTAAAGGACTAAACTCAGCTAAATAAATGAATGAAAATAGTTGTTTTCTCTGAAGGACACACAATGTAGCTGACAAGTGAAATACGATAGTGGGTAAATACTATGATCCAATAATACACAATAATTTAGGAAATATAAATGGATATTAAATTGCTCTCTGTAGAAGTGCCCCCAATTAGTAATTACAGCAAGTGTCATTCTCTTAAGAAGAATATCTCCTTCATTTGCTGAGGCTAGAAACAACTCTTGAGAAAGGGGCTGGCATGAGTGAACAATACCTTTTCCTTCTTTTGTTTTGCTCAATATTTTGTAGCCCTTGTGAGTTGTAGTGATTGCACTCCAAGATACCTGATGTGTCTCTTCGTTGTCTGTTAATAATGTGACTTTTCTAGAGAAAGTTTTAAATTAGGCTTTAAAAACACAACCTAGGAAAATTTTAAACAAGTAGATGATGTGTTTTCTTTTACAATAACCATCTTGCATCTTGGCCAGGTGCAATTTTGTTTTCTGACATTTCATGACAGAGGACTCTCATGTCTTGAAAAATCTAAATGTTCAGATATTAGCAATGAAAAAAATACTCACTAAAGCATTCATATCCCATATTGTTTTTCACATTGTTTTAATACTGGCAAGTATTATGTCCTCAGTGAGGTATATTTTCTATAAACTCCCATTATTGATTTGGTAACAAATCTACTGTTGCTTTTATAACCTTACTATATTGTGGTTCTCTACAATTGACTTTGAGGTCTTATATAAAAGTATATTACCCTCTGTGTAGGCAAGAACAAGGTACTGGGCAAAGTGCAGTCCAAGATTTCATTCTAATCCCGTACTGACCAGGTCTGACTTTGCAATGGATTCTGGTGGAGACCATCCCTTGTTTGTTCCATCGTTGTTTTCCAAGGATATAACTAACCTGAACTAATCACATCTAAGGCAAAGTGGGCTGATTATGGACTGCTTTTAGTGCTTTGGGAGAAGTCAATGCAGTCTAAATGCTGTTCAAATTATGCTAACTATTCTCACTATTCCTATTATCTTTCTTAGGACCTATTCTATTCAACGTCATGACACCCAAAGATCCTTCAAGTTGGAGAAAGTTACTGTAGACTCATCAGTAATTTTTTTAGTCTCAACTTGGCAGTTTCTTTTTTGTGCTACTAATAACACTTATCTATGTGTTTTTAAAAGTTTATTGTTAATTGCCAGTGAGAAGTTCAGAAGATATTTTGAACCAGTCCCTGAAGGTCCTGTACGTATACTCCTTATGTGGACATGAGATTTCCATGTGAGAAATACTTAAAACCACAGATATCCTTTCTGTAATCTCATAGTGATTTTCCTGCAAACATTGGGTAGTAGTCTTATATTTCCCCTCCTGTTTTCTTATCTTCCACAGTGATCTGATATCATTGTTATTAACACAGTATTTACTGAGATCACTGAAACTAAGCTGATTTATGTCATCTGAGGATTTAGCCCATCAGGTCTCATAAACTGTATTTGCAACATACTTTGAAAAATTTAATCCTGCTGATCTACTGAAAGAGGGACAAAAAAGGTTTATATTTAAAAAAAAAAAAAATGTTCATATTCCTTTCTCAGTGAATTTCAGCAATTCCTGGATTATATCAAAACCAATGAGCAAAGGGTAAAGTGTGTAAATACTACTTCAATCCAAATTATTTATTGCTGTAATTCTGAGACCATATTCCACAGTTTCTGTGTTCTTGGTTTGGGTTTTTTTTTTTCTCCTCTCTTTAAGCATAGCTTTCATGTATTATAGCCTAAGAAAAGGAGAAAACTCAATACATTACTTAGAGTAATGGCTTCTGAAGAGAGACTTTGGCATTGCTGAATCCCGTATGATGAACTGAATCAAGACTTCTAATAGGAAAGCTGTACCCCACCAGAATGATTCCCATCAAAATGATTCCCAGGTGGTCACATAAATACTGGGTTTTTCTTAAATTCCACAGTGCAATTTTTAGCTTAGTTTGACATACACAGATTTTTTTTGCCAGGTTCTCCATGCTTGTATCTAGGCACCTCCAGTACTGCATTTAGGCAACATGATTAATATCTATCAGGTTGGTTCTCTCATCCTCTCTCCAGTTTGAAAATTGACAGTAGTAGAGAATTTCAGATTAGAATATATCTATTAAAAGAAGTGTATTTGTCACTTGAAGCAGAAAGTAGCAAGGAATGCAATGGTCTGTAATTTCTCAGAGAATTTATTCCACCTTCTTGTCAGACTGCTAAGTGAGCTCAGTAAAGAAAATAGTCTGTAATCAAATGAATCAACAAATAACTCTTTAGACAATCCTAACATTCATAAAAGATGCTTCAATACATTTGCTGCCACCTGAAAACCTTAAGGGTCTCATCGTGATGTACAAATTAGGCATGTGCAACCTCAAAGTAGATGGGAAACTGAGTTAGTGTCAAAGAAAGACTTTTTCATTAACTTCCAGTAGCATAGAGCCTGTGATATGCTGTGGTTTCTCAAGCCAGTGCTGTCTATGTGTGTTTGTACTTCAATACAGACAAAACCTTCAAATACAGTCAGTATGGAAAGTCACAGAATCACAGAATCTTAAGGGTTGGAAGGAACCTCAAAAGATCAGCCAATCCAATTCCCCTGCCAGAACAGGACCATCTAGAGTAGGTCACATAAATTAGATTAGAAAAAGAAGAATGTGGAAACTCTTTATTATTTGTATTTTAACTACTTGGTTCTCACACTTAACTATGCATTTTGTTTAACAAACCAGGGCTGTAAATCTGTCAACCTCATCTCAAGAAATAGGCCTTTAATTTTGCTTTTCTTTTTTTTTTCTCTTTCAAAAAATGGAGTGACAAAATCTAATTTTATGATATCACTTTTTTTCAGCATTATGACACAATATTGAAAACCAGTTTGGAATAAATGTGAACAATTATTATCAGAAGCTCAAACAAAAGGTAAACAGCTATATTTTCATAGAAAGAAAAACAAAGAAGGTAAATAACATTTAATCTTTAAAAAACAGAAGAAAAAAGTTGTAGGGAAGTTATTTAGGAATATCTTTGCTGTCTTGTTTCATCAATGAAACGACAAGTTTTCCCTTCATATTTCCTGCAGTCTCTGCCAGTTCCACAACCCCGTTTCACAGCCAGTGATTATGTTATATGGTCTTAAGTGTCGTGACTGAAGTCTGAGCCAGTCATGCAGTTAATTTAAAAACTGACAGATTGCTCAAACTTTATTAAACAAAAATAGAGTTTACAACAACAATGCAGAAGACTTGTTCACTAAGAGCAAGTCATGCTGAAATGCATGGGAATTTTATGTTCTATCAATTCAGTGTTTATTTCTTCAGAATTTTCTTTTATTCGCTCCTTGACTCTTTTTCTCATAAACATTTAACATTAAAACCAAACCAAAACAGATTAATAGTTAAAAACCAAGAACATAGAAGCCTGGTTCAATCAAATTTTACTGCAAAATTTCTTTCCCTCTGAATGTTTTTTGCCATATGTCTGTTTGATGTGCAAAATTATTGCTTTAATAGACTAGCAGTTTAGAATTAGAAATCCTTTGGCACTCAAGACTACTTAATTTCTATTGCTGTTTCTCAGTTACAAGACAGTGGCCTGGAGATTTAGGAAAACTGGCTTCTAGTAATGACCTAGCCACTAAATTGTGCATCAGTTTGGGTAAATCACTTCTCTGAGGCTGATTTTCTCTTCTCTTTCTTCTTCAGTCTTACGCAATTCATTCAAGCTGTTTAACAGAACACATAAAACAGAAGTGAATATACACATCTCTGTACTCTACTCTCATCTAGAGAGTCTTATAAATCTTTTGTTCAATATGGCACAACACTTTACTGTACCAGCCTTCATCTTGCACTCCAGTAAAATAAACTAGAATACATAGGGCCCGACACAGCTTTATTTTAAATGCACACAAACATTTGTGTGCATATATATATAGATATAAACATATAGACATATATAAAAAACAGTATTTCAATCAGCATTTTGTCTTTTCCTCACCTTGTCTAAAAGTCAGAATGGAACTGAAGATGCATTGTACCTATCTTCCTGTGCTGCTGTGTGTGATAAGCGCAAGTTTCCTCTACATGCTCACATAGAAAATTACCCCTGTCCTCCTAAGGAGTTTCTCTGCAGCTAATACTGCATAGAAAATGCCCATTTGCTAAGACCATAGCTGCTTTGTGGATTTTAACTTGGAGTGAAATCTAACCAAATACTAACAGGGAGTTTAAATCTGAACATGAATCTATCTCCAGGAGTGTAATGAGAACAGGCATAAATAAAGACCAAATGTAATGATACTGTGGTAATATGCTAGAAGTCATTGCATCACTTGAGTACATCTTGAGTTAGAAGAATACCACCAGAATTTTCTTTTTTTGTGGTCTCAATTCAATTTCATTAAGTGCTGAGTCAAAACATCTTGCTTATAGTGAGTGGAAAGCATACCAATGGACAATTAACATGGAGAAGCAATCATTTATCATCTAGCTCCCAAAGAATCACTTGTAAATCCCTAAAGAAAACAGTTTTATTTCAAGGCTGGCATTATCCATATCCCTATGTACGGGAAGATGGGTTCTATGCCTCCTACACATGTCTAAATTTGGAAAACACGTTTTAAGGAGAAAAGAGGACAAAGTGTATAGAAAAAGCTGTTAATGAGAATGCAAAGTTATTTAGACAGACATTATCAGGAGGATGTATGCTTCACCAAATAAAACACAACTTTCCTAAAATACTGCCACAATCCTCTTATTGTTGCATGTTTTCTAAGCAATAAACCATTATAATACTCAAAATCATAAACATTTTTATTGCCCAAAGTCCTGGTGAAATCTATGATACCAAAGCTCTGTTTATTGCACTTGGGCCTTGTGTATTATGGAATTGTTGCCTCTATTGGTCATAAAACAGTGTTCTAGTCACAGAATGTATAACAATGGCAGTTTTAGTCTTTGCTGCATCTTATTCTGTAGCATCATGCAGTATTACAGTAATTTATCCTTACTGTGCAAAACTCTATTAAAATCAATAATGCAAGTACTTCCCTCACAAAACAGAGTTCATATCATAAAGATACCCTGCAAAAGCCTTCTATATATTGCTCAGTATGTCGCATTTATGAAATATACATGTAACCAAATTGCAGGCTTAATGTTTTATGCGTCTTTGATCTTCTTTCCATAAAAAGCAGAGAGTATTGATGCATATGAGCAGGCCTCCTGCGTACCTGTCAAAAGCTGGAAAGCCATAATATTTCTAGGACTAAAAAGAAAACTGATAAATAGAGGTGCATCAGGGATGCATGGATACCTACAAGATAGGTCCAATCTTTGTCCCACAGTTTATAATCAAAGAATCTGTTTGTAGAAGTATGAAAAACAGCCAATGGAATGTACCAGAATTGAGGACAGAATAGATTTTGAGAACTCATTCAGATTACCTACATGTATTCTCTAGAACAGAGTATACTTTTTTTTATGCTATAACTGACAGTTTTTCTAGTCTATGCTTAAAAAGATCACTGTAATCTTGCTTTGGACTTCTCTACCTTAGACTAAGAAAATACAAATCTTTCAGGCTAGCAATGAGGCAATTGAGAAATCATACAGTCGAGGAAGTTCTTAGCCCACATATCTGAAGATTTGGTTATGCTATTTTTTTAAAAGGAAAATTCATTTGGAAACACGAGTGACACACTATGAGCACCAGTCCTAGGTGGTGATCACTAGTAGAGTGTTTTGAAGGAACTGAGTAAAGTGCATGTAGCAAAGACCAAAGAGATTGATGGTGCTGTCATCATAAAAAAGAGGAGAATTCTTATAACAAAGTAGTTCTTCAAAAGGAAAGAAGGGGAGCACTGTGATCTTTGGATGCAGTTGTCCTTCTCACTAAGCTTTCCTCCCCACTGGGATTTTTCTCTCCTGAGCTGTGCTGTGAATATTTCTGGCAACATGAGCTCACAGAGACAGTTTACACAACTCTCCAGCAGCCTCTCACTTCCCACTCATGAAGTATTTCAAATATTTCAGACCAGGTGGCTGGGAAGCCAAAGAACGTAGTGGACTTACCTGCTAAGTGTGAATGTAAAATGCAGATAAATAAAGACTTTTGCAGTTCTTAGCAACATGTTTTCTCCCTCCCTGAAACTACAGAATCTGGCTTCACATCCTCGAGCACCATCTACTGGTTTCTTATCTGCTGAATTTTGCATCTAAACAACTAGAGATAGTGTTTGTCCCACCAGCACATAACAGGAGCTCAGGGTGGTGAATAACAGACAGCTTGAGACCAGCCCATAAGTTGGACTCTGTTTCTATAAAATGTTTGTCAAACAATTTTGAGTAATTAACAATTTCATAATAATCAAAGTCTGTTTCTGGACAATTTTCAAAGAGATAATAAGGCTTAACTGAGCCAGTAAATTATTTGCTGTGAACAGTTCAACCAGCTGTACGCTGTGCATTGCAGATTCAATCCTTTCTGTTTCTTCAACTCAAGTGACAGTTGTTATGTTAAAATGATGAAATAAAGCCCAAATCCTCAAAAATAATAATTAAGCACTAGGGAGCAGTAAACAAGCATGATAAAGTTATTAGTAAATAGTTAGTTTCCAGTGCTGTAATAAAAAGGAAGGGTGTAGCTTATTTTCAAGTCTTCTTTTTTATAATTTGTTTTCATTGGATGGTTTCCAGATTCTTTGTGGTTCTTCTAGATAATCACTAAGAAGCTAAATATCATGTCTTAGTTTTACTGAACCTGTTCTATAGATTCCACAAGGATCCTATAGAAATTACACAGAAAACCTGCAATAGAAACATCCAGAATGAAATAAATCAATGAGCTCTAAGATTTTTACATCTAGAGTCTCTCTTCTCATCAAAGACACAATCTCACAGGCTTTTCTATGTGTCTGGTCTTCCATTTCCATGTGTGACCCTGATGACTTTAGTATGGAGAGTGAGATTTCTGAATGAAATGGAAAGGCAAGGTAGAAACAGCACCTTTGGATTTTGTCTGTACTGACATTTCCACATTCACATGTCCACAGCCCAAATTCAGATGCAAATTCTACATTCTATGTTCTGTAAAGCACTTCAGGTTATCCTCATGCTCTTACTAATTTCTAGAGCTTAAATTCACTTCCAAATGAATGATTTAAGGAGAGAAAAAAGACCACAAAACACACATATTCGTCATTTTTGTACTTTAGGAAAGAAAAATGATCCTGAGATATATGAATAAAGTTAAGCAATCTATCCCTTTCAAAAATCTAGTTTGGCAGCTTGGCTCATGAAATTTGCACAAAACTGATTGTTTTTTATTTCTCCACTGCCATGTTCAGGCAGGTGATTTGTCAAGCTATCTGCACAATGGAGAGAAACACTGAAGTCATTTGTCTGTGATGAAATCGTATGTGCAGTCATAATGGAAAGTTAGTGAGTTGAAGTGTTTGTCAGAACTCCAGTCTTGAACTATTCAACATTGAATGAATTGGAACTGATGCGTGTTTATGTATATTTGAAGCTCAGGATTTCACCCCTCTTAATGTGACAAAAAATGAGGAGGGGAAAGCACATTATCCTTCTGGGACACCACATATTTTCTTTGTTGGAATCTTGACAAAAGGTTTCTGAAGTGTAAGCAAATTCCTTTCTAATACTGTTGGGTGTTAGGCCTTGAAATATGTGATTAATTTAATGTTTCATTAGCGTGATTTAACATGGTCTCATTTGGTTCAGATGGCCATGCCTCACAAACCTGACAATGGGGCACCAGGAGAAGCTGATCTGCCCTTCTCTGCATAGCAGAGACAGAGCCTTTCAGTTAATAAGGCCTGATAGAAGTCTCTACACATTTTACTCCTCTTTCAACTTCATAAGCCTGAAAATCAATTAGAATTAGCACTTATGCTACATTGCTCTTACTGTCACAGATAAGACCTGTGCAAGATCTTTTTAATTAAGCAGGAAATGAAGCCTGACATAACCTTTGACTCAGTTGTGGAACGGGATGCAATGAGGTGGCTGCCATCGCTGATAATGTGCTTTGGTATCTCCCCACAGTCTCTTGTGTCAGCTCAATCCCTTCACATGACTCACATGTTGAAAGTGCTTGAGAGTCTGAACAAGCAGAGCGAAGGCCAAAAGTGAGAGCACTGATTTCGGCCCAGAAGATTTAGCAGAGTACTCTGACATACTGAAATTACAGAGGCTCTCTAGTGTTAATGCCAGTAACTAAAGCTGGTTAAGTGTCTCCAGCTGTGAACTGAATCTTATGAAGAGAAGAACTATAACAGCCTAATCTGGGGCAGCTAAGTGTAAGGAAGTCATGCAGCCTGAAAGTCTCCCTGTTATTTCACTTTACCAGTAGTCATAAGCTCTACTTTTCAGGTAACTCAGTCCACTTTGTTTTACATTGCTTCTCAGCTGAATGCATAGATCTGCAAGCTCAGCCCAGAAGGACTCATCATTAGCCAAGTCTGTTAAATGGAGAACATGGTAAGTACATCAGGTTGATTGTTTTTAAAGGTCAAAGGGGAATTTGTAGACATGAGACAACTGCTCCTCACCCTCTCCAAAACAAAGAGAAAATTAAACTTGTACTTACCAAGATCAAAAATACAAGCTGCAGAAATAAAGTTAAAATTTCTTCATATGACTTATTTTTCCGAGCACCCAAGACTTGAATTCTCCACTACCACAAAAATTCACTCTCCAGTATGAAATGTAGCTAAAATTATTAAAATCTAGAAAAATAATATTGTATTCGATCCTTTTCTTCACAGAACTCCATTCATGCAAAGCAAATAATGCCTGCTTTTACAAACACTGCTTTTACAAGAAAGTTTTTTTAGCACTTTTTCCTAACCCACTTGAAAAAAAAATACTCAGATCCTCATAGAATATTCCAAAGGTGGTATTTCCCATTGCAACAGCGATTTTTGTTTCTTGCTGTAGCTTATTCAGGTAATCCTTGCTAAGCACTTAACAATTGCTTGCTGAGTCTTGCGTCTCCAATAAGTAAGATTGAGCATATATTTGTGTTAGTAGTTGAGTCACTCAAAAGTGTACTTAAAAATGACAACTTTAAGCTAAAGAAAAGCTTGGGGCTTTTTCCACTTCTCTAAAATTACTTTGGAAAAGAATAAAGACAATGTTTTAAATCAATTCCGTTCAGAAGCTGGTCCAGGAAATGAACTGTTTATGTGGTTCTTTTTATAGAAAACCCTTAAAAATGTGTGCTAGTTTCTTTTACACTCCAAAACATAGAATCATCATAGAATCATAGAATGTTAGGGTTGGAAGGGACCTTTAGAGATCATCTAGTCCAACCTCCCTGTAGAAGCAGGTCAACTTAGATCAGGTCGCATAGGAATATGTCCAGGTGAGTCTTGAGGACCTCCAAGGAAGGAGCCTCCACAACCCCTCTGGGCAGCCTGTGCCAGGGCTCCCTCACATCAACAGTAAAATAGTTTTTTCTTATATTTAAATGGAACTTTTTGTGTTCCAGCTTCATTCCATTACCCCTTGTCCTGTTACTATCTACTATAGAAAAAAGGGATGTCCCAACCTCCTGACATCCACCCTTTAGATATTTATAAATGTTAACAAGATCCCACCTCAGTCTTCTCTTTTCTAGACTAAACAGCCCCAGTTCCCACAGCCTTTCCTCATATTGAAATATTGGGAATTTAGTCATCCCTACTGAAACTTTGTTTTCAGTGGGACATCAGAACCTTTCCATTCCCTTTCTTTCTATTGGTTTCCTCCTTCCTTCTATGTTATTTATGATGTCTATGATTTCAACAAAGGAAATCTGGGGTTTGTCTTGCATGCTATCATTTGTTTGAACTACTACCACATCATGTGACGCATCAAGAAGAGTGTAGTCAGTAGGTCAAGGGAGGTTGATCACCTCTACTCTGCCCTGGTGAGGCCTCATCTGGAGTCCTGTGTCCAGTTCTGGGCTCCTGAGCTCAAGAGGAACAGAGAACTTCTGGAGAGAGTCCAGCAAAGAGCCATCAAGGTGAACAGGGAACTGGAGCATCTTCCTTATGAGGAAAGGCTGTGGGAACTGGGGCTGTTTAGTCCAGAGGAGACTGAGGGGGGATCTCATTAATATTTACAAGTATTTGAAAGGTGTGTGTGAGGAGGATGGAGCAATACTTTATTCTGTAGTGTCCAGTGATAGGAAAAGGGGTAATGGACAAAAATTGGAGCATATTTATTTTATTATCAAACAGGACTCCCTGGTCTCTCTCTGCAGAGCTGCTCTTCAGCAAGATACACTTGCCAGAGACCACAGCCAAAAAGCACAGCTTGCCTTCATCAGCTTGCTTTTGTTCACAAAAGTGTGTTATCCAAGGAGAAAAAATGCAGAGTGTAATGCACATTGGATATATGTGCTATGCTTGCTATTTACAACAGAGATCACAGCTCTGTCCATCAGCTTCTACACTATGCTGATCCTTTGCTGTATCAAGTTGCACCTCATCCTGTAAACTCTTCAAGGTATTTCATTCTGTTTCTATGTAAGCCAGCAATGTGCCCTTGTGTTCAAGAAGGCCAATAGTATCCTGGGATGCATCAAGAAGAGTGTGGGCAGCAGGTCAAGGGAAGTTCTGCCCCCCCTTTACTCTGCCTTGGTGAGGCCTCATCTGGAGTCCTGTGTCCAATTCTGGACTGCTCCATTCAAGAGGGATAGAGAACTTCTAGAGAGAGTCCAGCGCAGGGCCACCAAGATGATCAGGGGACTGGAACATCTTCCTTACGAGGAAAGACTGTGAGACTTTGGGCCATTCAGCCTAGAGAAGAAAAGACTGAAGTATACCTTACCATTGCTTATAAACACCCAAAGGGTGGGTGTTGAGAGGATAAGGCCAGTCTCCTCTCTGTGGTGCCCAGTGTAAGGGCAAAGGGTGATGGAACATACGACGTTCCACTGGAACACGAGAAAAAAGATTCTCAGTGTTGAGATGAGGGAGCCGTGGCCCAGGCTGCCCAGGGAGGATGTGTAATCTCCTTCTCTGGAGATTTCCAAACCCACTTGAGCATGTTCTTGTGTGACTTGATTGAGCTGAACCTACTTTAGCAAGGGGTTGGACTAGATGATCTCTAGAAGTTCCTTCCAATCTCAATCATTCCGTGATTCTGTAAGCACACACAGTGCTTGTAAAAGCCTGTTGTTGGCTTGCAAAGTATCAACATACTGACTTCCATCACAGTAACATTATGACTGAAATTAGCATTTAGGTAATTTCTAACACTTTTGTAGATAATGAAGAAAGAAGTATCTTGAGGGGAAATTTATCCTACATTGAGGTTGGATTCACCTTCAAGCACTTTGACATCTAATGAGTTCTAATGCCTAGGGTCTTTGAGACAGATGAACAAGTCACAGACATGCAACATGAGTAATTGTCCTGAGTGACAATTGGAGGGCAGCTGAGACACCCTTTGATATCAGAAATTTGACAAAACCTATCATTGCATTTTTGAGAAGATCAAGGGAGGTAAGACGAGTGGCAGCAGTCATCAATAGGCCTTTTATTGATACTCTAGTTTGCTGCATTTAAGAGGAGTCATGAGCAGTAACTCAATGCTTACCCTTCCCCATGCTTTCAAATACTATTTAACCAATGGGAAGGTTATATTAGCACCATGTGACTATCATATGGCTTACACTTGTCTTAAAGTGAGGATGTTGTCTGAGGCAAAGTCACTCTCCTCGTGAATGTTTTTTGTTCCAAAGGACTCATTACAGCCTGAAAATGAGCCAGCAGTGTTTCAGCCATGTTAGATGACCACAAGCCAGTAGAGCGTGCCTGGGTTGGCAGTGTGTAATTGCAGTATCAATGTTACTATGTCTATAATTACCTACCAGGCATATAATAGGAAAAAAAAAAAAAAACACCACATCTTGCTAAACAAATAACAACAGGCTTGTTTTTCAGGTCAGTGCTGCATTGTATGCTCGCAGTACTTTTTGATCTTAGGATCTATGGATAACTACACATATATTTAGTTAAAATGCAATCTTTAAAGCTATCCTTACTCTTTAGACATTAATTTTTCATAATGGTAAATTAGAAGGTCTCTGGGTTAGAAAAGAAAACAACAAAAGAAAAGTCCCTTCACAGAAACATAAACGTAACTGCAGACAGTGCAAAACTGATCCGTTCCAGCAGAATTCATGGCTCGTGTCCACTGTTTTGTCATATTATGCCTCTTCACCACAGCTTCAAAAATCCCCAATAATGTGTCAGTTATGCTCCCTTTTTAGCATGTAAATGAATAATTGGGACAATTTGGAGAACAGTATGACAGTTTCAAAGGTGGTCCATCAGGTTCTAAGTTATTTGTTGGCAGATAGACATCCACAAAACCAATGTGATGGAAGCTGTACACATTGATGGCACATAAACAGTGAAAGTTAGGAAAGGTGTTAGAAAAGGGATGTTAATCCTAAATTAATCCTAAATTAATCCAAATGAGTGAAAATTAGTTGCTGGTTGACATGTCTGAAAATCAAGTCATATGTTTAGCCATGGCAATAAACAAATAAACCTTTTTCCTATAATCATAGTCATAAAACACAATAGATAATGTTACAGTGTTATGTAAGTAACACAGAAATCATATAATGAATACAAACCTATTAAAAATAAAAGTAAGTAAATGTTAGTAATCCCAAACACATATATTTCAATGAGGATCATGAGCAGATGGCCACTCTAGTGAGAAAAAAAATCCACCTACCTTCTCCATGTTCAGATGTTAGTTTTCAAATGTCTCAGGGACTCTCAGGCTCAGTAGGACCTCAGGAAGAAAACAGTGGGGATAGAAACTATCTTCATCAAGGAACTATGCTTTATTATCTCATTATCAGTCCAAAATTGTCTTAATGTATATCAGATACTACTAAAAAAAAGTTATCTTAATCTGTGTAAATAACTGAATATATTCTATAACCCATATGTGGGACTTACTCTAGGACGTCCTGCTCTGGCAGGAGGTTGGACTAGATGATTTTTCGAGGTCCCTTTCAACCCTTAAGATTCTGTGATTGTGATTCTATGCATATATATGAGTGTATAAACATACACATATTTACATGCATATATAGAAAACTGTACATCTCCATTATTTGTTTGTGGGCAAGCCTGTTCTTTGCATTCCAGTCACGAAAATACATGATTTGTTCTCACTTCTGATTCTTCACTGGTATCTATTTGCCTATGCTCTATGGTTTGGGTTTTTTTTTTTTAGTAAAATAAAATGCATTAAGTTTGGATGACAGATTTATACTCCAGTTTTGGAGCTTGTGACCATCAGTACCTAGAGAATCCCTCTACTGTCTTTAATCCTCTAGGGCAGTTACAGAAAAGCATCACTGCCTAGTATAGGTTCAATACAAAGTACGTGAAAATCAACATGTGTGTTACTGTTGCATGAGCTAAAGAACCCAGCTCCATTAATCAACAACTCAACAGTGTCAGCATTTGATATCACTATTTACTATTAACACTACACATCAAAAAAGAACCAATAGTCTTGGCTGACTGATACAGTACTAAGGTTGTGGCTGCTCAGCCACTTTAGGAAGAAAATACACACAGATTCTTTCTGTGCATTCGGATTTATTATAACATATATTGGTTTGTTTTCATTTTCAAAGGTAGTGCTCAAATCACCAAGTACATTTTTGTCAAAAGCTTCCCATTTGTTAGGCCTTTGGTGACCTTTATGTTTTCAAATTAAGTCTCCTTGTAGCACTTTCCAAGTTTACAGTGGCATTCAGCTTAAATGAAGCAAAACAATTCACAAAATACCAGCTTCCATCTCACAAGCATTTCTGCCCTCCATTGTGACAAGTTAACTGATCAGATAGTTTCAGTTCTCATAAAAGTAAAGATTTATATGGATAATCTGAGGTACTTATAGCCTTTAGGTTACTAATGGCCAATAGAAATAGACATTTTCTTGAGATGTAACAAAATGTATGCTTTGTTTTGGACTCCAGAGGTAGTTCCTTTCAAACAACAAAATCAAATTATTTAATTTATAAAGACTGTAGGAACTAAGTCAGCTTAGAAAGGACAGCTTTAAAGCTTTTTTGTTTATCTTTCTCATTCTTTTACAGGTATATAGTCATCATATGTGACATGGAGCTTTTTTTTACTACTTATACGCTGTAGCTTCTTAACATGTGATGCAGTTGCTAACATGAGAACAACAAAGACAAAGGTAGCAGGGTTTTTTTCTCCATCTTTCTGTGAGAATTTACCAAACCAAATTTTGGGTCACAAGCAGGAATGTTGTAGCCCAGAACCTGTTATCCTTCTTCTAGTTGTACTCAACAAAAACTGCAAGATTTCAGTAGCAGTAGAGATGACCTATGTGGGAGGAGGCTGTGAACTACTCTGAGCCACTCACGTCTGCTTCCAGATAGCTTTGAAACCAATGTAAATAACCCAATGCACAGCAAAACCTCAGCCAGCCAGAGAAACACATGGCAGCTCTATTCAAACATATCTTAGAAAGTGTGGCAGCTGTTTAGGGAAAGAAAAATAGAGGAGCCAGATGGGTGGAATGCAGGAGACACATGGAAGAAGACATTGTTTGGAGTACAGTTGAAGAGTCCTTTTGGAATGAGGTCCTTCTTGCCAGGATAGAGATGCTTTAGAGGATAATTGCAGCCCACAGGAGACTTACACTGGGACAGTTACCTTCCTGAAGAGTCTGTGCAGGATAGACACCCCTAAAGGGACTGCAACCCATGGGCAATCTGGCCAGAAGAAAGTAAGAAAGAAGCAATAAGTAAGAAGGCAGAAAGGAGGAGCAAGAATTGAAAGCTGATATGGAACCTAATCTCTATACTCTGCCTTCCTGCGTTTCTCAATTGAAATTTACACTCCTGCACTGAGAACATTTGTAGAAAGAGAAGGAAAGAGGTAAATACCACTGTGTAGTGAGAACAAGCCATCGGTTCTGTAGACAGCTGTGAGCTTGACAACTGCTTTGTCCATTTTGTTCAAAACAAAGGAAAACACTCCCAGCACAGCTGTGAACAGGTACCCACAAGATAGAAAGGCTACAAATGTGCAATGAACAGTGTGCTTCAGCTGACGTGCCACAAATTCAGTCCCAGTAATTTGCTCCTCTGGTCATGCATTCAGAGCTATTATCTGCCCCCATAAAGTTTACAAGCCAAATGATAGAAAGGCACACAATATGCAACCAATAGTGTTATAACCCTACTGTGGACATGGCTCTGCCTCATAAAAGAAAATCTGTACAACATTAAGGATTGTGGCACATCTCCTGAGTCCTGTATGTCTACATGCAATTTGGAAGTTTGGTTTCCTCTGAAGCGAGGGAAGATCTCTACTGCAAATTCCTCAGCAGACCAGAGCAGCCATCTCTGAGCGCTTGGCTTTTGCCTATAAACTACTTCTCAGTACCTTTAGTAGCTCATTGATAATAGCATGTATTTCTACACTGTATACATATACTTCCGTAAGGCTTGTGAATTTATATCAGGGAGTAAAACTACTAAAGTATGGGTATAATTTGCTATCCTGTTCGTAATCTGATTAGTCCTTGAAAATCAGCCTAACTCTAAAAACTCAGATGCAGTCCTCTCTGAGATGAGCCTAGCAGAAACATTACAAGAGCAGGAACCTCAAAGTCCTTGTTTTAAAACACAGGAATCTCTGATTCTATGATACTGTGGTACTGCTGTATTTTCCTATGGGTTGTGTGGCTGTCTACAGCCTTTCAACCATCACATCTTCATTCATGCTTCATACCTCTATTTAACAATAGAAGCCATAAATACAAGTACAAATGACACTACACTCTCGAGAATTATATGGGTGGATGCCCTTCCCCTCAGGTAATGTATAAATTGCCTACACTGAGGAAAGGTATTTAAGGTGAACTGGTTTCATTGTTTCTAACCACTTGCCATTATTACACACCTCTTTCCATTTGAAACCTATAAAACATCCCAGTTTTCATACATTTCACACAAAATCTCTCTCCAACAGAAGTGGCTGAAAGGAGACATTTTTCAGTATGACAGTGTAATAGTGTCTTTTCATCTCTAACATCTTCTGCTATAGAATTGTTGTGAACTTCTTTGTACAATAGTAGAGTCCTTTCAATTCTACACATCTCTGTTGCTTGAACAGTGGATTCTTCAGTGTCAGAATTCAGAAAGTAACTCACAGATGCGACTGTCCAATAAATGTGATGTATTCATTTCCTGTGTACATTAGTCACCTGAAATTTTAACAATATTTTTCAGCTGCATTGCTGAGTTGACAGAAACACACTTGTCATTTTTAATATTTGTACACAAATAAACACTGTCAGAGATTTCTAATAGTAAATGTGTACATTAGTGACAACATAAAATGTCAAATGTCTGGTATAACCAAAGAGCATGCGAAGCAAGACTCTCTTCTCAAGTTAATTTGCAAATCCAGTACCTATCAAATCTGGTGAGTCCAGTTCTTTTGACTTCAGCGGATGTTCAGCTAAAGTCTAAATTAGGAGGT
The DNA here is from genome assembly GCF_028858725.1 of Colius striatus. Taxonomy (NCBI): domain Eukaryota; kingdom Metazoa; phylum Chordata; class Aves; order Coliiformes; family Coliidae; genus Colius; species Colius striatus. The sequence goes on along the minus strand of NC_084761.1, from coordinate 94,653,992 downwards.
CATTTGCAGAAGTAGTTGAGATAGTAAAAACCTGTCTATCCTTAAGGTCTTATGTTTCTATGATAATAAAGGCAGTTCATAATGGTTAATACAGACCTGTTCCCTTCCGAATCACTCAACAGAACAGGTAGAGGAGTTGATCCTGAAGTTAAGATTAAAAGAAGAGTGTATCTGCACTAAAATAAAGTTTAAACAGAAAAAGTTATCCCTTTAAATTCTACTGACCACATTTGACCCAGGAAAGTAACTCTACGTCAGAACAGTGGTTTTCAGCATATGACCACAGCCATTTTGGTCCAAGACTAATACCTTAAAATTGGATTTACCAACTCATCATTTCATAGCCCAATTCCTTTTATCAGAGACTATCCTAAGAGTTTGACCAACAAGCAGTTTCCAGGACTGGAAATACAAGAGGCACTAAACAGCTGGAATTTTAAAAGTAACATGCTAAAGAAGAAAAAAATCCTCCTTCTTTAGGTAAACACAGAATTTCTCCTCCTTTCAGTTATAAAAAAAGAATGAGTTTAGCCTCAGGACCAAGATAATGGCCATCTTTCACCAAATTTTCTGTGCATGCATTTCTGTGCACAGTTTGTTAGCTGCTGTCTGTGCAGGGGTAGAAAGAGGATGCCTATACAGCACAGAAAGAAAAGCTTCTGAGCTTTCTAATGGCATCCAGTACTCTCCACTGACCCTACCATAATCTAAAGGGACTTTTTCTACAAGAATTATGTGGAAGATTCTAATTTCCTGCATTCTTTTTTAGTCATATTGTTACTAAATATTCATTTGGTACATTTAGGAATAAGTTCTATATTTTACAAAGATCTAGATGTGTTCTTAATATTAAACATTATCAGTTTGGCTGTTGACTTTGAGAGCCACAAGCAAAGTTAAACATAGCTATAAAGATCTGAAATAGCATGTAGTAAATTTCCCATTTACATGTAAAGACCTGCAAATGCTTTGTGTGCATCTAAACAAAGATTTCTCTTTTTGAGAGTTGGAATATCCAGTAACTTTCAGTTAGAGTAAATGTTTGCCACCACTAAAATCTCTGGGAGACTTGCAATTAAAGGAGTGAAACTTTTCCATTTTTAAATCTATTTTTAATTATCTACATTTCTCAATATCCAGCTCATACCATAAATATGCCCTAGAAAAGGCATATTATATACTTGGGAAAAAAACCCAAACATTAAATATAAAGTGGACATCCTAGTAAAAGGAAAAACAGCCACACTGTAATAATCTAATTATTTCTTTGCAGCAATTGTTTACGTGCAGCTGGGATGCGTCGTTATCTCTGCTTTCCTCATTTTCAGTCACTTGTGTCTAATATGGGATTATATAGCAGCTCCATTCCTTCCTAACATACAAGTGATTAGTTATTGCATTGGACCAGTAAATTTCTAATTGTTTTCCCTCATGTGATGAGTTGGCAAACCTAGGACTCAGACACAGATATTAAATATTCATTTGAGGTTGGTTTGGAATGGGTCTGTGTTACGAAGAAACAGTCTCAGACTCCTATTTTGCCTGGAGCAATGATTCCTATTTAACTACATTGTTCAATCTGGCAAGATATTACTGCTAATTAGGAAACTGAGAAGATTCGGAAGTAGTGAAAAAAAAAAATCCAACCAATAGGAGCACCTTTTAATCAAAAACAGAATGATGAAGGTAACATATTTAAAATAACTGACAGAACAATTTTGTTAAGAGTTTGATATGACTTAAACATTAGCTTCACTGACTTACTGAACTGAACTCTCCCCTACAACATATGTCGCGAAGTTCACATCATTCCTTTGTGCTCTGCTCGGCTGACTCCATTTCCTTGTTTCCATGATGGGAAGAGGCTTTAAAAATAGCATTGTCTAGCCTTTAGCTAAGACAGTTTCAGATCACCACAACAGATGCTTTCCTGAGCCGATGAGGTGAATTCCCATCACATTTTTCAGCTGATGGCATTGTATTTCAGCTTCATTAAATGAAGTTTAAGTAGCGCGAGAAAAGCCATTCCTGGGCTATTTCATGCTCCATATAATCTTCAGTGTGCTGTTTTTCACCAGCATTGAGAGAGAAGGTGAGGGGGAAAGGAAGCTGCTGTCACCACAGGTAGCAGGGAACAGGAGTGCAGTCTACCAAGTTACACGTAGTACTGCTAATAAGCCTGCAGGAAAAAAACAGAGAAAGCCAAGTCCAAATATATAAATGAATAATGTGTAACAGTGACTTAAAACAGTAAAAGTGACTGTATGTGAGACAGAGGTTGTAGTACAGAGAAGCTAGTTTAAATAGGTATAGTAAAGGCAAAAAATATTTAGAGAAAAAGTTTGTGATTGAATGTTTAGAAAGGAAGCAAAAAGATAAGCTGTAAGAATCCCTCTAACACTGTTGCTGATGTACTGCTCTCATTTTCCTTCTGTTATATGGAATATTGTACTTCCTAGACCTTACAAGCAGTTTAGTAGCAACTTATCCTGAGACAAAACTATGAGCTAGGCACAAAAAGAGTGTTTTTAAAATGGCAGGTATCTAACATGAGGGAGATAAAACAGAGATTATCAGCAAAAAATGGATAAAAGTGAGCAAACTCAAGGCTGTTCTCTTCTGCAGACATGGGAACTATGTAACACTCAGCATGGTTTCCTTCAAGTTCTAACTGTTGCATTTTTAACCTTTCTGAGATGATGTTGTTAGGCAGTGTCCAGTGTTACATATTATAGCTGATTGGACAACACGTTCCTCTCAAAGAAGAATCTTCATTCTTTTTCCTACAGACTGCTTATCATGATACATCCGTGAGCACATAAGGTGCTAAGTGCAGCTAAAACTGAGTGAAAAAATATCAAGGTATCTACTCTGTGTAACATGCTCATTAACAAAACCAAGAAAATGCTAGTGCTCCAAATCAGAGCAAGATCCAGGAAATAGAATTTTTCTGTGCAAAAAATGGTACCCTCAAAATCTTAACATTTTGTTTGCAGTGTGGGATGATTTCACTTCATATTGTTTTGATTTTGTTATTTAATAACGTTGAGGCTATGAGTAGAGAAAAATATACAGCATGACCATTGTTACAATTTACTGTCTTTGTAAAATCTTTAATGACGTCTTGTTAATTAATAATTATGATTTTTTAAAGTATCTCATATTGCAGTAAACTAGAGTGTGTATTCCTCAAACCATGCCAATACCAAGAGTGCCAGTCAGGTAGCATTTAGAAGTCTAAGTTCAGGAGAAGAAAGCACTAGACTAACAATTTTGGGTAGACATAAAGTGTTTAAAGAGCACTGTATTGAAGACAGTTGCTCATACAGTTAAAACTATGTTGTTGGGTGCATCCAGCAATGTTGAAAGACTATACTGAAAGACTGTAAGGCTCGCTCATGAACATGACCAAAAACTACTGAGTGGCAATATATTATCCAAAGTTTTAAAGCTATATTAGTATATGAATGATTTGGGGGTTTTCTCCACTCATTCCTTGACTTCAGCTCCTACCAGAAGGACAATATTTAGCTTGAATTCTGTTCTAAATCAGCAAGGAAGAATATGAGAGTGGAGACAGTAGGAATGAAGGTATGGGGCTTGTGTAATATCAGGAAACAAAAAACAGAGTAATCAACAGCAGCTTAGGTATATTCCTGGTACAATATCAGTCTGAAAGAAGAGGGTCTGCAGATTTCAGTTGAAGTGGGAGGTTTTTTTATATAGGGCATTTTTTATTATGAGACCTTTGGGGAATAGATCATAACTTAATTTTATGTGTTCTCATTAAATAATTACTCTTAAAAATCAGTGATGGTAGAGAATTGGCTGAAATCTTTAGAATGTATCTGAGATTTTCTGCAACTTCCCCTCTGCTCTCCCAACTAAGACAGCAGCAGCAACATTCTCCTAAAGACGTCCAGTCATAACAAGGTAGCAAACCTCATGCTTCAACTTCCAGTGACAATGAGATACTCTCCTCATTTTAAGTGAGGATCCTCAGGAGCACTGTTATTTTGGCACACACAAGCATCCAGTTTGAGCAAGAGAAATCCTAATCCAAAGAGAAAATAGGTGCTTCCACAAGGCCATTTAGCAAAGATATAATGATTTATAGGAATGTAACTGCAATAGAATTTGTAGTGGATCTTAGGAAATTAGGTAGAATAGAATCTTAACGTTTATGTCTCTAAAATTCAGGGAAAAAAAAAGAAAAATAACAGAAATAACTCTTCAGGTCACTCACTTTCACCTTCCTATGTCTGTAACTTCTTTATCCATTACCCTAGAAACTCTCTTTGCCTTCATGTTATGAAGGCTTAGTGTTCATGTTCTGAAGTGTCTCTTCTCTTTTCCTCCACCTATCAAACATTTTTGCTTACTTAAGGCTTAAAATACCTAGTTCATAATCTTCAAGCTAAAAGCTAGAATATATTCACCTCCTATCTCCTCAGTGAGCCCATTTGTCCTTCTTCAAGTAACTCTGGAGCACAAGTAAATGTCAACTCCTTGGGACATCAAGTCAATCATAAAAGAAAAAATTGCTAACCCATTCACCACTTCAATCAAAGTGAAAGGACATTCATTCATTACCAATACTAAATTGCCGTTGTGAAATGTTTTCTCACGTTCAAATAAGGGATTGTTACTCAAATTGGAAAGAAAATGCATTATAAAGACAAATAAAAAACAAACCCAGTAATACTACAGACTCATCAGTGTCCTGTTCACTCTGAGTGCAAAGAAAGGAATTTTGTCTTATTTAACCTTAGTTGTCTTGATAAACAGAAGGCTTTCTTAAATCATATTTCCCATGACAATGCTGTCATCTTATTTACCACTAAATAGTAACCTCACATCTAAAGTTTATCAAGAACAGTGGGTTTTGAGCTCATAGTTAAGTGGTTGATTCTTATTCTTTTATTTTTGTATCTCTATGGTAGAGACAATTACAGGAGTTGTCTAGTGTTCATGTGAGAAAATATTTTTGTGAATGTTCAGCCCAATCTCCTGTCTAACAGCGGATAAAGATTGTCCCAGTGTTGTCTATGCTAACCTTCTGATTTATCATTAAGAAAGATATCCAGTTATGGTGGCTGTAGCTCTGGCTTGATGCCAGATGCCCGCCAAGACATCACTTCCCCTTTGAAACTGGACAGGGAAGAGAGAAATATAACAAGAGGTTTGTAAGTCAAGATAAGAACAGGGAGATCACTCAGCAATTAGTGTCATGGGCAAAATAGACTCATCTTGGGTGAGAAAAAGTTTGATCTATTAATGGGCAATCAGAATAGAGCAGGGAGATGAGAAATAAAACTGAATTGTAAAACACCTTCCCCCAGCCCTCCTTCCCAGGACTCTCCTTCCTTCCCTCCTAGTGGTGCAGGGGATGGAGGATGGGGGTTATGGTCAGTTCATTACAGATGGACTTTGGCGCTGCTTGTCAGAGGGAGGCTTCCTCACACTTCCCACTGCTACACCGTGGGGTCCCCCAATGGGAGACAGTCCCTCACCAATTTCTCCAGCGTGGGTCCTTCCCATGGGCTGCAGTTCTTCACAAACTGCTCCGGCATGGGGCCTCCCACAGGGGCAGCTCCTTACCACCTGCCCCAGTGTGGGTTATCCATGGGGAGAACAGTCCTTCAGGTGCCAACTGCTTCAGCCTGAGTCCCTCACAGGATCACAAGTCCTGACAGCAAACCTGCTCTGACATGGGCTCCTCTCTCCACATAGGCTCCCAGGTCCTGTCAGGAACATCACAGTATCACAGAATCATTATGGTTGGAAAAGACCGTTAAGATCATCAAGTCCAACCACTCACATCATACTGACAGACTCCTCATTAAACTAAATCATACCTCTCAGCACCTCACCTACCCGTCTTTTGAATATCGGTAGGGATGGTGACTCCATCACCTCCCTGGGCAACCTGTTCCAATGCGTCATAACCATCTTCCTAATGTCTAAACTCCCTTAGTGCAACTTGAACACATTTACTCATGCCCTATAATTCATTACTAGAACGAAGAGATCAGCTCCCACTTCACTACAACTCTATTCAGCCCTGTGCCAGGGCTCCTTCACCCTCACAGTAAAGAGGTTTTTCCTTCAGTTTAAGTGAAACTTTTTGTGCTCCAGTTTTTGTCCATTACCCCTTGTCCTGTTGCTGGATACTACAGAAGTGTTGCCCCATCCCCTTGACCTACCATCTTTTAAATACTTATAAGTATTAATGATGTTCTTCTTCAGTCTCCTTCAGGCTTAACAGTCCCAGATCCCACAGTCTTTCCTCATATGAAAGATGTTCCATATGACTTTCCTCATATGAAAGATGTTCCAGTTCCCTGATCATCTTGGTGGCCCTGTGCTGGACTCTCTCTTGATCTGGGGAGCCCAGAACTGGACACAGGACTCCAGATGAGGCCTTACCAGGACAGAGGAGAGGGGAAAAAGAACCTCCCGCTACCTGCTGCACACACTCTTCTTGATGCATCCCAGGCTGCCATTGGCCTTCTTGGCCATGAGGGCACATTGCTGCCTCATGTTCAGTTTATTGTCAACCAGCACTCCCAGGTCTCTCTCTGCAGAGCTGCTCTCCAGCAGGTCAACCCCCAGCCTGTGCTGGTGTATGGGGTTGTTCCTTCCCAGGTGCAGGACTCTGCACTTGTCCTTGTTGAACCTCAGGAGGTTCCTCTCTGCCCAACTCTCCAGTCGGTCGAGATCCCGCTGAATGGCAGCACTGTAAAAGTTTGAGAAAAATTTTTTAAAAACCAAACAACAAAACTATTGTTTCTTCTTAAGGATCCTCTTTTTTTTCTAATAAATCTTCCTGAGTTGTTGCAAAGAAAGCATACGTCTCCAATTAGGAAAGAAATTATCATTATTTATTTAATAGCATTTTTATTTGGAACAATTAACATTAAGAATAATTGAAGCTGCTGTTTTCTGGTAAGGATTTTATGCTATGTCTGTCCCTAAGTTGTTTGGGAACCTTCCCACAGAGTAACATGACAATATGCATTACACAGAGCATAAGTAATTCCTCATCAGCAGGCTGCTGGCTCAGCTTCCATTCACAAGACAATGGAATTTCTGTACCTTTCTCAGTGATTATTAAGACTTCAGCTCCTCCTTCGCTTGTGCTCAGTTTCCTTTTCGCTGACTTTTTTGCCTCCAAATTAAAATACTGCTGTTAAATTCTAAGTCATTGCATTCAAATTCTTTATCACACACACAAAGAAAATGAAGTCAAAACCAGTATGTTCTTTGCTTAGATCTTAAGAAATTTGCATTTGCAATGTTTTTTTTTCTAGTGTACCTTAAGATCACTCATTCCAATTAATTTGTCTTGTTATCTGTTTGCTTTCAGTATTTCACTACTCAAGATCCTGATCCAATTTACTTATCTCCTTATAGATATGGTAAAACAAAAATCAATGAAATAGAATGGTGTAACCTGTTAGTTACACTAAAATTGCATCTATCTACATAAAAATGGATCATTTCATTTACAGATAAATTAGTATTTCCTGATACCAATTTCCTGATGTATGTGGCAAGGTTTTGGTAGCAGGGAAGCGACAGGTGTGGCTTATGTGAGAAGCTGCTAGAAGCTTCCCCTCTGACTCGTCATAGAATCATAGAATCATTTTGGTTAGAAAAGACTTTTAAGATCACCAAGTCCAACCATTAACATCACACTGCCAAGCTCACCACTAAACCATGTCCCTCAGCACCTCATCTACAATAAAGTCAATGCCAGCTGGCTCCAAGTCAGATCTGCTGCTGGCCAAGACTGATCCTGTCAGTGGTGACAGCAACTCTGGGATAATATATTTAAGAAGGAAAAAAGTGAGTACACAGGGACAACTGAATACAGAAGAGAGAGCATATACATGAGAGAAGCAACTCTTCAGATCCCAAGGTCAGTAGAGAAAGAAGGGAAGGAGATGCTCCAGACCTGGAGTAGAGGTTCCCCTGCAGCATGTGCTGCAGCCCACAGTGAAGCTCTGCCCTTGCAGCCATGGGGGTCACAGGGAAGCAGAGATCCACCTGCAGCCTGAGGATACCTCCACACAGGAGGCTGTGACCCTGTGGGAAGTCCACACTGGAGTGATCTCTCCCTGACCTTATCTCAACTCATGAGCCTTTTGTTATATTATTTCTCCCCTATCCAACTGAAGAAGGAGAGTGACAGAATGACTTTTCTGGGCACCTGGCATCCAACCAGGATAAATCCACTAGAGATGAATACAGTGAAGTCCTGTAAAAATCAAAACTAGGATGCAGAAAATTAATAAGAGATGACCAGTCAGTTCCTCACAGTATAAGAACCAATATTAAGTATCAGGCTGTAAGTTTAAACCGTGAAAAAGGAAATGTAATTCAATTGTAGAATCATTGGACTGGAGTGTTCTGGAGGCCAATGGATTAAAAACAGGGATTAGACAGATCCATGAAGGATAACTCATTAAGGCTACTAAACTGATGAACTAAGGAAAAAAAAATTATGAAGAGGCTCCTCTTCCTCCAACTCCTGGGGATTAGGAACCTGCACAAAGATAGAAACATTATATATCCAATTCTCCTAGTCTTGGCTTAATTTGCCAAAATGGGTAATGATGAGAAATTAGATATTTGACTGTCTGGATCCTTTCTGCTTGGCTTAAAATATATTCTCAAGTACACAGTTCCTCTCCATCCCCAGAATCCACCCAAGTGTTCATTACACAGAGTCACAGAATCTCAAGGGCTGAAAGGGATCTCAAAAGATCATCCAGTGCAACCCCCCATCCCTGCAACCCACCCTGCAGGTGGTCCCTGCAGGACCACCTAGAGTAGGTCACACAGGAACTCATCCAGGTGGGTTTGAATGTCTCCAGAGAAGGAGACTACACAACTCATCTGGGCAGCAGATACTCTCTAGCTGACTAAAATAGAACCTTCACAAAAATATCGATTTCAAAATTGATAAGTCATTCAGAATTGATAGTCACTTTACTTTCAGAGAAGCTCTTATGTGGTGTTAAGATGATAGATCCTTTTCAGCAGTCAATTGGCTTCTAAATAGATAAGCATTCAATTTGGAGTAGACACTTCTACATAGGAATGAAGATATAAATCTAACTTTCATTTTGGATCTTAATGGGATCTCTTTGAGCAACAAGGAGATGCGTTTTCCTATTAAGTTATAGACTATCACACATTCTCTAGTTTTCAACATAAGGTCATATATGGCAAGGGCTAGAATTTTATAGCAAGGCCAAATTTGGAAAAGCTGGATCAGGCAAGGAAAGGCTGTGGAATGAGCAATGTGAATACAAATAGAAGAGGAATCTAAGAGAACATCCTTTGGGGACAAGACTGAAAGGATTGCCATCTAAGTTTGACAGGACTGAATTTTAAGCACTATTCAACACATATTTGACATTTTTCTGGCTCTGGGTGTGCTTCAACCTAACAGAAATGTGAGCAAGTTATGTCAATCTCTTGTCCTTCAAAGAATCTACCCCGAGCAACTTTCTGATTATCTATTTAATTAGAACTTGGTTTACACATAGGCTTCACATATAATTCAGGAAACCATAGTCTAATTTTAACCCAAAGTCTCCCTGAGCTTGTTTCTGCACAGCATGTTGCAACTGTTCATAATGTAACAACTTTTATCCAAGACTCAGTTACCAGAGGGAACTCTCCTTACCTGCTTTAATAAATCACTCTCAACAATGGGGCATGTTCTATAGTGGTTTCTTTCCTTTATTTTTTTTTTAGAGAAAGAATTAAAAATACAATCTTGAAAACAAATTGAAATGCATGGTTCCAGACACCTGCTTTTACCAAGGGAAATGATAACAGCGTGTGACTTGCTTAGGAAAACAAAAGCAGTCCACAGAATCCTAGGATGGTGGCGGTTGGAAAGGACCTCTAGATATCATTCAGTTTAACCCTCTGCTAAAGCATGTTTCCCTTGATAAGGGGGCACAGGAACATGTCCAACTGGGTTTGGAAACCTCCAGAGAAGGAGCCTCCACGTCCTCCCTGGACAGCCTGGTCAAGGGCTCCCTCACCTCAACAGCAAACAGGTTTCTCCTCGTGTTCCAGTGGAACTTTCTATGTTCCAACTTGTGCCCATTACCACTTGTCCTCTCCTGTCCCTGGAGACCACAGAAAAAAAGACTGGCCTCATCCTTTCAACATGTGCCCTTTAGGTATTTCTAAGCATTGATAAGGTCCCCTCTCAGCCTTCTCTTCTCCATGCTAAACAACTCCAGGTCTCACAGTCTTTCCTCACAGAGAGATATTCCAGTCCCCTAATCTTGATAACTGCTGTGATGTCAAACACAAGGATATAACATACAGCACAGGAAACCAAGGAACAAGTTTCTTGATGCTGCAGAATACATGTTCACCATGGCCCTGTATACTCTTTTGCACATATCCATTATTGATTGCTGTCAGATAGGCTGCTGGTCTACACGGACCTTATATGTCACCTAGCACAGCCCATCCTAAATTCTTAGTAGAATCATCACTTTAAGTAAAGCCTTTGACACTGTCATAACAACCTCATAAACTGATGAAGCAGTGAGGCAGATTGAAAACTTGCTGAACTACTGTGCTTAAAGGATTACCAGCAGCAGCACAAAGTCCAGCCAGAGACCAGTCACTGGCAGTGTATCCCAGGAGTCAACGCTGGTAGCCATCGTGGTTTAATACTTCCTGGAATGAGCAGGGTATGACAGAGGGTATTCTCAGAACATTCACAGATGGTACAAAATTGGGAAGAGCAATTGATACAACAAGTAGTTGTGGTGCCTGCTAGGAAGGTCATGTTCAAAAAAGGGAAATGAAAATCAAGCAAATATGAACATCAGTAGCAAGGTTTGGGAAGGGTTTTGAAGAAAGTACTTAAAACAGGTAATAGAAAAGAGCAAGAGCCTAGATGACCAAATCTTGCCCGCTTTCCCCATGATATAGGAGCAACAATTATGCAAAGGTTACTGGAAGAGTTCCCTGTTTCACTGGAACATTCCCTGACAGTTCCTATGTTGAGAACAGTCATCCTTTCAAAGAATAAAAATCCTACACTGATTTGCTACAATTTATTCTGTAATAACATATGCTTTAAGCAAGGGGTATTCATATACCCAATACATAATTCATTATAGTCCAGTCACTGCCACACTTGAGCTGTCTGCTCCAATATGCTTCTTTTTTTGATATGCACCTGTAAACTTTAAAGTTTCAGCTTTTATTACAGCTGCTTCTCCCACGTTGATCCATGTCATACAAGAACATCTTGCCTTCAGATTTTGTACTGTTTTAACAAGAATAATTCATCTTTTCTTCTGCTACCATTCCTCTTCCCTCCTATTAACTCTGATATTACTGTAGATCATTAGAACTGGTATGTTTTATAGCATAGCATATAGTACTTTTTCATTAATATCTGTACAAATACCACCAATGCAAATTTCCCTTTATTTTCCATCAGTGGAATATTCTTTCTCACCTTGTTTTTTACCTTATTTCCTTTAGATACTGTTTTCAAATACTCCTTTATGTCATAGCCTTTATAGCCATCTGAAGGGAGATTTAAACTTCTACCCTGACATCAAGTTATAGGGAAGAAAAAAGTAGTCAATTAATAATGAGCAGAAAATTGTTCACTAGGCACTGTGTCATTTTACCTTTGGAGCAAAGAGTGTGTATTCCACAACAAATAGTGGTTTTTGGTATCTATAAACCATTTCTTGTAGGCATTTATACAGATTAAATAAAAAACAACTTAAAATACAATATGAGCTTAGGAATAATGAAATAATGAACCATAGCTACTCAACTCCAGTCATTAGCAGAACCAGCAAAATACAGTAGTATTTTCAGTGTGAAGAAAATAGAACCTGATTAAACTCTTGTCTCGTTACCTTTCTAGTGCACAACAGAATAGCTCAATTACGTTATCGTCTTGCAATATCTATGATGCTTCCCACTCTGGTCCAGTTTTTGATGAATACTGCAAGAAAAAAATCTTTGAAAAGTAGCCTAAGTGTCATCTACAGTAAAGTTTTTTTGTGTGCTACCTTATAGAATTCTTTTTCTTACAAATTATTTGTATTATGGTAGTGCTATAGTGATCCAGGCTTTTATAAGCTTCCAAAAGTGCATGATGCTATAAAATATAGACTAGAGGGACTAGACTCCTCTCCACTTCATTTATCAGTTCAAATGCTATTAGAATTATCTTTACATGTCTAATCCCAGTTTATTCCATAAGTCCTATTACTTACTCACAGTGAAGCTGCAGTAAAAATACATTTTAAATTATGATCATGTTTTTAAAAGTGACATTTTAAATTTCAAAAGACAACTTCAAAATAGAAAAAAAAAAAAAAGAATAAAAATAAAGTTCAGATTACTTTACAAAACCTGACATGGTATTTGTCAAATGTTTTAGGCAAAAAGTACTAAAAAGAAAACAACTGACATCTATCTGAAATTAATATAAAAATTAATAGAACTATCTTGGTTTTGAGGAACTGCAGTGTTAGCCTTGTAAAGCTGTTTCTTTTACCTATTGTCACTAAATCTCTTCAAATATATCAGTCTATGAGACTCTGCACTGTGATTTCTCCTTCAAACCACCAAACTGTATGTGAAAGTCTATATTTACGATTCCTGGCCTTGCCTATCAGAAAGTCAAGCACTGTTGCTTCTTATGTGTGTACCATAAGCACAAATTTCATTCTTGCTTTCATTTATACAACTACTGTGCCTACCATAGATTTTAAAAGCAGAATTTGTCTATCAGATTGGAATTGAGTGTTTCTGCTGATATTTCATGAGAAAGAAAATTATCTCAATTCAATCTCATTGTTGTGCTTCCTGGGCAGGTCTGATAATACAAAAGGAACCAGACAAAATAAATCTCTCTCACTAATGTAGGCAGATCAAAAAGCATTTCCCAGGTCACTAGTATCTGTTAATCTGGGCCTGCTTATCATATTTATATGAATTTAGGTACATTGTTCCTCATATGGTAAGAAATAAATACTTCCTTGCACTAAAATATTTCATTAAAGATGAATGAGTAAGAAATACTTGTATTAGTACTGATTTGTTTATTCGTGGTTGGTTTTTTACAAAGCAATAAATTCTGCTTTGGATTTCAAAAAAATAGATAATGCCTTTCAAAACTGTCAGGAAAATAGTACTGTTCTTTGACCAGGTAAAGTTTTTAACTAATAATAGTCTGTTAATTAAATAACAGATGTAATTTTAAATATATATATATAATAAACAGTAATTGCAAATGATGGACAAAAAGAAGAAGTCATGAGGTAAATTAAAACCATCTTGAGTCCCTTAATCAAGTCTGTAGATCCTTTTTAAGCAATTTCTTTTACTCAATTGTTAAGTTCTTGGATGGAGTATGGAAATGCTGAGGAGAAAGCTCTGTATTTTAATACTCCACATCATTAGAACTATGGTTGTTTTCCTTTCTAGACTTAAAATATGTAATATTTTACTTAACAATGTGTCCTAATAGAAGGGAATCTAACTTGTTCATTTCTTCATTGTTTGACACAGCTCAGCTTTCTTATTGTTCAAGTTGAAGCACTCTAGAGAATTTTCATGTAAGAACAGATAGCATATTTCAGAGAACATAGCCCAGAGGTGAACTTTCAAGATTGCTCAGTGCCATTACTTCAGGTATAACTCATGGACAATGATAGAGCACAATGGAAATACAATGGAATAAAGCCAGAATTTGTGAATTAACGTCCTCTGGCTGTTAATGATTGTGATAAATACCTGTTTTAAGAGATGCATCTGAACTCACCTCAGATTTGAACAACCAGCTGATCCTGCAGATAAACTAACAACTGACCCATCAAGCTCATTACCATCTTCTTACAAGTCCAATGTGCAGAACACAGAATTAGAACCCAGTGGGTTTTAAACTGTGAGCTCTTATAATTATTACTATTAAAATTAAAAGAGAAGAATATACATAACCATACAGCACTACAACTCTTTCAAACATCCTCCAAGCTTTAGTCCAAAGACTTAACAATTACAGAATTCCATCAAAGAGATCCAGAGAGGTCAATGAATGCATCAACATTACCTAAGTTCAGATCAAGATAGGAAGTTGTGATACCACTGTCATGCTAAAACTCGTCTCTAAATATTCCAGCTTCCATGGGAAAGAAAAAAAAAAAAACTAGAAAAAAGATAGGAATGCTTCATCTATTCTAAGACATACTGATTCAAAACCACAGGGAATACTTTGAATTGTATGAGGGTTCCTGAATCCTATATTAATAGTACTCACAAATTACAATCAGAAATGTTTGATACCCTTTTATTTCAAAATATCAGCCCCAGACAGGAAATTCCCATTCTGCAAAATACTAAGGAAACAGGACAGCAGCTTTTTCATCATAACCTCAAGACAAACATGCCTTCTCCAAGGACTATATGACACTGCAGCTCTTACCCCTCAGCTTGGTGGAGCATCCAAGAGCCCTGATCCATGGGCTGAGGGAACAGTTGACACTGAAACAGATTGACTGTGACCAGTTGCTGGAAGATAAAGCTTCTGTACACAGGCAACCAAAGCCAGTTCAAATGCTAGTCCAGCATTTAGCACAAACTCATTTCCATCAGTACTCTCATTCTGAGAGTCTTATGCTGAAGCTAAGGCATATATCCCCAGCTGCCAGCTCAGTGGGAGGACAACCTGGCAACAACATTAGCTGCTTCAACAACATTCTCTAGAGACTCTTTTAAAATAAAAAATGTGTATTCTTTACTTATGTCCAACCACCGGACAATTTTATAGAGGCTCTTGACTTTGGAACAAAGTAAATGTTCCTGTTGTGCTCCAGGCCTAATCAGTGCAAATGTGGACAGGTCAAAATGAGTTTGATTGTTGTATTTTAGTCTGATATGCCCCTAGTTTTTCAGTCCAAGCAGAAGTAAGCCAGAAGCAATATTCCCAACATTTTATTTTTTCTAGGCACAGTGACTGTAGGCAAAGCCAAAATCATTTCTCTGCTGTCTTGGACACTCAGATACTGCTAATCAGATCTCCTTCCTCCAAGCAAAAAGAAACATCTCTATAGCTTGCATGCAATGAAGGCAATCTTCCTGTGCTTTCCCAATCCTTCTGCACAGATACACAGACACGGTTTAAATGAAGAAATGGCACGAGTTTCTCTTCCATACTCTCTCCCTGCAGCTAGAGATGAGTGCCTCCTCTCCTATTATGAACAATTTAGATACTACCCTCCCACTTCTGTGTACATCAGAGAATTTAAATGGATAAGCAAAGACCACAAAGCAGTTGCACTGCCTTTAATCTCAACAAAGATTTAGCAAGAAGATTCTTGCATGCAGAGAAGCTTACTGGTACATTTTGAACAGGCTTAGGTAACACAAACACATGTATAGAATGTGATAGAAAAGACAAACAAAAAAGAAAAAAAAACCCTTCCTCCCCCACAGCAATGACTAGTCCTAGAAAATTAAATCCTTTTGAATAGACTGAACAGAACTCAGAGCAACTGGGGGAAAAAAAAACTTCCTCAACTCAAATAAATAAGGAGCATTCCCATATTTTCCAGAGGCTGTAACAGACCTTTTCAAGAGTAGCTAATTGTCTTTGGCCAGAACTTAATTCAATAATGTTGGAGGCCTGAGGGGAATTCCTAGTGCTAGCAAATTAAGATCTAGGTAATTAGCAGTGACTGGGCAAACCACCCTCTGTGATCACTGAAAATATCTCCTACAACAGCCCTGTCCTCCCCAACGAGTAATGAAAGGAGAAAATATGGTTAAATAGCATCTTGTCATTGGATTGTTTTGTTACATAAAGTCTAAGGCCTCAAGCAGTCCCAAAACATATGGTGTGGAGAACCTTGCTTGGAGTTTCATTTCCCTGTCATATTCAGTTCCTTGATAATCGCAGCTGTCAAGCTGGCTTGGGTCCAGTAAGTCCAGGGAAGCCTTTTCCCAGGCTGAATTAGTTGCAAGGTTCACAGTGAAGTCCTAGCACTGAACATGATCTACAATCAGTATCCTCCTTTTGTTCTGGAATTTTCTAAGGTGTATTTTGCAGCAATGCCAGTAAAGATGAAATCAACAGGACTTCTCAAACTTTTCCACATGTAGTCAGGCCAACTGATGAAGTAACTCATAAAAACATGCCAGATGAACCTGTCTTTGTCATAACATTGTCAAACATACCACTGAAGTAAGAATGAAGCTCCTGTTTTGCTGTGCAGAATGTAGGGATAATGTCATTAATGTAGGACTTAATGGCTCCATCTGCTTTGTAAAAAGAAAACGTCAAAGTGTTTCTTTTTTATCCTCCACAACAAAATTCATAATAATCAATGGTATAGACCCTAAACAAGGTAAAAAACCAAATTGAACTTTAAAGCTGCCAAGTATTAGTAAGTAAAGATAATTCAAAATCTGTTTCCAAAACACAACTTTTCTCAGTAGGCACTGATCACATTTCAACATATCACATCAAAGTAACTACAGAAAGACCTTTTTATTACTGTAGATCAAAAACCTTGTCATTTCTGTATTATTTCCTCCTTATCCCAAAACTATATTTTATATATAAATTATATATATACACATATATATATAAAAATAATATTTGGTTATATTTGGGTTATGTTGTGTACATCTAGGTGAAAATCTATCTACCTATAAAAACTTCCAGTTTCACTTAAACTATTAGCTCCAGGATCTCTATTTTTATCCTATTTCCATGGAAATTTTATGGGGAAATAGTCAAAACTTTATATCCAGGGAAATGGTGAAATATCCCATTCCTTCTCAGGAAGTGTACAGTCTCTCTTTGACATGCAAAGATGTGGGCTTGTTTCTGACATAAAACTCAGGTTCAGGGAAACTGCATTCAGTTCTTTGCACTGTAACTTTCAGTGGCCCTCTGTAAATCACTCAGGTTAACTGTTCTGAGTTGAACTCTAAAGCACTCTTTAAGACAGACAAGTGCCTCTACTCATAAGGTTAAAAACTGTATTGTGGTGTCACTCAGGTCCCCAACAGTAAAGCATGGAATAAAATATTTGGTTTATTGTGAACATAAACTGCAAACATATTTTAAGGCAAAAGTCATGGACAGATTTTCCAGAAGACATTGAAAGGAAAATATTCCGATATCTACTTAACATTTCAAGCGGTGATTTACCCAATACAATTGCACTGGCACAGCCCTCCTTCACCTATTATAACTGCAACACAGCAGATTATATGATTTTAGAGCCCATCCCTATGTAGTCTGTCTTTGGGTCTTAATCTGTAAGATATTACTACATTATTGAGGTGGATTGTTAACTGGTTAAAGGAAAGAAGGCAGAGAGTTGTGATCAATGGGGAAGAGTGTAGTTGGATACCTGTATCTAGTGGAGTCCCTCAAGGGTCAGTGTTGGGACCAGTACTGTTCAATATGTTCATTAATGATCTTGACAAAGGGCACTGTCAGCGTGTTTGCTAATGATATTAAACTAGGGAGAGTGGCTGACACACTAGGAGGTTGTGCTGCCATTTAATGAGACCTAGACAGGCTGGAGAGTTGGGCAGAGAGAAATCTAATGATATTCAACAAAGGCAAGTGTAGAGTCTTGCATCTGGGAAGGAATCATCCCATGTACCAGTACAGGTTGGGGAATGAACTGTTAGAGAGTAAGACAGAGGAAAGGGACCTCGGGGTGCTGGTGGGCAGCAGGATAAGAATGAGACAGCAATGTGCCCTTGTGGCCAAGAAGGCCAATGGCATCCTGAGGTGTATTAGAAGGGCTGTGGGCACCAGGGCAAGAGAGGTTCTCCTCCCCCTCTACTCTGCCCTCAGGAGATCACACCTGGAATATTGTGTCCAATTCTGGGACCCTCAGTCCTAGAAGGACAGGGAGCTGCTGGAGAGAGTTCAGTGTAGGGCCACAAAGATGATGAAGGGAGTGGAGCATCTCCCTTGTGATGAAAGGCTGAGGGAGCTGGGACTCTTCTGCTTGAAGAAGAGGAGACTGAGGGGTGACTTCATTCATGTTTACAAATACATAAAGAGTGGGTGTCAGGAGGATGGAGCCAGGCTGTGCTCAGTGATGGCCAATGATAGGACAAGGGACAATGGGTACAAGCTGGAACATAAGAGGTTCCAAAGAAACACATGGAAAAATTTCTTCCCTGTTCAGCAAATGGAGCAATGGAAGGGGCTGCCCAGATGGGTTGTGGAGTCTCCTTCTCTGGAGACATTCAAAAACCACCTGGACAACTTCCTGCGTGACCTACTCTAGGTGGTCCTGCTCTGGCAGGGGGGTTACACTGGATGAGATTTTGAGGTCCCTTCCAACCCTTAAGATTCTGTGACTCTGCGATTCTATTGTATCATAGAGAGCAATTGTATCAGGAACAACAAGCAATAAACTATTGTCAATACAAGCATCTTTTTAGTCTTTTTCTTTTTTTACTCAGGCACCTCTGTTTTCAAGGTTCCTATTGAATAGCCTTGTTTGATTTACTTCTATATATCAAAAGTAAAAAGATTTTTAATCTTATGTAAAATTCAGAATCACTAATAGGAAAAGCCTGTTAAAATGAATGACTTATGATAAACAGAAGAATGAGACAAATGAACCATTTAATCAGCTTCCAGTGCAGTCAAGTCTACTACAATATTCAAAGGCATTCAGAAGAATTGCTCACTGTTGTGTGAAATTTCTTTAATGAAATAACTTTAGTATTGTGTGACCTCTATTACTCATGCAGGGTGTTATCCCACAGAGATTCCATCAAACTATGTGAAATTTAGAAATGAGCAAGATGATCTT
The DNA here is from genome assembly GCF_028858725.1 of Colius striatus. NCBI lineage: Eukaryota > Metazoa > Chordata > Aves > Coliiformes > Coliidae > Colius > Colius striatus. The sequence goes on along the minus strand of NC_084761.1, from coordinate 94,635,120 downwards.
AGTCTGTTCTCAAAAGTTAAATGAAAATTGCACTTGACTCATCATGGAGCAGAAAGGCAGACAAAAATAGACACAAATCCTATAGGACCCTTCATCTATGGGCCATATTCCCAAGTAGGAATTAATATTGTGACACAGAAGTTGTTAGAGGATTGCATTTTAACTATAAAAACACCGTGTTTCCTCACACTGAAAGCTGAACATACTGTTAACATCAAATTTGGAGCAATGTGTTGATTATAGCTTCTCTCTTGGAATCCAAGGGAGGAATAGCATTCAGCTCACCTCAAAGACTCACCTTCAAATATAATATCTGTTCAAAAAACATTCTCTAGACATCCACACACATTTGTTATATAGGTAACTTCAAAGGGAGGAGTAATCTTTTGAGATATCCATCTAAATTCAGTGTCATGACTTCTCACTACAGAGGTAATTAGGGTGATATTCTTAGACAAGACACATGCTTGTATAGTTACCACTGAAGTTAGACAGGGTGAGACTATCTTAAACCAACATTTACCTCCCGCATCTAACTCAATATCCTCGATTCCCCATTGTAGACAGCAGAACAGTTCTGGTCCCTCTGTCCTACGTCAAAGCAGACAAATGCACAAATGACTGACTCTGATGCTGCCTGTCACTTTCCACTGCTAATAAGTAGAGTTGAGAGTGACTAGGTCAGATGTAGACCTTGTTGGTTTAAAGAACTTTGGCTAAACCTCAATCTTGTTGACCAGAAATAAATCTCTGAATGGTATATCATAACTCCTACAATAAAATCCAAGGGTCTGTGTCTGACCACGCAATGGCTTTATGAAGCAGAAGCAAAATGTGGTGATGCTTGCATTCAACATTTCATTAATTACTTTCTCCATCAGTTTTATGACTGTTCTGAACTAAAGATTGCAAATTCAATGAGGCAATTCATATCTTACACTGAACGCCAATCTATGGAATTTGATTCCCTCTGAATTCTTCCTATCTGGGCCTGTAGTTGCATTTGACCTTTTCAAATCCCAAGTGAATTCTGGGCTTTCTGAAGAGAACAGCACCATTGTCACTGACCTCAGCAGGTTAATATACAGAGAAGTTCTCACTCCCCTCTTTTGCTAATGCATAGTCCAAGTTCCAGCAAAGTACTAAGCAATGATGAGTTAGAGAACAACAGCAGACACAAAATCAGTAGATCTACTTGTATTTATAAGATTACAGAGGGTTGTGTTTCTGCTATGTCCTTGTACTGGGTCTGGCTGGAATAGAGGTAGTTTTCTTCATAGCAGTCCATATGGTGCCGTTTGTTGGATTTGTGACTAAAACAGTGCTGATATTACATCCATGTTTTAACTATCACCAAACAATGCTCTCACAGCACTTCTCTGTTTCTTACTCTGTACCCTCAGCAAGTAGGTTGGGAGTGTGCAAGAGGCTGGGAAGGGACTCAGAAGAAACAGCTGACCCAGATGACTGAAGGGATCGTTTGTGACACATAACATCCTACTCAGCAATAGAACTGGATGGAAAGATTTCCAAAATAACTACTGTTCCAAGGCCAGCTGGACATCAATCTGCTGGTGGCAGATTTTGCTCTTCTGATTCTCTCCTCCAATTGCTGAAGGTGAAAATGAGCAAGTAGCTGGCAGGTGTTTAGTTGTGGGACAGATCACCACAGTCTTGTAATCCCCTAGAACTCCAAACTTGGCTCTTCTAATAAGATATCATTTCAAGAATTATAAAAATAAACCAACTCATCATAGAAAAATCATTTACCAAACTGACTACTGGCAAAATCAAGTAACAAAGCTTGATTAATTACAGAAAACTCATAGAATCATAAAACTGGTTGGTTGGAAATGACCTTCAAGATCACCACTTGAAGTCCAACCACTCCCCTCACATTGCCAAGCCCATCACTCTCCCATGTCCCTCAGCATCTCAGCTACACGTCTTCTCAATATCTCCAGAGATGGGGACTCCTCCACCTCCTTGAGCAGCCTGGGACAGTGTCTAACAAGGCATCTTGGTAGGTGTAGATAACAGGATGACAGAAATCCTTGCATGGGTTGGACTTAAAGAAACATCCTCCCTTTAAAAAGGCTCAACTTAAAGAGCAGAAAGTCAATATGAGGACCAATGCACTTTTCTTCCCCTTCCCAACAGAAGTTAAAAGATAGTCTTCAAAGTACTGAAATGCCAATACAATCTTTATGCTCATTCACAATCAATGTGGGTAGTGATTTTTAAAAGCATATAATGGATGTAGGAGCACAACTCTTGACAGATTTTGTCCCTCAGTGCTCCAAATGCAGCACTCAGAAGTTGTATTCAATAAACATTATCACAAAACACCTGTTAATAGAAGTGGATTCTCTGATGAACTGACAGTTCATTGCAGCAGCTGGATGAGACAGAGGGGAAATAATTCTGGATTTCAAAGATTTTCTTTCTTTGTGTCAGAAATACATATACATACACACACAAAAATATCCTCTGGGCACTACAGAAGTTCTGGAGAACGCAACTGCAACAAGAAAAGCTGGTAATGTAGCAGATAGTTCTCATTATTGTGCCAAAAACTGAGAAGATTCAAACTATCACTCTGCCTCATAGGATCTGTAGCTATGGGGCTCTCTGCATCTCAGTGAACAACATCCCTTTCCCCAGTTGCTTATACAAGTGCTGGAATACAGAGTTCACCTGTCTAGCCTGCAGAGTATCTGATTACTGTCACAACACATCCTCAACAGGTCCCCATCTCATTGATTATGGCCAGACCATGGCAGCTTACCTCACACTGGCAAGCAGTGTCTTCTAAAGCACCTCAGTAAAATCAGGCATTACTCAGGGCACTGTGAACAACAGTGCTGAGACCTCTGAACACGCTACCATCAAAGCTGCTGCAGGAACAGGCAGGTGTCCTACTACCTGTAGGCTATACACACAAAGACTGATGCCAAAGATCATTCAGTCACTCATACTATAAATATCTGGCAGCTGAAAACACAACAGAAATTTGTGACTACTTTTGATCAGTACTACAAGTCTGAGAGTCCATGTAACTTAGTTGGACTAAGCTTGTACCTTACAGCTTCCAGCATAATCATAAAACAACAGGATAGCCCTCTTCCAACAATTATTTGGGGGGTTTATTTTCATTGTTTATTTTTTAGTAACAAATACAGATGAATCCTTGAACTGTGGCTGGTTCTATAATTCTCTTCCCTGTCTTTCATTATGAATTCTTGCCTTAGCAACTTCCTTGGCATCTAGCTACATAGTGAAATCTCATACCATATGAAAGAAACAGTTCCTTTTTCCAGTTTTGAATGTGTTATTTTTCAGTTTCATTCAATATCACCTCTCTCACAATCATGAATCACAGAAGGCTTAAATTCCAAATTTCCTTCCTAAATTATTCATTATTTTATACATTTTTATCAGGTAATTTCTTAGTTCATCTTAATAACAGACAAACCCCATCTGTTCTGTTTCTCTTCATATTATTTGTTTCACAGTTTCTGTTGTTCGACTTCCTAGAAAAAAAACCTCTTTGTTAATATCTCCAGTCTAGAAGAGGAGTATCACTAAGACATTCAGATGTGAAGATTCATCCAAAGAAATCAATTTTAGAATTGGTCTTGTGATCTGCCAGAGACAGAAATGTGCACTGAATCTTTTAGTCTTCTCAAAGATGCCTGTTTATAAAACACTTTTGTGTGTTTGTGTGTGTGTGTGTGCACTTCTGCTGTGATTTGTTTTGTTTGGAGATTTTTTGTTGTTATTTTTGGTTTGGGTTTTGGATTTTCTTTAAACACTTTCTCAACTCTTCTGAATTCTCTTCCTTGGATGTCTTACTTGGCTCCAGTAGTAATGAATCAGCTAAGGGCAAGGCAATGTGCAATATCTATTCTCCTTTACCAGTGGATTTTCCCCATTCTCACAGTCCAAATTCCATAACAGTACTACTCAGAAGATGATGACTCTTAAATCTGGATTAGAGTAAGCTTTGATGATTGTGCAAAAGCTTTGGGACAAAAGTTATTTGAATTCAGGTCTGAATGCAATACATTTTTTCTACCTGAGCAAGACAATTAATTTTGAAGTGCAACATACTCAGATAAAAAGTAGCTGCTGAAACCAAAGCAATGCACAGTGTCTCCTTCATGTAATGACACTGGTAAACTAAGAACCACACTCATGAGATTGGAAATCGGCAGCCTACATCAAAATTTGGATGCCCTGCCCAGCTGTTACTCCCTGGATTTTTTAATCCTGATCTAGGACTCTTGCACTGCATGTCTGCATTTGAGTTAGAACCTTGAATGTAAGTATCACTTAATCTCTTATATCTGAGATCGTTTACTCTGGGATTGAAATATTATTCTTTTATCACCTCTAAAAAGGATCATCTTGAGATTCAATAGACAATAACAGCAGCATTAACACAGAGTTGAAGAGACAAGAGATTCTGGGAGTTGTTTCAGTTTAAGGATGACAGTGACTTCCCAAGAGTCCCTCATCAGCACTTGAGTGGGGGACAATGGGAGATTAGGCAAGATATACAATTAGATTTTTGGATTATTTCAGTCACGCTCTCCTTTCCAGACACTGCCAGTTTAGCTCCTGATAGTAACCTGGATTGTGGTTGAAAAGTGGCTCAGGCATCACAAACTGACTACTCCATTTTGCAAGAACGAAGGCCTAGTTATATCAGTATTTGAAAATTAAAGGTTAATTCAGAGTGAAGAACACTAGAGCAGCAGATAGGAAGCTTGTTTGAGCTGTAATATGGACTGGTCTTCAATCAAGATGCTTCCCTTGAAGGTACTCTGAACAGAACTGCAACATTCTGTGTAGCTATTTAAAAAGATAATAATTTCTTCCTAAGCACATAGACACATTCCCCACTGGAGTAGCACACCCTAAAAGAATTAATCCAGTTGAAAATCTGAAACATAATTTTCATTTTCACAGAGATGCTTTTGTAAATTCCATTTATATCAAAGATTTTCATGCTGAGTTTTTTCCTTTAATTGAGTAGACAAAGCACATACCAATTAAGCTAATCTAACATTATAAAAATGGTCTTAATATTCTGATTTTTTGCACAGCTGAAAGCCTTTGAGCAAACCAAGTGGGGAATTAGAGAAGAATAAGGATGTAAAGGAGACTAGAATGGGATAAATTCTTGGCATGTATAAATACACCCAAAAAAAGACAAAAGAAAACTGTTATTTTATGTAACTGTTCATTTAGAGTTTCAAATGCATAAATATATGGGGAGAGAATATGATGTCCCCTGAAAAGTACAGAGAAGAAAAAAATCTACTTCTACCGTGGAATACTTACCACCTTATCAGAAGATTTCTTCAGTCCAAAAAGTGGTATAAATGTAACATTTACTATTTAATGTGTCTATTTATTTGCTACAGGTGCAGATACACATTTTTACCTAATAAATTTGATATATCTGTTAGTGTAAAGTGCAACTACTTCAAATTAGTTTGATCAAAGATCAGTCATTTATTGCCAAGTAATGGAGACTAGGCTAATGAAAATTCCATGGTTTCTGACAGAGGCAGGGGGGTCAGAGATGATAATGCCCACAGAGACCAACTCTTTGCAGTCTTTTGTAGGGCCATTTACATGTAAATAAGGTATTTATAAGTTCACATAGATGTTAGGAGAATCTGAATTCAGAATGTTGTTCTCAAACAAATAGTAGCATTTACGCTTCTGCATCAAGTTTTTCAGACTGTTTATTTAATATCATTACTACTTGCATTGCACCTCCTGCTGAGATCAATACCTTGTTATGCTTAGATGCTGTACAACTGTTCAAACAAAGAAAACCTGATTACATAGTATTGATCATCTAAATAGCAAACATCTACATCATTACTGGGTACTGTGGAAAAGGCCAAAATTATTTTTGCTCCCCAGTGACACATTTAAAGAATCAGATTCATCCCTCTGCCAGATTTTAAAGGGAAAGGAATGCCAGTGAATCTGCATTTCTGTATTGTCTCTGCTGCTGCTCCTAAATTCTCACTAGCACAGTTATGTACTTACTTTGCTTATACATAAAGTTATAACTTTATAAAACCAGAAAATTTTTGAGGGGAAGCAGAGGAAAGAAGTTGGTTCATATGGATACAAAATCAATAGAGTCAGGAAAAGAAGTGAGAGTGAACATTGCAGGTTCCTACCCAGTAATCCATCCAGAGAATTTTGATGAGTTTGCTCATAGCCAGGTAAAACTCTTGTATGATACAAAAGACACTAAATAGATTTGACAATCTCATTTGGATGGAACACTAATACCAGAAAGTATCTAGAAAAATCTCTTTTTTGTACATCCTTAACCCCTATAGACCTTATTATGTCTGCAGAATCTCATTAGATGGAAGAAAATCAGATAAAGAGATGAATTTGACATCATTTGATGCTTCAGAAATGAAAAGGAACATTGAGATTTTTCATGTAAGTCCAACATAGAGCCTGCAGATGCTCTCAGACACCTTTTCCTTTGAGGATCTCTTATTCTAGGCTAATCCACTGCTAGATTGCTGTCACATCCTCAGAAGAAGAAAAAAGATGATGCTAAATTTCAATAAATCACAAGCCAAAGAACACTAATAAACTTAGAATTTAACAAATATGTTTAAAAAGAAATCACAAAGCTTCCAAAAAACCAGAGCTGGATTCTTGTCCCTAATCCACCTTTGGAGAAGTTAGTTGAGCACAGATTTGTAAGACTCCTTGAAAAACATTTAAGTTCCTAAATTTACATGGAATCAGAAAAAAAGGAAACTTAAACCTCCTTACTTAAAACTCCTACTTACATGTGAATCTTTGACAGGGATTAGGCACAGAATACCCAAGGTTTTAAGAGGAATTAAATATCAAATGCTTTTCAGGAACTCAGTTTTTGGACTTATTAATCAACAGCTTCTCTGGTCTTTTGGTTTGCACCAGTAAAACAGAATAACCTTATTTTATCAATTTTCTTTATGTAGAATGATAGTTCTTCAAGACAAGGAACTTTACTGTACATTTACCACTCTACCATGGGACCAGACATAGTTGATCTGATGGGTATTATGCTGTTATGCAAGCCTCTTTGACCTTTGGTAACATACAGCTACATCACTAATTCTGGGCTTTGTGTTTTTCTGATACTGGTGATTAAAAACTCAGGTGTTCAGAACACTGCAAGACATATGGACTTGAAGTTGTAGCTGGGTTTAAAAAAGGGTGAAAAACTTCATTGAAACTACATTTGTCACTCAACAAATGATTACAGTATAACACAATGCAGTCTGGCCATTGTTTTGTCTGTCATGTTTGTCCTCATTTCCTTTCCAAAATGAAATACAGTCCTGTGAAACTTTCCCCCTGTGTATTTGCAGCACAAATACATTTTCAGGTCAGAAAGCAAGTTTCTAAGCCATTAGTGCAATCAAACTTTAAAAATTTGGGAGACTATGCTTTTTGAAATAGCAGTTAAGGCTAAAGTTTTCTATTCACAAGAGAATCAATAAGAGGAGGTAAAAGAAGGGGAGGCATTTCACAACTCTGAATGTGTTTCTGTCAGGTATGATCACCAGAGCTGCAATAGAAAGGTTTTTCAGTAAATAATAGGCACCTGAGGAGAAGCACCAGCTTTCTATGATGTTTCTTCACTTCTTAATCCTGCAGTCTAGTCTACGACTAGGATATCTTTGAGGGAAGTTGGCTTTGTTTTGGTTTTGGGTTGGGGTGGGTTTTAGGTGGGGTGGGAAGGTGTTTGAGGGTTTAGTTTGCAGGATTTGAGGGGGTTTGCTTTGATTTTCCTGTGGTTGGTTGTTTTGTTTGGGATTTTGCAGTCGATTTTTTTTTTCAAAGGCACACACTGGAGCGTGACTGAAAAGTGTGTCAAATTGCAAATGGGACTTGAGAATCGACTGTAAATCTCAGTGCTTACCAATGTAAAAAAAATATAGCTGGGCACAGAGAATTTATTTCTACTCTAGCCCTGTGCTCAGACAATCTGGCATGACATTTCCATCCAAAAAGGGACTAAGTTCACGATTCTTTCTGCTCCATCTTTTAAAAAAATAAACTCAGAAATGCTTACATAACGAGTGAGAAAACTTCAGTAGAGTAAATCATTTGAGCCACAGACTTTCAATTTGAGTTTCATCTGAGTTTTGGCAACATATTCTTTGGCAGAGCTTGCAAATTAAGCACACGGCCAAGCACAGGCACCCCTGAGACTAACTCTAGGCACCAATTTAGTGCTGCTTTTTTTTTTGTTCTTTGTTGTTCCAGCTATTTTCCTACTTTATACTTTGCTTTTAACATGTTTCTTTCCAAAATTGTGTTTGAAAGGAAATCAACATGATATAAATCCCCTCCCATAAACACAAAGGAATATCCAGACAGAAGCACCCAGAAAAGTACTTCAAAGGATATGGCAATTGTGAAACTCCATAATTTCATTTGCATTGTTCTTTTCAAAACAGTGTTTGCCAAAATCACCCATTTGTTTTTATAACACATTTATAAAGCAATGCATATAAATGGATCATAACATTTCTACAGGTGTGCAGGATGAGAGAGGCAGACTAAAATCCCCCAAAGACCACATTTCCTCAGCTCACTGACTATCCTGAACAGAGTAACAGTAATTTTTCTGAAACTAAAGTGTTCCCAGCCATCTCATACCCTGCTTTTAAGGTTGTCAATAGTCACATTTGCACCTTTCCAAAAGGAAAGTTGGAATGCTGTATAGCTGTAGTCATACATAAACCTAGGAAAGTGTATGATTATTAAAAAAGAAATTGGTCCTTACTCTAAAAAATCTTCAATAACAGTTCTGCAAAACAAATAATTGACCTGCAATTGCGTATCAAGGTGATTTACCTTGAAAGCTATGTGATTTAAATAAGGTGTGAGAAAGTCTAACAAGAGGATTGCTCTTATCAGTACTTTTGCATGCTCTCTAATTCCTGTTTTTCTCTAATGTCTGTGATCTTCCCAATATGGCAATGACCGTTCAGGTGAAAGGCCAACCCAGCCCAGTAACTTGTCTCAAATAGGCTTTTGTTATTGGTCACTGAGGAAAAACTATATATACACATAAAAAGTATACATTTCCCCCCTTTACTATGACTGCCTCAGCCCACAAATAGTCGTAGCTCAGAGTTGTATTTTATGCATGTAGCTATACTTGAAGGATTTCCCTTTACTTAATTTGTCTGGTTTCCCCTGAACATTTCACTTTGTAATCCTGAGTATCCACATTTTCTTGAAAGGAGTTCCATGGCTTATCTTTGCAATATAGCTTAATAATTTTCTCCTTACTTACATCATACTGCAATACAGTCTTCCATCAGCATCCGCCTCCCAAATTAATTTGGGGTTAGATGCTATGTTCTCCCGTTGAACAGACACCATGGCTTACACACAAAGGAGGAAGGTATTCTTTCTGCTTGAAAGGTTTAGATATATAGAAAAGAATAGCTTCTTTACAAGGGAGATATAGCTTCTTTTCAAAAATTATCTGAGCTTTTACAGATCCAACAGTGTAGAATCTTAGAAGCTCACTTCAGTCTGCCTTCTTGTCACACAACGGGACTCACCACTGCCACAAGCTTACTGCCATCAGCCATATCAACAGCTGGAGTTTTGATCTTGTGATGGATCGTATGGTTTCGAAATTCAGCATGCACCCTTTAGGATAAGGAGAGCCTTTAGAAGAGTGATAGACTTCATCAAAACTGCAGAAAAGCAGCTGCTGGCATTTAAAGAAGACTGCATCGCTTGTTAGAGGGAACTGTGGAGGAAGAAAATCAATGCCAGGGAACTTTTTATGATGACAACACAGCAACAGATGAAAATGTGGGAATTCTATGTTTCTGGATAACAGTTAGGTCACTGAATAAAAGAATATCTAAAGAATAGGTATAATGACATATGAAATGGAAAACAAAGACTGACCCTCACTTGGGAATCAAACTCACAGGGCATACATTGCTACATAATTACTAGAAGACTAATAAGAGAATGAATTGCTGGAGATCCTCCCTTACCTTCGTTTAAAATTTGGCTTAAGTAATTTCAACGTCCTAGGCATGCTGGAAAATTAGTGGCAGAAAGATATTACACTGCCAGGCTACAAAATTCACAAGAAAGCAAACAGATTTTGCCAGGGCTGGGTCAAGAGAATAAAGCCATATGTTAAAGCAACCTTTGATTTAAACTGTTGCCTACACACCAAGCATCCAGCCAGGATGATAGCACTTAATGAAATATCTTATGTGACAAATCACACAGAAAATAAGAGCTGAAAATGCTGCAGGATCTGAAATTTTAATGATGCATCTTGAGACAGGGGAAACACCGTATCAGGACATAACACAAGCAATCCATGACTAACACTGATCAGATGGCTAGGAAATCCAAAAGAGAATATGTAATCCTTTAGCTGTACAGGATCTCATCCTAAAGTGTTCCATTGAAGCAACTACACAATACTTTGTTCTCAGTAAAGTACTTTGTTACAGTAACCTACTCCCAGGGGAGTAAACAAAGCACAACAAATCCACAGGAGTTACATTCAGCTTCAAAAACAGGAGCTACAGCAGGAAACAAAAAGCTCTTTAAAAGCAGTTCAGGCTGTATAAAAGAATGAAAACCTTACAGGTGATACTAGACAGAGTCAGTACATACTAGGTCTGAAGAACTAGTTGAGAAAAGGCAAAATTAGCTTAGCCTAGAAACAAAGCAAAAAAAGTTTATTATACACGAGAAGACATCTGTCAAAAGTTGAAGTTGTATCCAAATGAAGACCTCTCCCCAAAAAAGCTGGACAAACAACAAGTGAAAACAGTCAAAAAAAAGAAAAAAGAGCCCTTCATCAAATACATCAGAAACAGTATCACTGCCAGAAAGCCCACAGCATGAAATGATAATAGGATGGTTTAACCCCAGCCAACAACTAAGCATCACACAGCTGCTCACTCACTCCCCCTCAGCAGGAGGTGGAGAGGAGAATTGAAAAGGTAACAGTGAGAAAATTTATGAGTTCAGATAAGATCAGTTTAATAATTGAAAATAATGACAATAGAATGAAAAGGAAAATAACAAAGAGAAATAAAATCCAAGGAAAAGACTAGCTAACTGATACCCAGCAAGACACTGAGCTGCAGCCTCTCAGCCAACCTTCCACCTAGTTTTATTGCTGAGCATGATGTCCCAGCTGTGTCACCTCAAACTTTTTGAGCATCCCCAGCTCACTTGCTGGTTTGGTGAGTGAGAAGAAGAAAAAGCCTTGATGCTGTTTAGCTCTGCTCAGCAATAACATCTCTGTGTTTTTAACACTCTTTCCAGCACAAATGCAAAACAGCCTCATATCAGCTAACATGAAGAAAATTAACTCTATCACAGCTAAATCAGAACAAGACTAAAAATGTAACATTCAGGAGATGACAAGAGTATTGCAGAACTTGTTCACTGCAGAACAAGATTTTGATATTGTCACCTCTAACTTTCTGAAATTGAAGCACTTCAAAAGACTTAACAGATAGGTTGGTGAAGTGAATGGTACAAAATCTCTAGAACTGCTAGAGGTAACTGCCATGAAACATCACAAAAATTATAGCTATTTACCAAGAAAACCTGAGAAAACTCAAGGATGAACATGGTGTTTTTCTATAAACATTAACAGTGGGTAATGTCTTGGTTTTTACTAGAGGACTAGAAAATAGCAAAAGTGACATCAAACAAAAACATATCTGAAAAAGTTTCTAAGGGACACTGAAGGAATAGGCCAAATTAGTGAAAACTAGTAAGGAATAGGTCAAGTGGACATTTGGATAAATGTGGTCTACTTTGGAACAGTCACTGTGGCATTTGCAAATTGAAGTTCTGCTTCTTAAGCGAGGTCAACAAACTATCACATAAAAGAGATCTGATTGATAGAGTGTTTGGGGATTTTGGAAAGACTTTTGAGAAAATCTCTCATTAAATGCTTTTAATGAAGCACAACAACCAAGACAAAAGGTCACAGTATGTATAAATCATTGAATAAAAGACAAACACAGCAGGTAAATGTGGTTGGTTCTTGCAATAGGTATGTCTCAAGTAGTGTCCTTCAGGGTCTGTTTTAGGTAAACGCTATTTATCCTATTTGTGAAGAACACAGAAAAAGAGTTAAGTAATGGCATGATAAAGTTTGCTAACAGAGTTATTGAACATAGTAAGAATGAGGGCAGCTATAGAGAATAGCAGAAGAGATCTGTGAGACAGAGTAATGCAACAATAGAATGACAGGAAAAATCCAAAGAGATGTTTATGGAGGAAAAATAGTCATGGCTTTACAAAAATTCTAAATTTCCTTGCAAGCATCAATTGAGTGCATAGCAGAACTTAAGAAATTTAGAAATTTAGGAAGAATTTCTTAGCTGAAAGGGTTGTCAGGCATTGGAACGGGCTGCCCAGGGAGGTGCTGGAGTCACCGCCTCTGGAGGAGTTTAAGAGGAAGTTGGATGGTGCACTTAGGGAAATGGTCTAGTGGTCAATAGGGCTGGGACAAAGGCCACACTCAATGCTATTAAAGGTCTCTTCCAGCTGAAATGATTTTATGATCCTATAAATTAAGTCTAATGAAGTGAGGAGAGTGGATATGAGGGGAGGGGAGATTCTGTGTCTCATGGGCAGCCTGGAAACTTCATACTGCTCTGATTTGCTCACCTCAGGAAGGATATGACAGAACTGTAAGCAACTCAGAGAAGAGTAACAAGTATGATCACAGGTCAGAAGTGGTTTCCATCCAAGGAATTTGTAAAAAAAAAAAAAAAAAGAACCTTTGGATTCTCCAACAACACAAAAATAAAGCAAAAAATAAAACAAAAATATTCAGGGTTTAAGGAATTTTAAGAGTTCTTATGCTGACTCTTGCCTTTCTGTAGTTTTCCCCTTAAAGCCACTGTCAGAGCTGCTCAATTAGATGGTCCTTCTGTCCAACCTGTGTAGTCATTCTTACACAGCATGCAAACTCCCAGATAAAGCCCACTGCTTCATATTGTCACCAATGATTGATATCAACAGACTACCAGTATCTCATTATTTGGTATTTACTACTAATGCTAGAAAAGAAGATTGAGGCAAGACTTTTGAAAAGGACACTGTGAGTTAAATATAAATAGTAAGCATGAGATTGCATTCTAGTAGAAGAAGATCCCATACAGCACATGCTCCTATTTAGAGCACAAAAGTTAGCAGAAAGCAGAATTTGTAGGCTTAATTGCAAACACAGCAGCAGCAAAGCAGTATTGCCTGGTATAATACCAAGCTTTGTGTTTGCTATCCCTCAGACAGCCTATACAACCATGTTTTGTAAGACTCAAGGTGTTAGAATCTATAAAGTTTGCCAAAAGGAAAAAAAAAAGGAAAAAGTCCTTTGTACAACACCAGCAGCTTGTAGCAGTGACTCTGGGGTACAAATCACACTCAGAAATGTGTTAAAACTCACTTTATTAATTCCAAATTGATATCAGAGCCCTTTCTTCTAGGCAGTAGTAATGGGTTTGTTTATCATTAACATAAATGTATAAGCCAGTGTCTCCACAGTCACAGATGAATTCTCATTATTAAATGGGAAGTGGGGGAAGAAGTAGTATTGTGTAATGTTTTTCCACTTTAAAAGTCAGGCTGCATGTTGTACCTGCAGAACAATATATCTCTGACCTGGAATAGGGTGCAAATTCATCTCAAAGCTGTCAGGTATTGTCCTGTCAATGTAGGAAATGTTATGGCTTAGGATCCACACTGCCAAAGCAGTAAGCACATGCCTTCATGATGCTTCAGACAAAGTTACCTGATCTAGGTGGACCTGCTTCTGCAGGGGGATTGGACTAAATGATTTCTAAAGGTCCCTTCCAACCCTACCATTCTATGATTCTATGTTTCTATGAAAGCTCAATCACACTTTGTGTCCCCACAATTTGTGAGGACCAGCTCAGCCTTTGTGACACCATGATAGGAACGTACCAGAAAACATGGAGTCCCTATCTAATTGCATCTTCCCTCTTGCTACCCGTCTCCACAGTCTGTGGGTTTTCATGTAATTTTAGGTTATCATCATTTTGTTCCAGGCTTTGCAGATTTTGTACACCATACAAAACCTCTGGTGCACACAGAGCTCCTCCTCCAGGATAATGCTGTTGTTCTGCACTGTTGATGCCAGATGAGAAGAGTAGAAACTATTTCAATTTCTACTAACATACTGTAAAATTTCTTCTCTTTAAAATACTTTTCTCCCTATTTCCTCTTCAGTGTATTCTCTCTCCCTTCAATGTATGTGTTATCCAAAGGAAAACAGTACCAAGAAGCCTTTGAATATGTTATAAGACTCATTTACCCTTAAAATAGTCTTTGTTGATGACACTGACTTTTTTAATACAGTAGAGTTCTGACTGTGCTGATGTTACATTAACTGCTGCTCATAAAAGTGGTGTCCAATGGGTGGAAAGAATGTACTCACAGTCAAATCAACAATGTCAGCCTGACTCATTACAAAAAGGAGACTCTTGAACTGAATAAACATAAGGCATGCATAACACATCACTCTTCAAGGTGAAAATCATATACAAAAACAGCAGCAAACACAGATCTTCCACTTAGCTTCAAAAGTCCTTCAGTGCCTTGAGACTAAACCAATTATGCCAAACTAAATGGTGACCTGAGAAAACTATACACACTGGTGAAGGAAAGAAAAGTTAAGGTTCCTTCCTTGACCAGATGTGTATCCACAAGAAAAGGGGTAACCTTCTGAATGTTCTAAGCTCAGCTCAAGATAGTGTGAGATATCTCAAGGAAAGATTTTGCAGACAGTCCAGATCATCAATAACTATCCCCTGGCAGCAGACAGCTCACAAGGAATTAATTGCAAGTCTAACCCTTGTGTGGTTACACACTAATAGCCTGCTTCACACGCTCCTTGGGCAGCCTTTATTTAGTATTGTAAGCTTGTATCTTCCCACCTATAGTCAGGCTGGGTACAATCCAACTCTGTAAATCACCTTGTCAACAATTCATGGAATAAAGGTGTCACAAATCATTCTGCCTTTGGTTCTTTAGTGAGTATATTCATGTCTTTGTCCAGTTCTCATGAATAATGAGCAAAAGCAGAGCCACATTTGGGCTCACTGGAGGGAAATGCTGTAACTGAGCAGAGGTAATCATGTCAGAACCACCATAGTTTTGCTGAGATTAGACCATTATCCAAAAAATAAAATTAAAAAATAAAATCAGAGGGAATAACAAAGAAAAAGTTCCTAAACAGTAAACTCCTATATCATGAAACCTGTTTCTAGCATTGGGGTTACTGAAAGTTTTACTGTGGTAATGCTGCTCTTATAGGCTTTATTCATCTTCCTGCTACAATGCACACACAGACCAAATTGTCTTAAGACTTTCAAGTGTTAATCATACTTATTTTGTGTTTGCGTAAACAAACAGCTATTTTCACTTTCAGATCAAAAGATGGAAATACCACAAAAGTAAATCTTCAAAAAATCCTTTTGGAAGAAGCAACAGAACCGTCTAAAAATGCCAAGGAATGAAGGAGTTGCTTTAATGTGGAAGTCACATATCGAATGAGGTATAGTCTATAGTATGACTGAAAAGATCTTCCAACAAAGGAAAAACTAGTACAGAAGGGAGATAATCAGGAAAATCTAAATTTGTCTGAGACACATTCTTCAGCTACAACTATGAATAATATACACCTAGAGTGGAAAGTCTAAAAACTCTTACAAATGACCTAACGCTCTGTCACTGAAATTGATAAAATCCAAGCATAGCTGCAATCTTCTGCTTAGTTGTGCTCAAATGAAGGATTTATACTTCGGTTTCTCCCTGTCAAAAATAGGAACTAATATTACTTTGGTTAATGCATTGCCTTTGTGCTTTCAGGGCTCAGTTAACAGATTAGGAGTAGCAAAGAGTCTAAAAGTAATGTTTTAAATCTGGTTGCTATTAATTACAGTAATAATACTCCAACTCTGATCTAGCTTGTGATTAGAATCACAGAATGGTAGGGGTTGGAAGGGACCTTTAGAGATCATCTAGTCCAACCCGCCTGCAGAAGCAGGTTCACCTGGGTCAAGTCACATAGGAACATGTCCAGGAGGGCCTTGAAGACCTCTGGGTAGCTCCAGGGCTCCCTCACCTGAACAGTAAAATAGTTTTTTCTTGTATTTAAGTGGAAATTTTTGTGTTCCAGCTTCATCCTATTATCCCTTGTCCTGTTGCTAGCTACTATAGAAAAAAAGAGATGTCCCAACCTCCTCACATTCACCTTTCAAATACTTGTAAATATTAATGAGATCCCCCCTCAGTCTCCTCTGGACTAAACAGCCCCAAGTCCCATAGACTTTCCTCATAAGGAAGATCCTCCAGTCCCCTGATCATCTTGATGGCCCTGCACCGGACTCTCTCCAGAAGTTCTCTGTCCCTCTTGAGCTGAGGAGCCCAGAACTGGACACAGGACTCCAGATGAGGCCTCACCAGGGCACAGTAGAGGGTGAGCAGAACCTCCCTTGACCTGCTGGCCACACTCTTCTTGATGCATCCCAGGATGCCATTGGCTTCTTGACCACAAGGGCACATTGCTGGCTCAAAACAAGAATAGTTTGGAACTCTGAACAGGAGATATTATCCTGCAATATTTATGTTTGTTTTTAGTCTTTATTGATGTACACTAAACCATTAGGTGTTCTTTCAAATATGATATTTGGTGAACTGGTTCTATTGTCCCTATGTACTTGTCTACTTGGTAGGAGTTCTGGGTCTTATTTTCTTTCTGAGATAGTAATAATATGCTTTTATTTTAAACTAATCGATAGTGATTTACAGTCATTGTTTGGAAGGCTCTGAAGAGGTCAATTGTTTATTACCTTAAATTTTTTTCTTTTTCCTGTTTTCTAAGAATCAACTGTTTACAGTCACTGGCACCATCAGTCAGTCACAGACACTTCTGTGTTAAGGAGTAACACATATCCCAGTCTTTTACCACTTTCCATACTCATTTTACAGCTCATATTTCTAATTACCACACTTGAGTTGCTAGGTTAAGTTAGATGAGGAACTTTTAACCAAAGACTGAGTAAATACCGAGCCATCACAATCATACTAAAAAAAACAAGAATTAACAAAGTCATTTACCCTCAGGTCAACACTTTCTCCCCAGAAGGAAACATTTCTTTTAAATCTTCCAAACATATATCTAATAAATAATAACAGCAACATTCATGATCAAGAAGAACTATAAACACTTAGATTGTGTGGACAGCACATTACATGTATGTGAACATCTGCATTAATAGATGCATACAGCCCCATCATCAGGATTGAAAGCAAAAACTATGTCTGATCTTGTTACATTTTAGACAAAGCCAGAACTCGGTAGCCTTCAAGTATCACTGCTTTCTGCAATAATTACCCCACAAGAAAAAGCTTTTTTCCTTAATTTGTGCCACAGAAAGTAAAACTAAAATATGAGGACAACAGCCTATTTAGTACCTTTGAGATTTTTGAAAGATGATTCAATAAAAAAATCTCAGTAACATTAAGAAAACAGAGCCAAGTGAAAAGATAAGTAGCAGCAGGATAGGCCCTTTCACTGTCTGATGTTTATCAAGTCACAACTTTGTTCATAACTGCAGAAGTATTTAACTCAAAAGCAGGTTACTCATATTCCAAGATAGAGGGGATCCTTGCATAGCAAGGTGGAACCTCAATTTCCTTTCCTACTACCAGGATGCATATTAATCCTTTAACTCCTTTAATTGGACAACCTTTACACTGAGAAAGCTGCAGCAATGCTGTTTTCTACCTGATTTCACTTACACGGAACACTGACAGCTGTTAATGATGATTAAGAGATACATCTGAAAATGTATGCAGTGTCCCACTAAGTACAGTAAGAAAAAGTTATTTTATTTCTCCCTAGATATCAGTAATTACAAATCTTTCTGGTCTTCAAGGTACAGAAAAATGAAACCCTAAACAAACAAGCAAAGAAAAAAAATTGCCACATACCACAGAGGCTAATGGTCCTAAGGAAAGTGCTGGTATGGTACAGCAAATTTCAAAACCAAGGTCAGTTATTTTGGATCCCTAAACATTGTTTTCTCTATAACTAAGGTTTATATTTAAAATAATTTAACAGTCTTGACTTCCAAATAATTGAAATGAAGAGTGTGCTGGATTTTCAGGGCATGCATATCATAACCTTTATCCATCTTTTAACTAATGTCTCTACTCTAAAACGTATCTGTTCAAATATATTTAAGAAAACCTGCTTATATATGTAGTATCATATCTAAAATACTTGTTGGAAACGGGATGAAAAGAGGCAAAGAACAGGGCAGGGAGGAGCAAGTATGTACTGAAAACCCAACAATCTTACATAGATAACAGAATTAAGACACTTCGTTGTCGGGTAAAGAATAAGAACAAGACTCTACATTAGGTAATTCATCTGTGGTAAATTATTTAGCCAATCTTGAATTTAATCTTAAAATTTTTGACAGATTAACAGAATTAATCAAGAACAGAATCTTCAAGAAAGAGCAAAAAACCTGTACATATGGATATTTGCCATAAGCCATCCCTTCCACATTAAAAAACTGTCTCTCAGAGACATCCATCAATTAAACTTAAACCTGAGCATCTCTTCTTGTCATGGGAACTTGTTTTGTCCTGTTCAAAAATCTTGTTTTCTGACACAAGATGAGAAAACCTTTTCCTCTATGTACTGCTCACCTGCAAGGAGTAATAAACATTTTCTATATTCAGAAAAGAGCTTGTCCTAATATTTCTGTGCCCAAATGTCAACAGGCAGAAGCAAAATATCATCATCTTTTTGATACTTGAGATTACCTCAAAATTTAGCTGTAAATGAGAAGGGAGTGATAAAACTGCTGATGGCCATTGTGTTTGTTAAACAGTTAGGAAACTAACATGAAAAACAAATGATACTTCATACTGTAGAGAGAAATAGAGAAAATAAGTATTTTCTCATTTGAAATGCCAAACAGAATTGAGATATTTTACACATATGTTTGTGGCACCTGTTCCTTGAAGTATATATGAACTTAATATGTTACCTAAATGTCTTTTACTCCATCATAGACCTGAATTAGACCAGATGACATTTTCAGTGTGTTGACATCTGTATCAAACAACCTTTTACACTGAAGTTTATCTGACCAAACACAGCAGACGGTCACTTGTTCACTCCCACTTCCAAGAACTAGATGGTATCAAAAGAACCTTGCTAGGGGCAAGCTCAAAGCATAACACAAGAAGCAGCTCTTCATGCTAAACAGAGGTAGTCTCAGTAGCTACTTCCTATCAAGAGTTATGGATGTTATCATTTCTATGTTGGCTCAAGGGAAGACAAATCAGAATGTTTACAGAAAAGAAACACACTGAAACCACAAAAAACCACATCCAACTTAAGAAACTATGAACTACAAATGCATATGAAGATATTACATCTACCCACTCTGGTTTTGTATCTTTCTATCATTATCTGCTGTTAGACGCTATCAGAGAGAAAAGGTCTTGTTCTTGTAGAGACACACATGTACAGAATTATTACAACAGTTTTCTGTTTTACCTTCAGTTATTAATCTTTCTCTGTCTGTTTCAGACAGACATTTCTTCGGGGCTTGTTAAGTACCTGGCTGACTGTATATGAGAGGTTTTACCCTATGCTGGGACCAGTTATTTCCAATTGCATAGACTGAACAGGCTCCTCTGCTGCCAGTATTTCTAGATCATTTCTGAAAAAAGTTAAAAACTATTGCTGGCACAAGACTACAGGGTAAAGAACAACAAATCAGAGAAAAAATTCTTGATCAACCTTTGCAAAATGAAATCAATTGATCTTATTCACTTTATTCAAATACCATTTGTTTTATGTCTTCTCTTGATCCACTGAAATCAGCATTGCTTCAGGTTTCCAGATTGTTTCATAGAGATAAGAATTCTGCCATTTATGTTAGAAAAGTTTTACTTTGCAACATGTTGCATCACAACCATGCTTTAGAGGTTGTTCTTTGAAAAGAATGAGGAGTAAACTATAGAAATTAATCTTTCACATTAATTTCAGGCTATCTATATGATTTCTTCTGTTATTAAAAATAAAACCAACAAAAGAAATCACAACAACAACAACAAAAAGAAACTCACAAAATTAAATGGTAAATCTGCTACTTAAGCATGAGATTTTTTTTTTTCCAGCATTGTACAACTCCTAATCAGGAAAAATTCCCACTGATCTGGGAGGTATTATAATTTCACCACAGACTGACCAGCAAAAACTCTATTCAATGGTTTGTGTGGGGCTTCTGCACTTCAGAACTGAGGTCAGATGCTCTGAACTTCAGTTCATTAAGACTCAGTCATTAAGTGACAACAACTCTGACTCCAATATATTACTCTTCAGATAACCATAAGTCTACAAAGGAGAAACACTCCAGGGAAGAGGGATGGTGAGTGTAGAGGGGATTAGAATGGTCAGTGGAGGGATAATGAAGGAGCTCATGAAACAAAAATATGAATGGACATATAAACATAATAGAACATAACAGTTCAGTGGATCCTGATATGGGCATCACTGCAACTCTGCAACAGCTAGCTCTTCTAGGATGGGGATCTGGGAGCACATCAACACTGATATTAATGGCTTCAACAAGCTTTGCAACCCCAATTGAACTTGGAGTACTGGCTTCAAGTGAAGCATTGCACTAACACTGTGGACTGGTTTTGGTTTCATAGTAACTGTCATGGCAATCCATTTCAGATTTGTGTTGAAAATAGTGTTGATAATATATGTCTGTCTTACTGCTGAATGTGCTTACTCAAGGCCTTTTCTGCTCCTCACCCTTATCCCAAGAGCAATCAGGCTGGGAATGCAGAAAAGCTGGGAGGGGACACAGTCAGGACAGCTGACCCCAAGTGACCCAAAGGATATCACAGATTATTTGTTATCCAGCTCAGCAATACAATTAGAGGGAAGGTTGGCCAAAAGGCTGCAATTCAGGGGCTGGCTGGGTATTACTTGGCTGGTGGTGAACATTTGTTTCCATTTGCATTACTAGTTTTTCTTGTGTTTTATTTTTCTCTCTTGGTTTTTTTGTTTTTTTTTTTTTTTTTTCTTAGTTGTAGAATCACAGAATTGTTTTGGTTGTAAAAGGTCTTTAAGATCAAGTCCAACCACTCTCCTCACCCTGCCAAGCCCACCATCAACCCATGTCAGCACCTCAGCTACACGGCTTTGCAATACCTCCAGGGATAGGGACTCCACTACCTCCCTGGAATTATTATTACATTTTATTGTTATTATCCTCAAACTATCTTAATCTCAACCCACTAGCTTTTGTCAATTTTATGCTTTCAATTACCTTCCTTATCCCACCAGGTTGGATGGGATCAGTGAGAAAAAGGCTGTGTGGTTCTTAATTGCCAGCTGGGATTGAACCACAACACAGAGCTATGCTGAAGAACAGTGCAGTGTGTATTTGTAACTAGTTAATTGTTGGTCTTCCTTTTCCTGAGGCTAACCTATTCAAAAACTTGACCAACCTTGTGTTACTGTCCAGCTTGACTTACTACCAATCCCAGTCAGACATATTACACTCAAATAGATACAGACCCTAAGTAATCATATTTGGGCACCTTCTCCCATTTCCAGGAGTTATGGACTTAAATCTAGAGAATGGAGATGTTCTTGAGGCAATTGTTGATAAATAAGCATTTAGTTGTGCCCGCTGTTTGTATAAATCACTCTAAATTTTTGAGATGAAGAAAAAAAATTATTACTACTGAATCTATACCTGTAATTTCTTGGGTGATGTTAGAAACAGAAACCAGCATTCAACCTCTTGGTGAAAAACTAGACTCGAGTGGATCTTTTTCAATGTTACCATCTTAAGAAAGTCAATGGGCAAAATTGAATTACAGGGATTCATAGACCTTCAAAGACTTTGGTCTTTGCATTGTAAATGATAATATGATTTCATTCTGATAACTTGTTTGTGCTCTATCTGAGCTGTTTGAATTTAGTCTTATGGTGATTCCAGGAGATATAGCAGAAAAACATTCCAAAAGAAAGTCATTTTCTAACATCCATGATGTGTCCTTGTCATCATCTATGTGCTAAGTAATAAGCTTCTCTGTGTTGCAATTGATTATTTTTGGTCAGATTTGGTTCTTGAATGCTCATTACATAATTCTGACAGTGAATTAAATACATTCAATGCCTGAATGGTTTTGTTATTTTTCCATTATTATTCTAGTCAGAGGCTGAACTCAACTCAGTGTTGTTAGATGAGAATTAAATTGTTCACATGCTCTGAACACTCAGGATTTGAAGGAATTGTTTGAACACAACTAGGTTCCTGCCAGCACAGAAATACCTCTGTGCATAGAGACATCTGTTTCTACTGGAGAAACACACCTGGATGTAGGGGAAAGTTAAACTGCTCCAAATATTCTATAAGTTCTTCAAAATTACATCTTCTCTATTCTGTCTCTTAAAATGCAATTCTCCCTAAACTGGTGATCAACTTTAGTGGAGTCTTAGCTCAGAGATTCCCAGCAGGCCTTTGCAATATATATTTGGGTGGAGGTTGAGAAAGACTCTGTAAACTTAGGCTAAAAGGAAAAAAAATCTTGAAGAAGTCTGAGTATTTTGTGTACTCTTGGTGGTTTTCCAGACAGCTTGACTCTACCTTTCCCTCTGCACTCAGTGAAAATGATTCTCTTAATTCTGGATTCCTGCACACAGGATGTATTTCAGCAATTATTACTCAACTTTTTTCTAATGACCATTGACTTTTTCCTCAACACACAGCTTAGAAAACCTGAAGATAAGCCTAACTTTCCTGAAAGAAGTTTTTTGAAGAAGTCAGTTTTGGGGAATTATTTCTAAGGAATATTAACTGTAACCTGTATTTAATCTTCTCAGGACAACATATCAATGCAGAAAGAATATCTTACATGGAAATGGCACAGTGGTGTCACTGCTTTGTAGCAACTATTGTAGAAAGGACTATTTATGTCCTGAATTGCAAGAACATAGCTATTTTCTTTGACCTACAAAGCAGACTTCTTCTCTAATACTATACTTTGCTCTACTAAGTCAAGTCTTTTCAGAGCTCATGACTTTCTTGTTCCTCTCTCAACATATACTCTGTCCTTTGCACCGGCTCATCTTTTGTATGAAAACTATTAGCTTCTCCAATGTCAATAAAGACACTGTTAATTGTTGCAGTACAGCTTTTGTGCATCTCTGTACTACATAATTTTAGACAGCATTTCAATTTACTTGTACTTATCCTGTGTTCTTAGACTTGTGCAACTTTTTCCTTCAGAATATATTAAATAGTTTACAAGTCATTAAAATGCACCTACAGCAATTTTGGAGTTGTTAAACTTAAGAAAAAAAAGAGTCCAAGATGAGTCAGTTAAGTACAGCAATAGACAAGCCCTGGAGATTTAACACTTGTTTCTCTGTCTAACCACAAGATGAAAACACTAAAATCTCACAAGCCTGCTCTTAGTCATTCAAGTTAAATTTATTCCACTAATACATGGCCTCTGAAGTCCTACTTCTGTAATAATGCATAGATTTTTCATTAGCTCTTGACAAAATGCTTGACGCTACTGTTTGTTTTATCCTTCTCCAAGTATAAAAAAATGGGAAAGAACAATAACCAGATCCTAACAACTAAGAATCTTTGACATACTTTTCTTACAGAAGGGGAAGAAAACCAATATTTAAAATGAGATTTTTTTTCAAAAGCTCCTAAATCTTCAAGAAAGTTAAATACCATCTAAGCCAAAGCCCTAACTTTTGGAGACTTGACTTCTGTGGAAAGAATGGTTACTTCTACAATTATCTTCTTTCCTGAACACTAATCTTACAAAAATATATGCAAATATTAACTATTTTTAATAGAAAAATCATCTCTATCCCTCTCATTCTAGATGCAGAGCAATGTTTCTGGGTTTTAGCAGTATATCAGGGTAAGTTTCTCTTTCCTTCCACAACACATTGCATCCTTCACACATCACTTCTTCATTTACATTCACATGCTGCACCTTGTTTAGCAGTTGCCAGAAAGAATGAGCTCTCTGTGCTGTCAAGATGATCACTTCCAATATTAAAATATCAAAATGCTTCTGACTCACAGATAAGAGAATTAACATGGACTTAAAATGAGTATTTCTACACAGATTTCTATCCCACACCAATTGTGTTCTAATGTTGAATCTTCGAAACAGTCAATTCCACTTTGTTTCTGCCAGATGAAGAACATCTGACTCCTAGCTGCATAGAAATTAATCTCTCGTTTTCACGTTACAGTTTTATTGGCTCTGTGCTGTGCTGAGTTAATACGACAAACATACTACAGCTGAAGTATTATAATGAATTGTGTGTCTGTATTAGATTGCAAGTGGTTTTACCAAGTTTGTACTCACATCACTTGCAAGTCAACACAAAAAGGAACCAAGTAAGAAAACTAATGCAGTGTACATTTTATTAGTTTCTTTCTCATTAGTGTCATAAATTAATTGCAGCATGCACAAACAACATAGGACAGTTCTACGCTCCTACAGTTAGTGAGCAACTGAATGCTCAACAGAAGGCCTCTAAGGGATTCTGCCTTACACAAAGCTCTCAGGAACAGATAAGACTAATTCTTAAAAAAAAGGCAGAAGAAAACATTAAAAAAATAAAATTCAGTTTACAGACTTTTACCTGTAACCTCTGCAGGAAGTTTATGCTGAAAAAGAGCTGAAGGGGAAGTCCTTTCCCTAAACATTAAGTTCCAGTCATGGACTCTCAAAACTGTCACAAAGTGAACTTTCTATCTGAAGTACCCTCAGGGAGAATTGTTGTTTCTGTGGCGTAGCTTCTTCAGTGTCTAAAAAGCAGCATTGTATTATAACTCTTCTTTCAGTGGAGCTGCTGATAGAAACTCATCTCTCTAACCCAGGCATCCAATTTTAGAAAAATTTCAGAAATATATCCTTTAAATTACTACCCTTGACTTAGATTGTTTTCTCAGTTGTCTGACAGGCTCAGAAACTAAGTGCTTGGAGTGGACAGCCTTATAGCCCTGTGGGTGTAACATGCTCACCTGAGTTTAATTCCCTTGGGAGATCAGCTGGTAAAATGTTTTCATTTAATTGTTTTACCTGGTCCTCTGTGGAAGTGTAACATAGATTTTCCTATACCAGCCATGGAAAGATCAATGCACTTCTTCCCTTGTGAGTTATTGCATTTCTGATGCCTGGATACCAATTTTCCTATTTGCTGAAGCTTTGGGCAATAATGTGTAGCAGCTGATGGTGGATCCATCTACTTTATTTTGGTTTTACCTTGAACGTAACAATATGTGGCACAGAAACTTACCAGATCTAATGACAGGGTTATAAAAAAATCACTCAATTGACTATTAAATGCAGAGATGCAAGTTTGGTTAGGGCATTCCTAGAAAACAGAAGCCTTCTCAACTTGGAACATAATTTTTTAGGACAGTTTCCCTGTGATTTTTGTCTGGGATTTCTGTGTCCCTATCTCAATACACACACACAGAGATATCAAGATATGGCTCTAGAAACACTCCAGCTTTAGAACTGGGAATAGGTAAATGGGAACCGAGTAACACCTTGAGCAAGCCTTGACACTTGGATATCTGTCTTTGGGTCTCATTACCCGACACAGAGGGATAAGACTCGGTTTTCATACTATATGTACTCTCTTCCTTTTTTTTTTTAGTAGTAGATTCTTACAAACCAATCAGGAGTTGTATTGCACCTTTTAAAATGAGTGGTCCTTAAACTGACTTTTCCACAAATATTAGGAGTTTAACTCCATATTAGAAAAACTTGAGCTGGAGCTGGTAATTACCAAAAGGAAACACCCACACTTCATCGCTGATCTTTACTCAATATGTGACTTTGTTGCTGCTACTAGTTTATTTTCAATACCTTCCTGTTTCTGCAGCCTCTACAGCCTCACTTCGCTCACTTCATGATTCTTCCCTGCTCCTGCTCTGATTGATGTGTCTGGGACTTGATCATCATTTGATGTGTAACAGACAACTGTCCAAATATATGAAATACCTTAGGAAAATATTCTGATAAGGTATGATTCACTTTGATTCACTCCCTCTTCCTCGCATCCTTAAGACATCAGATGCATTTAAACACTCATCAGGGTATACAAGGAATAAAGTTAAACTTGACAAGTCAACTTCATCTTGGATGGCTACTGGTATCTCTGTACTCTGTGCCAAATACATACAGTAAATTATTTAAAAAGAAAATACTTGACTAGATTTGTGACACTGATCCACTGTACAAAATGAAGCTCAATGTTACAGCCATTGCAGAAGTTACTGGGAGAAGGAACTCCTTTAAGTAAAAAAATTGTTGCTTCTGAAGTTTGTAGAGGATGATGGAAAACCTTTAACTAGAAAAAGGGAGCTTTGAAATGAATGTTGAAAAACAGCACACTTGTAACATTTGTATATAGAAGATTAAGATAAAACACCTACATATGAAAGAGAAATTATTTGATCCACTTCAGTTTGCCTTGTGTGCTGATGCAGTTATGAGAACCAGGTGTTCTCATAGACTCACAGACTGGATTGAGATTTTCCTTTCTTAACAAAGATACGTCAGGAGAAATATCTTCAACTGAGCTTTCTCTCTGAATTCCCTTTCTAATCAGTGGAGAGAAATGGATCCTCCTCAGAAGCCATTTAACAGCTGGATTCAATGATCTTAAAAGTCTATTCCAACCTAAATAATGCTGTGATTCTGTGATTTATGTCCCCCATTTTAGACAACTGAATCCTACATGTGTCTGTTTGTCCAGTAGAAAAAATAAAATGGATGACTAGATATCATCTAAAGCTGAGTAAAACAAATTTCTTCTCCTTATTTCTCTGCACACTGTGCACCACTCTCTGATGTTAAACAAATCCTTGTGGGAAATTTACATCATCAGAACACAAGGATGACTCAACTTCCACTCCAGGTTTCCTCCAGACAGGCATGATCTCTTGTAAAAGTCTCATTCCTTTCCTGCACCTTCACCAGAAAAGTTCTTACTGGCATTCAAGCCCCTGAGTTATTGCTTTGCAAAGAGGTTGATCACCATAACTGCATTTCTGCCCAGAGAGTGAATGCCTCTCTAAATTGAAGAAATGCAGAAACAACTAGAAAGAAATTAGACTTTTCACTAGTTTATGAATTAATGGGACTATTTACAGCAGTAGGAAAATTAAAAGTTGAAAATCTTTTATATTATGTAGTGTGCCCTGCATAAAGAGCTATGATGTGAGATATTTCTCTTTATCGTGCAGTCATTTCACATATGTTGATCCTGTAAGATCACAAGGGACTGCATGTGATTGGTTGGACAGTACTCACAACAAGATCTCTGGCTTTGGAATTCAGGTTCTTAACTTTAAATTTTAGTTAAGAAAAGTTTCAAATTGGAATCTGCAAGATAAAGACTTTAATTTGATGTCTGCAGTGCAAATTGCTGTCTTAGTCTTCAAATGCAATAGCTCAAATGCACGCTTTGCTTACACTGAGGTTTCTTACAGGTAGTTGTTCCTTCATGCCTTGATTAGCAGCTCTGAACCACACATACATTGGACTTTTAAGTTGTCTTCTGTAAGTGATAAAATAAATTAAAAAATCAATAAATCTAATGTAAGAATTTAAATGAAATGGGAAAGGGATTGATGTGATGGGATAAACTAGAATGTACAGTGGCAGAATCCTTTGCTGACAGAAAGCACTCTGTCATTTCTGAAATGAACAGCACTACGTTTGATCACAGAGGAACAAGGAAGATCTGCTTGATCTTTTTGTTGTATTCATTCAGGAGAAGCTTTAGGAAGTTTGCAACACATTGCAATGCACAAGAATCACAAACGTTTTATACAAGCCTGATCTTCAGAGCTTTCTTTTGGCTCCTGGTGTACTTCAGAAATCCACGTGAAAATACCCTCATACATTATCCCTAATTAATCCTATATTGGAAAAAGTCCTTTTTCTCTCTTCTTTTCCTTTTTTAAATTGTTCCAACTTTTCTTTGAAAACTAGAGGCAAAGTGCGTAGAGGTTGGGATGCTCTTGAACTAGAACAGGAGAAGAAGAGGAAAGATGTCTGGAAAGAAAATGCATGTGAGAGTCATTATCATGGATTTCAGATAAAAAGGCAATTGGCATGTTGAGAGCATTCCATCCTCCTGCTGTTCCTCTACTTTGAAAGGATTGCAAGGTTTAGTTTAGAGGCCTTTTCTTTTGGAGATGTGGATGAACTTGAAGTGAGCACTTTTCTAACCCTGCTTTCACAAGTGGCTTGTGAAATTACCTCACTTTGCATAATCTCAGTGATCGTTCTCTTCTTTCTTAGTATAACATAAGAAAAGGGAAATCAAAGTAGTTCACATTTCATACTTCTTAAATTAAGTGAAAGGAAAACATTCTGGATGCCATAAAAACTCTTGTTGCTATGGACACTGTAAAAGCAGACCATCAAAATGTTACTAGGGGTTTAAATAAGGAAAAACTTTGGAGGAAGTGATAATATAAAAAATTCACAGGGTGAGAAGTACACCATAATTTTGTGCCATCTCTGAAATAACCTTGTTTTGCTGCTGAAGGGAAGTTTCAGCAAAAACTAGTTACAGAGGAATAAGCTTTCATTGGCACTGATCTAAGAAAAATACTAAGATACTCGGATGCATTCTGAACTATCTGCTTGTTAGTGTTGAAAATATTCCCTAGTGTAATGTTTCTGCAATGTACACTCAACTATGTAGGATCTCTATCTGTAGCAGAGGCAGAAATTAAAGGTATACAAATATATTTGCAGTTTTTCACAGTCAGACACAGTTAGTTTTATAGAACAGCTTTGTTTCCAATATTAGTCACCTGCTCAGAATACTGGTCTAGAGTAGTACCTTCTGATGAGGAGAAGGCTGCTTATTCTCAGAGCACTGCTCATCACTAGGCAAAACCAGTTTTCCCTAGAAAGTGACTTACAAAATAAATTCATGGAATTTGCAAGCTTCATTTCTTCCAATTCATACCTCTTTTTTCAGGAGAGGAAAGAATTACACGTAGCTATAGACCAGCACCATGAAAGTTCTGCCATTGCAACGCTTTGGGCAGCAGTTTCGGTTAAGTTCAGGATTCATACTGCTGAATGCTCAAGTTGCAACACGGGAAATTCTGATTAGATTTAACAAAATATGTTTCTATAAGAAGGGTGAAACATTGTAAAAGGGTCTGAGAGAGGCTGTGGAATCTTCAGCTTTGGAAATTGTAGAACTGCTCAGGATTGATTACAGAGGTGTCTTATTATATGGAATACTGTAGCAAAACCAAGTAGTTGTACCAGCACCCTCCTTCATAATCAGATATGCAGAACTGATCACTCTATAACTATTATTTTATTAACTTTACATGAAAAATAGGGCTACAGTTTTTCTCTTTGGCCTAGTATCTCTATTACTTAGCTTTGATCTGTTAGAGTGCTCTTTTGATTTGGCTGCAAATTGGCTGCAACACTGTATCAGAACCAGTAGTCTGCTATAAACTCTAAAAAACAAAATTCTGTATTAAATACACCTAGTTATATGTGCTGCTCACAGCTGACAATATATTCATATGATTGCCTTGTAAAATGTCAAGAGATTTCCAATCAGTCAACTTGATTTGAACAGGAGTTTCACTTACTCTACAACTTCATATATTTCTGAATGAGAACTAACAACATATAAATTGTGTTCCGGAAGAAATAAAAATGTTTTAACTCAACTTATTTTTGCAACTATTGCTTTATTACTTTCTTGGGGTTTTTTTTGATGATCCCTCCATTCTTAAGGAGTATCACCTCTCCACTTGATTTTACTAGTGTCATCCACTTAAGTTATCCCAAAAGGCTTCATTCTTCGTTCAGAGTGTTTTCCTTCTGTCAGATGAGCTGACTTAATTCAAATTTCCATGGGAAGAGTGCTATTTTCTCTTCAGAGGTCATTGATCCAGCACCCACAAACAATAGCTGATCTCCTTCCATGAACAGGGGTAGTAGATTCATAGGTTTAAAGGACACAAGCCATTTTGCTAAATAAACTTGTTTTATGGTACAGTGTGTAGTATCATTTGTATCTGTCTTGGTCTTTGTGATGCCTTCTGTAATGCCCTCTAGTTCAGGCTTCTAAATTCAGCCTTCTGGATTGTTTGTTTCTTCCATTCATTTGTGAAGACCAGAGGCTCCTTAATTTAGTTAGATGTTGAAAACACATAGTTTTACAACTTTACAGTTATGTCACCAGTATATACCAGTTTTGAAGGTATATTCTGTAGTAATTTTGAACTCTGTGGTCATTTCTTCCATACAAGTTCTCAAATATTCTGCCTTCAAGAAGCTGCTTTGTCCAACCATGAAGTCCACGCCACCCTTATCAAGGTATGATTGCTGACTCCAAGAGTCTCTATTTTCCAAAAGTTCATTTCTAAATCACAGTATATTTACTATGTATATTGGTCTGGGACTGTGTTCTGTCTAGAATGCTCATCTCTACATAGTTACAGAGCTGCCTGACAGAAACAAATGGTTTTGGAGCCTTCATCCACTTGCGTGGAAACAGAACACCACCAACACTGTCAGAAAAGAGGAAAAAAACTTAAACCAAAAACAAACAACAAAAAAAATCCAGAACAAATGAAAAAGGATTGATTCTGTTGACAGTACAGAGAGGGAAAATGTCTTTGAAAGTCCTCCAGTTCTTTCTATCACTCATGCTTTTTACCATTGACAACAATCAATTTTTTATATATATTTTCTCCAAAAGAAAAAAGTGTTTTGTCTTGTGTTTTGTGATTTTCTGCTGTTTATTTATATAGAAGAAGTAGGAATTCTTGATTCAACTGTGAATAGAATAAACCATCAATCAACAAGTTATAAAGGTTGTAGATAAAGAAGAGCAAAAGTAGAGGAAAGGAAAGTGATAGATAGGGGATAAACAGAGAGTAGAGGAAGGCAAGAACAACAGTTTGAAAGATTAAGAATAAACCTGGGAAAAAAGCACTGTGTAAGAATACAGTGGTAGAACTTTAAGTACTCTGTCTTTTATGGTGTTCATTGCATCTGTATTTCAAAAGCTTCCTCAAGCACTTCAGAGAAATATTGCTCTTCAAGCAAGGTATTCAAATGTCTGATTCAGTAAATGAAGTTATTTGGGACACAACTGTCTTGCCATTCTTCTGATTTGTTTTTGTTATGTAAAGAAGGAAAAAAGCCAAATCAAACATGTAGAGGGAAAAAGTATTCCAGATTGCACAAGAAGATGCAGAAAGAGATACTGAGCTAAGAAGCTAGAAAAGATCTAGAGAGAATATAAGAATAGTCATACTGGATCAGATCTATGGTCCATTAAGGCACTATCCTGTTCCCAAGATTGTCCATAGTATATACCTACAAAAGGGTATATGAGAATGAAAATATACGATTTCCTTCTGCCATTTATTATTTATCAATCATTTTCAACTCAAGGAATTCCTGATTGAGATATAATTTCTAGATATATAATATTCCTTGGAATTTATTACTTTTTTCAGTCTGTTTCTTCCTCTAGAATTTGGGACATCCCCTAGCATGTGCAACAGTGGCAATCAGAGTCTTACATTACAGGAGGCTCAATAGTATAAGAATTACCAACATAGAATGCATCACTTGAGATACAGTGGAGTTCTAGGAATTATGGAAGAAATTGAGAATGGAATAAGACATAATTACTCTGAAATCTCAAAAACATATTATAAAACATATAACAAAAGCAAACAAAATCGATTGCTTTCCTTGCCTCCATATTCAGAGCATTCCCACTTACAATCATAGTGGCCAGAAGCGATAGAAAAAATACGGTGTATTAGATAGATCCTCTACACAGACCAGAGCAGGAAAGAGAAGAAGAGCAAGTGAGAGAATGAGAAACAGTAGAGTATACACTGTCTTCATTGAGTTGTCTGAATTAGTGCTAATACTTGCTAATGTATTTATGTAACATTTGTGCTACATATGGTATGTATGATTGTTGAGATATAGCTACTATTTTAAAAGTTCCATGGATTATTCAACAACAAGAACACTTAACCACTGAACTTTCCTTCCTTTACAGATGGTTCTTCTGGGAAAGTGTAACAAACAATCTCCTGAAGCTGTTATCAGATCTCTTTCCAGTATGAAGGTAATGCACAGCTGCAAACCAATTAGGCTGAAAAGTTCCCATATGTTAACCAAAAAGAACTCACTCTATTCATTAAATAAATCCAATGACTTAAAAACTCCCAGGATCTTCACTTGAAAACATCTACATCTGGGGATCTCTTAGAACCCATCAAACCAGAGATCTTTAAACACCACAGATCACTTCCAAATGTCAGTCATTTTTCTTTATCCTGTAAGTACTTCAGCTGAAGTTCAACTGCCCTAATTCTCCAGCAGCTGCCTCTAGTCAGCCATAATCCAAATGAGGCTTGAATCTCATTTGATTGGATAGTTATTCTACATAGATATCACCAAAGCAGCTGAAGACAACTCAATAATTTTATCCCAGGTATTCAAGTAACTGGAATGAGATGTCTCAGCATATTTTCATTGTCTTTCATCAGTAGCAGAGGCAAAATAAAACTCATTCTTCTTGGCCTAAAACTGAGGGCTGAAATATAGTGAGTATGACTCCTTGATGTTGTCTTTTTTTCTTTCACACCCTACAATCTTTCAAGGACAAATATGAGGAATCATGCTGGGACAGAAAGGAACACTCTCAATTGCACTGACCAACTCCAAGTTCATTGCTGAAGGAAAGAAGTGAGTAAGATTGTTCACCACTGTCCATCTGTGTACAGAAAGCTGTGTCAGATGAGAAAGTGGCTGCAGGAAGCCTCACGTGACGACAGAGACCTCACAAGACAAGCACAGTCTATACACTCCCCCATTTAACAGGTAACAAGAGAAAAAGAATCACACTCTCAGAGAGTACCCTGGCTAGAACTGCTAATTAATGCATTAATAACAATTCATATTATACAATGTACCACTTCCCAAGGGCTGTATGGTGTCAGGAAAAAGAACAGAAGAGTACCTGGTGCTTCCTCAGAACGTATACAAGTTGGAGAAAAAAAGGTATTGTGTTGCTTTCTTTGCCTAAACATATTGTTCCATTGGCTCTCATTTAATTGATTAAGAAGTGCCCATGCCTGACGAATTCATTCTATGACATGGATGTCATTGCTCTACAGTCATGGGTGACACACAGCTTTCCTGGATTCCTGTGACTTGGACTCAGTTTTCCTGTACAGTACACAACTAACAAGGCACATTGGACCTGAAATCTCCTGTAACAGATATTCATGAAGGTTTATTCTCATTTACAGTGCACTAGGCTTTAGCAAACAGCATGGCAGGAGTGATGTGGGAAGGAATCAGCCCACTAATACACCCAGGAAGAAAGCAATGAGTCTCTTTTCTTTCTTCTTATTGCTTACACAGGAAACCAGTCCTTCTTTCTTACTTGCCCTTGGAGTGATGGGGAATATGCTGAAGCAGTTGTACAGTAGCCTAATTACTTATCACAAATCTTTTAAATGAGTTTATACTCATTAATGTGGCATCTGGGAATTGGACATTAAACCATCAATGACCTTTTTGTTAATCAAAGGCCTTAAAGCTTGTTATTTGGAGGGTACTTCTCATACAGAGCTTTACCATCATATCAGGCTAATCAATCAGGCCATTTTTTTCCTGCTGAATTTGAAAATGTTAGAAATAATGTGTAGAGATTGTTATTTAGAAGATAGGCAGTCATATAGACAGGGCTGCTTCTTTATTCTGTGGGTATGCTTTGCCATATCTGAGCCCACTCTATAAGCATAGATGAGATGCAGAGGGATTTGGTTTAATGATGTGCCTGACAGTGTGAGGTTAGTGGTTGGACTCAATGATCTTAAAGGTCTTTTCCAACTGTAGTGATTGTAGTAATTTCAGTTAGATCCATGCTGCTACTCAGGAAGTAACTGCAATAGGCATACCTAGCTGTAACTGATGTGGTAGGAGTAGTGATATTGCAGAGGATTTGAAGCACAAGCTTCAGTTCAGCATAGCTGCTGAGGTGTGCATGTAGGATTGTGAGTGGTGCTGAAGTCCCTGTCTTCAAATACCAGTCATGACCTGTGCTCCAGCTAGAACAGGTATGCCCAAATTTAATACTGCATTGTAGATCTCAGCTGTGTGGGACTTGCTTGGGTCTCTATTGACTTAAACAATCACAAGCCGTCATGTCCTACATTTTTTTCCAGTTTTTGGTGTCAAAGTAACTAGCACACTTGTGAGTTGCTTACCACCTAGGAAGAAACAAAAATGCATTTACTTCAACATTCTCTCCCATTACAAAATTAATCTTTTATTTCACCTAATAACCTTCTAATCTAAGCTTGTAATTCTTTCTTCAAAACAAGACTGTGTCGAGGAAGTCCAAGTGGTCTCAGACTAGTTAAGAAAATGAGCTTGTATGACAGACATTTACATGGCTAAACTGAAAGAAAATGTTATGAAACAAGAGTTTTAAAAAAATAGACTCCTAGGTTTCTCAATTCCCTGGCAGAATATGTTGTTTTAATGGCTCTAGACAACCCTGATAGTCTTGGAGATAAAGTAGCCTAATGCAGAAGGAGAAAAGGACTATAAATGAATACCAAAGGACTAAAATACATTGTTGTTATTACTGGTGCAATATATATACTATGGGTGTTAAGTGCAAGGAAAAGGCCAACTAGCTAGGAATCATAGTCTTAATGAAGTGTTGACAGTGTCCTAACTAGCCTCCAAACATTTATCCTTTGTCATGAGTACATAAACATTTTGAAGTCTTTATCTTCTCCTAGATAAGATCTGCAGTTTACCCAGAATGGCATTGCCATTCTCATAGAAAGAGGCACAAGTCCATTGAAATGCAACTAGTGCAAAAGAGTCTGTATCTGAGTCATGATCAGAAAAAATACTAACCTAAGGTAAAGAATTGCTTTACTGCAATTCTTACCCCAAGGATTCTCCAAGTGTTTTTGTTCTCAGTATGCAGTCTATATCTTAATCTAAACCCACTAAGTTATCAAACAGACTAAACACAGCGCTTATATTAACACATGGCAGCAGTAATGATTTTGACAATGTTTAATTAGTTATCAAGCTAGGAGTAAACATCAAACCCAGGAAAGGGAACATATAACTTAATCTGAGCAATAACTAGAGATGAGATCTATTTATAACAACATATTATAAGAAATATAACTTCCAAATTGTTGCATACTTGTTATTTTACTGCAGGCCATAATATTTAGGAATTTCCTAGGCCTAAGGTGAAGTAGAATTACTATTAGTTGTTCATAGCCTAGAGTTCTTGGTGCATATCTAAGGAATCTCAATAGCTCCTGCAAGAAACATGGGAGTCCTCCAAGTTACTTCCTTCATTGACCCTCTACATCTGCAGAGCCTTTATAATAGGTACTCAGAGTGAGCCTTGTGCTTGCAAGTCTGGGTTGGCTTGTGTTCCTACTGTCTGAAGGGTGGTACAAGACGTTTACTGCTCTCATTTTGTCATGATGTTTCCCCAGCAGTGCTTCATTAATTTTGGAGCTGGAGTATGAATCAACCCAACACCCTGTGCTGCAGAGACTCAGCTTGCAATCCCAGATAAAAAAAAAGAACCAAAGAACTGGGTGATTTAGATATATATGTTTTAAGGAAAAAGCAGATATAATGAAACATGAGAGTAAATATAGCAGTTGTGCTGAGATGTGGAACCAGATATGAGATGTGAAGGTATGAGGAGACATAACCAAAGCATTTTTCCTGCACTGTTTTTCTGAGGGGCTAATGCCCAGAGAACTGCAACTGTTTTATGTGTCTTCACACCCACATTCCAAACAGATAAGCTGGAGTTGCTCAGCTTAAATCCACTTGTCTGCCTCATCTATGTGTAAGAAGTTTGTATCCTGTGATGGATTGACAACTAGGTACAGCTAATAAGATTCTTATTAATGCAAAAACTCTCCCTGATCCAAATCTAAACCAAAGACTGAACATAGTGTAGCCCTGCCATCTTGATCTTACATCTGTTAAGAAATTTCAGCTCTTTTTTTAAGGATTTTTTCCCACTCATCCTTCTTACTCTCATCAATCTAAAAAGGAGAGGATTAATACTTAAGATGGAAGACTGGAATATGTACATATCGTGGGCCTCTGCTGAATGAAAAGAAGAAACAAATGGCACCTCTCACCCACAGAGGAGCACGTAAAGAATATCTCACTGGCCAGAGTAGCACCAAAAGATCATTTCTTTCTCATCTTTGTCATTAGACAATTGATTTCTCAAAGCATGGTGGCCACATCATCAACAGTCGTCACAGAATTCCCTTACACTCAAGTACAGAAATTGCTCCTGTAACCTACTTCAGCCCTTAGATATCTGCAGAGCTACTGACTACAGAACACAGCTTCAGAGCAGGAGTTTAGTGAGATTACATAATCATGTCTGTATTCAGAATGTGTGGCACTTTTTTTAATCTTTTTTAGAGCTGGATGTCAGGTTCCTTGATTTCAATAATTAATATGTGACT
This sequence comes from Colius striatus, assembly GCF_028858725.1. Taxonomy (NCBI): domain Eukaryota; kingdom Metazoa; phylum Chordata; class Aves; order Coliiformes; family Coliidae; genus Colius; species Colius striatus. The sequence goes on along the minus strand of NC_084761.1, from coordinate 94,598,347 downwards.
CACAGCTCTTCTAGCCTCCATATTCCTGTGTTCTTTCTCATCAGCTGAAGGGTTTATTTTTGACAGGGTACTTCAATACACATAACTTGATTAAGCTGAATTTCTGGATTGTGTTTGATTTCCTCACACAGTGATCTCTCTTACTTCAGATTTTTAACAATTTTTCCTGTGCCTTTGCCACTTTCTCTTGGGTTTTTTGTTTATTATGTGGTGTAGGTACTGTGTAACTGCCATTTTCCCTAACAGATCTTCTTTGATACGGATTGTCTTCTGAGAGGCTAGAAGTAACCATTCCAAGAACAGGAAGAAACTAAAGCAAACTGTACTGCATAGCCATGTGAATATATGTGTGGATAGATCAGTGACACATACATATTCATATATATTTGTATTATTTTATTACACTAAAACAAGTTTTAAAGAGTTGCTGCATTCACCCTGGCTGCCTGTGATTCCAGGGTGAATTAATGATCCCTGTAATACAGTTTATGCATTTGCTTTATATTGCACATCAGTAAAAGCATGTCAAATCCAAAACCATTCTCATTTACGGATGGAAGCTTCAAAGCAAAACAGTACAGCAGCCACCTTTTTATGCGGTACAGGTCAGCCATTTGTTCAAGGCAAAGAAAATACTGCTGTACTTCCAGCTAAGTAAGATAAGCACAGAATGTGACTCCACACTGCACCAATCTTCTGGCCTAAAAGCAGATAGTAAATGTCCATCCTTTGATAAAATTATCCATCCTTTTGGGGGCAATCTAAAAAGACAGTAAACCATTATATGCGGCATGGCACTCCAGCCATGGTACAGAGAAAGCACTGCTGATGGGAAATAGAAATCCAAAACACATTTGCATTCTATTGACTGGCCAAGACAGACATGTGGTGCTGTCAGAGATATGTAAAAACATATCAAAAAGCTTTCTGCAGTGCAACATGTTTTACAGGGGAAAAGGAAAAGGAGGATATTGTCTCTGCTCTCCTTTGCTCTCCTCAAATCATAAGGTTGACATTCTGCTGACAAAATAAGGGATTTTAGCCTTTTGAATTGAGCACATTGAAATTCTGTGCACTGCCATTCAGGCTGATTTAATTGTACCTAACATTTAAAGGAAGGGCATTCACAGACAGCGAGTGCATTCTGAAGCACAATGTGAAGGACACGGGAAGAAAAATGTTTTGCAGTAACTCTTTCCCCATTTCTGATGTTGAAGTATCATGAAACACAGGAGTTTTGTGAGACCTCTCACTGAGAGTCTCATTGCTACAAGGAGATAACAGGAAGCAGCTGTGTCTTCCCTGGTCTGTATACACAGTATATAGAGGTGGTGAACCACCACAATGTCTGGCACGTATAGAGTGTCAGCAGAGTGAGCAGATGGAGAAAGAATGGAGCTCCTGCTGATATGTCTCTCTGCTCGCTTCCCTGCTTCACTTCTGAGAGCCCCTTTGGGCCATAGCCTGGCAAGGAACAGCAAAACCAAGAGGAGGGTAGATGAAATGACAAAGACATATGTTAGTCACAATCCTAAGTCCTGTCGGGGGCTTTGGAAAGTATAGGAGCAGAATGGAAAGGTTATTTAGGGACAGAAAACTGCCCTCCTCCCTTTTTTCACTGCCTGGTATTCCACAAAAGTAGAGTAACTGCCCTGTTCCAAAGTATAAGCTTTTTGAGACAGAGACCTTCAGAAAGCTACTCTGCACATGACTTAACATTCCAGGACAGTCCAAGATATGGCCATGAAGGAGACTGTGTAGTCTAATTGTCCATTATAGGAAACAGGAGTATGAGAGAAAAGGGGGAGAAGGAAGAAAAGTCAAGTAACATGGAAGGAGAGAAGTAATATGGGAGGAGAAGATGGAAGATAAGGACAAAATAAAATCAATGAAATGGAAAAATTAAGTCTCTGATGAAAAAAAAATGGTTTTTTTTCCCCTCCATCTATTTCCCCATGGATTCTCAAAAAGGGCAGTGGATGGGGGGAAAAAAAAACAAAGAGTTTGTGAAGCTAAATCTCACCTGGATTCAGCTCCATTGACTGCTGTTAATTCTTTCCAAGTATTTGATTTCATAATTTGGAACAAAACTGATTTTTTTTTTAATTGCATTTTATTTATGAGAAATCTTCAACTGTGTGTGCTGGACAAAACTCAATCCAAAGCAAAACAACTCCAGAGTAAAATATCTTTCTTGATATATCTGAACTTCAAATACAAGCTCTAGTCTTGGTCTTATTAACCCCTGAGACTGATTTTTCATAGATTTTCTGCAAGCAGGGTCAAGTTTGAACAACCTTCCTGTCATGAGCAACCTGAATGAAAGCAATGGAGTTCAGCAGGAGGCAGACAATGTACCTACAAACCTATATGAAGTCTGATTTGTTCTATCTTACACAGAGGTTAATTAATGTTAGTTAGTTCACTTTAAAGTCAAAGGACTTCATATCTTCCAGTGCTTTTAAAAATCTCATGCAAAATATAAGGTTATGGGTATCATACAGGTCATGTTATGTATTCAGTCAGCAGAGAATTCTCACTGCTGAGTGGTATATTCCTAATTTAGACTATCAGATTAACAGGGAGAGGCTCCTGCAAAGGGTGGGCTCAACAGAAACCTAACTTAGATGCATACAGTGACCCCTGTTTAAGTCATCACTCTGTTCCTTTGTTAGAGAGAATTTTAGGGAGACTTGATAAAGATCCCTTGGAAACAGTTGGATATCAGTACCAATTTCTCTGTTTATTACAACACCAGCAAGCAATGCTTCTGCCACTCTTGTATCTAGTTCTGGAGGACTCTTTCCTCATGGTTTTGGACCATAATATATTGAGAAAATAGCATCCTGTAGAACTCTTAATTCCTATACCATCCATCTACCAGTTGTGTGAAAATATTGCCTTGTAAAATGAAACAATTTTAAATGAATAATCCATGTTTTTAAAAAGTAACTGTAATAGCAATAATGACTACACGAAAATGTAACCCTTCAGGGCTTCAAAATACTTTGCAAACGTTATCTCATTAAGTAAGGTAAATGCACAGTGTTCTTAGACTTATTTAATGGATTTGGAGGGGGGGATCTTTTTTCCCTCTGTATCTACCAATTAACATAATTTGACAAATGCACTTTAATTATACATTAAAATAGAATAAATATTTTTCAACATTTTGATTTGAACAAGCTTTTAATTAAGCCCTATTAAGACCTACCATATGTTTTGCATCCGACAGACTACTACAAGTGGAGCTCCTCTGCAGGTTTTCATCACTGGAGGAAATGACATTATTTGACATGGGCATCCTGGTATGTAATTCACTCAGAATTACAGATGCAACAAATAATCATTATTAAAAACACATTAACACTGTAATAACTGAGTAGTAATTTTGATGGCTTTTAATAAGCTACTGTAGCTGAAAGTGCATCAAGAAGCACTTGTACTGATGATCTGGCAGGACTGTAGCTTGAATGGTAGCTTTAAAAAGTGTGTTATTCAAGTTATTGTCAATTTTTGAGGCTAGGGTATGGTTCCTTGTCTCTACTTAGCTTGCTAAGACCAATAACTCAAAAATATGATTTTCTGTCTCTATTATTTCACATAGATTCTCTGAGTTTTAATCTAGTACTTCATGCTTGATTATGTGCCTGACTAAAGCATAGCTTGGTTTTGACAGAGTATATAGAACAAAATCTAGACTTCTTCTAAGGGGAAGTGGAGATGCCACTTTTCCTGAGAGGGAATGTATTAAATCCACATTTTAACACTATTTTAAATCATCAATTAGTATTGTTTTTCTTAACATCTTTCATTTTTTCTTTCTTTTCTGTGAATGTTCCTTTACCTTATTTTTATTTCTTTTCTACTTTTATCTGTTACAGGGGAAAAAAAAATTAAAAAATCCAAAGCAATTGCTGTCATTCATACTGAATATTAACCCAAGTTTAAAGACCTCTATACCGGAACACAAAAAGTCCCACTTAAACATAAGAAAAACGTATTTCACTGTGAGGGTGATGGAGCAGTGGAACAGGCTGCCCAGAGGGGTTGTGGAGTCTCCTTCCTTGGAGGTCTTCAAGACTCGCCTGGACATGTTCCTATGCGACCTGATCTAGGTGACCCTGCTTCTGCAGGGAGATTGGACTAGATGATCTCTAAAGGTCCCTTCCAACCCCTACCATTCTATGATTCTATGATTCTATACACACATTTTTGCCAACATTAGGAGTTTCTTGTACCCATATAGGTTATTTCACCTTTCATATAAGCATTGTTGACATTTTATAGTGCTTACTGTGTCCATACTACAGCAAAGTTAGTTAGAGCTTTACCTCACTTTCTATGAAGACTTACTGTTTCAGATCCAGCAATGACACTGAAAAAGATGATTCTCCCTACTAATTAATGAGTGTTAAGCTTTTCCTCTGCTTCTATGAGTTAGACTCCAATTTATATTAAGCAGATGCTGTGAGATTAGGTTAAACAGTTCAAATTATTTGTCTCTGTCAAACTGGTTGATTTATCCATGTGATTAGAGATCCATGACCAGACTCAGCTGTCAACAAATGTCTGAAGGCAAGCAGGTAGAAGTAGTGACCTTTCCTTCTGCTGCCTCTGGAGTATGGTGGTCTGCCACTTGAATTCTTTATTTCCTATAATTGAACTTGAGTGCCTACCTTGGTTTTTAACTGGCATTAAACTTACTTGGCAAATGAGGCCACTCCAAATATTTCTCTCTGTCCCTGGAGTTCCAAGGGTTCTGAGGCCCTTGCAGAATCAGCTGGAAGCTTCTCCAATTAATGTGCATTTTCACTGACTAAAGGAATGTAAGTGTCCTAAAGTTTGTATAGCTTGCTAGGAGGTAAGTTAGTGTTGCCTCGGGACTATTTCCCGTATTGCTGCATGATTCTCAGTTACAATACTCAGAGGAAAAATTCAGCTTAATGAGCACTAATGAATCAGAAAAACTCATGTTACACAGAACAAAAAGCTGACCTAGCAGCTTTTCATTTATTTATTTTAAAGACAGAATAATAGATACTTCCTGGTCATGTGTGAGCAAACTAAATATTACATTGTGTTCAGTTCTGGGCTCCTCAGCTCCAGAGGGACAGGGAAGTGCTGGAGAGAGTCCAGAGCAGGGCCACCAAGATGATCAGGGGAATGCAACATCTTTCATACAAGACCCACCTGGACATGTTCCTATACCACCTGATCTAGGTGACCCTGCTTCTGCAGGGGGGTTGGACTAGTTGACCTCTAAAGGTCCCTTCCAACCCCTACCATTCTATGATTCTATGAAAATGAGACATTTAGGCAGCAGACATATTGCTATACTATTTTTCCCATACCCAGAGCAATTTTCCCTTTCACTTCTTCCATTGGGATGGTGAACGTATCCCTTGTCCCTTTGTTTCATTTGCAATGTATACTTCTCTACGACTACCCAGACTTTGGTTTTCACTTTTTTTTCTTGATAATAACCTTTATTTGACTAAATTCAAGGTATTGATAGTTTCAATGCTGTCTTTGGAGAGGTTGAGGGACGCACATGACATTGAGTTTCCCTTCATTTACTGTCATTCCTTTCTCTGATTTGTCCAAGTGAACACACTATAAAATAACTTACCTTACCAATACCTTCTAGGTCACAACACTCGAATGACCCAGATTGCAAGTGCATCACCTCATCAGTGTGACTTTTATGTGGAGAGAACTAGATAGGTATGGCTTAAAAAAATGCAAGTGTAGTCATAGGATTCATTTCTTTCCAGGACTACTGCATGCAAACAATACTGAAAAAAAACATGCTATTTCCTATGCCTTGTAAAACCTACCTCATATGACTTTGCCCTCTCAAACACTTCCAGCTCACCTCATGTCACAAGCTAGGACAGGAGATGTGTACACTATAAAAATATTACTTTGGACGGCTAAGAAACAGCCTTTAAAATTATTCCAAACACATGAAAAAGAAACACAATCATACACACAAAATGTGTTTATCTACAGAGATATTATATAAGGTTTGGGAAAGACCAGAACTAAATGTCATCAAATGTAGATATGGCCCACTGGTAGAATAGCCAAGGACCCGACCTGTGAGTCATAATTTTTCTACCTCTACTATTATTGGAGAAGGTGTGAATGTAGCTTATTAAAAGTTGAAATTTTTAGTTATTTCTTCTTGAGAAGTTAATTATGCCTATAGAGCTGGAGACAGCCTGTTGAAAACAGGAAATTATAAACATAACTATTCTGACACATTTGGCAGGGCTCACACAGAGTAGAACGAGATTCAGAGGGAGAGATAGGAGATAGGTATTGCAGATGAGGAGAGCTTTTGGGTTCTCAGATCTATGTAATGAATGTATCAAGAAAGAGGTTTTCTATGGTTCTTTATCCCTCTTGAATGATAGTATGCAATGAAATAATGAGAACATAAGTTGTGTATTTCCATGCTAGGTGGACCTTCTGCAAGGGGCTTGGACTAGATGAACTTTAAAGGTCCCTTCCAACCCCTACCATTCTATGATTCTATGATTCTATGAGTCTATGCATGAGATTAGAAGAGATGCTGAAAATTATTTTTAGGATTTTTTATTTGATAGTAAATAAATACAAATGTTTTAGGATTTTACTGATATTGTGCTACAAATCACAAGAAGTCAGTATTAACAATATAGATAGAAACCTGTTGACAGATATGCCAGAGAAACACCTGTAATTAAGCATGGGGATTTTTCACTTGCTATTACATCAGTATTTTTTTCTGTTTATCTTTAAGATAAATAAAGTGGTGTTGTTTTCTGCCCCTTTTCATTGTAACATGAACCAGTAAATGTGATCTCGTGATTATTGAGTGTGGGTTTGTAAGTGCTTTGTTGTTCTTAAACCTAAATCAGGGCATTGTGGAGAGAAGGAGCTTGTTTTGACTGTTTTAACTTAATGAAAAGGAATCGTACCAGTCAATGACTAATCTAGTGAAGACATCCAACTCACAAAGATAAGTGAGTGGAAACCAACTAATACAATAGATGAATATTCACTTAAACATTCATTTCCTTTCTACTTTAAGTCTTGTACACGCACTTGCCACACGCTCTGGAAAATCAGAGGCTGCAAGTTCTCTCAATACTTTTCAAGCCTTCAACCTTGAAATAGAACCTGATAAACTACCCTTTGGGTCACAGCCTTTGGATTGAATCTCTCTAATGAAAGTCTGTTCACATATCCAGGGAAGATGCTGCAGAAGTGCAAGTGAAAACATGGCAGAAGATTGATGTTAAGGACACATAAACAATTCTCAAGTCAGTTTGATATAAAAGTCAAAACCTTGGCCTGTTTGTATTAATTTATTTAAAGGATTGTTTGTCCTATGTTGCATGCCCACGTGATATTTTGGTTTACATTTATGTATTTACCTAGAGACTAGAGTTGTGTGGAGTCAAATCTGTAGTGGGGAAAGAGAAAAAACATTTTCTTTCAAGTAATCAAACAACAGACAGAGTTTGTTGAATAAGGCTTATTCCACAAAGAGCAGCTCGGTCTAATTATAAGCATCCCTTTTCCCATGAGCAGTAAGAAGTGTTTTCCTTGGTTCAAGGCTTTTGGCCACAGCCAGTCCACGGTGTGACTTTTGAAACAGATTCAGTTCAGTGCAGATGGTCTCTGATTTGACAAAATAATGACTCACCTCAGCTAACTGGTGTTCAATAGCTCTGAATTTAACTAGAAAGAAATACAGAGATGATCACAGGCTTCAACTCCCAAACTGGCACAATGTGATGTATAACAGAAAACTTTGCAGAACAGAAAAAGTCACAGAAATTAGGAACTAATTAATGTTTTCTTATTGAAAAAAAAGTAAACTAGATTTTTGCTATGGGCAATTTTATTAAAGGCGATAAAAGTTTTCTGCTCTTTAAATGTAACTGCCACTGTATAATCTAGTAAATGCCACTGCGTGCAACATGGAGTGGAACATGAATGAAATTCCTCTGTCACTGCCCCAGCATAAATCAAGGAAGACTTTATTTAAGAAAGTGAAGTTTCAACTGTTTATTTGACAACCAAGAGCTCTAGATAACAGCCCATTGTCCTATAATGCTTCACTAGTATAAATCAGTATAGCTTTCTTAGCTTCAGCAGCACATTTACCAGTTTATATCAGATATATAGAGAGTGGAAGAGGTTCAAAACAACCAACTGCAGGACTTTGAACCTGGTTATAATCCTGATAACATGTGCAGCATTTTAACTTCTGCAAGATGTTTTTCATGGCTCTTTTAAATGTCTTCTTACATAATGAATGTTTCATCTATGTGTCTGCATATTTCAAGAGACAAGTGTTCATATTAGCTACTCTGAGAAAGTGAGAACAGAACAGTAACCAGAAGAAACAGACCTGAGTTAACAAAGGACTTGGATACAGGCCCTGGACATCTGTCAATTATCACTGTATTAAAAAACCTCTAGTTATTTTATTCTAAATCCTATTGTCTACGGTAGAGGACAAATGCACTTTTGTATACCACCAGAAAAGTTCATTAAGTTGAAGCTTTTATTTGTTCAAAAGCTGGCTGAACTGATGTTGAAGTTTGAACCATACTTATTTTCTAGTCTAGAACAAACTAAAGATGACAGAAGTAGTATTTTTGCTAAAATCCAAGATATAATCCTACCTATGACTGAAGTCAGACTGTGTGTTTCATATAAAGCCCAATGTCTTTCAAATTAAAGCACTTTGTACAAGCCCTCCTAGAACTACAAGAAGCTGTTTTTACAGTCTTTGTCTGCAGTAATATCCTTATTTGCTCATGAAACTGCAAAATTCTTTCAAAAGAAGTATATCTCTAAAAATATGTACAGCTCATGTCCTTTCAAGACATCTACCAAGATCCCAGCAGTGTTCTGGTAACATTTCAACTCATATCGTGTTGAGTGTTTCCACCCTACAGTCTGAAATACCTGAGGTGTTCATTCTACAGGAATTACCAATGTGACTTAAATTATTTGACCTATACTAATTTAAATGTAAGTTGTGTACTACTGCATCCTTTCTTGACAGTGTATCTTGAGATACTATCAATATTTAATGAGAATCACAACTACATCAGTATGAGAGGACACATTTTATCTTACATGTGCTTTCTTGTATTGAATCCTCATTTTCCATAAACATTTTCCAGCAGCTTTAACATATATGAAAAAGGGTAGAGAAGGACTATGTCACATGTTTAAGTGATATAATGTTATTTCTGTGTTATTCTAAACAAGTATGCATAGCTTTTTTAAGACTGTAGGCACTTAAATATTTTCCCAGAAAGGAGTCAGAAAAGCATTTCTATAGTTTTATTTTAAAAGCATCATGAGCTACTCCTCATTAGAGGAAAGAAAAGTTAAAAGAAACTATTGCATCTTCTGTAGTGTTGAAAGGAAGGATTCTGTGAATCAGAAAACCTAGACTTGCTGCAGGCTAATTACTATGCCTCACAGACAAGTCACACAAAAAAAAAAGAGACACATTTGAAGAATGCTATCATAGATTTCTGATATTGTGTCTGCAGAAGTGCCACATCATTCATTGAACAGGCAAAACTGATTTTTGCAGAAAACTTTCACATCTAAACAAAGGAGAAGGAAAAGAAAAACAAAAAAAAAGGATCTCTGAGCTTGCTGATGTGCAAGAAAACCAGGTAGAAAACAAATTATTTTAAGAGATTGTGGAGTGGAGCGATCTGAGTAGTAACAGTAGGGATTCATGTTACTTATCTGGCTACTGAAAGATAAAGTGATTACAGTCCTTGCAGGAGTTAATGGTCTCAGCTCACACTGTTTTTTGTAACAAAAACTCTTTTGAAAGCAGTCATGGATTGACATGTGCCCTAATCTCCCCTAATATTGGAAAGGTCAGTATTGTACCTAGTTATGGATCAGGCGTTCATAATTGAGATGCATCCGAGCACATGAGTGTTTCTTCCTGGGAAAATGGAATGGAATCATTGCATTGTATACTTCTCTGCAGTATCAAACAGTGGTTTGAATTCACGGGGACTTTTTTTTTTAAGTATTTGCCTGTCAACAGCAAAGTTGCCACAGCAACTGTATCAGCAACAATCCTTTCGAATTTGAGTTAGATTCTGTCTTTACTAATCTGGCATTAGGTTAGATATAATACTTCTGCTTAATAAAACATTCACTGGCCTGACTCCTCAATAATGTATTATTTTAAAAAAGACAAATCCTTAATGTTTTCTCATATAGTCTCATGGAAGTCAATGTTGCTACTTTGAATTAGTCTCTGTCTGATTCCAAGACTCCTACACATAGACTATCAATAGTCAGCTCAGCTGCATATTGAAAAGCTTCTTGTAGCATTTGAAATGTCTCAGGATATCTTGTTTATTCTTTAACTCACATGCCAAAGTGTCTCTACCATATCCTGAAACCTCTGCAGATATCTTATAAGTTACCTTATGGCTTCTCAGACAACATTTGACTCCTGTATGTGGATAGTTTAATCAAGACTTTCCTACATTGTTCCTAAATTGTGGAAAGTCTCTCACAATGTGCCTCAACAGGAGAAGAGAAGGAATAGGAAGAATGAGAGTGAGAAAACTTGTGGGTCAAAGTAAAGACAGAGAGATCATCTGCCTATTATTTTCATGAGTAAAACAGACACTTTACTCCAGACAATTGTCCCTCCACGTTATCACCACATACTCTCTGTCCTTTTAGTGAGGTGAAAGGCAACATGTAGGAATTGCTTTCAGGACGTAATAGTTTCTCTCCCACTCCTTCCTTCTCACTCTTAGTCTGCTCTGGCATGAGCCCTCCAAGGGTTAAAGTCCCTTCAGCAATATCTGCTTTGCCGTGGGTCCTCCACAGGCTGCAGTCCCTTCAGCCGTGCCTGCAGTGAAGATTCTCTTTCTCCTCTGACCTTGGTGTTCTTTTTGTTCTTTCTCTCTTTCCAGCATTTTCTGCTCTTATTTAAATATGTTTTCACAGAGGTACTCCAAAATTCACATGAGCTCAGCATTGGCCTGCAGTGGGTCCATTGCAGATCTGGCACAGGGTAGCCACTGACGTCTTCTCACAAAGACGTTTGCTGGAGCCTCCCATTACCAAAACCTTACCACCTACTCCCAATACAGTAGGATCTAAGATTTGTCTGCAAATAATTTCTATATTGTAGACTCTACTCTTCCTAGGGACTGTATACACAGAATCATAAAATCATAGAATCACAGCATGGTTTGGATTGGAAGGGATCTTAAAGATCATCTAGTCCTCCCTCCTCTCACATGGGCAAGGACACTTTCCACTAGACCACGTTACTCAAAGCCCCATCTAACCTGGCCTGGACCACTTCCAGAGATGAGTCAGCTATAGCATCTCTGGACAACCTGTTCCAGTGCCTCACCAGCCCTATTGTGAAGTTTCTCCTTTGTACCAAACCTAAATCTCCCTTCACTACAAGCCCTTCTAAAAAGTCCCTCTCTACTTTTCTTGTTGTCCCCTTTAGGGACTGGGAGGCTACTATCCCTGAAGCTTTCTCTTCTCCAGGCAGAATAACCTCAACTCTCTCAGGCTGACACAAACAGCAGAGCTGCTCCAGCCCTCTGGGTCATCTCTGTGACATCCTCTGGACTCGCTCCAGCAGCTCCATGTTCCTCTTATACTGGGACCCAAGATTTGGATGCCAGCAATGCAGAAAGTTCTCACCAGAGCAGAGTAGAGGGTCAGAATCCCCTTCCTTGACCTACTGCCCACACTGCTGGTAATGCAGTCCAGGATACAGTTGGCTTCTACAAGAGCACATTGCCTGGTCATGTTGAGTTTCTTGTCAAACGTGAGACAGAATGTATTGGTACTCTGGGAAAATTACTTTATTTCTGGTATCACCAGGTTTTGACTTGCATCTTGTCCCAAAATAAAGTAGAGTAACAACTCTAAATCCCTATAAAGGTGACATAGAGATGTAGCTCACTTACCTTCAGTCCCCTAGCAATTAAGACATGAAGGTGAGATTCAGTTTGAAATTAAATCTGCTTGTAGATTTCTCCATGTGACCTCAGAGGTTGATTTGTCTGCCTTATGTCTCCAAAGGAGATGAGTATTATATCTCCTGTGAGGTTCTAGGCAAGTATCTCAAGTCCCCATGAGGTGCTAGTTAAATAGACACCTTTTGTGGACAATGGATATTAGAAATTTTCACAAGGCATTCAGTCCAACATGCCCAAAAATGAATGTCTAAGGCAGTTGGAATGAGACATTTTCTGAAGTGAATCCCTTCTCAATGACTGTGGAGATGAGCAGTTTAAAATAAAAGCTTCAAATTTCTTCTGGCTCAAGTTTGGATGAACTTCAGTCCCCATGCTGACATGCTTATTTCATGACAATTTACTGGTGTTCTGAGACAAGTGAACTGGCAGGAGACAAGACAGTGCAGCTAAACCAGTACCTGAAAGTTCCATAATTAAAATTACTAGCAGTACATAGTTTCTTGTGCAGGAAAGGAGATAATAAATAATTGTGTGGGGCTACTGTGCAATATTTATGTCTTCATTGCACAGTAATTGTTACCCACAATGTTCCCAACAGTTCCTGAATTAGGCAATACAATTTGGTTGGGTTCTGATGTAATTAATGTCAGTATGATTTTTCAGTCATCATGCCTTTTCACCTGCTCCTGTTGCAAGAAAAGCACATAAAGTTGTATTGCACCTCAGTAAGCCTTCTGGTCTGACAGAAAAGAGCATTAGGAGTATAGCAGACTCCACAGTCAGTACATGTCAGTCAGGTCCATTCTTGTAGCATGGTTAGTATGGCTTAATAACATATGCTCATGATTATGCTGGACTACAGAACTAAATATTTCAACAGGAGGACTCACTGACTGACATTCCCTTTGAGAGCCATCTGTATTTAAGACCTAGAATTGGGTTCATGGTAATGTGAAAAAACCTCTTTTTGTGCAAGACTTGAAAGCAGGGGAAGAGAATGCTTCAATGGTGGTGGGTGGAACAGAACAGGGGAACAGAATCTCCCTCCTTTGTATTGTTTCATATCTGGAATTAGTGGGAAGAGATGTATCTTATCTTTGTAGTGTGGTCTCTTTTGCTCTACACCTCTCACACATGAAACAAAACTTCTGGGGAGATCATCCTGCACTGAACTAGAAACAGACTAAGCTCAGAGCCATCAATATAGTGGAAACAACCAATGTCTGATGAAGTCCTATTGTCTCCAGAAAATCTACTGTATCTACTAAAGGTTTTGCAAATGAAAAAACACTTGAGAAATACACGTAGATTTGCAATTTGCACTGATTTTTTTCTGCTCCAGAACGCTCTTGCAAACCTATTAGGCTTTGTATGACAATATTCTCTGTCTGCCTGTGGTTATAACATATGAGCAACAGCCAATCAGTTCTTTCTAATAACATCCCTGTGTTAGAAGAGAATCAAGAGTATCATGACACTGGACTAGGCAAAAAAGGTGAAGATATTGCCCATATAAAATTAATACACCATGTAAAAACCAACTTTATTGTTATTAATTCAAAAGGTCCATTAACTTAAAAGACAAAACAATGAATGGTAATCTTTTTTTTCAGAGTTAATCTTCCATTGAATGGAAAGGGCACATTTCTTGCCTTCCTTTAAAATGATATTAAAGTTATATTCCTAAATGTCTAGTCCAAAGTGATGTGTGAAAAATGAGGTAGGACTTGACACCCTTTAACTGGGAATTTATTTTGCATGGGGTGATATGATGTGGAACAGCAGGATTCCCTCCCCAGTGTAGAGAATGTTTTGAGGTAATACAAAATTGACACCATACAAATGAAAACATCATGTTCTACAACTTCATTTCTCTTTGGAGTACTCATGCTGCCTTCCTTATTACAGAATCCAAGTATTTCATGACTGTTGATAGAGTTTACCTCCATAGCAAGTCTTACAATAAAACCCAGAAACATGGGTGAATTTATTTGTAATTTACCCAAAGTCACTCAAGAAATGCCTATTCAGTAGCCAAAATTGAGTTTCTAAATTCCCTATCTATGGACTATTTAATTCCTTACCTTGTAGCAGTTTTAACAAAACAGCAAAAGCAAACTGGATCACGTTTTCAGAGGATTTGTGTAGAATGAAATTACATCTTTGCAAGCTGCCATGGATCTGCAGAACTGTGCAAGTGCACTGTGGTTTGACCCTGGCCAGCAATGAAGCCCCACACAGCAGCTCGCTCACTTACCCCCAGTGGAATGAGAGAGAGAAGTGGAAGAGTAAAAGTGAGAAAACTCATGGGTTGAGGTAAAGGCAGTTTAATAGGTAAAGTAAAAGCAGTGCACACAAGCAAAGCGAACAAGGAATTAATTCACTATTTCCCTTCTCCAGGACAGCAGGGCTCCATCACACCTAACAGGTACTTAAGAAGACAAATGTCAATGCCCTGAATGTCACCTCCTTCTTTCTCCTTCGCCTCATTTTATCTGCTATGCGTGATGTCATATGGTCTGGGACATCTCCTGAGTCAGTTTGGGGAAAGCTGTCCTGTCTGTGTCTCCGCCAACTCCTTGTGCCCCCCCAGCCCACTCACTGGTGGGATGAGGAATGGAGAAGGCCTTGGCTCTGTGTAAGCCCTGCTCAGCAGTTGCCAAAACGTCTCTGCATTATCAACACTATTTTCAGCACAAATCCAAAACATGGTCCCATACCAGCTACTTCAAAGAAAATTAATTCTATCCCAGCCAAAACCAGCACAAATTGCATGCCTGAATACTTTTTACCTGAATCAAATTTGACATTTGACTTAGCTTAGCCTATTACAAAAAGGCATTACACTAAATTATTGCCATCAGATAAGACTGCATTTAGAAGCCATTATTACCTCTCAGCTAACATGTACTGGTGTCTTTGCAAGTGTCCTAGAAACCTTGGGTCCCTATTGCTGGAACAAAGTGTTGTAAGGATTATTTTAAATGTGACATTTAGCAGCAGCCAAGCTTCAAGCTCCAATTGTACAAATACGCAACAAGAGATTCTCCATGCCTGAATTATTTCATAGCCTACATGGACAAGCCACATGCAGGAAAGAGTTATCATGCAAGAAAAACTGATAGGGGCTGAGATTTCAAATCATAAGTAAGCTACAAGGTGTTGATGTTGGGAATTCAAAATTATTTTGTCAATTTCACCTTTTGACTGTGACTTTTTAGCTATTATTTAATATCTAATTGCAACACATGCATTAAGTGCAGAGAGGACAAGTGAAGTGGAAGAATAGATAATGTGGAAAGGATAGAGGTTAAGTTAGATGAGGCAGAGTATGCAGAAGAAGAAAGAAAAATCTGGGAGAGAATAATGGACATTTAGAATGTGAACAACATGAAGACAAAGCGAGGATCAAACCAGAAAGCTTTCACTAACAGTCAAAAGTCGCTTGATGGTACCAATAATCAATATAAAAGTTGTATAATTTTTTCCTGGCTCATCTTAGATGTTCATTCATGAAACATGTGGTTGTCAGCAAAGGTGAAAGACGAAGAAGTAACTGATGAAGAATCTCTCTTGTCTTTTAGAATTTGAGATGGAAGTGACTCCTAGAGACCATGTCACTGCTAAGATATTTATATCAATGGATGAAGAAAAGCACAAGAGGTGAGCACAAAATACCATATGATGAAACGTTCCATCATCCACTGAGTATGATGGGAAACTATAGCAATGAATGTTTCTCAGATTGATGTATGGAATGAATGCCTTAAAGTATTTATGCAAATGCAAACCAGTTTTCTGGATATTCTCTTCTCTGATGGTGTATCAGAAAAGGATATTTTTATAAGTTAACTTGATTTTTGCCCTCAAAAATTGTTTTTCCAAGTTGCACAGGTGAAAATCTTTGTGTTATGTAGTGAAGTTTATATTGTCACCTGCTGAGTTTGATGTACCCTAAGGAGAAAGAATGGAAATCTGCTTCTAGGAATCTCTTTTTAAATTGTCACTAAAAGTAGAAAAGAAAGAGATGCCAGGTTACCTAAGCTTTTGTTACAAACAAACCTCTAAGGTAAAAGTTGACAGAGACATTTTTTCTTTGCAAAAAAAGAGAAGTGAAAGTCAGCATTTACTAGTTGAAATCAAAAGGGTTTCTTTTCCTTCTTTTGAAGATGTTGAACAAACATCTCAAACTGTGAAGTCTTATCTTTTTCTTTTTTGAGACACATAAGACAGAACAAGATACTAGTGACTTTGAAAACAAGGTGAGAGTACTTACTTATTCTGTAACAGTTATTCTGTCCAAGATTTGAAGGATACTGACTTCACCTCCTTTCTGGAAGACCAGGTTCTGTTACCTCTACAATGCATATAGTTCAGAAGCTGATATAGTAGATTATATCTGATACATTCCACATTTATCAGAGTTAAGTGGAAGGTCAAAGTCACTAAAGTTCTCTTTCCACTAGAAGAAAAAATGCATTGCATAGAGGAAAGGGAAGGGAAGGGAAGGGAAGGGAAGGGAAGGGAAGGGAAGGGAAGGGAAGGGAAGGGAAGGGAAGGGAAGGGAAGGGAAGGGAAGGGAAGGGAAGGGAAGGGAAGGGAAGGGAAGGGAAGGGAAGGGAAGGGAAGGGAAGGGAAGGGAAGGGAAGGGAAGGGAAGGGAAGGGAAGGGAAGGGAAAAAAGAAAATTTTGTTGAAAGGATTATACTAGGTCCAAGTTTTTGAATGTGAAAATAAATGAGAGAAAGAAGCAATTTTCTTTTAGAATCATAGAATTCTTTCAGCTGGAAGATCATCGAGTCCAGCCTTTGTCCCAGTCCTATCAACCACTAGACCATTTCCCACAGTGCAACATCCGCCCATCTCCAAAACCCCTCCAGGGATGGTGACTCCAGCACCTCCCTGGGCAGCCCCTTCCAATGCCTGACAACCCTTCAGTCAAGAAATTCCTCCTCATATCCAGCCTGAACCTCCCCGGTGCAACTTGAGGCTGCTTTCTCTTGTTCTATTGCTTGTCACCAGGGAGAACAGGCCGACCCTCACCTCACTACAGCTTCCATTCAGGTAGTTGTAGAGAGCAAAATGGTCTCCCTAGAGCCTTCGTTTCTCCAGGCTAAACAGCCCCAGACCCCTCAGCTGTTCCTTATATGAAACACATTTTGTGTGGAAATATATAATGGGAAGACAGAGATTTCATTCCCAATCTAAATGCCAGACTTTTCCCATATAGGAGTGTTTAACAAGATATTAGTTTTATTACCTAAATACACAAGTTTTCTGAATTAAATCTCTTCACTTATGGGCAGAAATAAATAATGGGAAAACATCACAGACCAAAATATTACCTCTAATAGAAAATCTTAATGTCAGTATCACTTTTTCTTATTTTTTGCCCAAGTATATGGATCAGTCTTGTCTTACATTAACTAAACACCTCTTCTATTTTATTCTGGTTTATTGACTACACAATTCAAGGTTGTTTTAGTAATTAAAAACAAGGCATGTTTCTTCCTGCTATCTCCACATATTAGTTTATATTTTAAATCAAAGTGTTTTACAAAGAATTGGCTTTGTTTTCCATTTCACAGAACCGAAGAATCACAGAATGGTAGGGGTTGGAAGGGACATTTAGAGACCATCTACTCCAACCTCCCTTGCTTGAAATTGTTCTATAGAATGGAATTGTATTATTTTTTATTAACGGTTTTTACACTTCTATTTTTAGAGAGCAGGAAAAATATCTGGTTTTTAAAAATTGTTTTAAATAATAGAAAGATTGTGTTCTCTCAGTCTTGTTTGTTCCTTCCTTCATACACTCAGTTTAAAACATGCAATGTGCTGACTTATTCTGTCAGCCTTCCCTATCAGCTTTGGCATCTCTGTCAGTCAGGGCTGATCAAATGACAAAAGACAGTAATTTGCATTTGGCTTCTATTTGGCTAGCACAAGTTATGGAGCAGCCTGTTTCTTCCAGTTTTTAACACAAGCTGCACATGTGGACGTTTTGGGGAGGAAAAGTAATGTATGCATTGAAAGTGCAGCTTCAGGACAGACTAAACTATTTACGATTTAGGGCTGACATATCTATGTCATTTTGAATCCAATAAAAATGATAGTGTATTTCAGAAGTGTCAAAACAGTTCACTCGCCAAATCACAAATGCTCCTGATTCACCCAGCTCATATCTGTAACACCTCAAATATTTGATGTTTTCAGTCAACAAATTCCAACTCATGCTGCAGTGAGATCCCTGCACAACTAGATTTATGACTTTTCTAGATGTGACAAAATGGAGTAGAGTCTTTTATTCTTTTTCCCTTCTCTTAATACTAGCAAGTCATAGAAAAAAAAATATTAAAGAAAAAAAGAAAAGTCAAATTATTGGAGTAAAATTTCTCTAAAGCACTCAGCATTTTTCTGAGTCATCACCCATTGAACTCTATGATTAAACTCTTGCTGATTTCCATGGCAGCAGAGTTATGCTAATTCTTACTGCTCTTGGACATGCCATGCTTAAATACATCTGTGACAAGTGCTTTCTTTTCAGCTGGGGTTATTTAGCATCCATTGATTTCTTTTTGCTTTCCCTTTCCTTTTCTGCATTCTGATTTTCAAACTAGTAAGTCATCTGGATGTCTCAATATAACAATTCCTGATCAAAGTGCTTCAGGGAATAACAGCAATTCCTCCATTCATTAAAAAATAAGAAATAAAAACAAGAAGCAGAACACTGTTGAAAAAAATGTTGTATCTTTGCTAGCAGCATGTCAATTTTTAAACAAGATTCATACAAATAATAGCTTGCCATACATTACACTGTAGAACTCTTATTTTTGATCTGGTTTCTTTGTTGTTTCTTAAGCTTTAATGAGACTGAATAGTTTTATTTTACTTGGTAAAATGTACTTTGGGAGTTTGAGGTTTTTTTATAATGTGATCTATTTATAAGCTGTCTAGGGATAAAAATGTAACCATAGGAGCATTTTAACTAATTTATCATTATTTCTAAGGTCTCTATTGGAAAAATAAGCTTCTGCAGGGGGAGTGGACTAGAAGATCTCTAAAGGTCCCTTCCAATCCCTACCAGTCTATGATTCTTTAAAGAAGGACATTCGTTGTACATTTTGGGGATGTGGGAATGGTTACGTCGTGGTTTAGAACCTTGAACCATGACAGAATTGAGTGCATAAAAAATATTGGACATGAAGCACAGTTTACATGAAATTTAAAGCAAATGGATGTTTATGAGGCTGCAGATTGACTACAAGAATCCCAAAGTGCTCTGTGGTTTCCCAAGTGTAGTCAGAATTTTCTATCAAGTCCTAATATTAAAGCATTTTGCATTAAACATGGTAATTAAAAAATATCTGTGCAGCCATGAGGGACTGGGATTCCCTTGTTATACTAGTGCTCATGTAGCACCAGAGGAACCCCCTAGCTTCCTTTCCTCATATCACAAGAGCATGTAAAACATACAGTGGCAGGCTGACTGTCTCAAAAGAGTTATTATGAGGGAGAAAGAAGGACTGGGGTGAAAGACACCTAGAAAAGTGAATTTCCTTGTTTATAGTCATAGAGGAAGGTAGTAACAGAGAACAGGCTCCAAACCACATGAAATGGGACTAAAATAGAAGTTTTCATCCACATCTAAGGTGTTTGGATCCCTTAATCAAGACTGCCCACACTTTAGTCACCATTTAAGGACTGTTCGAAATTCACAGAGTGTCTCCTCAGTCTTCTCCAAACTTCTCAGGTGCTTAATCTTATGACTATAATTGTGTCCAGAAAATCTCCTCTTCTGGGAGATAGCAGCCTGGGATGCAATGCACAGAAATGTTTAGATATCCATCACAACATGTAACTAAACTGTACCCACTCAAGCACAGAGGGTGGCCCCAGCCTCCCCACACCTAGACTGCTAAGAGGCCATATGCACTCTTTGGTGTCAGTCCTGACATCTCCTACGTGTATCCTCAGAGTTGTTTCCTGCCGAGTTGAGCTGAGGACCTGGAAGACTCAGGGAAGGACTAAGAGGTTAGGAAGTTTCATATTTACATGACCTGAAAAGCTCAGCCTGGGTCCTTGCACAACAACCACAACTTTAATGTCATCAAAGGTTACAGCCTCACCACTTGAATATAACTTCTGGAGAAAGAAGTAAGATCCATCTTCAACTGTGAACCCAGAACTGGGCAGGGGGCTCAGTTCACTGCTGTCATCCTGGGGAGGCATTAACACACATCCCACCTCTCAACACCAGCTCTAACCACCAAGTGATCTCTTTTCATACCTCCAGGTCAAAATGCTTATGGTAATTTAGACACCAGGAATTAGTATTCAGCATCATTCACCCTAAAAAGCAGGCCAATATCTATATGCCTTTAAAAATTTGAATCTAAATCACCTCAAAGGATGTCTGTCTTCCTCTTAGGACTACCTTCTACAAATCAGATAAATTTCCAAACCTGTTCAAAATTTTGTGGCCCTATTTTTCTCTTTTGTCAAGCGTGCTGAGCCAAAGGGACCATATTTCTGTCTACATTGTATTTCACCAGAACAGTGCAATAAAATATGTACATATGAATTGCCATATCTCTAGAATATATGAATTCTCATAAACTTACCAGATGTTTTGAAGGAAGCACTAGGTTTTAATTGGGACATTCAAAATTGTAAAGGCCAATCTGCAATGACACTGTGCTGCTTATTTATTTCAGACTATGTACATTTTAGAAAGAAAGGAATAGAAAGTTTCTTGTCTTGTTCACAGGAAAAAAATGAAAAGGAATAATGTAACCATTCCATTAATACTGTTTAATAGAAAGATGAAAACAGTGGAAAAAATGTAACAGAAAGATTTCAAAACACTTTAGCCCTACAAAGAGAAAAGTCCCAAAAGAAGTCCTTTGTAAAGTTAGTCATGAAATTTATGACCATAAAGTAAGGATATTATTTCTTTCCTGAATAAAGGATTTCCTCTTATGAAGAGAATATTTGTAAGTTAAAAGTGTGATTATAAAGTTCTCTTCTTAATGGGCTAAATTGACCATTACCATATTACCATGACAGAGTTAAAACAGCTAAATCTACCCTTTTGAAATCCCAACAACAAAATGACAACTGTATGTATATCCACCGGACTGAAAAATACGTCACTGAATACTTTAGGATATCTAAAATGGCACTAAGCACTTTCGTTTAATCATCTGGATCCATCTTCAGGGCTCTGTCAGTTGTAATGAGAGCTAAAGCAAAGAGTTAGTAACAGAAATCTGTAACTGCCTTAATTTTGCCCTACCTCCATGCAAAGAGTCTCATCCATTCTTGAAAGTCATGGTCCTTTAACACCAAGCAGCATATGAATTCAGTGTGAATACTATTCAAGAGAATCACTGGACCTGAAAATCAAACAAAATAGGGCTTGAAGAGCTCTTGAAAGATGAATGAACTTTCAAGATGAATGAATGATGGGATCAATTCTATTTTTCACTGTTATTTAAAACCAATCTCTTATTAAAAAAAAAAATACAAAAACAAATTCCCCACATCTTGTTTTTTTTGCACAGAGTTTGCTGTGATCTGAAGACATGGCTGACTCTCTTTACATATATTTTTCTAATCAGACTTTTCTAACCAGAGAGCCATGCAGAGAAGCTGTGGTCACACATGCTGTGTTTGTCATGTCACAATACCAATGCAGAAGCTGGTAGAGGAGCAATTGCAGGAACAAGATGTGATAATTGAAATGCTTCACGTCGTGTTGCATCACTTGGGCTGGTGAGTGGCACAAGATGCATTTCAATGTGAATCCCAATGCATCTGCACCCAACTGATTTGACCTCAACCATTATTGCCTTCTCAATGTTGTCTTGGCAAAACAAATTGGTAAAACACAGCAGAGAAGTCATCCTTCCTCTAACATATACACTATTTGGGTTTGGCGGGAGAATAAAAGATTTCATGAACATCAAACTGACACTACACAAGTACAAGTAAAGGGAAATAGGCTAGAAACTGGCTAGGAACAGAAGATATTTCATATACATGATGGGTGGATGGATAGATACTATACAACATATGTATATAACTGCATTTAAAGAAAACTATTAGTATTACAGACGTAATCCCCAAATATTAAGAAATACCAGAATTAAGGAAGCCAAATTTTCCATGCTTTTTTTTGAGCCTTTAGTTTTTCAGCTGTCCCGATCTCAGTATAATGTCAGGACTACAAAGGAAAGAGAGTTTTCCTGTCATTCTCCAATTACAATCAATCTAGAACTAGAATTTCGTATTATTTCTTAGTCAACAGCAACTCTCAGTGAGAGTAAGCCCTATATGAAAGTGTGTGGTGGTTGTTTTTTTTACAAGTCCATCCTCAAACAGTGACATTAAAAGGATACCATAACCACTTTTATGTGGATGATGGCAAAACACTGATAAATACATAAGATCTCCCAACAAACTCTCAGTAACTCTTCTTCAAGACAGATGTTCCTGTTTAAGAGGTTAAAAAATGTCCAGGTTTTCACTAGGGGGAAAAAACCCCTCATATTATTTTTTCCTTGCCTTATTCTTGAAAAACATCAAGTTTTCCTTGACTAAACTTCCATATAGAATTAATTATGAATATCTCATCTGGCATGAGATATTTCAGACCAAATAGTTCACATTTGTCAAAGGTATGCATGTCTGAAAACAGGTATTTGTAATGGGAAGTGTCAGGAAACCTTAAATACACAGGCCTATTAGCCTACCTACAATGCAGTTTTTAGATGGAATAAACATTTCATCACACAGATTAACAAAAAATATAGCCTATGTTTGCTCTAAAATTTCTTTCCTTTTTCAAAACACATTCATAGCATCATAGAGTCATTCTTTTTTTTCAACATTATACACCTCGTAATTACCAAATTGTGAAGTGTTAGTGGACAGAAATACACAGATGTAGGAGTTAGTGGAGAGAAATGCACAGACCCAAGAGTATTCTTTGGTAATAGCATTGTTCAAAGCAATGGAAATCTTGACTACATCTCTTCTACTGGCTAAAGTTATACACCGAGGTGATTTAAATCAGCTTTTTGTCAAGCTCTGCTTTCTTTTTTGCTTCCCTTTCCTGTTGTCAAGGATAACCTATTCAATCAGAAGGACTGCAAGTGATTTCTCACACTACATAAATGCTGGATAAGCATATATTTACAGTTTGCTGTCTGTCTTTAGAGTTAGATTGTAACATTTTTCAAAGGCTTTCACTCTGACTGGGACATTGTTTACCTTCTTGAAATCCAATAATTCTAGCATCTGTAAATGTCTTCTAAATTCAAGCCAAGAATATCAAAGCATGTTGTATAAGGCACCAAATTCTAACATTATTTCACAGGTGAAACCTTCTGTATTGACTTAATCTCACACCAGGTGAGCTGTCCTTTCACTTCTAGAGGGTTTGAAAGACATTTGTACACATAGCTGTTATATGCAGAGGGCAGCAGATTGTCAGTGCTGATTGACACTAATCTGCAACATCTTCAGAAGAATCTGAAGGCATTTGTAATGGTTTCAACTATTTGGTTTTAACCACATTTCTTCAATATTTATAAAAATTACTACATATCTATTAATGAGCATGTAAATAGTATTATTATTCTATCACATATTCACATTCATTGCAGGTTTTGGGCCTCATCTATATCAGGTTCACTACCTCAAAGCTTGATATAAGCAATTCACTTTCTGTTACACTTATGACTTTAACTGCTGAAACTCTACATTACAACCTCTGTCAGGGAAGAAGTGCCATTCAGCCAGCATGCGGCTTTTTTAACATTTGGATTCATAGGAAGCAGCATGGTGCTTACTGCATTTCCTATACAACTTCTTCCTTTACCTCCAGACATTGCTTTAAGGAGTAACCTCCAAATTGCAGTCTGATGTAACCTTGTTTTACCCAATAGACATGACAGAGGTCTATCACACAGGGATCTGTGAAGGTCAGCATTTATAGGTTCTGCTCTTTAGAACAGGTTTGTACAGCTGAACTTTCTGTAAGCATATAAATCTTTGCCCTGCTATATGTCTGTGAAGGAACAGTGAGTTCTAGTGTTAGATGGAGGAGAAAAAGAAAAGTATAAAAAGAAGGAACAAAAAAGCTATTATGGTTTTCACATTAGGGGAATCTTTAATGTAAGTGATGCACAACAATTGTTGGAGAAGATCAGTCAACACTGTCTAGAGTTCTGAAAAGCTATCTCTCTTAATTTATACAAAACTTAAGCCTGGTATGTAAACTATGTGGGAATTTATTTGAAATATTGATGTTTGAAATGGCGTTCCCAGTCCTTTTCTTTGTTTTGTTTTGTTTTGCTTTGTTTTGTTTTGTTTTGAAGCGACACTTACTGATGTTGATAAGTGGCAGACAGAATGATAGAGTGCCTCTTTTTTCATCTGCAGTTTGAAGTCATTTGCATCCCTCCCCCTTACTCTTTTTTTCCACAAAGGGAAGTTTCTTTAACTCAGTTATCAATCAACAAAAGCTCTGAAGGGCTATTTCATGCAACAATTTGTTAAAGTGACGACAACAGTAGCAAACACACAGCGCTTTGATCATAGCCCAAAAAGATCCATGTCACTCGGTTATTAATTGTATAAAGAAAATAATTTAAAGCCATTAGTATTGACTGCCTTTGCTTCCAAAGTGTGTGGTTTTCTCTCTGAAATTACCAACCCTTTTTTCTTGGTTCATTGGTGTTCTGAAAGCTGACAACTTCAGCCATCTGTAGTATTACAACTTGATTCTGCAAATGATTACTATCATTTTAATACAAATTTTTAAAACAAAACATCAACCAACAAGTCAAAGGAGCAAACAAATTTCAAAGATGTGTGTCCACTCACCAGTCAGAATTGGTTTGTATTTACTCCATGACTTACATATGAACATTAGAATGTAATGAGGATAAAAACACATGGAGTTATGGAGGTCTTCAGAGATGTATTCTTTTAGGCATCGCAAGAACATCTGAAGTGCTGATTTGTTTTCAAGTCTCTGTTAAGAACTGATTGAGACATATCAGGTGTGCATTGATGACCTTTTCTCCTGGAGAAATGGTAGTTGTTCAATTGCCATGTTGATGAAGGCAGAGGTTTTGAGCCTGCAGCCCAACCCCATTGCCCACCTCAGTAAATCCAAGTGTGCATCAACATGTTCTGTATTGATTTCCTCTGAATACCAAGAAATACAAACTGTGTTTGAAAACTTGCCATTATTTTCCACCTGTTTTAGTAGTGTCTTCAAGGCTATTTCAAATGTCTGCAAAGATGTTGTGTTTTGCAGCAAAGCAAAACAACCAGTCTCTCTTTAGCCATTACTATGTTGGCATGCTGATATTGCTCCCAGTGTGCTGCTGATTCTTCAAGTGCTTATAGCTTAGCTTAATTCTTCAAACACCATATTTATCTCAGTGCTTTCAGTGAGGCAGTGGGATCATTCCCATGTACAAAGATATTCACCTATATGTTTACAGAACTGAGCCAAAAGTAACATATTTTTGCCTTACAGAAGAGTTAGTCTTGGTATTTTCCCATTATTTCAGAGAAAAGCTGCCCTAAGGTTCCCTTTCTTTCTGTCTGTGTTCCACAGAGTATCCTTTTACTACAAGGAGAGAGAAGACATTTCACTCAAATTTCTTTGATGGTCCTTTGAACACAAAAACTATATATGCTTTTATTCTGAAAGAGAAGGCATACTCTCTGAAAGTGTGTTGCATCAGAGTGGGACTGATGTGCAAACTTTTCCAAACTTCCAAGCAGTGTTTGGATGCAGCTCCATCTATAGCTAAGAAATCATAAATGAAATTGTGAGAGCTGCAGATTAAGAGAAAGAAAAGCAGAGACATGCTATTTTACAACGATATTAAGCTATTCAAAGTAACAAATAGCTTTTCAGCTGATATTAAGATGACTAATACCCCAGATGAAAAACAGGAATTGGATGTGTAAAGTAGATTTAACTGAACTTCAGCTGCTTATTTCCAATATTTTGCTCAAAGCAAAGTTCACCTCAACTCGTAAGGATTGTGTAGGGCAGGAATGACTTGTATGTGGAAAGAAGAGCCACTCATAAAGCCAGTTCAGAGGAGAACAGGTTCCCCTCACTGGATTTGTTTCTCCACAGGCCCAGTGAGGTAATCTTTCACTATGGCAGCATGAAGAGCTTTCTGTTAAATTTGTATGTCCTGTAAGAGCCTATAAGACTGCTGGTGCCCTGAGAGGGCTGTATTTAGGAAGTGTGCACAAACAACATCAAGAATATACCAACAGATCAGGTGCCTTATAAAATGTAATTGATTTTGCTTTATTTTTAAAAGAAGACCATACAAAGCCCTTTTCCTTCTTTCAAGAAAATGGTTGTAGGCAGGAGAGCATGGGTAGAGAGGGTTTTTTTCTAGAAGATGGTAGAGAGTGACTCTCAAGGGAGGAAAGGTCCCTCCCCACAGCCCTGCTTGGTCTCTCAGCTGCTGAAGAGGGATAAAGTTTGGAAGTACAGCCTTAAGCCTTGTAGTTTACCTATAAAGCAGCATTTAGGTGTTTTCCATCTTCTATAAACACTCCACATTCTCTTCCCATCAATGAAGGATCCTGTGTGACTGGCTGGTTCTTTATTTTGCCTCAGAAGATAGTGTTCAAAAATTAGGGATAGTATAGCCCACTTGGTCAGTATCAGATTGTCTTTGGGATCAGTTTTTAAGAAGTTCACGTGGAGACTGGCAGTTTCCACAGTTTAGGCTGAATGTGTCTCATTGGGGATTTAAGATAGTATTTCCCTCCTGTCACCTTCACCTCCTCTTTCCTACTCACTTCCATTCTCTTTCCAAATGTTTTGGTAAGGCTTGATCCAAAGTCTGTTACTTTCAGTCATGTAACAGGTGAAACAATTGCTGATAATAGCTATCTCAAAGGGACTATTAACTTCCACAAATTTATAATTGTCTTCTAAGGAACCCGATGTGACATGAGGTTTCCAGTATTACTAAACATGGCACTCCATTGCTCCACAAAGAGCAAATGTACAGGTTCACATGATACAACCTGTGTTTATTACAATATGTATCTAAATGAATTATGCAATAGCAGAATCTGTGAAACCTTTGCTGAATGCAAGTCTATCTTTTTTCTCTTCTCTTCTCTTCTCTTCTCTTCTCTTCTCTTCTCTTCTCTTCTCTTCTCTTCTCTTCTCTTCTCTATACGTTTTCATTTCCCTCTGCTGTCACTTCTCATTGTAACCTGTAAGCCAGTGATAGAACTCTGTACTGAATTTCGGGATGCAGTTCTTAAGAACGATTGCACTGAACAGCTTTGCTCTGGGTCAAACAGAATTGGCTCTAAGAAGCTTCAGACTGAAGATATATCATGCATGTAAATGGTACAATTTCAATGTTTAAATTAATATCTGCATGCAGTCATGCTGAGTTTATTACTGCAACAATGTACAAGACAGTAAATGAAGTCTGGCATAAAATTTTATGCAGTTTCTTCTTCCAGTTCAAAAAATGATACAAATCAAGACTCAGTGTTAAATGACTGGTAAAGTGAGGTTAGGTAACAAATGAATAATTGCTCTATGATCTGGTGAGTAAGAATTTAGTACATATTTTCCTACTAAAGTCAATGAAAGCCACTGGAATCATGTTTGTCCTATTTTCTGGAGACTACAGCTGTTGAGTCAAAGTTATGATTAGATTATCCTGAGGCTTTGCACCATACAAACATTACACTCTTCTTCATGGTTAGAGTTATGTTTCCTTTCTTTTAGCTCCCCTGCACAGTCACAAATTCCAATGATCAGGCTGGAAACACCTAATGTGGGTGATTGTAATGAGTAGGTCTCTAGCGGTTCTGTCCAGGACAGGTTTTGATAGTGAGGAGGCTACAGGGGTGGCTTCTTTAAACAAAGAGCTGCCAGAAGCTTCCCCTGTAGTTGACAGGGCTAATGCCAGTTAGTTCTAAGAAGGACCCGCAGCTGATCCAGGCCTGGCCAATTAGTGACTGAGGTAACACCTCTGTGATTAACTTGTTTGAGAAGGGGAAGAAGTTGCTGAGCAGTTACTAAACAGCAGGGAGTGAAAACACCTTGGCAGACACCAAGGTCAGTGGAGAAGGAGACAGGGGAGGTGCTCAGGCACTGGAAGAAAGATTCCCCTGTGACCTGTGGTGAGGACCGTGGTGAGGTGGGTTGTCCCTCTGCAGTACAAGGAGGCCACTGGGGAGCAGAGAGACATTCGCAGCCCATGGAGAAGGCCACAACAGAGCAGGTGGATGCCTAAAGGAGGCTGTGACTCCATGGGAAGTCCACCCTGGAACAAGTTCCTAGTAGGACCTGGGAGCCCATGGGGAGAGAGGAGCCCATGCCAGAGCAGGTTTGCTGTCAGGACCCTGTGAGAGACTGAGGCTGGAGCAGTTGGTACCTGAAGAACTGTTCTCCCCATGGATGACCCACGTTGGGGCAGGGTGTGAGGAGCTACCCCCATGGGAGGCCCCATGCCGGAGCAGTTTGTGAGGAGCTGCCCCCATGGGAAGGACCCACGCTGGAGAAGTTTGTTATGGACTGTCTGTCTCCTGTGGGAGGGACCCCAGAGTGTCACAGTGGGAAGTGTGAGGAGGCCTCCCCCTGAGAAGAAGCAGTGGCAAAGTCCATCTGTAATGAACTGACCACAACCCTCATCCCCCATGCCCTGCATCACTGAGAAGTAAGGAGAGTCCTGGGAAGAAGGAGGGGTGGGTGGAGATTTATTTCTCATTTTCCCTGCTCTCTTCTGATTGATCATTAATAAATCAAACTATTTCTCCCCAAGCTGAGTATGTTTTTCCCCTGATGCCATTTGCTGAGTGACCTCCCTGTCCTTATCTCTCTTTGTATTTCTCTCTCCCCTGTCCAGTTTCAGAGGTAGAGTGAGAGACATGGCATCTGCCATCCAGCCAGGGCTAAACTGCCACAAGTTGGTGGCATAAAAAGTGACTTTGTAACTTAGAGACAAACAGCAACATTGGGCCCCACCAGACTCTGTGCTGTAGGTTATGTCCCTGCACGCTCATAGAGGAGTTACAGTGTAGCTACAGATTTGCTGTCTGTGTTGCCAAAAAGCCTACTCTTGAGGGCAAATCACCCTCTAAACATGTTTAACATCCCCTGCCACGCAGCTGGATCCAACAGTCACCAGAGACGGGTTCTGGCTGAGCAGGACCCTGGAGCAGGATCCTTCTTGCTTTGTGCAATGGGTAGAATGGAAGGAGAAGGAAGGACGTAGGACTGGCTCTGCTGTGCTACTTCGCTGCAGCTGCTTCAGTGGCATTGTGTTGTGCACAGAGCCACAGAGCTGGTTGTCACAATCAAGGATAAACAGACAACCTTCCTGCAATCAGCTGAATAACATTGTTTTTCTTGCTACCATCAAACTCCAATGCAACAATTTAATCCACTTGCTTTTTAAAGTAGATGAAAGTAATATCTTTTGCTATTGTGCACTCAAATGAAATAAAACATTGCTAGCTGGAACTAGTCAAATCAGTCTTTTCATGAATTTTGATTGGTTTCCATGGAAACATTGACATACTCCATTTAGCACCAGGGTCCATGCCTGAACAAAGGAACTGCTGAATGAAGGCACAGCATCTTCCTACCCATATGCATGGCAGAGAGATGCATTTTCATGGTGATTGTTTGTATGAACATGCATAGTAATGTGAGTGCACTGGAGATCAAAATCAATTGGCAAGAAGCATCTGCCAGCTCTAATTAAGAGTTAGGAAAAGATGAAGCATACAGTAAGTGAAATATATGCATTGCTATTGGGAAAAGAGACGTACTTTTATTTAATATGAGGGTTTAAAAATTAGGTTTATTTGCAACAGCAACACAGAGGAAATATCTGGAGAAACTAAGCTCTTCTAAGGAAGCTGAGAAGCTAGTATCTTTCTGAACTTGTTTGCCTTTATCACTGGCCAAGGTGATAACAATGGCTTTCACTCTTCTGACAATTTTCTTCTCAAGGTGCCCCAGCTGCACTCCACGAGCCTCAACTCTTTTGTTGCTCTCCCTTGTGTTTATTGGGAGTAACAGCATGGAAATTGATGGAGTTCTACTGCCATAAAATAACATCAAGAAGAAAGTAAATCATGTTTTCTCTCCAAGACTTGTTTCACAGCCTGATGGGTTAATATATCAGAACTAATTAACAGTCTGATGAGAACTCCATGCAACAGCATGGAGCATGTGTGTGCACTGAATGTCAGAGACTTGACAATATTGGATCCAGATAAAGATGTGAGAAAAGCTAGTAAAGTGGAACTTTTTGAATTGTAAACACCCCTTATTGAATACATTGAAACTGTAGCTAGACATGCCAGTAAAATGCTAAGTATGGCAAATAGGAATGAAATCAACATGTCTGACAGTTAAGACTTTGCAGAAGTGGGTTTTTTGACCTTTTTTCCCCCTATAGTTGGGATCTTGTCAACTTCCTGAGAATGGAATTTGATTTTGCTTTTTTCTAGATTCATTGTATTTCAGTTAAACAGTTAGATAACTTTGGGACCTATGTAATTGTCTGAGGTACTAGAATGGAAGTATTGCAGAACATAGTCCTAATCAGAGACAGTGATAGCACTGCTCATTATCAGCTAACATGAGCAATTCAGAGGGAGATGAAAGAATGCAAGACCTGCCCTGTCTGCCATATATCGTTTAAGGTGTTACTTTTTCTTTTTTAGCAATAGGTAAAGTAAGGTTTGAATAATGACAAAGGATTTTATATAGAATGATTATCCTAAACTTTTCTCTGGATTTTTACTCTTGCCAGGTTTTACAAACTTTTGCCATCTTTGCAAGTAAATTCTTACAAGTGCTTAAGCAGCAAAGTGAATTAGCTGCATAAGTGATTTTTTTTTAATGAAGAGTTTGTGTAGGCAAATTAGTATGAGTAACCCACACAGTGCTCATTTTAAAACTTAGATGTTCTTTATTCAGAAATGTTCCTTAAGCACAATGAAGTTTTCAGGCTAGGGAATCAAAAAGGCACTGAGATGCCTAATTTCTGCATCTAGGTGACTAAGACCATGAGAGGGATGAAATTTCTGATACAGATTTTTTTCTTTCCTCTGGAGATTGATTAAGGTAGCCCTCCATTCCACTCCTCTTCAGCATGATGAATTTTAAGATTCCTATAATTAGAAACTTGAATTCTCACATTCAACTTCTGGAGATCAACTGCTGTGCATTCTTAGGAAACAGAGTTGCAGTGCTCTCTAGAGGCAGCCAAACCAGGTGTGAGCAAGCTCTCCTTGCCCTGGAACCAAAGGAATGATTTTAACATGGCACTTGTAGTTCTAATTCACAGTGGTGAAAGGAAGAATAGCAACTCCCAGACAGGATATTATGCAAACCCAGCTGACCTAGCTCAGTGTCTGAGCAAACTATCTCTGCAGTCTACTACTGAACAATAAAATTGGGCAACATACATAAGTTTTGCTGGGAGAATGAAGCTTACATCTAGTTCACCATAGCAAGAAGCAGCTGCTTTGTGAACAGATGTTAGAAGATCTGAAATAATCCCAACAGGGAAAAAAATCTGTCACACTCTGAATCTTCAATGATTTATCATGGTCTTTTATATCTGCATAAAATGCCTTCCTTTACTCTGAGGGAAAAGTGGTAGAGTTTAAGTCAATAAAAGGGAGAGACAGAATTATTCTCTCCCTAAAATTCCTATGTATAAATGAAGATGTAACGTAGAAAATCCTGTTAAAGGGTACTATGATTATTTAATTGTGATTATCTATTCATTTCTTTCTACATTATCACTAAATAAAATGAAATGTTGGGAAAGCCAAACTGGACAAAATGTTATATTCGTACACATCATGTTCTAAAGGCAAGAGATTCATTTCTAGCTAAGACTATTACAACAGGAAAAGTAACAGGGATGTTTTTAAGGATGACAAGGGTATCCAGAGTTGTTGCATTTAATAACAACACAAGTGCTGGAAGATAAATTAAATGTAGTGCTTCACAGACCACAACTTTTTAGAGGAAATGTACAAACATAATGCTCAGTACAGGTTATTGCATGTCAATATGTCAGAGAGTTTCTACCAGCCTCTGTTGAAGCAGCTGGTTTTGGCTGTGGTGGAGTGACGATGCCGGAGGGACTGGCCTGTTGCTCTCAAATGGTCTAACAACTTAAATGTGTAAATATAAAATATTTCAGGTTTATTCCCTTGTAAACATCTGGTTTAAGGAAAAGCAAGTCCTGAAACTAGTTAGACACATACTTTAATGCAAGGCTGTGTGTGTTTCATGAAGGACTGATCAAGCTGTTTGAAATATCCAGTTGTTCTTAGCCAGCACTGTAAATATATATTTGAATATATATGAATATGATACACATATGATATGATAAATAGAATTATTTCACTATAACTGCGATAATAACTTAGCATCTTCCTCAGAAATGAAATGTGATATGCCTACCCAACATTTTATACACAGTCATGTAACAATTACTGATTTTAAGAAAGAAAATGAAGTATTCATTTCATCCTGTCAGTAGTCACATTTTAAATCAAAAGAGAATATATAAAGAAAGTTTTTACCTGAAGATGCATTTAAAACGTGCAGAGGTCAATGCCACATCATTTATTTACAATCTTAGTTTAACATTTACAAAGTTTTTTTCAATGCACTTGTGTTAAATTTTATCCTTTAATAATTTATATTATTTTTGTAGTAAGTTTGAATCTGAAAATGAAATCTCAAAGCCTTTTGTTGTTATTGTTGGTTTGTTCATCTCAAAATCTTTGTTAAAAAAAATTATGGATAAACATCTCCATCTAGAGCTTGTGTAGAGTGGAAAACAAAAAGCAGAATTCTACATATAATGTATTTAAAATATCATTTTACAATAATTTCTTAATAAAGGATTCCACAAAAAATATACAAATTAAACTTTACTATATCATTAAATATCCAAGCATGAAAACTGAAGTTTGTGTTGCTTCAGCTATGTTTCATTTTACATAATGGGAGAAAAAAATCTCCTCAAAGAGGAACAAAGTTATCTCATCCTTTCTGAGAAGAGTTTTGCTCCTTATTTGGCTTCCCTTTGCATTAGTCTGAACTCCATACTCAGAGCACTGCAGAAAGTTTTTCAAACAGAACCCATATCCATTTGAGAAGACAGAAAAAGTGAGCCAAATGCTGTTTGCTAGCCCAGGGAAAAGGGTTTGTAAAGAGTCAAGAGAGTCAACAATGACTGGAGAAGCAGAGACACAAACAGAATTTGCTTCATCACAGGTCCATCTCAGCAGTTGTTTTTAAATAGCTGAAGACAGATGAGATACATTCTGCTTTCAGTGTCCCCATTTATAAGCTCATTGCTAATCAGAAGCATAACTTCTTCATCCCTTGAAAGACATCACCTAGGAAGAAGCAAAGCAAAGGCCCAGTAGGTGTCTGATACACAAACGCCTTTGACAGCTCAGAGAAAACCACCCTTCAAACACAGTTGCTTCTTCATGGGCATTGGATTCTGAACATAATTGATCTCCATCCTGGAGACCATCTTACTGTTGTCATATAACATGGAGACTGGAGATGATAGGTTATGGTGGCCATTGGTCACAGTGGAAGAAGTACACGATGATCTGATGGAGCTGGCTGTGATGCTACTAGTGGTTTACTCCTGGCAACCCATAAAATGCTTTGAGACTGTTGTCAGTAGGAAGGAAGAAGGGAAGTGTCTCTTTTTCTGTTAATTAATGCAACATTTCTGCATTAATTAGTAGAATTATGCAAAGAAACGTGACTGGTAAGTCAGGAGCAGCTGAGCTTTACAACCAAAATAGTGAAATACTATAAAATTTCTCAGACTTCATGCTACAAATAGTCAGCAACTGTAAGTTCTTTAAAGTAATTAAAATAACAAAATCGTGTTAATATCAGATGCTTTCACCTGGCCATGGCAAAGATTGTTTTCTGCTCCTGATTAACAGCTCTTTTTCACAAAATGAATAGTTGTGAGAAACTCGGCCTTAAGCTATGAACTTTGTTCTCAGTCAGCTAGTTTTCAGACTGGCCTTACAAACTTTGTACCTTTTTTCAACTAAGTGTATACTGTTTAGTTAACAGCCACACTATTAAAACTTTAAGACAAAGCAGTGAATCTGACTCAGCACCAGCATATGAAAGTGTGCAACCACGGTGATGGTAAAAATACCAAACAATAACTTCTTTTAGATGACAAACATTCACACAGGTTGATGCAGCAGAAAGGAAGTCAAAAGGCTTCTGCTGCTACAGTCTGATACTGAAATCCTCTCTGACCTCCAGCTAGATACTCAGTTCCTCCATACCTCAATTGCCATGATTTAAAGAATGACTGCATGTGAACTGCTCATGAGCACACTCTTAACAGGAGGCAAATGAGATTTCCACAACTTAGTTTAATTTTGCCTATGTAGACTCCTTCTTTACTTCCATGGCTACTGTAACTCCCTGTGAGCATGTTCTGATAGATACTGCTAAACAAAAATATATTTGATTGCAACAATCACCTGTTTAGCTTAGTCAAGTCTATGAATGTCAGTTGTCTACTCAGGCAACATAAAACTGTGTGTGCCTTCCTCCAAGAGGCTTTTATCACAGGATTTTAAGCTGACTTGAATTTTCAGAATATGCAACCCCTAATATCTTCCTTGATATTACAGCTGTTCAGAAGAAACAGTGATTGAAAGCAGAAGAAAATGTGTCTAGCCTTTCACTTAGATCATTCAATGTCTGCAATGTCTACAGAAGCCCCTTTATCAATAAGTGCCACCTTAAAATCTAATGGGGAAAGGGAACATATTCTCTATTTCACCATATACTAGTATCTGATAATTACTTTTTCCAGTTGTGCTCTGGACTTTTCCTCACTGTATTTTGTTACATCCTCTAGAGAGCTCAACTAAAACCAGCAACCGAGGTTTGTACTCGCTTGTAGCAGGTGAGGTGGGGGAGAAAACCTTAGTGTTCTCAGGTGAGGGGGAAGGGAAGGTGTTTGCCAGTCCCTCGTCAACAGTAGCAAATGGCTTATTCCCTATTCAGATTAACAATAACATCCCCTAGTTAATCCTGAAAATATTACAGTCCTATCTTATAATAAAACTTTTCTATTCCTGTATACTGGCATTTGATTTTCTTATCATCTGTGAAGGAAGACAGACAATTACAGAGAGAAATTCATTCTTTTCCAAAACAGATGTGAAAATTGGACAGCATGAATTATATTAGAAACAACCTAGGAGTTACTAAATTAACCTAATCTACATTGACTTGAAAAGATATGCTGCTTTTAGGCAGGTAAAGTTAGTAGAGTGGAATCACCCCAGGAGTCCTTTAGGACAAAGGTTTCTAGAGTTTACTTTTTCCAGATTTTCAGACTCCTGTTAAGATTTATACCTCACTGTCATTAGGTATCTCAGCACTGCAGTGCTCTCAGATAACTGGCTTCAGCAGATAAATTAGGTATATAGATCATTGTTCCAAGACATCTTTATACCCATTTTTTCTCTGCTGGGATGAACACAGTATGAATGTCACCACACTTACTGTGATCAATCTCTTTAATCTTGGCTGATGAGACCTGGACAGGGCTAGGAGCAACAGTGGGAGATTTAAACATGGTGCAGCCAGAGCTAGCACTCCTGCTAGTTGCCAAGAAGAGCACTTCCAGCTCAATCTGCACAGTCTGCAACAGACTACTCTAGTGCAGGATGTAAGGGGGGTTCCCCAAACCAAATGAACCTCAGTGGGAACTGAGAGAGTTTCTAGGATGCTGTGGCAGCAGCTGAGGGGACCAGCATGATGCCAGAAGTAGCAGTGGCTGAGCCCTTAAAGAGCACCTGCAGCCAGGAGCACGGTGAACAGAGCATCATGCAGCAGTTGGTACAGAAGAATATGCAGGAAAGGTGCTGAAGCTCTGCCAGCTCAAAGAGGGAGCAATGGCAGCCACTCAGCAGAAAGTCATGGTCTCATCAATCTCTGTGCCCACCACAACTGACACAGCTAGCCAGAGAGAGCTCTGGTGGGACCGCTCAGCCACCTCTGTGCCAGGCTGCAGGATCTGCCCTGCTCTTGTGCCTCTGCCAGGCAGCCTGCATTACTGTTTACTTATTTCAGTCCATTAGCTCTGATTCTTCCCAACTCCCAAAAGAACTTGCAAATATACTTCTACCATCATCCTCCAGATCAAAAATTCACTTCTTACGTGCCTTAACGCTGTTTGTGATATTCCCTTCCATTATCTGCTGTCCAGTGGTGTTTTTTATAGATGGAACACTTTGGTTACAAAATAAAACCTCAGCAGCAAGCTGTAAAAATGGCATTTCTCAAGCAGATCATTGTGAATCCAAATTCAGAGCCATCTGTCCCAGTGATGGAGACATCAGAGTGTTTCTCCTACATACCTGCTGAGTTGCTCAGGGCCTATTCAACTCAAGTCTGTTTTCATGTGCCTGTTGGTACCAGTAAAACACTTTGTTTCATTCCCTTAATTCTTCTACTCATAGTCTGACTTTGAAAACATTAGTCTCCACTTTGTTCTTTACATCTCTGCCTTGCTGAGAGGGACTGTCCTAATAGGAAATGAGGACAAGTGGCTCTTTCAAATACATGCTATGTTTGTTTGCAATTAAAATGTGTACTCCAGCTCTGTCTCAAATATTTTTTCCACCACTACTTCACTTAGTACATTCCTCTGATGTCATCAAGGACACTGCATCTCATCTTCAACATGATGATGTCTCCTCTTTGTTCAAACACTATAATGAATGTCTCTTTTCAGAGAGTAACTTTCTCATGTATTTGCCTCACATTTTCTCTTGTTGCTAAAGAGCTTATCACCCATCTTGGAGTTCAAAATTTATCTCCCATTGCCTGTGGCATTTCTCTTATGACTTACGTCACAGTCTCTGCCAGATCCCTGGCTTCTGTCCCACAGTTCAATTAAAAGTTAACATCCTATTCACATTGAGTTTCTCTGCCACTCTGCTGTTGCTGCAGTGTTCTCCCTGGCTCCTATAAAAAAAAAAAACTTACAGCACTCTATCATCCCTATGATTCTAGTCTTCTGCCAGCCCACCTGCTCACCACCTTCTCTGCTGACTGGCAGACAAAATCCCAGGTTTCCCAGTCATTTGGGTTTCTACACACCTTGCCTAAGGATTTCTCCACACTTTGGCTGCAACAGGTCCAAAGCTCCTTAGCTGGAGGATCAAAGAGACAAGATGAGGGTTTGCCAGGCTCCTTGGCCTTCGCTGGGCATCTAACTGCTGATGTTTCATTGGTTGCTGCCTGCCATGCTCCTGCTCTGTGAGGCAGCTGGTGCTCACTGATTTCCCCTTCTTCCCAGGGAGCCAGGCAGCATGTGGGAAGCAATCCAAAAATCACCTTGTGCTTGTGTCCTGTAGGACTTGTCATTTTCCATCCCTTGAAAAAAGAAATTCATTTCAGAGCACAAACTTCCTTTCTCTCCTCACTCATTCAGACCCATCCACCATCCAATATTTAAATGCTGCTTTCTGCTGTGGTCTGTGGAGAACACAACAGTGAGATTGTTTTGAAATGTGGTCACTGATAACCTTGGAAGCTCTAATTTTCTAAGGGAATACAGAGGAACTCTTACAGCTTCTTGAAACAGAATGAAAGGATTCCTATGGTATCACTGGATGGTGAGTTAAGGCCACAAAGGTAGCAATTTTATGAGGGAAGGAGCCTCCACAAGCATTCCTGCAAATGTGGACTCAAGAAGTCACTGGGTTTGCTTTGCTCAAGACAAACCATTTTCTGTGGGTAAATGCATGATGTTTGTCTCCAAAGCTGCCAAGTTAAGGCATTTCAACAGCACCAAATGAATATTTTAGATGTGCAGGTGAAAGATGAGAAGGTATTTAATTCCCAAGAAGTGTGTTGTAGGAGGATGTGTGTTCTGAATTACATCTTCTGGCAGGCTCCATCTAAATCAGAAAGTACAGATTTTTTAACTTGGTTTGTCTGTCCAAGGGAATATTTGCCACAAATATAAGGTGAATTGCACAGAACAAAGTTTTATAGAATAGCCTTTGAAAATAAAGTTTTTACATTCAACATGGAATAACATAACTCTGCATCTGTTTTGTGGAGGAAAGGATTCTGTGCTAAGCTTCATAACAGCTTATTAAATGAAACAACCAGGTGTCCAAGGAGATGGGATTGAAAATAAAGACTTCTTGGAGAAATTCTGCAAGAGGCACAAGGGGATACCAGCTGTACATCTCCAGCATTCGAAGGACTCATTAGTACAGCATAGACTGCCTTGCAGTTCATAGGCAGAAAACACAATCATATATCAGTAGACATTTTAATGAGGTTAATGGGTTTATTATTATTTTTTTAAAGTAACTATGATAATGTAATAACAGTAAAGCATTTTCCAAGATGACTGTTCAGGGTGGCTGTCAGCACCATAATCTCACCTGTTCTTTAAGAAAAACCAATTCATATATAATGAAAAACTATCCCAGTGGTGTATGAAAGAAATCTTGATGTAAAAAGCAAATTACACAGTTAATAGGCCTGATGTTCATTTTGCCAGGATTTATCCAGCACATGATAGTGCTCTCACAGAACAGCTTGCCACAAAAGGAACTTATGTAAATTCAGTTTAAAAAAGACAGCTACAGGTGTTTCCAGACTTTCTTTTCATATTCTTATTTTTCTCCCTGTTTCTCCAGAATATGTTTCTTTCTCAGATGATAAACACACACAGTTTGGATATGAGGAATTAAAGATCCTTAGTGCCTTCAGGCATCACTCTTAGAGGAGATTACTAATTAGGTCACTTCACCGATTGCATCTCTAAGGGATAATACCTTTCATCCTGTGTATGTGACTTCTACTATTTCAAATAACACAGAGATCTTGTCCACAATGAGCACCTCTGATTTGTCTCTGATCAGGTAACTTTTTGCATAGACCTCAAATTTGAATTTCAGTTAGATACATTAGAAAGACATCAATTGATACGCATGCTGGCTTTACAACTCTCTGCCTTGTCCTGCCAGTTTATCTGAGCTATGACTCCTTCATAGCTGAGAGCTATCTGTTCAGAGAGTTAAGAAAGGGACAATTCAGCTGAAGAAACTCTGAAATACTCAAAAGAAATACAAAGATCTACAGGAAAAAAAAAAAAAAGAATTCTGAGAACATTAAGTGATTCAAAAAAACTGATAATGCTAAAAACAAGTTAAAATAGAAATGAGTAAAAAGGTGCTTTTTCAAGTCCATGTTAGCACGTGAACTCAGAAACTATAAGAAGATTGTCATTTCCCCAGTACTCTGGGGAAGGAAAAAGAGACTGGATATTACAACTCCCAAATCCCAGGTTAAACCAGGGTAATTTTGACTATCCCAGAGCAAACAATAACACAAGGAGTATTGATTTATTCAACAAAAGAGGAGTTCTCCTACTTATGCTACTTCAGGATAATTCCTCAGACATCTCCATAACCTTCAGCAAGAAGTCTCTTGCAGTGCACCAACATTAATCATAGATAGATTTTGAAGTAGTCCAGTATAGACAAATAACAAAAGATGTAAGAGCTGTAATATTTGGATATCACCACTCTCCACAATGTTCATATTCTTCATATGTAATATTTAGTTCATATTCAAACCCTAAATTGCTTAGTAATAAATCTACGCAAATCCTTAAGAAAATAAGTGTTTATCAAGCAGTACTACTGACTTTGTATCTAATTGTTTCTTTTTGTAAATGAATTAAAAGGCAGAAAAACTGTGACAGAAGTTATGCAGATGGACTATGGCAAACTATTTAAATTACTCAAAACCTTTGATGAATAGGTACTAGACTAGCTACTGTTCAAGTAAAAAACAAAACTTGGCTGGTAGAATTGTATAAAACATCATTATAAACACATTATTTTTACATATATATATGTATATATGTGTACATACATAAGTACAATATATTTTATATATATAAAATATAATACATAATAATCATAGAATCATAGAATTGTTTGAGGTGGAAGAGACCTTTAAGCTCACAGAGTGCAGCCTTTATTCCAGCCCTATCAACTACTAGACCATTTCCCTCAGTGCAACATCCACCCAGCTCTTAAACCCCTCCAGGGACGGTGACTCCAGCAGCTCCCTGGGCAGCCCCTTCAATTTCTGATAACCCTTGAAATCAAGAAATTCTGCCTCATATCCAGCCTGAACCTCCCCTGGCACAACTTGAGGCCATTTTCTCTTTTCCCATTGCTTGTCACAAGGGAGAACAGACCCACCCCGCCTCGCCACAGCTTCCTTTCAGATAGTTGTAGAGAGCGAGAAGGTCTCCTCTGAGCCTTCTTTTCTCCAGGCTAAACAGCCCCAGACCCCTCAGCCATTCCTCATCTGAGACGTGCTCCAAATCCTTTCCTAGCTTGGCAGCTCACCTCTGGATCCTCTCCAGCACCTCAATGTCCTTCTTGCAGAGAGGAGTCTAAAACTGGACACAGTGTTTGAGGTGCAGCCTCACCAGCACCTCAATGTCCTTCTTGCAGAGAGGAGTCTAAAACTGGACACAGTGTTTGAGGTGCAGCCTCACCAAAGCTGAGTCCAGGGGAATGATCACCTCCCTGCTCCTGCTGACAACATTGTTCCTGATCCAGGCCAGGATGCCACTGGCCTTCTTGGTCCCCTGGGCACACGGCTGGCTCATGTTCAGCTGCTGTCAATCAGCACTCTCATAATATAACAAAGCCTCTGGATCAATGTGGAGTGTTCATACCCTCGGTGTTCAAGGACTTCAAACTGGAGCAAGTATAGCAAAGGACGAATAGGGTGGCCATAGGAGACAGTATTTATCAGGTGACATGAGGTAAACATCTGCACATGGTTCCTCCAAGTAGCAGTATATCAACTCCAGAACAGGAAACAATGTAGCTGAACTGGTATGTACTCAGCATGCTGAGGCACATCTCTGGTTCTGGTGAAGCTCTGGTCCAACACATTACCATGCTAGTATGGCTGATGATTTCAAGGGCCCAGCCAAGAACAGGTTTCTAGGAAGATTTACCATTTTTATTACTTCATATTTTTGTTATTGCTTCAGTTTTCTGGGTTATGTTTTTATTTTTACAGATGATCGAAAACCGCTATCAAAACTCTAAATAATTTAAAGTGTTGAAGCCAGATTCTGATGGAGGTTTTTTTTAACTCAGGCCAAATTTGCCTTGAAGTACCTAAATTACTATTAATTTGTTACTCTGGTTTCCACCAAAAGACATATTAAATAGAAAGAAGAAGAAGAAAAAGATGGGGAAAAGTTTAGCATTTGCCTTTTGTTTCAAGAAATTATCTTAATAACTCTGAGATACTTCATGGGATTGTGTTACTGTCATGAGCTGCCTGTCAGAGTTTGTGAAAGAAGGCACAAGCTATTTTTCTTCATAAACAAAAGTAAAGCCACGGTGATTCTTTCATCTGATTGTAATTGTCTACTGAGTGACATAAATAGTGCTGTCATTTCTTTCAGGAGGTCATAATTGTACTGCATTTCATGTGAAATTAAAATGTTTGACTGCAATGTCAAAGGGTGGTGCATTCGTGAACTATCATGTCTCCAGGCGGAAAGGTGATACATTCACACTTCTGCAGTTCAGGCCTCTTATTAACTACATCCTCTGTTTCTTTTTTTGCTTCATCTTTTACCATTTAAAGGAGAAATTTTTACATATGAAAGTTTTCATCAAAAACAAAACCAAAATATCATTTAATCACTGATGCTATAACCATCTTGATCCAAATTGACGTGGGTTCAGGGCCAGGCCCTCATACATTGAAGTAACTCTTTTAGCTCCTTAAAAAATCTAAGTCATCTTTTCCATAAACTAAAACAGCAATTCCCAATGTCTTATATGGAAGCTGAAACAGAAACAAGGTCTCTGGGATGGATAAAACATGCACTGAAGTCACCATTTCTGTACCTAGATCTTATGCTCATGCAAACTAGGACTGGAGCATCTATAGCTATTTGAGGAAAGGAGGCTGTCAGCCCCTCAAACATGCTGAAATCAATTCAAATCTGTCTTCCGACTTAAAAAGCTTCAGTCTCAAAACCACTAAATGCTTATTTACATGTGTGTTGTTCATTATTTGGGTTGACAGCAGAGACTACTTCTCTAATTCCTGTGGTTTCCAAAAAGCAGATTGAGGGGTTAAACTGGGAAAAGTCTCACCATGGCCCATGACTCGTATGAAATTTAGAAGCATGCCCACAGTGCTGCTCTCACCTCTGTCTCCAAGTTGCACTTGGCTCCAGTTGTCTCAGTTTATTGAAAAGGACATATTTGCACTGTTGGTGGGGTTTTCTCTTAAGTAAAGCACTCAGCAAACTGATTGTTTCTTTATTACTTGAGGAATTGTTTATGTATTACTGAAAGTATAAACTAAAGATACAGCAAGAAAAAAAAATCACAGAGCTAGTAGATAAATTACTAGAAAAAATCATGAATAATTCAAACAATGGGACTCAAGTGGTTTTTAAAACTTGTTTCTTTCATAAAGGGGGAAAAGTGAGTTTCATATAAGCAAAATCTCTCTACAGTAGTGTGTAATTTTAAAGGTGAGTATTGACAGGTGTTGAGACTGGCAGGAAACACTGGGAAAAAAGGCTCTGA
This sequence comes from Colius striatus, assembly GCF_028858725.1. Taxonomy (NCBI): domain Eukaryota; kingdom Metazoa; phylum Chordata; class Aves; order Coliiformes; family Coliidae; genus Colius; species Colius striatus. The sequence continues at coordinate 94,555,581 of NC_084761.1, read as the reverse complement.
ATTCAAATAGTGTTGAAGAAAGCTGAATAATGAGAAAAATAAGGTAATCACTGTACAGCAAATTCTTGCCTTGGCTTAATCCAGTACACCAAATAACTGACAAAGAGTTCAGAGGCAAAATAGTTCTACAATAAGCTCTTGTAAGCAAGCTGATTAGTAATTTAGAAATTGTTTTCTGATCAGATGACTCTTACATGGAAGACCCTCACATCTGCAGTCTGCAGATGGGGAATTCAATCCTATAAACCTAGATCTAGACAAATTTATCTTCCAAGAAGCATCTGCTGGAGCTGGGATGAAAGGGCCTGAGGGGACTCCGAGCACTGCCACATTGGTGGCTCAGGTTGGAAATGACTGAGAAAAACTTTCTTTTACAGGAGTCTCACTTGATGTCTTTTCCCTGCGTTGTGGCAGCCGTAACATGCATTATGGTACCTAATGATAATTCACATTGCTGCTATACAAGTTCTGTGTTACAGGGATCTGGTTAACATCAAGCTGCAAAATGTCTAACAGTCACACTCAAGGAGGCCTGAGAGCTCTGTGTGCATGTCAGCATACTATCCTGTTAAATGTCCTGTGCCAGGAACAGAAAGAGATTCATAATCCCAGAAATTTTGTGACTGTAACATTTGGCTGCAAAATAACAAAGTAAATAGAAAACAAGTAGACAACAGGGTGACTCTTCTGCCAGCTTTCAGGGATGAGTGCTTATCTGCTTGCCCTTTTACTAATATCCTTTCTCCACTGATCAGAACTTTACATGATTTGCTCTATCTTGCACTGCACAACCCTCAAATGCTAAAGTACTAAGAATAAAAAGAGTTTTAATCTGAAATTAATTGCATTTCAGAAAAAAAATATATTCAACTTTTCTTATTTCATTGAGAGACAATTAAATCAGTTATTATAAAGGACTAAAATGCTCTTTGTAGGCTACAATTCATTTGTACATTTTTTTTTCTCCCTCTCTTTTGTGGACAACTAATGAGTTGAATCAGGGAGCTTACCATATTATTATTATTCAAATCTGCTGGAGAAAGATGTTAAGATTAGAGATGATGGATAAGATACAAATGTCTGTCTTTCTTACTTACCCAAAGTTAATTAAAATAAACCTGACCTGTTATCTGCCACCCAACATGTTCTGTGGAAACAAGACTCTAATAGTACCATAAACAAATTGGCTTGTCTTGCTAAAACTCCTTAGGGTTAATTAAAAAACAGCTTATTCTTCCCCCCTCTTTCCTGTTTAACATTTTCTGAACATCTATGGTAAGACTTTATGTAACTAAACAAGAAGGCTGAGATTTGTACCAAAGAGAACAATCCTTTTGCCTAGCATGGGGAGAGGGCATGACACCTCAATGTATTCAGAGAAGAGTCAGCAGAGATGAGTCAGAAAACAGAGAAGAGTCAGAAAGCTCCAGTTGCTTACAGCAAAAATTCATGGAAACGTGACTACATTGGCTTTTAACCAATCACCTCTGGTACTGGAGCAACCTGGATCTCAATGTGAGAGGCAAGTTAATGCTGGAAGTCTTTTCAGTCCTAGTCTCTTTTTGAGCTCCCAGGCACCATAGTCATGCTATGGCACACAATAGAGAAAGGGAGGTGGTCATGACTCTTCTTATGGAAACTATATTGATTATCACGTCATTTTAGAATTGTTCTATAAACCATGCAGCTGATGAGGAAATGGCTTGACTTTCCTGCTAGCCAGACTGCTCAGCCTAAAAAAGTTTAACTCTGGAAGCATTTTGAAGTGTCCATCTAAATCACCCTCTGCTCTATACAGGATAATGATACCTCAGCGGCCCAAGTAAATGTCTGCTTAAACTGATTAAAAAGACCTCAGTGAAGACAATGCAACAATCATCTGAGAAGCCTGGTTTTGTTCTGTGTCACCACTATTGTTAGGAAGAGTCCTCAAATATTCAGTGAATCTCTTTTCATACCTTTTTGTTGTAGTATAATCCTAGTATTTATACTCTTCTTACCTTGAACTGGATTTAGCAAAACCTCATCTGCTTCATATTAACGCTGTACATATTGAAAAATTGTTGGAAAGAGGTTGGATCCTAAATTATTCCTAGCTTACAGTAAACCAGACACTTCAGGAATCACATGATATTTGATAATATTCTTGTTCCAGTTCTTAAGTAGTACACAAAAAAATGGATATAGCAGTCTAGTTGCAGCTGCTCTGATGCTGTGTGAAGGGGAGTTCACAGAAAGGGTAAGAAATGATACCATCAAAAACCTGACACGAGCTTTTCCTCTGAATATATTCCAGAATAAGATTTGTCCTAATTTTACCCATACTGTTAGTCAGATCTATCACCTGCCCTTTCATAAACCAGTTATCTTTCCCTTAAACTATCATACAATCCAGATCTACAACTCACTGCTGCAGAATACCTTAAGGACCGCTTAATTTCTAATAGCTAAAGAGAATGTTTGTATGTCTGGCAAGAATACTAGTATCATTATATCTCAAGTTAACAGAGATCTTAAAGAGAGTCAAAAGTCATGTGTCAGGACTTATAAAATGCTCAGATACTACGGATGAAGATAGAGCTTCCTGATGAATCCTATTTTTTCTCATTTGCTGAATGTGCACTATATTAAATGAGAAGACAGGACAGGCTGCTCATGAAGGCTGCTACCACAAATATTACTAAAACCTCTTGACAAGTGTTTTTCTCAGGAGTGGTCTTAGAAAATTGTTTATCCAATCTGACTGAATAACATTCCTAGTGAGAAATTCCAAGGATAAGTCATGTCATATGTGAATAGCACATAGATCTTTTCATCTTACAGATAGCACAACAAAGTACGTAGGTGTGTTTATTGATTCAAATGTTCAATGATGTGACTTTTAAAGTATTTATTCCTCGAGAGACTCAGGCTATCCAAGTTTCTGTCTTGGATTTAATCCTTGAATTACCTGTCATGGCTACTTTTTGGAAAGCCTCATTATCTCTGCAAACAAACATGTATAAGCTCTGTCTACATGTGATTGATGGTATTCAAATGAAGTTAGATTCACTACCCCCCAAAAAACTTCACAAATAGATCTTTCTGTAATTTTAACCTAGTGCTTTCTCATTGAATTTTAGAAACCTGATAGTCTGAATGAGGGAGAGACTTCATTACCACTGAGAGGATTAGGTCAATGATACACATGAACTTCATTCATAACAAAGCCAATTGCTGATGAAAAGGAACTGAACTAGAGATGATTAATTCTTTTTTTTAGTGGCTATTTTTGGTAGTCATGACAATTATTCATTCCAAAGAGCTACCAGTTTTTTGCCTTATTTAATTAATCTTAAACTATCTGAGGGGAAATTTCAAAGTCCAGAGAAACCAACTAGAGGATGCTGTTTATAATGGGTCTGCCCTGAGGGAGAGTTATTCATCTTTACAGTTAGGCAACTCATGTGTCATTTGTCAGACCTGGCATTACAATTTGTTTTCTGTTCATTGTTAAATCAATTTTCAGTTAAACAGACCCTTTCTTTATGCAGAAACAAATTTCCTCTGAGATGGTAAGTACCCTAAAAATGTACAATAAGGTGTGATCAGCCTCATGAGGTAAGCAGCTTATATTTCAAAGAGAGAAGCTTTTGTGAAGCTCATTACCTAAAGATAGGTAAAACCAGAATGCCAATTCCAACAGCATAACTGACCAAGCACCTCCATTCCTCTCTGACTTGATGCCGTCTGTCATATCAGAGTTATGGCTTCCAATTTAACATTTCCAGCTCCCAATCTAATCAGTGTCCTGTGGGGATTTTTTATACATGTTACTTCTAACTCTCTGGCAACAAGTTGACTGGACAGCAAGTCTAAATCACCTCAATCTAATAATCCTACACAGATAGTGCCATGAGTTGAAGGTTCAACTACAGGCAAAAATAAAGCAGTTTCTCCTTTCCCTGATGACCATTACTTGTATGATTCAGTTATTCCTTTACAAACCCTTAGCTTCTCTTTATATATTTCCCCTTTGCTGCTGCTTCTCTTGCTAACAGGAGTTTGCTGAAGTAGATGTCACTCCACTGATTCTGTATAGATCTGGATTTATCTTTAGTTTTGATGCTAATTTAATGCAAAAGGTCAGATTGTTCAAAATCCTGCATTTTCAGGAGTCATCAGATTTAATCTAAACTCTTCTGTATGTCTTTATATCTGATGTTAAAAAATAGTTTCAAAATTATGTTGGATTACTAAGAAGAGCACAAAAGCCTCTTGAAAGCATATTTTTGATCAGAAATTCAAAGAGACAACTTCATGTATATTAAACCACCACTGTTTTGTGCTGAAAGTTGGCACAAAAATTAGAGAGAACAGGCAGAGCCCCAGTTAACCTCCCAAACTACTTTTCTGGGGGGAAGAGGTTTAACTATTTTTAAATAAAAACAGTAAAATATACTCCTAAAGACTATAAGAGGGAAGTTATAGAGCAGTTTTGTTATCCAGCAGTTGACTATCTCAAAGGTGAACGATATACAATATGTGTAACTAGAAGAACTGGCAAATAGCCCTTTCTAATTGTAACTTTTACAGTCTCAACTCATTGATGAACAATATGATAGGTTTCAGATAAAACTGAATGTTTCCTTCATAACTTCATCATCTCAATACCTTCTATTTTATCCACTGAAAGGAATGTCCAGTGTTGAAGGATGATAACCTAAGATGGAGCCTAATCATAACCATTAATTATGCAGGGAAAGAAACTGAAAGCCAAATCTTCAACTCAGCTGTGCTTTTGCATAATTTCTCTTTATTCAAATAAAGATGATCCAACATACTCAACATATAGGACATCAGCTGCCTCCTGACTATGCTAAGGCTGTGCTGCCATTCAGTAGGATCTTGACCGGCTTGAGAGTTGGGCAGAGAGGAACCTCCTGAGGTTCAACAAGGACAAGTGCAGAGTCCTGCATCTGGGAAGGAATAACCCCCTGCACCAGCACAGGCTGGGGGGCCTGACCTGCTGAAGAGCAGCTCTGCAGAGAGAGACCTGGGGCTGCTGGTTGATAATAAACTAACCATGAGGCAGCAATGTGCCCTCGTGGCCAAGAAGGCCAATGGCATCCTGGGATGCATCAAGAAGAGTGTGGGCAGCAGGGTGAGGGAGGTTCTTCTTCCCCTGTACTCTGCCCTGGTGAGGCCTCATCTGGAGTCCTGTGTCCAGTTCTGGGCTCATCAGCTCAAGAGGAACAGGGCTACCAAGATGATCAGGGGACTGGAGCATTTTCCTTCTAAGGAAAGGCTGTGGGAACTGGAGCTGTTTACTCTAGAGAAGACTGAGGAGGGGTCTTATGAATATTTACAAGTATCTAAATGGTGAGTGTCAGGAGGTTAGGGCATCCCTTTTTTCTATTGTAGCTAGCAACAGGACAAGGGGTAATGAGATTAAGCTGGAACACAAAAAGTTCCATTTAAACATAAGAAAAAGCTATTTTACTGTGAGAGTGATGGAGCAGTGGTACAGGCTGCCCAGAGGGGTTGTGGAGGCTCCTTCCTTGGAGGTCTTCAAGACCCACCTGAACATGTTCCTATGTGACCTGATCTAGGCAGACCTGCTTCTGAAGGAAAGTTGGACTAGATGACCTCTAAAGGCCCCTTCCAACTCCTACCATTCTATGATTCTATGCTTCTACATGAGGGTAAGCATCTTCCATGTCACCTCTGTGCAGTACATCAGGATTTTGCAGGTTTAGAAATGGAAAAAAAACATATGTTGGAAGTGAAAATTGGGAGAATATGAGGATGTATTCCCCACTTGTGATCTGCTAGACTAAGCATGAAACCCCATCCAGACAGAATTAACTATTCACACCATCTTGAGCTGAAGAGTAAGAGAGAATCATCTTGTTATTTTTCTTGTCAGAAAAGCTCCTTCTTTCTTTTTCTGTATTCTTCAAGTTTTCTTCATCTTAACAAAACCATATTCTCAAAACCTATTTTAACATATTTGACAAAACCTATTCTCACTCATCCAAATATTGATATTTTTGGCAATGTTAGGCAGAAGGTCAATGAAGTTAACATGTTAACAAAGAACCAAGACAGGGAAAGAACCAGGTGCTAGGGAACTTGTACTAAAAATATTTCTGCTATCTTTTACCTTCTTCTATCTGTTCCAGCTGGGAGAAAACAAAATTACCACAACAGAGAAGAAAAAAAGGGGGAGGAAATCCAAATGAAAATGTTGTTGTTCATTTTATTTTAAAGGGAAGTGAAGGAAACAAACTTGTAAATCAAAACATTTGTTTTGACAACATGCATTGTATTTTAACCAACACAAGACTATGCTTTTAAAAGTCTTTATATGCTTAAGCTTCTCAGAGGAGAAGAGGAAAGAAACTGAGTTTATGAGAAAGAGTTGAAAACCAGATGGCTTCTTCAACAGTGAATAGATTGAAAAATGTGCTGGGAGTGAACAGCTCCATAGATTAGGCAAGAACTTTGAGAGATCTTCTGAAAGAACATAACAGTCATGATTCAAAACACTTACTGAGTTTTTATTGGAACATATAATTGACTGAAATATGTCATGATTTATTTCACGATGCCTTATAGTTAGTATGTTTTCTGAAATTACAAGAGAATGGAAATAAAATAAACATTCTTTTAGATTGAAGTGCAGCACATTTGTTTCAAGAACTGATTAACACTTGCATTTATAATCTTTTTCAACTAGAAGTTGTGCTTTCCTGAAGGGAAATTTCTGTAAGTATTTACTAATGTGGTTTCATGCTTGAAGAACAAAGAAATCTTTTCAGCATTTTGGTTTTCCTTTTTTTTTTCTTGTGAATTCCCTCTTTCTTTTTTTTCTGAGAAAGGAGAGAAGAAAAGAATGAAAACAGAGAGGCAAAATAAAGAAATTAAAATATGAAATTGAAGTGTTTAACGTTTCTGGGGAATTAAAATATTTCCACAAGAAAAAACTTCACTGAGGAAAGTAGAAAAATACCAAATAAAAATACAAAAAATATTCTAATTACTGTATTCTTTCTAAAGGTTTTAATTTTAATACTGTGGACCTCTGGTTATGAAGACAATTAGAAAAGTCTGCAAAATATAACAGCAGTTAGATGGTATATGCTCCCTATTTTCCATGTATTCCAATCCTAGAGAACCAGAAAGACAGTCATGTGGAAAACAGCAGCAATTAAAAAACCCCAAGGGACCTCGTTGGGTGCCTGCTACATCCATTCTTGAGTTTACACACTCTGTTGAGAAGACACCTGATTTTTATTCACTTCTCTCTTCACTTTTTCTGTGTAAAGAGATACAGGTTTTCAATCTTTAAAGAATTGTTTCTTCTTAGTTATTGCTGCAACATCAATATTGTGAATATTTGTTGGAGTTGACGTTTTGAGAGTGCTCTCTATGTTTCTGCCTCTAATTCTTGAAGACAATTGTCAAAGATGTTTTCATGTAAAGCCTAAGCACAGAGGCAGAATGGCTTAAATGAAAAGATAATTTCAGCATCAAAGAGAATGGAAGAGGATTTCAAACTGTCTACTCTGTCTTCTGAAGCTGAATCCCATCTTTTATGAGACATGGGAAAATTTAACATCAGCTTTTGAGAGGTTTAAAGACAAAAGGATGTTGATTAGCTCTTTATCTCAGGGCTTCCCTCTTAGCTCAGCACCATATATGAAAATGAACAAAACTGAAACATAAAAGGGAAAAAAAATGAGGAAAACAATCATTTCTTTTTTAACAACAAATAAGCAAGCACACAGTGTAACACCTAATAAATTAACACCAGTGTCACTGGAAAATAAAAATAATGTTTTCAAAGGACAGCTTGTCATGTTCTCATGACTCAGAGATTGTTGTTTGTTTTTCCCCCTTCTACTCCCCCCTTTAATTAATACATTTACTTCCAAATAAGATCTGAGCATTAGGAAAATGTCACACCATATGTGTGTTTATTTTTGCTCAAATAATTATAATGGTGTAGGATTTCTCTTTTCCTTTCTTCGCTTGCTGAGACAGAATGTTCCTTCAGAGGATAGAACAGCCTCAAAACAGCTGCTGTGACATCTGAAGCAGAGAAAAAGTCAACACTTCCTACTCTTTTCCTTTGGTATACAACGACCTTTATAAGGGAGTGAGGGAGTCCTTCCTCCAGGTGCTCTCCCCACAAGCTTTGGAGGAAGCTGCCCATGGTAGCAGGTAAATAAGAGGTCTCTTGTAGTCAGATGCAGAGCTCCAATGTAATAAATAGCATCTCTATGAATGCATTTGCAAATAACTGCCTTGTAACTTACACACTTGAGCATGATAATCCTCCATACACTGACTGCTTTTTTGGAGAAAAAGACACTAGTATTTTTACAATAGCAAGTCAGTATAAATTGCATCTAAGCAATCTGAATAATTTGGAACCAAATCACTGCAAACTCTATTCCAAAAAGACTGTCTTTTTGGACTGAGATGATAGAAGCAACTTCCTTAAAGTTTCTGAGGTGGAATTTTCCTTTTCAAGAGTAAATATTTCTTTTTCATCTTGCCAATGAACTTGGATATTTTCTGAGTGGTCAGATGCTTGTAGGTTGTTTTCTACTATTATTTCTGTAACTGTAATTTTACTCCAGTTACTAACACAATATCATGCTCCAGTATCATTGTCCATCAACTAGAAACCTCCCGCCCAGAAGAGAGAGATCACAAAGAAGCCTCCTGGGTTTCTCTTACTGCTATTGTATTTCACATGATTATGCCAAGATGGTGCCAAAACACGCAAAACATCTTGTGCCGAAGCGTATCATATAATCATAGAATGGTAGGGTTGGAAGGGGCCTTTAGAGGTCATCTAGTCCAACTCCCTGCAGAAACAGATCCATCTAGGCCACGTCACACAGGAACACGTTCAGGCAGGTCTTGAAGACCTCCAAGAAAGGACATTCCACACTCTCCATGGACAACCTATGCCAGGGCTCCCTGGCATAGTTTTTCCTTATGTTTAATGGAACGTTTTCTGTTCCAGCTTGTTTCCTTTACATCTTGTACTGCAGCCAGATACAACAGAAAAATGTGATGCCCCAGCCTCCTGATATCCACCACTTAGATATCTGAAAGTGTTAAAGAGATCCCCCTGCAGTTCCCTCTTCTCCAGACTAAACAGCCCCAGTTCCAGCAGTCTTTCCTTGTATGAAAGATGTTCCATTCCCCTGATGATCTTGGTGGCCCTATGCTGGCCTCTCTCCAGCACTTCCCTGTCCCTCTTGAGCTGAGGAGCCCAGAACTGGACACAGGACTCCAGATGAGGCCTCACCAGGGCAGAGTAGGGGGGGAGTAGAACCTCCCTTGACCTGCTGCACACACTCTTCTTGATGCATCCCACGATGTTATTGGCCTTTTTGGCCACGAGGGCACACTGCTGGCTTATGTTCAGTTTATTATCAATCAGGACTCCCATGTCTCTCTCTCTGCAGAGCTGCTCTCCAGCAGGTCAATCCCCAGCCTGTACTGGTACATGGAGTTGTTCCTTCCCAGATGCAGGACTCTGCACTTGTCCTTGTTAAACCTCAGGAGGTTCCTCTCTGCCCAACTCTCCAGCCGGTCAAGATCCTGCTGAATGGCAGCACAGCCTCTGGGGAATCAGCCAGTGCTCCCAGTTTGATGTCATCAGGGAACTTGCTGAGGGTCACTCTGTCCCCTCATCCAGGTGGTTGATGAAGATGTTGAACAAGACTGGCCCCAGAATTGATCCCTGTGGAACTCCACTGGCCACAGGCCTCCAACTCGACTCTGTGCCATTGATCAGCACCCTCTGGGCTCTGTCATTCAGCCAGCTCTAGATCCACCTCACTGCCCACTCATCCCAGCCACACTGCCTGAGCTTTCTGAAGAGGATGTTATGGGAGACAGTGTCAAAAGCCTTGCTGTAGTCAAGGTAGATGACGTCCACTGCTCTCCCCTCATCTAGCCAGCCGGTTATGCACTCATAGAAGGCTACTGGGTTGGTTAAACAGTATTTCCCCTTGGTGAATTCATGTTGAGTCCCCCTTTTAATTATCTCTCTCTTCATGTGCTTACTGATGATATTCATGATGAGTTGTTCCATCACCTTTCCAGAGATGGAGTTGAGGCCGACCAGCTTTGTAGTTTTCTGGATCATCCTTCCTGCCCTTTTTGAAGTTTGGAGTGACATTGGCCTTTCTCCAGTCCTCAGGCACCTCACCTGTCCTCCATGATCAAGGTTAAAAAAACGGTGGTGAGTGGCTTAGCAACCACATCAGCCAGCTCCTTCAGCACTCTCACATGCATCCCATTAGGTCCCATTGACTTATGAGTGTTAAATTTGGCCACTAAGTCTTTAACTTCTTCCTTATCCACCATGGGAAAGTCCTCTGTTGTCCAGATCATCCTACTATCTTTGCTGGACTGGGTTTTGTGTGACAATTTTATGATTCTAGACATAAAGGAAAATATTCTTGCCATCAAGTTGGAAGTTTCAGACACTGGGTAATTTTAAAGGTCTTCAGAATATCCATGATACTTTCTGCAATTCTAGCCTTTCGTACAAAGAGTCTTCCAATTCCTTTCCCAACAGCCTGACATTTACAGAGCTGAGAAAGCAGCAAGAGATACCAGAAATAAAAGCCAAAATTTTCAGTCAGGGCTATTTATTCTAGACATTGTAGGAATGGATAGTACAGATAAAACATGGAGCAAAAAACTTTCCTTTTTCTTTAGGACATAAATAAAGAGTTCTTGTAACTCTAAAACTGTACAGAGGCTTTAGTCCTTTGGTTGTTGATTAAAGTGTGATCATGTCCTTTCCGTCTTCACTGCTAAATACGAAGGACACTGCTGCCCATTCAGGTTTTGTTTCCATTTTCCAAGAGCTTTGTTTCATTGCAGTACAACAGATCACGATGCTAGGAAGTAGAATTTAGACTTAAGGCCACATTCAATCTCATACCTACTTACCCACAATAGTCCCGATGGCATAGCTAAGATGAGCTTTCTATCTGAAATAGATTTTATTACTTCATTTCAGCAGGTAAAGGAATGAGAGGTTTAATACAGCTGGTTCAGGGGTTTCTACTTCATCATTTTAAAGTGTTCTATAGGTAATAAAATTTTCTGTACTTATTTATCTTTCTCAGCCTTCATTTCCTCGAGGTCAAGATTTAAAAGGACTAATATGACTGTAATCTGTATTCCATTATTAGGGATTGCTGAGAAAGTTTCTTGTTTGCCTGGCTTTTTCTTAATTTATCCTCAAGGGTAAGGCAACATCAAGAGATATTAGGATTCACTTCTGACAATCAAAACTTAAATACTGCAAGAATTACAGACTTCTTGGGAGTTTCCAACCTACAAAAATGCTCCTTGGGCTGAGAAGCAGTTCTTTCTGGCAGTAGTTTTTGAGGGAGGAAGGAGTCATTTGTTTTGCCTTGTTTTTTCATTTAATTAAAAAATAAAGGACTTGACATTAAAATTGATCCAGAACTACACCTTAGCATCGATTCTTCCCTAACTAGCACTTGTTAGGCACTTAAAACCCTGCAAGGGAATATTAAAACGCTCTTGGGCTGTTAGACTTTAGATGGTATGCCTCTTTTACACTGGACACCAAAGTGGCCACTAACTTCTGTGATTGTCTCCTTGTTTCAGCCTATTGTAGAGGCTGGAGGGTTCAGAGAAAATCACTCACTTCACTGCTCAAATATGAGCCTTATTGCTTTTCTTTCACTTTTTTCCTTCTCTTCATCCTTCTTATGAAGGATGACATTTGAGCTTAAATCAAGTGCACAAATATAAGCAACCCTAAATTGCTTATGTAGCAATGCACAAAGACATTTGTTTGTGGCCTCACAGATTATTTCAGATTTCACTGACTGATCAGTTAGTAAAACCAAACTTCGAGTGTGTTTTGAATCAGCACAGATGTTTTTCATGTTTAACAAAATTACCAAACTTTTTCTGCATTGTTTCCTTGACCTCTCTTGATCTGGGTCACTAACTCTCTTCAAGCATTCCATGTAGTGGGAATACATCTGGATACTCTGTAATAATCCAAGATCAATCAATATAAATAAAACCATTTATCCCAGATGTGGCCTGGGAAGAAATTTGCTTGAGGGCTATAGAACATTTGGAATTCAAATGGCAATGTTTTCCAAGGTTTGAGAATTTAAACTGAGAATTACTTGCACTCTAGTACTGGTTGGAGTAATTAAAAAGCCTATATAAATATAAAGCAATATAAATAATCCAATATGCTTTGTCTCAAACACTGTATTTTTTTACAGTGTGCTTGTATTCTTGGAATAAAATCTAAGTAAAACAAAAGGTAGGTGATATTTATGACTTCTTTTTTCATTTTAACGTAAACTCCTACACTCCAGTCTTCCTAACATTTATTCCTACACTTGTCTATAAGCACATGAATAATCCTCTTTATTTTAGTAGCAATATTCATCTGCTTAAACTAAGCTTTAAATACTTCCCACAGAAGCCATTCTTAAACACATTTCGAAAGTTAAGTTGTGAGCAATGTAACTTACATTTAATTATAAGGCAATTGTACAGCTTCTTTTAGAGATGTAGCTGGTGCTCTGTACTTCAGGGAAAACAGCTAATGTACATATTGCTTTATTTATTTTAGAATGCTCTATTGGCACCCACCTAAAGGCTACAAATGTCAAAGTTGGCAGCGCCAACCAGAAATGCAGAGAGGAAAGATATGGAGATATTCCCCAACAAACACAGAATGCCAAAAAGAGCTCAGTTTGAGATGTTTTGGACCAGGGAAAAATTAGGCAGAGTATCATCTTGAGCTTGATTCAAAACATGTTTCTGCTCTAATTCTCCAGCCTACTTCACAATGAAATGAAATCCAGTCCTATACTGGGTATAAATGAGACTCGTCCCAGTCAACAGCAATGAACTGAGTAACAGAATCAGGTTCTGCATAAATGTGACTGTCTTTTTTTCAGCAATATAAGGAAAGCAACTTCAAAGTATTAAACTATCAAACGATTTATAGCATCTTGCCAATTTGTGTAAGATGGGGTTTTGGATCTTAAAATCATTCTAGCTTGCAAGCACTAAAATCACACAGTACATCCAAAGTTCAGCACACTCTAAGAGTGCATCCAAAGTGTCTACTTGATCTATGGGGTGAACTATGCACAGTCACAGGACTGGGTCTGCAAACCTGGGCTGAGTTAATCAGACTGAGATCATGTCCCTTTGTCTTTTGCATATGTTTTTACATCATTTAGCACGACAGTGGGATCTGTCATGGAGTGATAAGGTGCAAGTAATTGCCATTCAAAAGGCTTTGCACACACAAGCAGCCTCCAGAGAAGGGCCTCAGAGCAAAGTGATGTGTTGCCCTACAATATTGTAGATTCCTGATCATGAGCAACAACAACAAAATTAAAAGAATCTTTACACAAGACAGAAAACCAGTCAAACAGCTGGAAAGTTTTGCCCATTTCTCTTTATATCAAGAGACCTTCAAATTCAATGTCCCAAGAACTGCTTCCAGAAAAGATTGCTATCACACTTGGCTACAAAGAAGCTTTGTTGAAGGTGCTACATACACCTCAAAGAGGCCCTTTCAAGACAGCTCCACCTTCCACTTTGATGTGGCCATACAATGAGGTGCAGGTCCTTTGAGCAATGGTTTTCCACTGTATTTTGTTTGCAGACCAGTATATTCATTGTGATAGTCATGCAGAACAATATGGGGCAAATCCAAAATACCAGAAAGAAGACTGGCCTTTCTACTCCTTTTTCAAGGGGCCTGGAGCTATCAACCAAAAAGCTAAAGACCCAAGAGAAATATATGTTGGCAATCTCACCTGTAGAGGTTTATCCAATGACAGTAAGTTTTCTCCTTCATTTAAGTCCTCAATAGAAAGGTCTAGAAAGTCACTCTGTTTCCAAAGCTTATTCTCCTAGCTTATCAAGGGCAACAGTCATACTTCAATTGCTTTTCTTTATTAAAAAAATAGTAATTCCTAAAGCATTTAATGTGGTGATTGAAGCCATATGGACTTTCATGTGAATTATTTATTCACTTCTTCGCTATCTCATTTTTGTTTTTAACAGAATAGAGAGAGATGGAAAGCTGGAGAGAGAAAAAAAAATCCTTAAAAATTGCATGTGGTTAGCATCAAAATATTTTAATTGAACTTCACATTACAAAAATCCAGATGGTTCATGTTCTGTTCAAGCCTCAGGGAATTGCAACATGCTACTATGTGTAAGATACATTATTCCCTTCCTGTGTATAGAGAACTTCCAGTCAAGATACCACAGGCTGGTGAAATCTGAATTTTATTATCTCTTGGGCATTCAGGGATATTTCAGGCAATTCTTGAGAGATTTGGGACTATCATCCCCCCTTTCTTGTGGACTGAGTTTCTAAAGTCACTGTTTTTCACTTTCTGGGATGATACAAGGGAGCTAGTCTTCAATGGAAGCAGAGCAGACCTCTCTGACCATCAGCTGGAACAAATAAGCTCCATAAATCCACCATATCTGCATCTGGTAGCTGATTCACAGCAGCTCAGGGTCTAGCCACAGAGATGGGCAGGTAGTTGTGTATTGACACTCATTCCATTTCAGTTTTTCACCTTTAAAACATAGTTTTGTAGGCCTATTGCACCATGGTATCACTCTGCTCACAGTATGACACCTTGGTGCATTCAAATGTAAATGTGTCTCTCTCTGCAGTTGTGATAAAGCACATCACTGTGTCTGGTGCTGTAACACTGAAGTTTTTCTGGACACCTCCAACAAACTCCCAAGCAAAGAATGATCTATGTAGACCTGCCGTGGATTATATAGATCTCTCCCACTATTGTTGAAGCTTGTATGGCAAAATTGATAGTAATTCAGTTACACTAAGTGATAGTTCCACTTATATGAACACATTCATCTTTGTTTTACAGATTGTTTTCAAACTAATCAAATCTGGATGTGCTGAAATTTCAGGCAGCTCCCATCACTCCTCAAAAGACCATTAACTCTCACAGATTTCCTTATCTTCTCCTTAAACACAAATTATTATGCCTTGAAGCCCAACCATGATGGAAAATGCAGGTTACTGAGTCCTTCTTAGGAGCAGAAGGAAAGTGGGCATAAAGACTCTGACCCAAAACTAATCAGTATAACATTCATTGTCTTCTTGTCATTTTTAAACTTGTCATTTGACCTTCTGCAAGTGTCAGTTTAGGTCTACAGATAACATAAACTGCAAGTTCAGGGCTTAGTTCACGTGAACAGCATTGGCATCAGACACACCATGTGCTCTGGCAGCTGCCAGCTTGCATAAGAAATGACAGAACATTTTAAGAAGTGACCGACAGTGTTGCAAAGAGATCTGAATTGACAGGTTGATGTGTGCAGAGTGATGGTGGGGGTTAGATTTTGGGTTGCAAGCACACTGAGCTCACTAGCGTAGGAGGAAGTTTTATGGTCTCAGGCCCATCTGAAGAAAAAAAAAAAACAAAACACCAAAGCAACAATGAAAACCTAAAATAAAGTCCGTTTGCTTTTCATCTTCATCGTAGAATCATAGAATCACAGAATGATGGGGTTAGAAGGGACCTTTAGAGATCACCTAGTCCAACCCCCCTGCAGAAGCAGGGTCACCTAGATCAGGTCGCATAGGAACATGTCCAGGTGGGTCTTGAAGACCATCAAGGAAGGAGCCTCCACAACCCCTCTGGGCAGCCTGTGCCAGGGCTCCCTCACCTCACAGTAAAATAGTTTTTCCTTATGTTTAAATGGAACTTTTTGTGTTCCAGCTTCTTTCCTTTACCCCTTGTCCTGTTGCTAGATACAATAGAAAAAAAGTACTGCCCCAACCTCCTGACACCCACCATTTAGTATTTGTAAATATTCATAAGATCCCCCCTCAGTCTTCTATTCTCTAAATAGTCCCGGTTTCCGCAGCCTTTCCTCATAAAGAAGATGCTCCAGTTCTCTGATCATCTTGGTGGCCCTGCTCTGGACTCTCTCCAGAAGTTCTCTGTCCCTCTTGAGCTGAGGAGCCCAGAACTGGACACAGGACTCCAGATGAGGCCTCACCAAGGCAGAGGAGAGAAGGAGTAGAACCTTCCTCTACCTACTGCCCACACTCTTCTTAATGCATCCCAGGTTGCCATTGGCCTTCTTGGCCATGAGGACACATTGCTGGTTCATGGTTAGTTTATTATCAACCAGCACTCCCAGGTCTCTCTCTGCAGAGCTGCTTTCCAGCAGGTCAGGCCTCAGCCTGTACTGGTGCAAGGAGGTTGTTCCTCCCCACATGCAGGACTCTGCACTTGTCCTTGTTGAACCTCATGAGGTTCCTCTCTGCCCAACAAAATGTAATTATAACAAAGATCTACCAAGAAACATGTTGTCATGGTTCTTGCTTTTACTTCAATGATATTAAAAGGAAAATTCTAAACAAAGCATCTGATGAAGTGTAATGCTTCTGCCCTAGCTTGAGCAATACACAAGAAAAGTACATTGTGAGACTATACATTTTCCTTACAGACTGGTGCTTCCATTAGCTCTGAGGACCTTTCACCTTTGCTTCCTCAATATTTAAATCTTCCACTCCGCTTGCTGGCGACATTGCCAACTTATCAACACTTCACTGAGCAGAGCAGTGAGCTGGGGCAAGGCCCTCTCCTCTGCTTCTGTCTGTATCCTGTGCTGTTTGGATAGCAAGATAAAGGATGAACAGATTAAAGATAAGAAGGTGGTGTTGCAAAAGAGGTAAGGGAGAACAATTGCCTCAGGAGAAATAAAGTATTTTCTCTGTCATCTTTTAGAAATAATAGGAAAGGAAAGAGAGCAGGGTTCTCAGAGAGGGAACCAGGTCCTCACTGAGACTTACTGATGTGGGACTCTGCAGATACTATTTCTTGTGAAAAGGGACTAGTTGTGGTAACAATAATCCGGTATGAGAGACGTATGGGAATACTGGACTGATAGGACTGTCTGGGAAAGGGGAACTTGAACCTCACCTTTTTACACTGTCAGAAGGTGGATTAGATAAATTAAGTTAAATTTTAAAAATACTTTTAAATCATACTGTTAAATTTTAAAATAAAGCTGTGACTGAAATAATGGTTATATGGTGAAAGAAGTATCATGACTTAACAAGCTGACACACATTATCCATACCACCATCCCAGTCCCCATGCACAGACTCAGCCCAAAGCAAATGCATAGTAAGTTGATTCAGCTTTGCTCACAGAGAAAGAGGGTTAACTTCAGTTACATTATTTCACATGGCACATGGCAAATTACTGCAGTTCAATGATGCATGGTAACTTGTGACAGCACATTCTCTGTGCTCAGAGATGTGCTGGGCCATGAAATAATGGTCTGCGTCCTCATTGCTGAGCCACTTAGAGCCAAGCAGGGAAAAGCACATTAGGCAGAAATGAGTGGTCTTAAAGTTGAAAGAAAATGAATGGATTAAGTGATACCACAAGTTTTTCCACTGCTTAGCCTCAAGAACCTGCAAGTGCAGTTGAGACCAAATAAATTCCCAGAGTAAATCCACAGAGGTCACTGCCACTCCCAGTATTTTATCATGACAGTTTGCTTCATATTGCAGGGATTCTTGTGTGTCTCTGGGCAAACTGGTGGTCATCCACATAAAGATACCTGGTACTTGCTTAAGACTAAGCTAATACTAGTATCCTACCCTGTTAGCTGGGTTTCTGCTGCCCCTGAATCTCCTATATGACTCAGGAGTGATCAGAGAGTTTTCTCTTTGCTTATGTTAATGGTACCTTGGATAAATTATTGACATTTGCCTGACTGATTGTCATACATCAGTAGCTGGTTTACTTATTAATACATCAACATTATAATCTCATACAAATAGGCAGTCCATGCAATTTAACCCACATATGGCCCGTGCTCTATGAGTTGTGCACATGCAGGTCAGAGTTTTAGAGTTAAAACTCACACAGTAGAAAAATATATCCTTCACAGTTTGTTTAAAAAAATACCAAGACACCAAAGAAACCACAAAGGATAAATTTGCACATGTTTGTAAGATTAACATTTAGCATCCTGTTTGTTTTCCCTTCTCTATCCTGCTTTTCCCATCTGGTTTGGTACCACTATTTATGTCATTTTAACAGCCACCCTCCATCCCGTCTGCGCTGCATAGATTTACAAACTCGAAATAAAAACAAACCCAATGTAAAGCACACTGAAATTTGACACAGCAGTCCTTGGACTCCCTAAGTTAAGGAGCACTCTGTCAAAAGGCAGGCACCATATGGAGCATGTTTATTGCTCTCAGTGCTGCAGTCGCAGCAATCTTTGCTTCTATCCCTGAAGGAGAGGGGTTTAGAATATGTGAACTGTTCCCATATTGGTTTTCCTTCTATATATACACACACACATGCACAATTTCAGGTCCAAAGGTATGCTTTAGGTAAGTGTAACAGCAGCAGCAGGACTGCAGAGAAGCCACTAACAGGACGAGGCATTCTGCTCAGATAAGCAGAATGAAAAGCTTGATTGGCAACCCTGAAAGGCAGGCTGCTTGTTTGGTACAAGCTGGCTGATGAGAGAAAGCCAAAAATATCCTAGTTATTAATGATAATGAACTACAGAGAGAAAAGTGAGAGGTCGCAGGCTCCTCAGCTATTTGCACAACTTGCACTTATTCCTAGAGATGGAGAAATAAGCAGAAAGTCAGAGGAAACGAGGAATAGGCAGGAGCAGACATTGCAAATGGATTCTGAAGGCTCTAACTGAGGAACTGGTTCCATAAGGAGGTTTGTTTACCTGGGCCTGATCAGTCATTTATACCAGAGCATATCTGTGTGGTAATTAGTTTGATGACCACCTTTTCCCTCCCATCTTGTTGCCAAAACACTGCTGAAGCGCTAAGGTCAGGCTTTCTAAATCCAACTGTTGGACTTGCTGCATGGTCTGAGCTGCACAGGTGTTGATGCAGCTGCCACTCTGACTTCCAAGGGCTGAAGAAACTGCTGAAGGAACCTGCAGAGGCCACGGGGACCCAAAATCAGCCTTGGAAGAACGCCACACAAACTGTGCCTTGGGAGACAAGCACATTTTAGGGCATGTGGCGATAAGAGGTAGTGGCTTTAAAATGAAAGGGGATATATTTAGATTGGATATTAGGAGCAAGTTCTTCACTTTGAGGGTGGTGAGGCATTGGAAAAGGTTGCCTAGAGAGACTGCAGCTGCCCCATTCCTGGGGGTGTTCAAAGGCAGACTGGATGGGGCTTGGAGCAACATGGTCAAGTGGAAGGTGTTCCTGCCCGTGGTAGGGGATTGGAATAAGATGGAACTTTCTTTAAGATCTCTTCCAACCCAAACCATTCTATGATTCTCTGAAGAAACCAGAGGACACACAGGCATCCTGGGGCTGGGTAACACCTGAAGTCCATTGAAAAATGGGAAAAATAAGGGGTCAGAACTTGCTGTGGGTCTCTATGTCTAGTTATATCACCATCTTCCTTGCGCCCACCCCCACTTACCAGCTTTGACCTTGCGAAAGCCATTTAAAGAAGTTCATCCTGTCCTTCACAGGGCTGTCCTGAGGCTTCAAGTGAGGTCAAGGTGCTCAGAGTCATGCCCATGCAATGCCTGGGGAAACATCTCTGATTGTAAGTGATAGGAATGAACAGTCTCCCATGCTTATAAGCCATATAACCACAAGCACAAGCACTACTATAGATCTTTGGCTCATAAAAGGAAATCAGTTTAAATCACATGCAACAATGAATTTCCCACTATCCAGATTTTCTTCTGCTGAATAATGTTAGATCCTCCTGCAAAGTGGCTGCTTTCCCAGAATGTTCTCTTGAGACCTCTGGCTCTTTCTCAAACTCAACCCCTTCCTTAGACAATACAAAGTGATACTCAGCACTCTGAAATCTGTCTTTGTGGGCATATACTTAATGGATGCAATAAGAAATGAAGCCTCGAATGCCACTCATGCACAGGGTGAGGATTTCCAAGGCATTTGGAGAGTGACATCCACAAAAACTGGAAGCAATTTGCCAGATAAAGCTGTTTCACTTGTGCCACAAAGTCATGATGTAGATGGAAATTATCATCTGGAGTATGTGTGGTGACTTTGATACAGTAACAACAAAGCTTCTCTCTGAGAGATTTTCACTCTTTGCAATTTAGCTTCGGTGCAGACTGGGAGGCTGCAGACTCTAACATCCAGTTTTTAATGCACCAGAGACAGCAGCTGTACTTTGACCTGCAGAGGATAATCTGTTTCATTCATGTTAGAAAAAAATGAAAACAGTGGGAGTCTTGAATAGGCAGATTCCTCACCATTAGCCTTTTGAGAACAGACCAGCAAGCCCTTAGGAGTTCAGGCTTGAAAGGCCAAAAACATCGTCTCGATCAAAGGTGACCATGACCTTTTCCCTTTTCCCATTTGAATCAGTAAGGAGAAAAACAAAAGAAAAAGAAAATAACACCCACACCAAGTCTTGAGAGGTTTTGCCAGGCTTCCAGGTGAAGAATGGAGTAAAATCTATTTTGCTCTACCCTAGTAGAGTAGGTGAGATAACTTTCTCTCCGATATCCTGACCTTTGTGGACAGAAATGCACAACATTCTTCTCTGATTTAGCCACAAAGTGAAGCCTCCATCTTTGCAGGAATTTTGTGCCTCAACCGAAGCCAACTTGTGTCGCTATCTCACTTTGCATTTGTCAGCATAATAAAAATAACTAATGGTCCAACTCATCTAACACTGAAGTCAGAGGAAGAACAAGGAAGAAAATTAGATAAAAGGCATGAGATATTCCATCTTCAGAGTGGTGTTTTATTAGCCTTTGTTCTCTTGATGCATCTAAATCCTCATGCATGAGGCCTATGATTACACCCAGTGGGGAAATTCAGATTTATCTTAACATAGAGAAAGAAGACCCAGTTACAATTTGTATCATGTGGCATAACTATATTAAATAAATGCCCACTGTAAAGAACAGCAGGACCTGATCACTTGTTTAAAAGAGGTTTTGTTTGTTTTCTTTATAAAACCAAGGAGAGATCCATTATTAAATGGAGAACTAAGACAGAAATCTGAGCAGCTGGTACATACATAAGCTATTCTGAAGTAGGTTCCTAAAACAGGTGAGATGAATTATCCTCTGGAAGCTGATTTTAGGAATGTTTTCTAAACTGAAAGGTATCATGAGGCAGTAGATGTGAGCACTCAGGCCACTCATATTCATTCTTGGAAGCTTGGTGCTTGGATTTTTGTGAATGTCAAAAATTGGACAGGAATCTGAGTGAATATGATTGAATGAGCATGTAAAGTATGAAGCACTGCAAATTCACAGCTGCAGGCAGTCAAGATGTAATTTGTGCTAGCATCCAATTGGTAGCCACCATCCAGCTAGAACATGAACAGCATAATTTCTCTGACAGTCAGCTGCCTGTCTGCAACCTGTTGTGCCTGACAAAGGCAGCCAGTAATACTCTCTCATCAAAAAAAAGAGGGAGATCTTAATGGAGAACATGTAAGAAAATCTTATCTATCTCTTTCTGTATTGGAAATTAGCACTAGCTGATTTGGGAAGAATAAGGTTTATCTCACCTGCCAATCTGTAATTACATCTCCATGGCTGACTGTCAGTCTGCTCTAACACTAAAGGTGTCCTCTTGAACTCTTTACAGGAGAGGTAGCTTCCAAAAGGATATTTGTTGCATCAGCCAGAGGCACCTCTATCAGCATGATTTATCTCCCTTCAGCCTAAAAGAGTAGCTTAGCTTCAAGACCTAGTTTTTACAGAGACAAGTGAGATGTAACTCACTCCAAAGCATAATGGAAACTCTTTGTTAAAGAAACACCCACAGGTTTCTTACTGCAAAAGTGCTACAGTTTGAGCATTGACAAATGAATTACATCAATGAAATTTTGCAATTCTTAAATAAGATTAACTCCAATAGCTGGATCTCAAGAACATTCTGTCAAGGTACTAGAGTTCACATTCATGTAGTGTATTGCAAGACCACTATCAAGACACATTGTAGAAGAACCATCATTCCTTAGGTTTTCAGACACAAATTCCCCTAATCCTGAATTTATCCCTTCTCCTGAAACCAAAATTCTTTTAAAAAAAATAAAACTACATGAAGTTTTGAAATACTAATAAATACATAAATAAATGTGTTGTGTGCACATGTGTTTCAATGCTCAAAGACAGGTTTGATAATGAAAGGTGACGTTCATGTGAAAAATGAAGTTAAGTGCTTGGAAGCACCGACACGTTTCTGAATGTCTCCAGTGCAGAAAACAATGAAAACAGAATTCACCATGCTGAACTAAAAACAAACAACCAAACAAAAAAATTGTCCCCTAACTAGCACTGATAAATACTTTTTTTTTTACATCAGAATTCACATCTCAGAATTAAAAGCACTGCAATAGGAGAAAAAAAATGTAGCAAAATCTTTTGTCCCTCTCTGGTCTGATATCTTTGGTCTCCTACATAACATTCCCCTTCAGAGTGACCAAAACTGTTGTTTATGTACCCTAACTGGTATAACTATTGCTTAATTTGTCTTTTTACTGTAATTTTGTATAGACCAGTAGTTGCCTCCAATGACAGGATAATGCACAAAAATACTGTAGTCACTGCTGTTAGTGCTGTGTTATTGTTCTTCATTACAAACATGTTTAATTTGCCATACAGCATGTCTTTATGGATTTTTTTGTTTAATTGGTTGCTCAAATTTTTCTCTGACACTTACTAACAACTAGCTTCACAAACTGCTTCTAATGCAAAGCAGTTAATGAAGAGTCAGCCAGAAAGTGGACAAAGGTTTAATTTGTCTCATGTGCTGAAGGAAAATCAATTTAAGGAAGGACAAGGATGTCTCTCGAAACCCTCATCACTCAAGCCTCCTTAAATTCATGTACAGGCACAGAGAGTATAATCTGATTCTTGCATTTCCTGTCTTGTGACTAAACTCTTGAGGACCTGCACATCACACCTTGAGTTTATCAGAGCTAATGTCCTGCACTCCTATATGATCTAGCTGCATCAACTAGACCTCTTATATTAGTGAGATGTCCAGCCATACAGCTTCTGGAACCAAGTGAGAACCTCTGTGCAGCAATTCATAGTTTTGCAAGAAGACATTCACTCCAGTTGGCTCTCCCCAGGGAAATGTCGTTCTTTTCTGTGGTGGACAACAGAGAAAGTCATTCCTCTATTTACGTACTATGGCACAGAACTTCTCCTGCTTAGAGTGTCTTGTTCACAAACCCAAATGCCAGGGAGATGGGGAAGATCATTCTCATCTTTTTAGCTGGTAAAGCAGTATCTAGGACAATTTCCTGAGGTGTGGAAGGCCTGGGTTTGCATTCTTCATCTGCTGGAATAGGATCATGTATGAAAATTTTCCTCTCCAGTGGGCACTGATGATCTCCAGGTCTCTTCCAATTTCTCTTTTGAGATCTATGATCTTCATATGTGTAGAAATCAATGGGTCAAAGCCAGACAGCAAATTTACCTGTAGCTCAGAAAGTAAGAAGCATTCATGGAGAAGTAAATGTAAATTACATCAGGAGGGTACCCTACTGAAAGACAGGCTGGTACATGAACTACTTTGTAGCTGACTTAGTAGGTGAGCAGCAATGTTTGACCTCACCTGAATGGTAGAAAGGAGTAGTTATGGCACTAAATCCTCAAATCCAGTCTGAAAAAAAAATATGACTCAATGGGAAAAAAGTAGGCACAAATCCTATGTCCACTCTGATAATGGTATCCTGCACGAATTAGACCCAGGCTAAAGAACCTACCCCAAAACACCTGATATTAAAAGAGTCACCTATCCAGAGGAATATAACAGTTTGGGGTAAAAAAGAGAAAGAATGATAATAGATCAATTTAGGTTGGCATCCTATGGAATAAAAGACCTTCTACAACCTTATTTGTGATGTAAGACTTGGGTAACATGATGAAGCCTGTGTCATTCTGGTTTTAGTATACTGCGCCCTTTTAAATGTAGATGAGGATCTACTTTTTCTGAAAGGTCAGCTGTGACTCAACCACTATTTTTATGTTGTTCTCCAAATTGTTACAGTGAATCATTGTGTACTTTCCTTCACATTCATAGACATTTTATGTTTCTTCTCCTCTTGTTCTCCAAAAATAAAAAAGGTCTAGACAGAGAAATGCAATGCGTAATTTGTTCATTTTTTGTGGGAGGAAAGTAAAAAATACCTCAATTTGGGAAGTGCCTCTGATTTCCTTAAGCCAAGGTTTCCTATAGAGTTTAAAGGTCAAGTAAATTTGATTAAAGGACATTTTTACCACCATTAATTTCATCTCCCTTTTGATGAAAAAGTTTGAGTGAGTCAAACTAGGCTAAAAGTGAGCTCACCAGAAAGTCTATGTGCTGTTTCTGAGGTGATTGTGAAACCTGAGCTGAGCATCAGGAAGGAAGCTTTTCACAAATATTAAGTCTATCGACACATCACCAGTATTTGAGTGACGCATCGTGAGTCAACTTGCCATTAATGTACTCTGAGCTTACCATATTAAAATGATACTTTCTAAGTAAACAGAGTTGGTTCATGGGCATTGTCAGTCATACCTGTTGATTTCATGGAGAAAACAAAAACGTTTTTTGAATATTTTTGCTTTCTTCAGCCTTTGGAAGTCAACAGATATATATCAGATAAGAATATACAAGAAGCTCCTCAGTAGAAGGAGCAGCTAAAATGAAATTGATTGTTGAGAAGGCAGTTCTAGTTCACTATAACTCATATATTTCTTTTAACCTTGATTCTCTTTAGTCCAATTCCCATTTCAAATTATTTTTATTATTATAAATTATTATTTAAATTGTATTTATCATTTTAATTGTTTTTATCATAGTGAGAGAACTTCCCTCCCACTCAGCCTAATGCAAATATAAAATCATTAATATCTGAGAAACTAGGTATGCCCCAGGGTTTGAGCTTGTATGTTTATGGAAAGAAAATATTTGTTTTTCGGGAATATTTAAACCAATAATCCACAGTGGCCTTGGGCACTGCCTTTATGCACTAAGAGACAGATGGCCAGCCATAAAGAGGAGATTGCTATGCTGCAATCATTGTTGTAATCCAAAACTCTGGAAAAAAAACCAAAAAACATAGGACCCAAGCAAGATTTTTCTTTTCCTGAAGATTAACATTCTTGTTACTATTTTTATCAAGCAGGAAACTCTCAACGTTCATGGGTGTATGAAGAGGTTACCAAAATATGGTTTATGCTGCTCAGAGCAGTCCATTTGTAGGACTTACAGGTTTTGTACATCCTAGGCAAGCATTCATAAATTTTTACTGGGTTCATCATGTATTTACATAAACTGCATAAGAACTCAAGGAAATAAGTCTGTTATTTAGGTCTAACTGCTTCAATTAAGGAGGATTAAAAACACCACTTAACTTCTTGCAGATAGGATGGGAAGAAAGGAGTCAGTGAGATAGTCCAAAAGAGAAAATCTTGAACATCATGAAACTATCCCATGTCTGTTTTGAAGACTAGAAATGTTGGGTCTGCTTAAAAGCAAATAAAGTTTCAATTGAAGTCTCAGAAGAGAATACTCTTCTGGATTAAATCAGTTCTAACTCTGTATAAAGGTTTGTGGTCCTGTTATTTTATGTTATCCTGGCAATCATCAGAAGGATGAGACAATCAAAACTTTCTTACAAGAGCATGTCTTACTAGAGCAACATATTTGGACATAATGCATAAAAGTCCTTCAGGTCTGTAATTGATTTCAGTAATGAACCCCTAAACTTCTACTACTTTTTGTAGGTGATTACTATTAGCATATGGCTAGCAACGCAAACTACAGAGAATACTAATACTAATTAGGAAAGAGAGGACACTATCAAGATTTTCTTACTGTCGTCTGTTGAACTATTAATGCTATTTATGATGTGCATTACAAACCTAAGATACAGGCACTCTTGTGCTAAGCACTAAGCAAAAACTAACATTAGAAAGTCCTTGCTGTACAGGACCATACAAGCTAATTCAACGAGACTGACAAGAAATAAGACACGTAACTGATGTGAAAACAAAGCCTCAGGTTGCATAACAATAGAGTTATGTATAGCCTAAATACTCATCTTATTGTTATAAGCTAGTGCTGCAGCCATTGTGTCAAATTAACTCTTCAAAGGGGTGAATAGGAAACAAGATAAATCATTAAAGCATTTTGTAATGTTCTGATCAATTTTCAGGAGGAACAAGATGAGAATCTGCCCTGTTGAAATGATCTGTTGTATAATATACAGCACTGTAATGAGAGGGACAATTCCACTACTGGGCAAAAAATGAAATCATAAAATTAAAGGAAAAAATGAGTTAATATTTTTATCTGGAGGAGCAGAGCTTGTTCAGAAGTAATGAAGTTCACTTCTTCATGTATTATCACTAAACAGCAGCAAGAGGAAGAAAACATGTTTTAAGTGATGACATAATTTGTAACATTTGGTGGAGGTTGTTCTCTTTTAACCTAAGCCATTCAGTTAAGAGAGGCTTGCAATAAAATGAAAGAGATTCATCTGCCATTAATCAGGCCAATCCAGACGAGAGAGCCATCGTTTAGAGCATGCTCTACAGTAACAGAGCACAATGACACAGCGGAATTGACAAATATTATTAATCATTTGAAATGGAACATAAGGTGGTGGCAGCTGCGTCTATGATCCAGCATTCTCCTTCCAAATGTAAAACAAATTGTTTGTCTTTGACAAAGAAATCTCATCAGATGCCGAAAAAAGCCCTTCAATTATGTAGGTGATGGTGTAATAACTGGAGATACATATTCAGAGACATGCTGCAGATTGCTGGTGGGTGCAATGTGCATCCGCAGATTGAACTGGGCAAGGAAAACTGAGGTGTGAAATCAATCAGAACAAATGCGACCTACAAAAGTAGAGCTGCTGTGCAGTCAGACTGAAAATCATATTAGCCCTAGCCATGAAACTAGACACACATTTGCATGCTCATCTTCTGGATCCATCATTGTCTCTGAATGTCCTGTCTCTAGGCTCTGATGTTCTACACGTCCATAGGACTCCTGCATCAGTCTGAGCAGCAGATTAGACTGAAATATCTTGGGTGTGAAAAGTCCTAACTAGATATATCTCTTCTGTTCAGAAATTAAATTGCTGAGCTGAGAGAGAACTCTACAGCTATGAAAACTACAGGGAAAGTGAAGAGAGAAAAACTATCTGCAGTTCCTCAAATAACAGGAAAGAGCAGGCATATTTGGGGGTGACAGGTTTAGACCTCAAGAAGAGAAGGCATGCTTTCCATACAATGTGTAGTTAAGTTGTAGAACCTCCTCTGCTGCAGCGTGGGAGTGGGTTCAGAATGGGCAACTGTGTATAGGACACCAATTAGGGGGATTAAATATGATGGTCCAATCTCCATTGCAGAAAACCAGTCTGCCACTACCTGTGGGAACTGAAAGGATGCATAAAGAGTGATCTTTTGTATTCTTTCCTTCTACACTCACAGTTGACTGCTTCAAGGGCAGGGTGCAGGGTTGAATAGCTCAGTATAACTGTTGCTATGTTCTGATCTTTAATCCCCAAGGAGCAGAGTTATCTCTTCCTGACAGACAATTTTAAGGTAATGGAAACGGCTGGTCACCACTCATCTTGGTAACTTTTGGCTGGGAGCTTTAACCCAAGTCTTGAAAAATCTTCAAATCACCCTGAAAAAAAATAGCAAGTGCAGAGTCTACACTTGACTCACATGATGCAGCTTATGGCTGGCTTCTCTTGGAAAGAAAACAGTCAGCGATCAGGAGCTATGATAGCTTATAATGTTAATAGCAGTCATATTGGACCAGAGTTGGAGTGCTTCCAGTTTATAGAAGTATCAAAAATTCAGAACACTAGGTCTCAGGTCATTGATGAACCAAAGTAATGACAACTGTTGTGAGGGTAGGAAATGATCACTGTGAGTAAATAAAACAGGTTACAATATTGTCTTTTGCTTCTGTTATCTGCCCAGTTTGTCAAAAAGAAAACTGTAGAAGTGTCTTGCAGTTGAATCTGAAGATGCCAGTTAGCAAAGCACTCTGTAATCTGGTAGAAAAACTCTTCTGAGGAACAAGTGATAGAAGGTTCTCCACACAAATTCTTCTCATTACTGAAAGGTACCATTGTGGAAAAGTAGGGATGCTTAAATATAAAAGCATATTTCCAGTGCAAGGGGCAAAGTGACCCTCAACTGAAGTATGGAGGCACTTCTGGAAGATATTTCTCAGTACTCAAGGGAAGAGTAATTGGGTGAATTTTATGGCCTGAATGTGCAAGATGCAAGAGGTTAGACTAGATGATATAGTGGTTTCTTTCTGTCTTTAAAGTCTATGAATCTATTAAAAATGTATTAGAAGCTGGAGGTGGCATCAGTATAATCCTGAACCACTGCTGTGAGCAAGATCTAAATGCAGAATTCAAGCCTCCAAGCATGGAGATAAATGTGAAACGGCATTTACTGTAAGTAGAGCAGTGAAACTGGTACTGAAGCAGCATCTTCTGGGAGCATTGGCACTGCCTCTTGCTGAAAAAGTTTTAAACTCTGATCTTGGCTGAGACCTTCAGGCCTTACTGTAATATGAATGATCATAATAATAGGATTGAATTATAGTGTTCTGCAGAGAAATTAATCAACCACTCCAGATATTTCCAAAAGAATACCTCCTTGCCTGATGGAAGCAAGACTCATAGCATATGGATGATGATTGTCACTACTCCACAGGGTGTCACAGCTGCAAACTAGCTGGTCTCAGGTGCAATATGGAACAAATACTTCTGAAGCAACATCAGTGTTATTCCCAGTAACAACACAGCATCATTCTACCTGCCCTTCTCTGCACCTCTCCTGTGCCTCTGCTCAGAGTAGACTGCGAGGCTTGAAGTGGAACACCCAGACAGCATGATAGAAATAACTCTTGCCTTGTAATTTCCAGAATAGCTGCATGTCCTCTGTGAAACCTGGCTTTCTGCCCAAGAACCTCACCCTTGAGATCACCAGCAGAGAAATGAGAATGGTTTTAATACAAACTTTTCTCCCTTCCTCTTCCTCCGGCTGATGGTGGTACTTTACTTCTCTAATAAATTGCCCAAACTGGGCAAGTTCATGGTGCAAGTGCAGGTTGTGATCCTTGAAGGGAGATGAAAGAAAAAGGGATTACCCTGAGCCTGAGATATCCTGCTTGCCACAGAGGACAGGAGAAATATAGATACCCAAGACCCACAATTACCATAATAGGAAACTTTGAGGGACTAGAAGAGACCAGAATTCCTAAAGGTGAAGACCTCAACCTAGGCACACACTGAAGACAACAGTGGTAGATACTTCATAAAGATCCCTTTCTGATGTGGTAATTATATGGAGCCTAATCAATATTTGTTGTGTCTTTCACATGTCAAATCATTTACCAATCTGTCTCTGAAGAGACCTTGAGGGTCCAAATTCAAGGACTGACTTTTTTAGGATCACTAAAATCATTTACTGGGGGCCTATGGTGAGAGGTAAACTAAACAAGGATCTCATCATAATAGTGTTTGAAAGCAGACACGTAGAAACAGGCTTGCACAACTGAAAGACATTTTTGACAATTGTAAAATGTAAAATACATTTGATATTAATGTAAATACAAAAGATCAGGCCAAATTCTCAACTTTCTCTCTCTTTGAAAAGAAGGGAGAACAAATTCCATGTCTGTGTGTCTAGCACTAAAGGAATTAAATCTCTGTATTTTAAAGATCTATTTTCTGACTTTTTATTCTTATATGTAAACGTCAAAAAATACCAGCTTGCAAACTGAAAACCCAATTTGCTCTCTCTCATTCTGCACGTTCTATCAATAAAGAACAACGCTTTTTTTTTAATATCTTCAATTACACTCACAGACATCTGCTTAGTATTGTGGATAAATATGAGATGAGCACTACTGGATGGCAAGCAACAATACTTCTTTACAAATTATGATGAATAAAGAGGAAGATGAATGTGTACAGATAGCATATCGACATAATGGACTGCTTTCTAACAGACATTTTTTATTTGTGTTCTTTGCTCTACTGCATGTAAAATTAAATCACCAGTTCTGTGCTACAGACACTTTTGCATGAGAATAAATTCATTCTTTTCACTGAGGAAGAGCCTGGTTCTATTTAAGGACAAGCTGTCTCCTTGAGCTTCAGTATTTCTAAACTGTGAGCTCTTTAGAGGTTTTACCAGAATGATCCAGTGTGCTTACTGCAATTTACATAGTTTTGACTATGATTGAAAAATTATACTTCTGATTGCAAATTCCATCTTCCCTCAACAAAACAGAACCAGCAGCATGACAAGAAGAGACCTCCTCGGTCAGTGAAACCTTGAATAGGATATCTTATTATAAAATCCACTTCATCAGATTCCAATCAGATTTTTTTACCTTTTCTTCTGTGACTAACGTTTTTCACTCTGTTGGGAACCTTCTGCTAATCCCTCTTAAGCTTTTTCTTTTACAGACCAGACAACAAGAAAAGGGACAACACCACGTGCATGTAAGTCAAAATCATGATAAAAGAGATCTAAAATACCCATTATCTTATTGAAAGGAGAGAAATCGCAACTGTGCTCTAAAATTCTATATATAGGGGCCAAAGAAGAGGCATTGAAATCCAGCTCTGCTCTAACTGTCATGAGCCCCAGATTAATGTGACTTCATTTCAGCCAGTTGAGATGCATCAATTAGGAGTGAATGTCCTAGGTTTTTCTGTGGTCAACAGGGAAAAACAAACAGGGTTGCAGAGGGCAAGACAGATTTTAGGGCAGAGATGCAGCCCTGTAGATGTGATCACTTACCATGTTTACTGCAGAGAAAAATCAGAGCTACTCTTCTCTTAATTAAGGGACTACATTTCCGCATATTCACAGATGAGATATTGATCTTCGATCTTTCTGAGGATTCTTGCTTTTTGGGGTTTTTAAAGAAGCAGATTTCCTGAGGTGGTATTCCTAAAATATACCATACACCTGAATATATCACAATATCATCTCGGAGTGGGCTCATTTTAGCTAACCTGAGATCTGGGCACTCCTCAACCCTCAGAGGACATGCCTGGTAGATCAAATTAATAATATACATCTATATCATTTCTACATGACTCCTATCAATTACTCCATGTCTAGTTCCTCAGCACTCCTTTCTTCCATAATGTGGAAGGACAACAGCTTACACTGGGTGACTAATGTGGATAAATGAATTGCATTCTGTCAGTTAGGGATCTTTACTACTGAGCTGAAGTTTGTATTGTAAGAAAGAAGGGAGCACTTAAAAGAATACCACTTGAGAAAAAGTCATAGGACTTACACTGTAGAGTGCATACCCTACACTGTACATACCCTACACTGTAGAGTGCACTGTCACCTGGGGCGTGCAGGACTCATTGAGGTTAATTGAAAAGGTAGAAGGACGCTGTACAGCAGCCCTCTAGAGCAGTGAGAATAACTATTTCAGACAGAAAACTGGTGTTATATCACCTCTGTGGAAAGGTATTGAGAATCAGTCTGTCTCACTGAGGCTCACATGGAGTAACCTCAGCAAGCACAGACTTGTGCAAATAAGAGATGCCTCCATATGCATCCACAGGAGCAGAGCAGCTCTGCAGAAGGAGCTCGTGTCCTCTCCACTCCATGACAGCTCCGGAGAGTTTTCCCTTGCTTTGTTTGGAAGTGTCAGATTCCCCAGCTGTCCTCCCTGGGCTCCATGAAGCAGACAGCACCAGGAGCTCAGGTCCATCCAAATGTCTCCCCTTTCATTTCAACCATGAGGAAAGCCCTCTCCTGAACTCTCCTGCTTGACAACTTGTAGCAAGCTCTATATGGTCATATTGCTGGTGCTTTGGATACAGTATTTAATTTTGATAAAAATACTTTCCTCTTGTTTAAAAACAATTTAAAAAACAATTTAAAAATTAATTAAGAAGACCCTCTAACAGTGTCCTAAGTCCCCAAACACATTGATATTGCTACAGCCTATTATTAGTTTACCAGAGCAATTTTGCTCTCATTTCCCTGTTCCTACAAACTCTGAACAGTCCCAAAATATCACTGTTACGGTGTTGTTTTCTCTCTGCTCTGTAGAAGAAAGCTAAAGCCATGTCTGTGTTGTAAGGAAACACCTTCATTTGAGAGTGTGTTTAGCCAAAAATATGTAGTCTCAAAGATAGTTGAAGAAACAGTTTTGACTTATTTCAGGTTTGATTGGGTTTTTTTTGTTTGGATTCAGTTTATTTGTGTTTGTACTGGAAGAAAAGTAGAAAAAACAGTCTTAAGAGGTTTCAAGTCTGACAGCTTTTGCCTGTGTTTGAAATGGCCTTATTGGCTGTGTACATCTAAATATGAAGTGGAAACGTTTTCAGAACCCATTTTTAAGCCTATTTTTTGTGTTTGTTTGAGCATAAATTATGAGGAAAAATGACTGAAAAATACAGACAGGCCTCAAACTAAGAAGAGGGATTTTGAATTACTGTTTTCTCTCCCTCTCATACATTTCATGTACCAACATTTGAGGAGCCAAGCATGAATAATAATAGCAATACCGATTTTTTTCAGTTTCAAGGCATTTTGTAAATATTAATCTATGGAGTAAAGGAAATAACTCGAGTATTATTAAAGAGATGGAGAGAAATAACTGTAAAACACATGTAGGAAAGTTCAGACATTTTACAGGGACATTGGAATACAAGTCTAAAGGGGCATTCTGTGTATCTGAATACACTCACAACCTCCTCTTTAGAATTTTTCTACATAAACTTACCCAGGTATGTCTAAAAAGAATTACTGTCCCTCAGTTCTCTGAACAGAAGTTTGTTCCAGAATCCCCCTGCTGTATTTAGGTGACTTTAATACTCTGATCCTTTCTGGCCCTACAATATAGACTACAGGGAAAGAGCATGATCATGTAGAGATTATTTTGCACTGACTTCACAAATCTAATTTGCTTTGTCTCCCGCCTCTCGGATGCTCTTGAGTAGCAATTTTTGCCCTTATCCTAGTTTTTGCTTCTCTCTTAATTACATGGCACACTCTCAGAATGATACTGCATTTTTTCTTCCTCATTAGCATTAAGTATGTTTCAGTGAGACTTTGACATTGGCCAGTGTATATATCTGGTAATGTAATAAAACAGCCTTAATTTCAGATACTGCTACAAGGTACAAGCAAATATCATCTCTCCTCCAGACAGATACTCAGAGAAGATTCTTCAAGAGATTCAGTATATCTAAAGCTACCTTCAGCCTGCCCTAAATTTGCTGTTCACGTGCAGGTTGATGGACTGGCTGATTCATCAGACGCTGTGCTGCCATTCAGTGGGATCTTGACCAGTTTGAGAGTTGGGCAGAGAGGAACCTCATGAGGTTCAACAAGGACAAGTGCAGAGTCCTGCCCCTGGGGAGAAATTGCCCCATGCACCAGTACAGGCTGCAGATTGACCTGCTGGAGAGCAGCTCTGCAGAGAGATACCTGGGACATTTGGTTGGTAACAAACTAACCATGATCCAGCAATGTGCCCTCGTGGCCAAGAAGGCCAATGGCATCCTGGGATGCATCAAGAAGAGTGTGGGCAGCAGGTCAAGGGAGGTTCTTCTCCCTCTCTACTCTGCCCTGGTGAGGCCTCATTTGGAGTCCTGTGTCCAGTTCTGGGCTCCTCAGCTCAAGAGGGACAGAGAACTTCTGGAGAGAGTCCAGCATAGGGCCACCAAGATGAGCAGGGGACTGGAGCATCTTTCATATGAGGAAAGGCTGCGGGAACTGGGACTGTTTAGTCTGGAGGAGACTGAGGGGAGATCTTATTAATATTTACCAATATCTAAAGGGTGAGTGTCAGGAGGTTGGGACATCCCTTTTTCCTATTGTAGCTAGCAACAGGACAAGGGGTGATGGGATGAAGCTGGAACACAAAAAGTTCCATTTAAACATAAGGAAAAACTATTTCATTGTGAGGGTGACAGAGCCCTGGCACAGGCTGCTCAGTAAAGGTGTAGAATCTCCTTCCTTTGAGGTCTTCAAGATCCTCCTGGACATATTCCTTTGTGATCTGGTGTAGGTTGACCTGCTTCTGCAGGGGGGTTGGACTAGGTCCCTCCCAATCTCACCATTCTGTGATTCTATGAGAGAAATACATCATAGAAAAACTGAGAGTTGTACAGAAATGTAAAAATACTCAAACATCTCAGTATTTGGAGTACATCTCTTTACTGAAGTTGGGTATTTAGATTATCTGGTCAATGGGAGAAGGGAGAAAAGTAGTAAAGTATGAAATATACCTGTTTTCTGTTGAGTTTTCTAACTTTCACTGAAATCAAGAAAATGTGGAGACCTAGGATTCCTTAGTTAACCAAGTGCTCAGAGGATTCTTGCATTTTCCTTTGAATAGGTTGAAAAATATGCTGAAAACTAAGACAACCCAGAATATCCAAACACCTCTCCCAGTATTTAACAAAAAGTTAGACTTCTAGAATGGTAAGGTTTGTCTCTGCTCTGCAAAATGCTAGAAGAAAAGAATCACACTTCACATATTAAAGTAACTTTGCTTTGAATGTATCTAGGGAGGATTAACATAAATGACCAAATCCAGACTTACTTAGCTAGCCTGCTCTCCAGCATTCACCTTGTTGGCCCTTTACTCCGTTAGGTCAGCTTAATCAGTGTTTTAGGTAAGTTTAATAAAGTACTTGAATAAAAAAATTCTACTAAGAAGTCCTTCTCCAAATGTTATTTGCTTCTGATGACACTTGAATCAGAATTCTTCTATACAGAATGTATTTAATCTGATAATACTGAAACGGGTCAAAGGAGAGAGAATTGAAGAGGCATTAACTTCTGTAAATGTAATAAAACTCTGTCCTCTAAAGCCTTTCTTACTAGTAATGAGTTTTCAGATTTCCATTCCTAGGAGATTACTCTCCTAAGGTCATCTAGAATTTGCAGACATGGCCAGAAAGGAAAACAACAACAGTTTTTGTTCATTTATTTGGCTCTCTTGTTTGCAGGCATTTATCTTCTAGGTTTTAGTGTGGGCTAAATTCTGTTCACAGTTGTAAAACGAGAAGTCGTCCATGGAATCAGTTCAAAGCTCAGCTCATACTATGTGCTGATACTCCTGTGAAATCAAAGGAACTAACTTCAATGTGCCTGAGCAAGTCATCCTAAATTCATTGCCCCTCACAATTTCATCATGATCAGGATTGAGCTTTAAGCAAAGAAATATGGGAAAAGGAACAAAACAGGGCAAAACCTCATAGAATTTCGGAATGCCACTTAGATGTTGACTACATTATATTGATAATTAGCTAGTCAAAAAGTCACTGAAAGCCTGGAAGAGTCTAGCACATAGTTCAAATTTTCAGTAAAGCTTCACAGCTGGGACAGAAGTAGTTTCTCAGACCACAGATTGGGAGTTATTAGTGTTGGAAAATGGTCATACTCGTCCCTGCCTCCGGATGGAGTCCAGGAACCATAACTGTGTTGCTGGCTTTATGCATTCTCACACATAATGTGTTTTTATCATAAAACCAAATGTAGTATCCAAAAAAAATAGTGTTTTATTCTCAGTCTGTTGGGAACCAATTTACTGCACTGTAGACTTGAAAATGAAGATATAAAGTGGCACTAGAGAGCCACAATTATGCAAGCCAGCCACTGCAACCTATGACCATAAGTGCATTGGGCACGCTGGGGCTGGCATTCAGAATGCACAACATGACTTCTTGCTTGCAGAGTAAGAATGGTTGATATGGGATGTAAAAGGCTGCAAGATTCACTATGAGGACTTAAGTAAAACTCTGCATGTGCAGGGAAAGGTCATTTTACACAAACTGATGGGACTGAGAAGCTGAGATATTACATGCAAAAAATGAGTTTTTGAAAAACAAAGTACAATACACATAGAAAAGCCTGAACATCCTAAATGGATCCTAGCTTAGGATCCGGGAAATCTGGACCACTCCGTTCTTGCACTAGCATTAGCCTGGCAGCTCTAAATAGCTCTCTTATTTATTTAAGTCTAACTCCCTGTCATGGTTTGACATGACAGCCTTTTCTGGTCAGGGGGAAGGGGCTGTAAAGATGGCTCCTGTAAGAAGTTGCTCGCAACTCTC
This sequence comes from Colius striatus, assembly GCF_028858725.1. Lineage (NCBI taxonomy): Eukaryota > Metazoa > Chordata > Aves > Coliiformes > Coliidae > Colius > Colius striatus. The sequence goes on along the minus strand of NC_084761.1, from coordinate 94,519,378 downwards.
CCCAGCTCTGAGCCAGACCCACTTCTGGGGCTGAGCCAATTAGACACTTCCACAATCACTTTTTAAGAAGCTGGAAGGGGAGGTTTCGTCCTCCATCTTCTTTCCTTCTTCTGCCCCTTCTTTTTCTTCTGACTGGTGGTGGTTCAAGGAGTAGGAACAGTGAGAGAAACAACCATGCGGACTCCAAGGTCAGTGATGAAAGGGAGGAGGTGTGCTGGAGCAGAGACTCCCCTGCATTCTATGGAGAGAACTGGTGAAGCTGAGATTTATTTTCATTTCCTTAAAGACCCTGCATCGGCAGTAGAGACTCATTTTGAAAATGAGCCCACATCAGGGGCAGTGATTCACTTCATTAAAGGCCCCAAGCCAGGGGCAGTGATTTTGGCTGGAGCAGGCCGTGTCCCGAGGAAGGGACCCAATATCCACAGTTGCAACTGTGGGGAGGATCCCACGACAAAGCAGCTCATTAAACTTATGCCCAGAAGAGGCCTTGTCCTGAGAGAGGAACCCTGCAACTGCAGAAACTGCAACCGCGGTGAAGAATCCACGCCAGAGATATTCACCAAGGACTGTGTCCCGTGTGAGGGAACCTGTATCGGCAGAAGCCGCAGCTGCTGGGAACAACCCACACCAGAGAAGTTTGTTAAGGACTGTATTCCGGGGGAGGAACCCCATGTTGGAGCAGGGGAAGAATGCCAGGAGTTGTCCTCATCTGAGAAGACAGAAGCGGCAGAGCCCATCTGTGAGAGACTGACCACATCCCCCACTCCCTGCCCCCCTGAGCCATTGGTGGGGGAGGAGGTAGAGATATCGGGAGCAGTGAGCTGGGCCCAGGAAGAAAGGAGGGATGGGGGAGGGAGATCTCAAAGTGCTGGTTGTCATTTTCTCATCATCCTACACTCTTTTTTTGCTTTCATTCCGTTCTGTTTCTTGTAGAATAAACTTTCCTACTTTCCTCTCTAAGTCGAGTACTGGAGTCTGTTTTGCACAGAACCGTAACTGGCAGTGAGCCCTCCCTGCCCTTGTCTCAATCCACAACAACCTTTTTTACTCCTATTTCAATGGGGCCTCTGCCATCCTAACGAGGGTGAATGGGGACACCAAACAAGAGACTGTCGTGGTGCTGCTGTGCTAGCTGGGCCAAACCACGACACTCCCAAAACAAAAAATCCTATTCTCAGGAATTTCTGTGAGTTGAACCAGAAAAGAGCTCCAGTAAGAGGCAAACTTTGTATGCAACTGAGATAATTTTTCATTGGCAAATAGTTTCATTTGTTGTCTTGCTACAGGTAAAATCCCTGAATAAACCTGGAAGTGAAAAAAAATATAAATAGCAGAGAGTATCTCATTATACCCTCTTAAAATTGATAGTCTGTGCAAAGTTAACAAGCTAGTAAAGAATAGAGGGGTTAGACTTATGTTTGGTTATTGATAGTGATACAGACACACACATATGATAACTTTTCTTATATGACTATTTTAAGTGTATGGATAATACACATATCTCTGATTTACATTATAAATACAGATGGAAAGAAGCCTGTGATGCACAGGAATTTCTATACTATATAGGACGGTATCTACATAATACTTAAACACATAAGTTCTTACAGTAGGGATATCAGTGTGATTTAATTACTGTAAGAATAAGTTAATGAGTTATTTCTTTGTCACTGTGATAGCTGTATTTCCTTCCTGAAAATTCTCATTCATGACTTTCCCTTGCAAAAAGAAGGTAACTTCTGTAAACCATCCACAATCAGTTAAAGGTGAGAAGACCATAGGGAGAAAATCTGATTGCAATGAGCAGAGGTCAAAACCCCAGAAAACAAACCTCTTTATGGATAAAGGTAGACTCTCAGTATCAGTCTCTGGTGGAGATTATATTAGCATATGATAAAGTACTAGCAGAACTAGCAGTAATTAGCAAAAAAACAAAGAGCTTCCAGTGTATTAATAGAGGAGTTACAAGATCATAATTAAAACTTGTGAATGCGTGAATAGTCACAAAGCCATGAATTCAATGAGGTGATTCATCTGAGCTGTGTAAGATTTGGCAGGAGGTGGCCTCAAATAAGCCCTGTGGTCTTGCTGACAAAGCACAGAGGAAAGAGGAAGTTGTGTTTTCCTGCTTTTGTTTCTGGCTTCAGACAAACCCTTTTCTCCATCCCTGCTTCCCCACCTCTGACAGTCTGTTGTAGCAATTCCTCCAGACTACTTCTCACTTTGATCTGACCCTCACAGTTTAACAGCAGGTACATAGCTGAAATGTTTAAACTAGGATCCAGTTTTCCAAAGGCTATTGAGGGTCTCTGGAGACAAAATCACAAAAATTTCTTACCTGCCAGAGGGGATTTTGGTCACATCCCTGTCCTCGCCTTTCCAGGAACTATACGGCACACCAGTGTAATTGGGCCCAAAAGTGGATCATTTCTGCAGCCAAGGGGAAGTGCAGGTATTCCAGGATGCTGTGTCAATGCTGAATTGACAAGACATAGCAAGATTCTAAAGAGAACTTGCAATTTTCCAAGGGTTTCCAATGCACACAAATCCAGATGTTCTTCTCCACCCTGTCCAGAATAAAGCTCTCACACAAAACTGATAAACATTATTCACCTACTCGAGATTTCATAGCCATTAGCACCAGCAATTGAGGGCTTTTTTACTGTCTTCATTTTTTTTGTTGATGTAGGTAAAAACAATTCTTTCTTACTAATTGCATTTGTGGAAAAGGTTTATGCAGTTTTGCCATGTCCAGAAACAAAGGCAGCAAGAATCAGGGTATTTGGCTGCAATTTCTCAAGTTTGGCAAAGTTTAAAAAGGCACATTTTCAGAAGAATTTCAGAAGAGGAAGTGTGACTTTTACACTATCATTTGAACTATGGAACAAGGCCAACTGATATGGAAAATCTATTCACTTTGCCTGTATCCTTTAATTCTTAGCATATATTACTTTTCCATTTCACCTCAGTATTCCTAAACAATACAATCTGCTAGAGCTTATGTTTGTTGGAAATTGCTCTGCTGTCTTTTCTTTCCAATTTCTATAGCCAGATGAATCAGATACTATCAATTGATTAATCGTGTTCACTTTCTCTCTTCCGTAACTGTGAACATGAGAATGAATATTTATGAGTGTGTAATTAGACACTTGACTTTGTAAATCATCTGGTGGTGCTGTCAGTGAGGTTTTAATCTGCAGATAGGTTTCAAGTCTTACCTGTCTTCGTGTAGGAAATGATGAATTTTCACAGTAAGGAACTGGAAGAAAATATGATTCTGTTATCACACATGATTTACAAAATTATGATTGCGGTGAAATTTTTTACATACTTCATCAAAGATCTGGAAAAAATGGGCTGGTTAGCTAAGGGAGGAGGAAAATCGGGACAATTGTGACAGCATTGAGGTTTTGTCTGAGCTCTCTAAATGAAAATACTTTAATTCTATAGTTATCCCCTTGAAATTATCTTTTAAAAAAACAAAACTTATTTCTTCAAAGGTAGGAATATGTTTTCTTCTGATTATTTTTTCACAGTTTTCCTGCTGATATTCAATTGATTTTGCCAGTCATAACTGTGAACTATATCCCTGCTAAAATGCAATCCTCTATAAAAACTTATATCTTACAGTCTTTAGAGTTAAATATGCAGTTGTATTAAGCCAAATTTTAAGATACATTTATTTCCTCACACAAAAAAACCCACACTCAGAAGTGTGCTTGTTCCAAAACCAGGTGTAGTGGTTTTAAATGCAACAAGACTCAAGAGAGGCTGAGAAGGGACTGGGTTCTGCATCCCAGTGCTGAGCTGCTAGTAGGTAGTTAGGAGGAGGAGGAGGCAATTTACTGCTGTACAGGGGAAGTTTAAGGGAAAAAAATACTTCTTGCCACCTTCCTGATCAAACAAGTGGCATTTATTTCATTTAAATATTTTCTGAGCCTTGGACCTTGCCAGCTTTCCACTTCATCCATCTGATGTCTTATTGCTTCATCAGTCCAAATTCTCATTCCTCTTGGTTTACTCTCCCTTCCTCTCCAACCCCCAGTTTCTCCCTGTTGCCTACACTGTTTTTACTCCAGCACTGTTACTCAAAATCTCCATTTGACCAAGCACATTTCTCCCCGTGATTTTTCCACCAATATCTGTAATTTCCTCCCACAGTCTCTCTCATCTAGTTATAGTTTCAACAAGGCTCTCCAGGTCACTGCCTTGAAACCCCACTCATCCATGTTATCCCCTTATGCAGCTTGATTTTGGCTGCTCTGTTTTACAGTCTCACATTTCTCACTCGTCCAGTCCTGTTTCACTACATTTTATTCATCTCATTGAATTTTAAACACCTGGTATAGAGACATTTGTACCTGAGCTGCTCACCTGTACTCCATGGGCAGTAATGGTCATGTGCAAGTTGTGAAATACAACAATTTGTTCATGGCTATGTCCTGAAGACTGTGCCTGTCAAAAATAACCCACTTCCCTGAACCTGCATGAGCCCCAGGGATAGATACTGGTCCACTTATCATCACTTGCCTACTGACAAGATCCTGACTGACATCCTTAGCTACTTACTTTTGTCCATTCCTGTGATTCACTTGCTAAATGCTTCCAAGGCATCTTCATAGAGTGTCTTGTTCTGCTAAATGTGAGCAATAAGGAACACAGGGAAAGTAGACCAGAAAAAAGATCTCAATGTTCTCTTTGCCTGGAGACCAGGAAACTCTGGTGCTATCTATGACAGCAGCTAAAGAGACAACGTTCATACATTCAATAGAGGAATTTATGCTTTAATAAAGAATTTGAAGCATTTATCTGAACAAAAAATGCAATCAGCTGCCCCAAGAGTCTGCAAGAAACGTTTCCTTTGTTTTTGAAAGCTGTTGTATCTGCTTCCTTCTAAACAGCTATCCCATCTAGAAGACTATGGCAAGCCCTACTGGCCACTAACCACACTGTGTGTAGTTTCCACACTGGAAACTTCATCTTTGTCTTTTATTCCAACATACTCCTCTCTCTTCTTTCTCTTTCTCCTCTCCTCTTTCTTTGCTTTCATTTTTATATGGTTTCATGTGGCTTTGGCCCAAATGTTAAAAAGCTTTATGAACATTGAGCTGTAGAAATCATATTGATGTTACACAAATTCTTAATTAAAACTTCATATGCATTTTAACTTTGCTTTTTATTAGCAGTGATGAGAAAAAATATGCAGCCGTGACTGGAGCAGAGTAGTTCTTATAGAAGTTCTTGATGTTACAACATTTTTTTTAACCAAGTTGTTTTCTTCTATGTTAAAGAGCAGTTTCAGGGCTATTTGTCATTGTTATTAATTTAGGATTGTTTGATCTACACCTCAATATTTGATGAAATTAAGAAAAAGCTTTCCCAGCTCTTAGCTTTGAAACTTTAAGTAGGATGAAAGCACTGCTACTACTAATAATGAAAATTAAAACAATTACTAAAAATGTAGCAAACTTCCAACTGTCTTCAAACATCTTTCAGTGTCTTCAAGTTTATGTTTATAAATTGCAAATAATATCAGAACAAACCTAATACATTTCCTGCTGCAAAACATCAGAATTCTTAAGCTGGCTGTGTCTTTTTAGATAAAATGTTATGTATGTTCATTTAGAGTATTATTCAACTTTTACATTTCAAATATGCTATATACTTTCTTTAGATACCACCAAGCTATTCGCATCCACAGCTCTTATTAGCTTTCTGTATGGATAAATAACTCTAATATGTTCATATATTTCACAGATGAGGTTGTAGCACTGAAATGGATAAGACTCACCTTAATGTAATGTAAAGAACTGAAGTCAGAATATAAGAATTTAATGCAAAGCCAGTGTGAGAGTTCTCCTAGAATGATCCAGCTGACTTGGTGTCAGACCTGTAGAGAAGTAGAAAGGAAAGGAAATGATGCATTAGCATGATCTGCCAAAATAAAGATGCCTCCTGAGTTTGACAGTTCTGTGTCAATTTTAATGTCTACAGAAGATGAGTCCCACATTTGCATTGCTGGATTCATAAGTCTTGGGTCTAAAATTTTTGCTTCTATCAAAGCCCCTGCTATAGGCTAAGAACTCACTGAGCAAGAAAAGCTCTTCATGCATTCAGATGACATGTATGTAGACAACTGTGAGAATTGATTCAAAACGTTGGATTTTCTTTCTAGTGTAGTCAAATGCAGCAAAATAAGTTTCATAACTACAGTTATGTTCCTTTCTGGTTTTTTTTCCTATTAAAAATTATTTGCCAGTAAAATTTTGCCATTTGAGCTACAGAACAATGTTGCTCCAACAAGACAAGTGCCATTTGACTATAGACCAGTTTAGATATCAACAGGAAGAATATCCTTACAGAGGACCTAATTCTACAGTAAGTTTTCTAAGAGTGGGGAAAGGGGAAAATTAATTTATCTGGAGGTTAATTAAAGCTACCTTATGAGAAAGTGGGTTTTTTGCACTAATAAAGTGTTAAGTTTGATCATTTAGCTTGTTTCTCTTTGACATACATTTTGACTTTTGTAAAGCTTTTTACTTTTTAGGGAATAAAAAAAAAACAAATCAAAAACTTTTACAAAACACAAGTTATTTCAGTTTCAGGCAAAATCTGACATCAGCAAAAAATCATTTTACAGTCAAATCTGTGGAAGGTTGAATCACATTCCCGTCCTTTGTGTAGCATGGACGGTAAACTTTGCATAGTGCTAAATGATGAAGATCAGTCTGTACTTTGTTGTCTGAAGGCAACAATGTTCCATTTTCTTCCTCCAGAAACTAATAAAAGCAACTGAAATCATCCCAAATGAAAGTGTCATCAGGCAAAAGCTAAGACAGGAGGGGAAGGAGGACAACGTGGGGAAAATTGGTTTTCAGTTTTTCAAGGGAGATCTGAAAACAACAAGAAAAAACAAAGATCTTCTTTCAACCCAAACTCAGCATTGTGTTAAGGACGAGTTTGATGTAAAAATCAAAATTAAAGAAAAAAGAAAAAAGTGACATTATCAGTAGCTGGTGTGATGGGCAGATTGCATTTAACTTCTTAGTCATGTTTAAGTGCTTTTTCAACCTTCCTGGATTATTTTCCTTAATACATTCAGCAGCAGTGAACTTCACTGATGATGTCTTGTTTCCAAAAGCACTCTGTTACACTTGCCAGCTTTTTCTGAAAGGAAATGAGTTGCATATCCATCACATCTTTGCTCTTTGTTCTCATCTATAAGACTTTAATTAATCTTTCCACTACCTATCTTTTTGCTTTCACTCATCTGCTCCCTCTACATTTCCTTTTGCTTTTCTTAATCCTCCTCCATTTTTATCCCCTTCTTCTTTTCTCTGTTTGTGATTTATAACATCTACCATGTTGCTTCAAAAACCCATTAGAATGACCCAGTAAATATCATTCCTCTTGTTTTTTTAACCATCTCTTCAAATATTCCTTCCCCTTCTGGTTTTCTTCATCACTGATACATTTGCATCTTTTCCCTGAGTTGATTTCTATAGTATAAATGACACTTAAAAGGCTCTTAGAGTTTTAATTAAGACAGGAAACCTCAAAAAGAAAATAAAATATGTAATTAGTAAAAGTAAATTGAGTAAAACATTCTAATTAATGCATATATATATATATACACAATATACTGACATTCCACATGCTTTAATTATACATGTGCTCATCAAATTAGCACATAGTAAGTACTCATGGGAAATGTCCATCCTTTGTGATCTTTATATTATTGAAATAATATAAACTGTTATATACCATAATGTTGATCATCAAATATATTCTTATTATTTCATCTTTATGTAAAAAACAATAGTCAATCTAAATCAAGGACAACAACTACTCTCAAGATGGGATAAATTCAGAAAACTCCTGAAAACTTGTCAACTGGAGGATAAATCAGATGCAGATATGAATTTTAGTGTTAGCTTGTGCTGATAAAGTCACAAATAGAATCTAAATCCCTCAAAATCTGTGAACTTCCTAATGAGGAGTGGGACCAAAATTTCATTTATAAAAGACCCCTTCAAGCTGTACACATTTGAGTGCAATTTCAAAGCCATAAACTTGATTACTCCTTGACAACTATTCCAAATCATAGCAGAGAGCTGTGCTTTCATACGACCTTGCAGTCATATGATGAGTTCTGACAAGTGCCATATTTATGGAAATGCAGAAGCTTTACTGTGCTGACATTGCTGTCACCCAAGACAGATCAAAAAAAAGATGACAATTGGCCTCCAGCTTCTAAATTGAATTTAATAACTACTAGAAGGAACCAAGCAAGCAGGGTTTGCACTGCTGACAGTTGCAAGAGTCCCACCCATTTATTATGAACTTAACGAGTCTGGACAAGAAGCCAAAAGGCTCCTAATTGTTTTTTCCCTTCACAAGTGAAGTGGGTAATGCACCATTTTCTTTCCAGAGAGGGGTGAATAGATTTGATAAATTCACTGATGCATGCGACCTGCAATAATTAGGGAAAAGAAGTGACAAAAGGTAGCTGTGATGAGTTCAGTCATAATTCCTTTGTATTATATTTAGTACAATGTGGGGATTTTTTGTCTGTTGCTCCATGTGAGAGCAGAATAGAGGATAAGTCATTAATGCTGATGAGACCCACTGCTCACATTACAGCCCCAAGCAGTTGGGTTCTTTGAATATTAGCTACCAGTGTCTCAGTCTTAACAGCTTATTGCCCACTAAACAAATTCCCTTGGTGTGCTGAGCAGCACATACAGAAGGCAATGATGCATGTCTCATTCTGGATTTCTCTATGCATTTGTGTAAATACAAAAGCACTCAGAAGTTCATCGTGCAAAAGGAACTATGTAATTGACATTCTGGTACAAGAGGCTGTAAATTGTGTATTTACACAGTGATCTCAGCTAGAAAAGTTGATTTAGTGCATTGCAGTCGCTGGATATTCTGGTCTTGCAGATCCTGGTCTTAGAAGAGGCTGTAAAATTATGCATTTTTCCTAAAGAGGTTTTTTTTTTTTAAGTGTTGGACAGTGGTTTTGAACCATTTAAATCCTGCAATAAGAAGTAACTGGGGGAGCTAGTTTGTATGTCTTAACATTTCCCCCTGTGCAATCTTTTGTATCATGGCTCAAAGGAGACACTGACTGCTCAGGGATGAACCAGGAATGAATTGAAACACACAGCCGAATCCTGCTCTAAGAATAAGCCCAGCTGGACATGCTGTAGGACAGAAGTAAACACCTGCTTGATACAAAAGCTCTTAGCTGAGGTGCTGTGCTGACACACTTATACTATGGTGTTGACCCATCTGTATTACTTTCACGAGCTGAATTACAGCTCTGACACTTGGTCTGAGCAAGATGAGAAACTGCACAGTGAAAAGGTGGCTCAGTGCCACTGCAGCAGCTAGCTGAGAACCCTCACAGTCAGGTCAATGTGGGCATCATCACAGATGTGATGGGCTCAGACCTCTTCTACCTCACCTTCGCATTTCCCCCCTAGATTTCTGAGACAGAAATGTGAGACATGTTGTGTCTTTTACTATCTCTCAAAGGTGATGGCAGTTGTGGAAAAGAGACTGGGAGCTGGGCTTTTCAAAATGAGGTATTTTATTTCTCTACTGATCTGCTTGGTTTAAAAAATTTAAAGGTTTTTTAAACATTGTTCGTTAAAGAGCAGAGAAGGGAGAAAACACCAAGGACAGCGTGAAGGTGGTAAAGTGTCCTGAAAAGAGGCAAATGCTAAATACATATTTGTTCTTTGGGAATAAAGGGAAACTGTGCCTCATTGAGATAGTCTGAATGTAAGAAAGGAATAGAAGAGACATATTGCTGAATGGGTTAAAGCAGGGGTTTGGTTTGTGTTATTAATACTACCAGAGTGACCTCCCTTCTTTTCCTCCCTACATCCTTGTGGTGCGTGCAGCTCAGAGCAGCCACTGGAGCCAAACACTGGAAACAAGTCCTGAAAATATACAGACAGCTGTCTGTTTCTTAACACCCTGCAGGGAGAACCTCAGAAACATGAAGGAGACTGTATATCTGGTGCCAGTCCTGAATCCATGCCGTGTGCCTGGTGCAGGGCAGTGGGGGATCTCGGACTGCAGGCTGCAAAGCTCAGTTAGGCATATTGTCCTCCACATATCAAAGCTAATGCTTGGAGGACACTCACAGAGACATTTTCAGGGAAAAAGAGGAGTAGCAGATCCAAGGTGGGACAAAACAATGTTCAACAAACCTGTGCTTTAAAGGGTGAGAGAATCTGGAGAGGAGCTGTAGGTGGAAAAGCCCCAGGAAGATAGTGGCATATCATAGCTAATGACTGAAATGTTTATGCTAACTGATAGAAACTCAAAAAAAGAGGAGACTCCCCATGTCTCCTTCACAAGCTAAAAATGAGAAACATTCAGGCCTTTACTTGAAATGGATTCAGGCTTTGAAACTCAATCCTTCACTTGACTGTCTGGAAAGTTCATCTGCCTTGGAGACTTTTAGGGTGTTTGGGAGGGACTGATTTCCCCATCTAGAAGTTGCACATAGTCAGTTTTTCTATATGTTATAATTTTCCACTGGAAAAAAATATGAGTGGCTTGAATAAGAGCCAGGGTGAATCCCACTGTATTTTCTGAATAACTTTTTGTGGTTAGAGACACTTCAGCCATGATTGCTTCCAGTTACATGCAGTAAAAACTGTATGTGACTCAGGATCTTTTGAAGAAGCCTTTGGGTCCTGCATCTACCCAAATTCCAGTTGGATTACTCTGGATTTTTGTGCATCATTCTTCTAAACTCAGACAAAACTATCTTGTCGTATGTTAATTTCTGTACATCCCTTTGTAAAGTCTTCCTACATGTAGAGCACCAAAATCTCCCATCATGTCTCACCTGGCCTTCAGCTTCTTCTCCAAAAGACTATGGGTTTCCCATAGGTCCTGTGTTGTAATTGTCAGTGCCTATAGCTCCCTCAGGAATCACAAGGCAAATACTCTTGTATTCCCACAAGTAAACTCTGAAGCTAAATACATTAATGAAGCTTGCTTTATGATTTGGTCCGGATTTCTGTACCACTGGATCCCTTTTGGCAGGTGAAGGAGGGTTTAATTATGCTATTTATAAAGAAAATTATAGATTTCAGACAACTGGACTTGGCTTTCTACAGATTTGGAACAAGAAGTGCATTAAAAAGTATTCTAAACCAGTTCTATTATCACAGGGACACTAGAGGTGAACTCCAAATACGGAAATCAAAAGGTCAGTGATACATATTTATATCAGCTCCAGACTTTTACAGAGCTCAGCCAAAAGCATAAAGATGCCGTCCAGATAGCCATCTGCAACCAAATCATTCTGAAGGCTGAAATTTGCTTATAAGCTAAGCTAAAGTTAGTAAAAGCGTCAATTTCCTTGGCGTATTTCAGTAAGCCCCAAGAGCTCTAGAAAATCTTCCCTCAGTTTATCTCTCTTGAAGATTTGGCCTATATCTCTACCTCTTCTTAAGCAAGTCTTTAAGACTTAGTGTATGCATTTGATTTACAACTACTTTTGTCATTAGCTGAACATCCAGCACATTGCTGTGAAGTTTTATTCCTATTTTGTACTGACAAATAAGCCTCGTGAAATGTTTCTCTAAATCTTGGATACTACTAACTAACTATTCAGAAGGAATAAGTGGATACAGTATGCAGGGAAGAATTACCATCTTGATAAGATTTGTCTCATTAAACAGTCTCAGCCAATTAGTTTCACAGATTCTACTTTCGGAATAGGAACACGGAGCTCCAGATATCTGGAGGTGATTTTAATTTATTTAAAACTAAAGACCAACTTGCCAAAAAAAATGTAAGTGTATGGACAGTAATGAATGTGGTCTTGGATGTTTCTAAAATGTAAGTTTTCCAATCAGGAAATTAGATGAAAATATATTGCCAATTTTACTTAAATAAGAAATCTGTTGGCAATTTCCCTAAGCAAAATGTGATCACTTCAGTATAAAGCATTGCTTGTAATACAAAGGCCTTTGGTGTTCAGACAGTTTAGATTTGCATTGTTTGCCCAGAAGTCTGTATGCACATTCTGCTTTCTGCCTTTGCTGACCTGTGATGAAAGCTTGTCAAAGGTCTTGGGTAACGGTGCTGTCATCTGCTGCTAATGTGAAAGTGCCACCTGCACAAAAAGTGACATTTTATGTGACTGAATAGAGTTGCTTCTCATCTGTCTTTTCATGTTGTGTGGGCTTTGTCAGATTCCTTTCAAATTGCTCCCTGCATCCCTTGTTTGAATCAATACCCACAGAGTTTGACAAAACTGCATTAAAAATCAGTTGAAAAGAAAAACATCTTCAACATTCAGTAGCACATGGTTAGGGAAAGGGTGCCAAAACAAGGAAAGTGTAGAGTGATGTTTTCCACAACATGCCCTCTTATTCCCTAAGGTTTAGGGACTTTAAAAGTTGCATTGTGTTAGAAGACCCAATAGACCTTCTCCACATGTAGTTAATTTTTTAACGTGCCCAGGTACAAATTTGCAACCAAATGAACTCTGTTAAGTGGCTTCCTCAAGTGGAAAAGAGATGAGGCTGATGTGATATATCAACAACACAATAACTGAATGTGATCCACTGCAATATCAAAAGGCAAGATTTATTGGAGTAGTTCACCTAGAAAACTGAAAATGAGATACTGTGACCTGAGTAGTCAAACCAGCTTTTCTGCATTGTGATATATGAACTAACCAGCTTGTAGCAGAGGTAACTCTGCAGTGTGCAATGTAGACATGCTCTAAAACTCAATGGGTGTGATTCATCTCACCAAACTCTCAATGTCTGCAGTGAAACTGCCTCTAATGGAGGTGGGCACCTGCCTGGAAAATAATGGGTGCTTATACGAAATGATACAATTGACCTACTTTGGCATGAAATGAATCATACCTCCAAAATACTTGTTCCTCACACAGAGCTTATTGGCAGGCTGGAGTTCAGATGTTTATCTCTGCATTCGTTCAGATGAAATGTCACACCATTACCATGACAAATGTAGCTCAATCTGCCACATAAGGCAAAAGAAGAGAAGGTGTAAGAAATTAGATTTATGCCTGATCCAGACTAACAACATTAACTCAAAGACTTACATTGACTTTAGACCTAGCTGAAATTTCTTACCTGTGTGGCTCTCTAAAGCACCTTGCCCCAAACAGTTTTCAGTAATTTATATTGCTATGGAAAATCTCCTTCCTCCCTCTCCAAGATATCCTGAGTTACTGATATGCCACAGATTTTAGATCAACCTCAGTATTAAAGCATATGGGTTTGTGAGGCCTTTATGGTTGGTTTAGGTATTTTTCATTACTAAAAAGTTTCATGCTACATTTTTAAATCACTTGGGGTTTTGTTTCTTGAAAGATCTTTTTAAAGGAAGAAATAAATAGGGTTTAAAATAATTTCGTTTTAGAATCATAGAATGTCAGAATGTTTTAGCTTGGAAGAGACCTTAAAGATCATATAATTCCAAAACCCCTGCCATGGGCACTAGACCAGATTGCTACAAGCCCCATCCAACCTGCTCTTGAATGTGTCCAGGGATGGAACTTCCACAAATTTTGTGCACGACCTGTTCCAGTGCCTCACCATCCTCACACTGAAGAATTTCTTCCTAAGATCTAATCTAAAGCTACCCTTTTTTGGCTTAAAAGCGTGATCCGCCATCCTGTCACTACACTCCCTGATAAACAATCCCTCCCCTTCTTTCCTGTAGTCCCCTTTAAGTATTGGAAGGCTGCTGTAAGGTCTCCCTGGAACCTTCCTTCCTACAGGCTAAATAACCTCAATTCTCTCAGCCTGTCTCCATAGCAGAGATGCTCCAGCCCAATGATCTTCTTTATGGCCTCCTTTGGAAGGACCACCTGATCATCTCCATGCCCTTCTCAAGCTAGGTGCCCCAGAGATGGAAGCAGCACTCCAAGAACAGAGTAGAGGGACAGAATCACCTCCTTCAATCTGCCAGCCCAGGATATGGTTGGTCTTCTGGTCTGTGGGTACCTGCTGACAGATCATGTTCAGTTTGTCGTCCACTAATACCCCAAAGTCCCTCTCCTCAGGGTTGCTCTCAACTAACTCATCACCCAGCCTGTGTCCATGTTTGGGATCTCCCTAGTTCAGCTACAGGTCCTGGCGGTCAGCCTTGTTGAACTTCATGATGCTGGCACTTAGAGACATGATTTAGTCATGGACTGGGAAGTGTTAATGTCTGTGGTTGGACTCAATAACTTTAAGGGTCTTTTACACCTAAATAATTTTATGATTCTCTGAAGTCTGCATGGATTACATCTGGATGGCATCCCTTCCCTCTAAGATCTCAACCACAGCACTCATCCCGGTGTCATCCACAAACATGCTTTGGTGGGCTATCAGTCACATCACCTTTTCAAAGGAGTTTGCTCTAATTCCCTTGAAGTAATCGACAGATGTTTCCCTGTTACTTTGTAATGCCTCATCAGCCATAGAATCATAGTCCTTTATCTTTTGGATAAAGAAATCAGGTTTGTTCTAAAAACAGGGAAAAAAAAAAGTAGTTTGTTTCAAAGACATATTTGTTTTTATTTTCAGTGTCCTAAAATCAACTAGTAACTAACAAAATAACGCCTTTTTTGAATTAATAGTGTGCTATATCTATTCCTTAATGGAAAACCTCTTTGCTTGTAATATTTTCATTTTAATAAATCTATGTTTTTCAATGAAAAACAACACTGATACAGAAATTTCAACTATTTCTAGTAGAAGAGTTTACAGTCTCTTCCTTGCATCACAAAAAAGAAATGTTGTGTATCTTTAATCCTATTTCATAACAGACAAAATTCTGGGGTGAAAACAAGGTGATGCTTTTAATATTCCAGGAAAAAAAAAGATATTTGAGCTAAAGTATGAAAAACACACACAGCTTCTCAGTCAAATATAAAGATAATCCCCAATGACATTCTTCTGTATCTTTATTGAATGGAAAGGAGGAATACAGGGGAGAAAAACAAAGAAGAAATAACCACTGTAATGAAAGGAAAAGCTATCAGTAAATGAGGTGATGAAATAAACAGTCTATAATCCTCATTATGAAGTATAGGTTGTAAAGATCAACAGATGACATCCACATAAAAATCCTCATACAAATAGCAGGGGACTTGTGGACAAGCCAAATCATCAAATTGCACATGCGGGTCTGTAGGGTTGCATATGAGCCAGGAGTCAGTTCATTAACCCAAACGACCTGCAGTGCTGCAAAATCAGGTTATTGTTGAGTCTGCCATTCATCAGCTCCTCTCTGCCTTGAACTCCTGCTCCTACTTGGGAAATAATTGAGCAAGATTTACCGAGAATAAAGGGATCTGGGGCCTCTTGCTCTTCTTGATAGCATTAGCATGTCTCAGATCAGCACAGGTGGAGTTCACCAAGAAAACCCATCTGATTCTCTTCTGTTCAATTCATCAAAGAGCCCACCTGTGTTTTATCAAGGACCTGATTCCTCATAAAACACTTCTGAGAAGATCTCACCTCTGGAAAATGAGCCATAATTCCCAAATGATGTGAGTTGTCTCACAGACATCATCTAAATGGTTGAAGTAACAATCAGAGAGGCCACATAGTGGCAATAGATGTTTTTAGGCTGCAAATAAAGACCAAGTATATAAAGTACAGTAAGCATGAGGGTCTGGGATAGTGTCCCAGTAGATGTGCATACAGATTGAAGAGTTAAGAAAAACAGCAATTCTAAGATGAACCTTGATAAATTTTGTCTGTGGATGATGGTGATACCTCTGAATCTGACACTGATCATTAAAGTCCCTGTAGATCTCATGCTTTTTGTTCCTGGGCTCTTCTTCTGACAAATCCTGTAAAGTTAACTACTTTAAGAGCCTTTCCTCCTACCACACCAAGAAGGCAGAGTGCAGTAGTATGAGGAAAATTATATCTTGTATTAACTTCTGTCCTCTCCACCACTTAAAAATTCTCTTCATCTCCCAGTGTGATTTTAAAACTTTATAAGAAGAGGATTAAATAAAGCTCATTTTTAATAGTTCTCTCTTTTTTTTCCTGTTTACTATTTGTTTTGATCAAGTGCAGACAATATAAGCACTGCTAGTCCATAAAACACTGATCTGATGGCTGACTAACAAGACATACAGCCATCTTACTGGGCAGAACAACGATGCAATCTTTTTTTTTTTCAGTAACAATAAAATAAATATATTGCTCCTGAGAGTCTGGAGCAACACACAGAGGCATGGAGCAAGCCCAGCAAAACTAGAAACACTGTCACTCCAGGGTAACGCATGATTTGGAGCCTAATTTAATGTCAGAAACTCAGAAAATAAGACAGAGTGATGGTAAAAATAGTGGACTGAGCTCTGTAGGCATTCATTAATATTTTCCATGTCTTTTCCAAGGTCCTCAGTATATCCCAAGCTAACCAATGGGTTTTTATGATCTCAGTCTCACTTGTCTGAACCAGTAAAGCACCTTTACTCAGCATGTCTGGACAGCACATCCCCCGAGTTTGCCTTGCTTTCCTGAATGTAGTGAAATTTCAACTCACACCAGCCAGGTACCTCATCAGGCTTGTCTTTTGAATGAACAAGTTCTTCCAGTTATGAAGAAAATCTCTTTTCAAGGGTAATTTTTTAATTGGCTTTGCACCATGAACCCTGAGGAATACTCACAAGGTTCATTCCATCAGTGTTGGACACAACCTCCAGCTGAGGGTAGCGGAACAGGACTTGTGATCCCATGGGGGACCCACACTGGAGTAGTTCAGGAAGAACTATATAGCCCATGGGATGACCCACATTGGAGAAGTTCATGGAGGACTCTCTCCTGTGGGTAAGAACCCATGCTGGAATGGTGGGAAGTTCGAGGCATCCTCCCACTGAGAGGAAGCAGTGACAACTCAGGGAAAGTTTGTTGCAGAGAGGGGAAATTGTCTTGCAGAGAGAAGGATATATCAGGTCAGAGCAGGCTTTCACCAGGGCACCCTCCTTCAGAGTAAGCATATTGCAGAGAGGAGCTGGAAACACAGAGATTACTTTTTATCCTACTTCACTGCAATTCTAGCAGATGCATCACATTGGCACTGCATGGACATTCTTGCTGCAGACAGTGTTTCTAATGCCCATCACAAACACTTCCAGTGGAAGGAACGTCAGGCTAGCTCTGAAAAAACAGCCAAAATCTAATCTTCTGAGAGAACAAAGAGAAATTTGCCAGAGATAATCTATCTATACATTAATTTTAATTTCTTCTCTTTGCCTTAGCCAGGAATCCAGATTGTTTTCTAGTTGTTTATTTTAGCTGAATTAATCTGCAAAGGCCCATTTTCATTGTATTTCCATTAGATACAGATGCTATCACTATGTGCCAGTGCATATTAGCAAGCAATTAATCTCCAGAGTTATTATTTCCCTTTTTATTGAAAGCAAATATTCTTGAGTTCAGAAAAATATGTGAAGGCTAGAAGTAGCTTAACTTAATTCCATGCTAAAGGCACAGTGTTCTTTTGAAAGAAATTCTAAAACTACAAGCTTATGCTCTTATCTAGTATAGTTTCACCCTTATATAAAGCATGATCTGTCACAATTTGAGTGTCTTTGCAAGTTCTCCTGACATTATCACTCAAAACTCTTACTACTTTGTTACCCACCATTAAAATAAAAGCTCACTTCGTGGCACACACAAGCCAGAGGTGACACAATTAAATGTACCTATTTGTCATAGAACATTTAGATCAGCAGGAACTAAATGACAAATAAATTAGGATTGGCAACCTCTTCTCTAGGGAGCAGTATATAAACTTCCTAAATTCAGTAAAAAGCATGCTCTCCTCAGCCTTTGATGTGTTATCTTCAATCAATATTTCCAACTTTTCAGACAGCATGTCCAAAGTTACACCCACCGTGGCTACATATTTATGAACAGGGTTCTCACTTGATGGGGTGGCTAGAGGTCATCTGAGGGTATGAAGTGAGGCAAAGCTGCAATCAGCTCTTAAATGTGTGACCAGAAACTGGAATTTCCAGGAGAAAAATCAGCATCCATTACCATTATTTCTCTGGGGAGTTTGAAGGAAGGGTCCTGAGCTCCATCCACAAAGCAACTGCAGGACCAATCTCCTTTCAAGTGTTCCTGTCTCAGTAAGTGCTAGAGCAGGCCTGCACCATTCAAACATCATTCTCTTTGCCCCACTGGAGAAGTGCTGCAGCTTGTCAAGTAGATTTCTAATGTTTCTTCGTTCTAATGTTGGAGTTATCTTTTCCTAGGCTTCTGCAGAAAGAAAACAGGCAGGTCTTTTAATTCTACATCTAATGGCTCCATACTCCAGCTATGAGATCAAAATAATTTATATCTACTGCCATCAACTGTACCTCTGCTCTCCTGTCTCTGTCCTTCTATCCTTGTGCCACCCAAAGGTGGAAAATCAGCACTTACTAATGCATGTTCTCCTTCCCTGGAGCCACTGTCCTGTCCCATGGCAAGTTGTTCCCACCTCAGCTCTTCTACTTGCCTCAGTCCTATACCACACTCAGTCATTCTAGAATATCTCCACATTCCTCTCAGACTGTACACAAATTCTCAATTTACCTTTTTCTCCTCAAGTTGAGACTCTTTCCACTGCCTTCTGCTGTGGGACCCCTCCTTTCCCAAAGTCTATCAGATGTTCTCATCTCTCTACCAACCAAAAGCTCTGAATCCAAAAAGCAAATATTGGAGGAAATATCTGTCTCTAAAAAAACCCAAAAGCTAAGCTTTGAGGTCTATCAAGTTTCCCCTCAAAGACAACAGGATTGAAACAGCTCGACTTTGAACTACGAGCAACTTGGGCCTTTTATCATTTTTAATGCTAATCATGTACTTACTTGTCATTGCTATTAATTACGTACACCACAGGCATACCAGGTGTCTCATTGCACTGCAAGTGCTCAGGGTGAGGCAGAACATGTCCCTTTGTGCTTACAACACGGCTTCTGAGAAAAGTCCGATTTCTTTCTTTAGTTCAAACATTTAATATTCAGAGACTGACAGTGACTTCATTTGTCTCTCTAGTTGATACCCATTCCAGAACCAGCAGCAGAAAAAGACACTGTATAAAGAACATGTTAAAAATACAAGAACACTTGTCACCCTTTTACTACACAAGACCCGATGTCACCATCTTATTATACCAGAAATCTTTGATAAAAAACCTTGCTTTTTTTTAATCTGTAATTCAAAGAACGTGACCAAAGTACATACTGTAACTGTTCTATCACCAAACAGCAGTCTATATTTGGAAAAGGTTTCTGAGGAATGCACAATCTTATCATGAAGCTAAATAGCATGGAATAAATCAAATAAGGTTAATGGTTAAGGCTAGAATAAGTCAATGAAATGCATCGCTGTGAGGACTGCAGTGACCGATCATTGCTGTGCTTGAAGACTCAGCCTAGGTCAGGCCACCTTGCTCCAGGCTCTAGGTTGTCCCTGTCCCTGCAAGCTTCCAGTGTCCTGACTTGATTTCTGACAAGCTTCCTGTGTCTTGACCTGATTTCTGACAAGCTTCCAGTGTCCTGACTTGATTTCTGACAAGTGCCAGTACACTTCCAAATAAGGTTAAACATAATTTTGTAAACCGTGACTGGCTTTGTCATTAACTGAGAGAAAAAGGCATTGACATGCCATTGGTGCCATTTTCAAGGAAGAAGGCAAGGAAGAAAACTTTATTAATTACATAGAAGTGGCTGGGGAAAGAGACCGAGGCTGGGCAGTGACAGAAGCCATGATGCAGCTGAAGTAGCATAGTGAAAAAAGCCTAGGGATACAGAAAAAGCAGGATCCAGTGTGTTCCTGATGCTGTTTTAGATACCTTAGAGTAGCTTACCAGGCTCCTCACACATTCCTAGGTCCTACCAGTCCATATGCTATCTCAGGTGCTCTGAGGCACCTGGGCAGGCAGTAGTTTTTCATGTTTAAGCAAAAAAATCCCACTCCAAGTCTCCAGTTTCCCATATATCCACTTTTTAAGTGATTTGAAGAGTGTGGTTGTTTAGGTAACAACATATATTCAGTTATAAATTGCATGGCACAAAGCCTGTGTATGTAATTGTTACATCCACACAGCCCAAGGCCACTGCATACTATCCCAGTACATGTTATTGAAACCTAGGCTGGACCTAGGTTCACTTACATTGGAAAGAAGAGGAAATACAGCGTTTTTTAGTGTAAATAAGCTTTCAGAGCACACACATAGAAGCAGCCAGCTCACTGGCCACAGTGCAGAGCCTGCATGGAAGAAGACTCGACAAAGCACTACAAGGGTCCGTCTAGCCAAAACACACATTGACAGCAGACAAAGAAGGTTTGCCTGCCAAACATCCTGCTCAGATGTTCGAGGCTTGACAGAAATGAGAAAGCAGCAGAGAAGCAAGGACACGAGGGAAGTGCAGCAAGTGCATTATACATGAAGGATATCTATACTGATGATAGCTTGAGACTTTGTAAGAAAGCGGTCCTAGAGCAGAACATTAAAGTTACAAGAGTCTATCTAAAGAAATCTTCCCAAACAAGAAGCTGGGGAATTAGATTTGAAATGGGAACTCATTAAGAGAAACTTCCCTTATAAAATAAAATAAAAATAGTTACAGGCTTTCTTAGAACTTGAGACTCCTCTGTGCTACAGACACTAAGGAGGTGATTTTTCAGACCAACTGTAGACTTTTGCAATGTAGATTTGTACACTTGAATGAATCCCCACAGGTTCCAACAAAGCCACCAGAGACAAACAGGCACTTCATCTCACTCTAAAGCACATTGCAAAATATGGCAAATTAATTGTGCCCTAAAAATGTCTCTTTTTCTTCCCACCGACTGTGAAGAGATCCTTGGCTTATTAGCTGAGATGTGAGATGATTAGCTCACATCTACTCTGTGAATATCTGATGTTTATGTAACATAAATGTTACATGAAGTGTTTGATTATATCAACTCTATATATGACATTGTTTCATACTAGAGAGCTTTATGTACCAGTATTGCACATAGCTTTTAAGATGCTCTGCAGATGGGGACAGGAATGAGTTTCTTCATTTCATGTGTTGTTTGAAATGTGAACATTTTTTCTGTATTGAGACAACATCAATATATTTTCAAGTTTTCCATAACCCTCAAAGAAAGTTAATATAAGATAGTCAGTTGCATGCTCTTTGGGGAATTTTATCAAAGATTTTGGAGATCTATATTTAAATTCCATTTACTCCTCAATTGTCCTAAAGGAGATACTGTCTTCTGACTTGAGTCTTTGCCTTCAGGGAATTTTGAATTCACAGAGATTGGGAGTTTTTACATGGTCTACTCACATCTCACGTGAGTTGTCAGACCACCCTGGAATTTTATGTCCCATAATAAGACAATGCTACACCTTCCTTTTCTCTGTAATCATGACAAGAAAGTTCTATCTTCAATCTAAGAAAAAGTTTTCAACTGGAGTTTTGCTGAAACTGATACATGAGGGCAAGGTCATAATTGACATAAAAAGAATCTCATTTAACTAGACACATAATCATGTTCAGGTCCTTGTCTATTTATTGCAGAGGGAGCAAAACACCTACCTTAATTTACTCGGTTTTTAAATTGTTGAAGTGAGGCATCTCATCCTTAGGAAAGTAATAACAATAATAAAATCCTAACCAAATCATTAGTCAAAACAAAAAAGAAAAACAAAACAAAGGCAAAAGTGTACAAAGTGAGGAACTTGTAGAAAACGTGATTGGTTTCTCTGTTTCTTTAGCATCATTGTCTCACTCCTTAGGAGGCTATATACAGGTGATTCTTCTCACTGAGAAGCTGTCTCTATAGCATATCCCGAAGTTATTATATTTCAGTCATTTTCTGCAGAAGGAGAGAAAAAAACCCACTTTTCAGTCTTCAGAAAGTCTTCTAAAACATATTTAATGACTGCTGATTAAATAGCAAGGGAGAAGTTCAAATAAATGAGAATTTTAGAAGACACAAATCTTTCAAAACTACATTAAATAAGTGTTCACTTCCAATCCACAGATGCAGTTTTGATCTCTCTATAACCAAAAGAATTTACTGCAGCCCCATGGCATTTTAAAAGCACTGCTTCGAAGCACTTACCTGACAAATTTTAGTGGTGGTGTGTTGTACAGAACTGACTTTAAAGGACTGCTTTATCTAATGAACTGCTTAAGCCTTCAGCCAAAGGGTAGATGAGATAAGCACACAGTTGCCTATATCATAGCATCCCCAAGCACCATTATCCTTTTCCAAGCAAACACCTATTGTACACCACAAATCGTAGAGTCACAGAATTAAGTGACTCTTATTGAGATGTGAACGCTGCATAGGCCCTTCTCCTCCTTGTTTGTCCAGTGAACAAAATGCAAGAAAAAAATTCCTTATTAGTATTTGCCTTTCATCTAGACACAGTACGACAGGCAGACTCAAGACAATGGTGGGCACCACATGTACCAGTAAAAGGAGACCTCAGATAGACACACTTGAAAAAACAACATTGAAAGGGCTGTGCAAGTATCAGCCTAACATCAAGTTACCATTTCCAAGATTACGTGGCTTCAAGTTCCAGCTTACTTCTCAACATGATGTAGGACAAGGCTTTGAGACTCAGACAAAAAAATATCCTGATGCCTACCTCCCACTGAGATTAGTGGATGTTAGATGCCTCTTTTATTGCTCTTCCTCTTTTACACAGTTCCTCTTTCTAAAATAGGGGAAAACAGTGTTACTTCTCTAAAATGAAAATTAAAGCTTTGCCCAGTTACTCATCCTTAGCATATATCAGGATCAAGCCATGTGTCTTGAAGCTGACTTCTTTTGGGATCCAATTATAAAGATCTAAAGCATAAGGACTTATCTTTCCATTAAAGAAACAGACTATTCAATATTATTTTTCTAAGAGCATTGTTAAAACAGTAATTTTCCTTCTCAGATTGCTCCCCTCGAGCTTATTCTTGATAAGGAATTCAAAGCTAAGAATATTTAAGATGTATAGTACAAGAGGCTGTACTTTCTTTATTATCCTTTATTTTTTATAGAGAACAAATCAATCTCACATCTTAAAGCAACAGACAGCAAGAATCTGCCTTTTCAGCTTTATACAAAGGGATTAATCAAGGAACCCAAGGAAACAAGTAGGAGGGTGTCTTGGAGTCAGGTCTTGGGGCAAAGGCAGGAAGGAAGAATTGCTAATGAGAAAAAGCTGTGTAGCTGCTCAAAAAATGATACTTACTTCATTTTTCCTGGACAATACAAAAAGCTCCCTGAAAAAAAACCCAGCATACTGCATTCCTTCAATCTGTTAGACACCACATTGTTGCCTTTTCAGCCGTTTATTAAGTATTTTGAAAAGCAAGCCATGGTGGAGGCTGAGACAGTGCCTGCAACAGATCTGGACACCTTGTAAGCTCTACTCATTTTTCTGACTTTTTAAAAGGACTTGCAGATGTTACAAAAAGATTTGGTTACAAATCCTGTCTGTCCTCTCTGCCTTTATCCTTTTCCAGTCACACACGTTCCACATCACATCTGACTTCAGTCAATGAAAAAAAAAAGTAAAATCAGCAATTAAACCCATCTATGTCATCTGAGATGGAATAAACCATGCCACTAGATATCTCTATTCCTCTCCACTATTGCAGCTCTAGAAGCAGAACACAGAAGCCAGTTACAGAGAATCAGCACACTGTATGCAAAGTGCAAGCTGTTCCCATCTAAACAGTAAAGAATCAGTATGTGCTAGATCAATCATGTTAACAGACTTTTGTGGCAGCCCTTGACTAGCTCTTAAAATGCTTTCTTTTGTTCTTCTTGAGATAAGGCTAAAAAAACCCACACCAAAAAAAGAAGTACAAAAAGAAAAGGTTGTAGGCAAGAGGCTCTAGAAGCAATGAACTTTATGCCTCCACAGTTTAAAAAAAAAATGACCAGATGACATGATAAGGTTGGCTACAAAACCTCACAATATAAAGACTGGATGTCAAATTCTGCAAAGCCACTTTCCCTATTTGTAAGGTAGGAATGGACTCTTCCTTCAGCTGGAGTCATATGAATGCTTCGGTTCCCATCTACAGATGTAAGGAGACATCAGCATCATCAGAGTTAAATCTCTAAAGCTTAGATAAGATCCATTCCACATAGACTGGCCTATTAGCTTTTATATTAGCTTTTATCTTCCTAAAACTTCTTGAAAATTCAGTATTATTTATTCTGCCTTTATAAAAATTACACTATGTATTTCAATCTGTACTGTTGTGCTACATTTCTTAATTAATATTTCAAAGAAGTTATTCAAAGTTCAGTTGTTTTGTGCTTTTTTCTTCTGCTGATGCTGGTTCCTGAAACTATCTTAGTTTCCAGCTCCTGGCTGAGGGCCAGCACTACGAAGAGTAGTGAGGCACTGGTTTACATACATTGACTTTACAGATGGCTGGATTTATTCAGAGATATTCCATCTTATGGTAC
Organism: Colius striatus; assembly: GCF_028858725.1. Classification (NCBI taxonomy): domain Eukaryota; kingdom Metazoa; phylum Chordata; class Aves; order Coliiformes; family Coliidae; genus Colius; species Colius striatus. The sequence goes on along the minus strand of NC_084761.1, from coordinate 94,494,875 downwards.
CAGGGTAAGTCCAGATCAAAGAAGATTCAAGGTATTAATAGAAGCTCGGTATAATTAGAAATCACTTGAATGTGTTTTCCTACAAACACCTGAGTGGATTTGAGAACAGTAATCTAAACATTGTAGGGCAATACCTAGTTTGAGCAGGGTTTCAAGTAATTTAGTTTTCTTTAATTACTGCCTGGAATATTTTTTACCTGGCAGCACAGAAAAGATACTCTCCCTCAAAGTATTTATTAGTATGGTTCCTTGTTTTTCTTCTGGGACTTCAGAGGCTCTTTATTGTGTGTGCCGAGAAGAACCGGAAATGAAAGAGTTCATGTTGTCAAGCATCTGTAGAATTACAATCTAGAAACTAAATGGGGAGAATAAAAATGGGAAGAAAAATAATACCAAGAATCCCAGTCAATGTATTTTAAAAGGATGGACCTTCATCATGATACAAGAACGTTTCTTCAAAGTATTGAAACACAGAAGACATTTATCTATAAGGAGCAAAGACTAAAAGTCTAAACTATTTACCTCTGTTCCCCTTCCAAGTCAGACAGATGCTGAACACTGATGTATTTTCATTGAAACGTGATCACTTAGAGACAGAATGCACACAGCTGAGTAAAGTATCTGTCATCTACATCAGTCTGCTCATCACTGGTAATACCACCTTTTTTCCACTTAGGAAGTTATCCAGGGTGGTTTTGAAGATACTGAATATGCCTGAATTACAGTTTCATTGAAGGAGAGCCCGTATTGAAATAATCATCTGATTATCAGATCTGACTGGTTTCCAACTGAGATGTTTGATGTTATCAATGACTTGGGAACAGAGATTGACCCTCACCTCACTACAACCTCCTCTCAGGGAACTGTAGAGAGTAATCATGTCTCCTCTCAGCCTCCTTTTCTCCAGACTAAATATCCCCAGTTAACTCAGCTGCTCCTCGTCTTATTTGTGCTCCAGACCCTTCATCAGCTTCATTTTCTGTGTCTGGACACCCTCCAGCACCTCTTTCTTGCAGTGAGGGGCCCAATAATCAATGAGTTGTCTTGGAACATGCACCCTAAATTTTAGCTAACAAGTAACCAAAAAGCCTGTAAAGGTTGCTTAGTATCAAGTCATTATTCTTATCAATTCAATATCCAGGCCACCATAAGCAGCTAAAAGGGAGGCTCCTTCTTACTTAAAAAGCAACAAATGACATATGATGGTTTAAAATGGAAGACAAGCAGGGAAGCCAGATGAATCTATGCCCAACAGCTGAAATGCCAAGAGGTAAGAACAAAAGAGTTTTGGCAGATACAGAGGCATGATTCACTCAGTCTCTAACCATATCTTCAACAGTGGCTAGGATCAGACATTTCAGAAAGTACCAGACATCTCTTCTAAAGATAAAGGACTCTTTCTTCCTATTAAATTTTACTCCTATTAGTTAAAGTTGATTTCAGTCTCCCAGAGTAGCAGCCCAGGAGATTTGCCCATATCCACAGAGAAATATTCTCAGAGTAAAACAGTGAAGTACAAGTGCCAGCTTGTCCTGATCATTATTCAACACTAAGTGTCTCATCTTGCTTGCTCCTCTTCTTGCAAAGGTAAAACCTCTACAAAATATCCGTGACTGACATTATATGTATGCAAGAATGAAAATGGACACCAATCCCTCTGCGTCCAAGCACTCAGTCTCAAATAGTATTACAGTGGGCCATGTCCATGTGTCTTGAGGGGAATAAATATGTGTTTGATCAGCATAGAGAATCAGTTTGCTTTTGCCTTTCAATGTAGACATGGTTCAAGGCCCAAAAAAGCCTTTTCTTCATTTATCAGTTTCATTTTCCTTCATTTGTCACATCATCAACCACAAGGGCTTGTATCCCTGATTCTCCCGTATTTGGCATCCAGATTATTCAAAGTAGATTTGGCAAGAGAAGGAATACATGCTTAGTCCTTCAAAGCCTGATTTTTCTTCTATGACCTGAGGACCGAGGTCCAATTTTATATTGTCCAGCTTTTGCTTAGAAAACCATGCAAATTCTTGCTACAGGTAAGTCTGAAACTCAATTTGTTATTACAATATGATGTACAGTAAAACCTGGTTCAAGAGTTTGAAACAGACCTTCCATTCACCACTTCAATGCAGTGATTTGGAGGAACTACTCAAGCAATACACTAAACAAGGCAAAACTTTTGTGAAAATCTATCAATCAGGCGTGGTTTTGTCTTATCTTGAGGTGATTGTTTATTTCTGATGAGGGAGAGCGAGGGAGAACATCCTTTGAGCTACAGAATGTGTTGATCATTAAAAAGCACTGTGGATACAGAGAACATTGTCATTTCAGAAATGGACAGTTTTAATTTCAGTTCAGAGAGATATCCAGAAATTCCACCTTTCCTTCTCTTTCTTCTCCCCCTGTGTTTGTTTTTCAACTTTTAATGGGGAAAACTTCTCTAAGAGATGACAGTGACTCATGAGGTGGCTGAGTGCACAACAGTAATGTCAGAGCTGTTGTGCACTTAACACGACTTCAGGGCAGGATGACACATATTTATTTCCCAATGGAAAATTAGAGCAGATTCTAATTCCCCAAATAAGAGCAAAGACAGGTCAAATGTCCATGTGCTTCACTCTGTGCATGCAGGGAGGGTAATTTCTGTGTCACTAGCTGCTGTTTTGAGGGGAGGGCCTCTGTGCAGTGTGTGGGGCTTCCTCTGTGATGGAAAAGGGCTGCAAGATGGAAAAGGCAGGGAAAGATGGTCCCAGTGTCAGAGTTGTAAGTCATGGCTTCTTTAAGTGTGTTCATCCTTTTATTTTATGGTCTTTGGTGCCAACAACTGAGAAAGGAAGAGTGAGGGGAAAAAACCCCCTTTTACAGACACATACAAAACTTCAACATGTGCCTTCAGTTTGTGTTATATCTACCCACAAGATCAAGTTTTTCTTAATGCTGAACCCCATTCTCATGTAGATCATGTAGATCAAAATGGGACATTGCAGACAATTTAATCTGCGGAAAGGGTCATTTCCTGCACACCCCCAGTGCTGCAATCTTCCTGTTTCTGTGCCTCAAGACACTTATAGGTCAAGAATTGGACAAACAAAATGATATTCCCAGTGAGCAAATGCTTGTTAAACCCTTAAAAAAAAAAAAAACCAGCCCTCTACCGGTATCTGAGACGGAGCAAATAAAAAGTGAGATTCTTTAAAATCCTAAAACGTTTCAACCTCAAGATCTAGAGCTGAGACTCACCTTCTGATGCCACAAGTTTCTAGACTTTTTTCCTTGTTCCCTGACTACGGGATTAGACAGCTCATGGGAATACAGGTTACAGGCCACAAAGCTGTATCAGCTCCCACTGCTGCCCTGGAGGACTCCTGTCTGAGAAGGGCTGGAGGCATCATCTCTCTTTCTTTGGGAAGGCATTCTCTGATGCAAGACAGAGGAGATAATCTCAGCACAAAACAGGATACCATTGTCCTGTGACAGAAAAGAGTTCTCAGGCTACATTGCACCAGACCGTTTCTGCTCCTCAGTACACAGATTACATTCAAATCTCTTCAACACAGTAGGTAAAGGGATGAAAATTGCTTTCAAAGTTATAATAAGCCTACTTGTTTCCCTAATAGTCTTTTTTTATGCTCTGGCCACTCTGCTGTTTCCACCGCAGCATAAAAATTCAGTGCTTGTTTGCAAGTCTTTCATGCACCTTTTTAATGACCTCATTAACCAAATTGAGGGGGGATGGGAGAGTTCAGTGGGTGTGTTCTTACATTTTCAATATGATCAGAAGAAAATGTATGTGTATCTGGAATTAGAAGAAGGTTACTGTGCAAAGAAATCAGCCAGGTATTCTGCTGTCCCCTTCAGCCCTCTCTCTGCTATGGCTATTGACACTTTAAAATGTCAAGCTATCATTTTTCCACGGCTCAGGAGGAATGCCTCTGGTTCAATATGTTCAGGCTTCTTCCTTTGTTCTTGCAGCCCTAACATCAGATTGTCAGCACTCAAATTAAAAATGATTGCTGCCTGCCTCAGCATCGACGCCTGCTGCAACCCCACAAGAGTGCTGGTGGGATTTTTTCAAGAGTGCCTGAGGGACTGAATCACTTCTGTCAATTGGAGAGTGAGCATATTGTATTTTTAGGTACTTCTCAAAACCCTAAGGTCATACCAGCAGCATATCATCCCTACAGCTGGGGTGACTGAGCTGCAGGGCCATAAAGCTGTGAGCATTCTTTGTACGTAGTATGAATCCAATCAGCCTAACAGACTCATAAACCTGATCCAGCTGCCTCCATAGACAGAGACCGGCGATGCAATAACAGGCACTGTGGTGGGCTATACAGCTGCTGAAGAATTTCCACCTGGGGATGGTATTTACTGCATGCACAACCTGTCATGACAGTATCTCAGTACATGCTAAATGGTAACTCTTTCCTCCTCACCCCCCCAAATTATGTGAAAATTAGTAGGCAAAGATTCATGTAAAGCTATCCAAAACGGCTTGATACATTGAATTAGTTTTGAATCAGTTCTTTCATTGGTTAGAAAACATTTGGGAAATGCCTTAAATCCTGCAGATGAGTTATATAAGCAGAAAGAAATTGCTCCCAATGCTTTATGCCAGTTGAGTGGTTTTTTATTCTGGCAGCAAGACACAGAGAGCAGACATCAACTCAGAAGCTGGTCTGATACCTGAAGCAGGTTTAAATTGCAAAGGTAACTGGTGCTCTCTGAACCATGCATTCAGTAGCACTGTTGACAAGAATTGCATTTAGTATGTCTCAGTCTAAAACTTTGGGTCAAATTTCATGCTATTGTAAACTGATACAGTTTAACTGATTGTGCCAGAGCTAGGCCGGTCTGAACTGGTGGAAAATCTGACCCAAATATACAGGTTTTAATTCATCCCCAGCAGAAACTCATTTGGAATTTGGAAAGACTCACCAGGGATTTTCCACTCACATTGTGTGAAGCATGTGTCAATGCAGACAGACCAGAGCTGTTCGTCAAAAAAGCTTAAATAAAACATTGCTTCTCCACTGGAAAACAAAACTTCATCTTAACCACATAAAAACAAAAAATATCAATTTATGACAGGATTTTTTCTCCAGAAAAAAAAAAAAAAAGGTATATAGAAGTTTGCCTCTATTCATTAGCTCAGTTATTCTCAGGAGCTATGGTTCCAGGTTTCTTGTGATATCCCGAGGATCCAGCCAAGCTACGTCTTTCATGATGTTGCATTGCAATGCCCCAAGAATAGGCAGGTCTCAGATCTCTGTCTTTCAAGCTTTCATTTCTATTATGGTGATGTGTGAAAGTGCCAGTGTTGCCCCCTGAGATAGCTAAAACGTCAAAAAAGACAAGATGCAGAAAGTGAATATATGACAAACAGCAAGATGAAAGGAAGAGACAGAGCAACAGCTACAGCAAAGGGTTTGCGAACTCACTTCAATCACATGTAGGCACAAGTGCATTGTTGTGAATCATAGGAACACATTTTAATAGAAATAGAAAAACATGATCTGCTGTCCCTTCTCTCCTGTCTCTATCCTTTCTCCCTATGGGATCTTTTTTTTTGTTGGCATTTCAGCCAAGCTTTCTGAAGTTTCAAAGGACGATGACGAGTAGTCGATAACTAAGGAGTCTTGTGAAGAAACATTTTCATTGGTGGATGGCTAATGACTAATGACTACAACAAGTAAATTGACAGAAAAGGATGAAAAAGCCCTCAAAAATCAGTCAATAATGTTCAAAATGTTGTGGCGGAGGCAGGGAGTTTGGACTGCAATGCATATGAAAGCACCATCAAGTAAACTCTTACTTCCCACCAACCTAAATTTGGGCCCCTACGCAGGAGCCGATTCACTCCTGGGAATGCAGACTCATGTGTCAAATGACGTGATGTTGACGCTTGCTGGTCATGGGAATGTGACACAAGCATGAACATGGAAAAGTGCTGCAGGGATTTGCTAAGGTGTGATGTGCTTGTGCCTCTGAGGTCTTGCATTCCCAAGGCACTGCAAGCAGTCTCTGCAGCCAGTCCCTGACTGAGCATGGACGTGGTCCTTTATGAGCACTGGGAAAAAATAGATGGAGCAACGGGAGGACAAGAGTATAGATAAGACTGGTCACAAATTAAAGGCACCTAAACACACTCTTGTAAATACATTGGGTGCCTGAATTCCTGTTGCAGTCATCAGAGACTAAGGACACCGTTTAGTTACTGAAACAAGCATCTGATATGATTTAAACAGCTCCAGAGCATGATGTCTTGTCTCCAACACCTGCTATAGAAGGCCACTGGTTTCCCATTTAACCTACATCATATTTATTAGCCTGCACAGATGTCTCATATGTACTGGGGCCTCTCAAATTATACTAGGCAACACCTATGAACCTGAATCAAGCTTTCGTGTCTTTCTCTAAGCCAGATCCTACCCTTATTAACTAACCAGAGGTGAGCTTGTTTGTGATGATTTGTGAACAGCAGAAGCTGACATACTTGTTTTTTCTTGTGTTTCTTGTTTCTAAACAACCATTAATTAATACCAATGTCTGGGACACAAACAAGCTTATTGTTTCAATAGAATGGCAGAAATCCTCTTTGATATGCTGGTTTAGAGGCAAGCTCCTGCTTTGCAGAGATACAGAAGCTGTGGAAGAATTGGAGTGGAAAAGGGTAATTCATTTCTAACTGGCAGGACTAGTTGAAATATAATTCATTGCCTTAGGGATCCAACCAGACATTTAGGACACTTCTAGTAAGAAAGGATAGAGCTGTTTCACATTGGAGATGCCACTGCATTTGTAACACAAAGAGGGCCAGGCAAAGACAGACAACCATGCAAGTATGTACATGTGATGGTAGTTCGAGTGGTATTGTTTCTTTTAATACCTTTTAATTTAGGTCTTTCAACCTACAGGTTTTCAAAAGCCTTATAAAAAGGAATTCTTTATTTCCACCCATTCATAACACCGAGACTATATGGCCTAATTCCAAAGTCTGTTGCAATCAATGACTCTGTCCATTCGCTTTTAGACACCAGGATCAGAGACAATGAGGCAGATTTCTGAGTGTAATGTCAGAAGAATAAACATCCCCAAGGCCTCATGGTTTCCACTTGAGATTCCTAATTCCTCACTCTTTAAAATTCCTCCAAATACCCATTCAGACATTAAAAACTCCCAACCCTGGTCTTAAGGGACTTCTTTGTTGCCATTGGGAGATTTGTGTTAGCAAATGAAGTTCTGCTAATTCTACAAAGCCATTTCCTTTAACATATCCTCCCACCTCCTCCTACCCACTCTGTGTGTCTGCTTCATCCATCTGTTTCAACTCATGAAATTCTTGGATCGTGAGCTCCCTGGAGCAGGTCCAATTTTCTCTGCCTCTGTAGTTGAACATTTTCATCCTGTAGACAAGCGTAAATATTGTGTGGAGAGCAGTTTGCCTTGTTTCCAATTTCAGCATGTCATATTCTGAAAACTATCCATTATGCAGAATGCTTCATGGGTTTATTTATCGATTAATACATGGCGTTATGATCTTTGAATTCCTCATTAGGTTCATTCTCAAGACACACTTCTATTGCTGTTCTTGTGATATTTCTGTGAAACTACTGAGTTACACATGAATCAATCAGCAAAACTGCATCTTCATGACACTGAGGAACTGTCTACAGCACCTACATTTAGAGATAGGAGGGTTTTTGCCCTGCTACAGCCTCTGAGACTGAGTCTTCAAATGCATATTGGTGCTCAGCAACTCTTGCAAAGATATCTCTAGTTAGAGTCCTCCCTGTAGTCAGTATCAATCCAGGTGGCAGTGTAGTCAATTTGCAATTGAAACATGCCCTTCAAATTCGTAGAAAACAAACAAAAGATCAGAAACAGTCCTTTAAAAATGGAAGTAAATGTGTGTGGAATATTCCAGTATTCCCCCAGCCTGGCCACAGGTGTTATAACCTGCATTAATTAAAAGCATTTGGTGACCAGAAAGGAAGGAAGGCCTTAGTCATGCCTGTAGATTTTATAAACACTGAAGTCTTGCTCTAAAGTGCAATCTTAACTGAAAGGGTGTCACCTCTATTGTGAGCAGCCTTGGTACTGCTAAGAGGGTGTATGCAAGTACATCAGTAATATATGTCTCAGGCTTTTGCCCTGGACTGTTATTTCTCTTGTTGTTCATGTTGGAGTTGCTGCCAGAATATCCACTCATTGACATCCCTGAGAGAGTAGAGCAGAGTCAATTGAAAAATATTAATATGGAGATTAAGATCTATGACTTTATTTTAAAAGAACATTAGGGAGTGTATTCATCTTCTATCTGGCCACATGGGTATAGTGAACTGAAGCAGTCATGGTTTCTTCTGATTTTTTTTGAACCATTTGTTTTCAGCAATATTTCTGTTTTCTTTCCTTCATGTTAAGAAAGTGATCCCACGAGCTCATACTTTGCTAATTGAATTGGTTCAGTGAGACCAGCACTGTGCTTTGCAGCTGGTGGAAGTACACTGACAAGCATCATCCTCTCTCCAGAAAATTTAGAACTCACCACAGGTCAGATGTGTTCCAATATGCAGGATGTGCAAAAGCTAATCTTATGTTCTCATTTGCCCATTTCCAAGAAAATTAAGACAAAAAATCAGGGAGTATTTTGCAAGCATGTGAGCCATGGGTTGTTCCAACTGTGATCAGCTGATCCAGGTAGAAAATATTGAAAGTCATCTAAGCAAAGCTCAAAGACCCCACACAGGTCTTAATGTCCAACTTCTCATTAGAAGGACAGGACTCACATAGAGACACCAAACTGTTTGTTCTCCTGTGTTAATTTGTAACTACCCTTTTTTTCTGGATCTTTATGTATTTCCACACATCTAAATCACATTCACTGTAATAAATAAAGATAATGTCCTAGGGCATCTACTCTTTTTATTATTATAGATTAATAACTACTTGTGACTCAAGAATACTTACCTTGCCAGGATTCAATTAAAACAGAACAAAAAGTACACTGAGGTGAGCAAACACTTAGACAAATGAGGAATTCACTATGAACGACACAAATGTGATGTGTGCCAAACAGCAATTAATAGAAATCTAAACACAACCATAGAATCATAAGAGGAAAAAAAAGCAAACAAAAAAACCCCAATGAAATGTATACTTATAGGAAAGAAAATAAACCTGAACATCGTATTCTCATAGCTAATTTATGTTAAAAACAGAAATAAGGTCATGATCTGTTTAACTCTGTACTAGTTAACACATATGAGTAAACAGAATTAATCTTAACTCTTTACTTTATCCCTCTGCATGATTCCAAGTCTCTCTTTTCAGGAAATCTTGCATCCTAAAAAAAGAATATAAGGTGAACTGAAAAAAAAAGTCCCATCTAATTTACATAGACTCCATCATACTGTTATCACAGGGATTTGAGAAAGTAGAACCTTGAGGAAACCATACTGATAACTAATTTAGAATTATCTGGTTCAATCATGGAGAAAGATATACTAGATTAGACACCTCCACATTTCTCCTTTCCTCTGATTCTGGAAACTGGATGAGAGCAAGCAGTCATCTAAGTGGTCCTGCTTTGGCAGAGGGGTTGGATTAAATGATTAGAAGTTCCTTCTAATCCCTACCATTCTTTGATTCTATGAGTCAGAGAAAGCAGGGCTCTGCAAGATAACTGCAGAAGAGAAGGATGATGAATATGCTGAGAAGGTGATGGTGGGAACTGAAAATCACAGATTATTCTACTGCTAAAGAAGATTTCTTGGTATTGCATAGTCCTGAGATAAATAGGATTGTGATGACTTGCAGTTTGAATATCAAGCAAAGATGCTAGTATAAACAAATAATATAATAATAGAACACCAGAAGAGCCTCTGGCTGTTACAGGAACCTCTTCCACACAAGAGCAATCACTTAAGGGTGTTCCAAGCGTAAGACATTTCGTCTTCTGAGTTGCAAATGTACCACAGGAGATGAGTAGAAATGACTGAGGGTATTTATCTCATGATAGGGAGAAGGAAGTGCACTAGATGGAAATGCCCAGGACAACGTTTGACAAGGAGGTCCTACACTGTGTTACATCAGGAGGTGAAAAGCACACAATAATCCCTGCTTCTCTGAGACCTCTTGACTCCAGTTTTACAATGCAATAAACCAGAAAGCAGAAGCAGGACACACTACCCTGGAACCTTGAACAATTTTTGGTGCAATTAAGTGCACAGTTAAATCCCATCCAATATCTCATCTCCAGCTTTCAGGTGGCTCGAAGCACAGAAACCGTGTCCAGCTTACAAAACTGGCCATCACACATCAGTGTAATGTGGCTCTTAGTAAGCCTCTGTAACAGGCTTTTCCAGAGTATCATAGAATGGAACATATGACTTATCCTCAGAAAACAAACTAAGCACTTACTTTGGCTTTCTGATCACAGAGGGGGATGGCCTGCTCTCTCCTACCTCTCAGCTCCATTGGATCCAGGCCAGGAAATCCATCATTGGGGATCTCAACAGCAACCTTTCCCTAGAGAAAGTGGGGAGGATTTATATTCTACCACATAAAATTACCCTTTCGCCCCGCAATCTACGGCCCTTTTCTACCCTCTGAACGTTAACCTTTTGTTTAACACCCATTAACCCAGTTTTACTGCCTGTGTTATATATGTGTGTCTCACAGCATGCACTAAGAATCAAGCATTTCTATGTGGTGCTTTGTTACATTTATCTCTTGGCCATTTTGTTTAGTAGAAGAGGATCCAAGGCATTTCCCCTGATGCTCTTCAGATTGCAGCTCCATGAAGCGTGCTCTTAATGGCAACACACTTGTACATCTCAGGATACAGTCCTGTGAGAACAAGCAAGAGAAAGATACCTGTAGCTAATGATAAAAGAAACACAACTATGGGTTATGCAAAATATTCTCATGCTAATGTTAAACACAGGATTTTCTGTTCTCTAGGCTGAAGCTCTGGCAGGAACTCATCTGTAATGAGTCCAAGTGAGATTGGAAAGCTGACAGAGGTATGGAAATTGACTTTATCATGAACTGAGGACAATTAACTGTCCCAGTTCATGGAATAGAGAAATAGGATAAAAAGTTCAAAGAAAGTTTACTGGAAGGTTAAGCAGACTGAGTTGATTTAAGGCAGGAGAAGGAAAAGGAGGATAGATGTGGCAACATGCAATAAAGTTGTGACTAGTCATTTTGTATGGCCTCTCACATAATCCAGTGCAAGATGCCCAACAGCAAAGACTTACATTGAATAACAGGAAAAACCCTCTGCAAATTTCTGCTAACAGGCTGTCTGCTGTTACAGAATGTGTTTCTCCATAGATCATTGAAAATAGACTAGATAAATCAGCTGCACCTTCCATATTATCTTTGGGGAGGGAATATGGACTATAGTGGGGACAGGGGATTCATCTACCCTCAAAGTAATCACACCAGGGTCTCTTTAGTAGTCAATGGTGAGAGACTGACACAATAAGCCAATGAACAGAAAGGCTGGAAGCATTGTTCCCTGGAGTCATTTATTCCCTCTGACTGAAGAGTGATGCAGGTGGTCAGCTCTAATTTAGACATCCACCCTTTAGGTACTTAAACTGGAGCAGATGCCTCCCACCATTGTGCCTGCTATCTTTTCCTTTCCTTTCTGCTCTTTGTTGACAACAGCTCCTCTCAGATTAATCTTTGTCCTCTTATTCCCTGCTTTATTATCCTGCCAGCTGCAATACAGAACATTGTTCCACTTCTAGTGCCACCTTGTCCCTCACAGCATGCATCCTTTCCAGCCCTCTCCAAATCCCTTCACACCAACAAGAATTGAATTGATTAGTGAATCATTTGCTTCATAAAACATTTGGTTGAACAGCAAGTTGAATCTGGGGAATCCTGATGGAATTATACCATCTCAATGAAGGCTGACATTTCAATGAGAGTGTTAGTCTTTTGTACAGGTTTCATCTAGTTTCACCTAAAATTTTACCTTTTTTTTCCTTTCTCTGATTATTTTGCACAAATTGAAGAGTGTACATGGAATACAGACAAGAATTTATCTTATTTCATTTATACAGGATTTTTTATACCATAGGTTCTCTTTTTAGGTAATGAAAAGAGGACAGACATTTTTATCTCAGACATCTCTATTATCTTTATTATCTCTATATTATCTCTCTGTATAAGGGCCTGTTTCAGAGAATGATAAATCATGGCTTATTTTCCAAGTCCAGCAAGTTCTCTGGATATTTTCATGCTTCTTCAGGAACACACTCCAAATGAACTGCAGTCTTATTGACATCAGCTGCAGGAATCTATGCATGTACATAATTATTCCACTCCCTGCCTTCCCAATCAATACCTGTAAAGTAATGGCAATCAAACAATTTAAAGCATCACCATCAGGTTTGAGAGTTATCTGTGGAAACTGTGCACAGTTATCACAGCACTTGAAAGACAGCTTTCACTTGATTGAAGGATCTTCTGGAGAACTGCCCATGTAAAAGGGAAATTAATTCAAGATTTGGGTTCAGTAATCTATATCTTTAACAATTTATCTAAAAGTGTAGGTGTCCCTACTACCTGAACATCTGTATAGTATAACATCCACCAGAAGAAAATAGGTATTTTCTATCATGCTGCCCCAAAAACATAAAGAAAACTGATCTCATTGAAGCTGGAGGAGCTTTCTCACCCAACTGTCCTTTTGGTATTGTAATATTCTAGGAAGTTCTCGATAAACCCTTAGATGTATGTCATATGGATCTTTTTTCAGCCAAAGAGAAAAGACTTTGAATAATGTTGAGCAACCTATGGAAACCAGCTCTAAGCAGAAATAAGAGGAAATAAATAAATAAATAAATAAATCCACAAGAGTTTCAAACAGTGCAAACCAGAACATTAATCAGTACTCTAGTGGGACTACTTTGATTATACACATTTCTGCAGGGACTTACAGAGGTGATTTCTATCTACCAAAACCAATATGCAGATACTATGTAGAAGACACTATATGTAGAAGATCTGAAAGCCTCTGCAGACAGTATAGGAAGGGAGTAGGTGATGAAACTATTGCAGTGGCAAGACATCTGCCATTAATGTCTTTGGTCCATTCAGCACTGCTTGGCACGATGTGATGCCTCAAAACCCACTGATCCCTTCCCTAAAAATTAAGAGCATTGCAAAATGGTCATCTCACAATTTGATACTTTTAGGCAGCAGCATAACAGAACATTTAAGGGATAAAAACCAGCAGTAGACTTCACCAGTCTTAATCAAACGTGATACAACCTGAAAGATTCACCAGTCTTAATCAAATAGGGACAACTTGGTGCTCACAGGCTCTGGTCCCAACACACTGGAAATATTTCCATGCTTTTTGAGTAATTCAGCAGGAAAAGAAACAGAAAGAGGCAGTATGTTTAGATAACACCATGTTGAAGTGGGGATTGTTCAACACTTCTTTCTTGCACATATCAAAACTGGAGGGCTACAGCAGAATAAACTATCTGTGGATGGTTCAGCTGGAGTTCAATTCTTCAATTTTGCATTTGTATAATTAATTGTAAAATTTCACAGTTCATGCTAACTTGGTTATTTAAAGATGTCACCCAATCAGGGAATTAAAAAAAAATAAGTGCAATACATTTAACTATCTAAGATAGGGTGACTTACAATCAAATATACAATTAATATATGAGTGAACCTCATGCAAACTAAGATGTACATATTTAAGGCATGATAATTAACTATTGGAACAAATTACTGAGGCTCATGGTAAATTCTCTTTCATTTGGGAGCTGCTAAATCAGGACTAAATGTCTTTCCAAAAAGATATGTTCAGCTTGAAGTCATTAGGTGAAAAGCAGAATTATTGATGAAAATACATATTCACTATTTTTCAGAAAGCCCAATTAAGTGTTCATTACAATTTTCCCTGCTTTAATAAGGATTAGTTTATTTGGAGATTCCTTTAAAGTAGCAAGCAACATGAAAATAACCAGAAATATCATAAAATTGCTACTATTTTTATATAATATGCACTGATATGATCAAATTATGTTTCTGTGCACCTTTTGAATTAAGGAAGTGACACAGCCTGAAAGAAAACATGCCATTAAGGGCATTTTCATATGCTCAAAAAGAAACTTTGAAATGTCTTCTGGCAAATTATTTTGAGAGTGTTTTTGTGCCAATTTCATCACAAAATTGTGAAAGTTCAGTGGAGGTGGATGTTCCATGTTCATTTTCTATGGCTAAGCTTTAAATAAGTTATGGCACACAATAATAAAGTAAACAATACAAACATTGAGCATTTGGAAACCTGACCTTGGCTATATTTAAGGCATTTGTATTTATATGAGCTAAATGTTCCTGTCAGGTATTGACATTAGATTTATTTCTTTTATTCATACCAGCTTTAAAAGTATAGGAATTAGATTTTGGTCTTACTTTGTTTTACCCCTTTCTTAGTTGTCTAGCTGTTAAAGAATGTGACATGACCATAAGTAAGAGAACTAACAGACTGCGAGAAAAATGAAATAGTGAAGGAACAAGATGGCAAAAAGTAAAGATGCTTGATGAAAAATCTAACGAATGGACTCTGGGAAGCATAAATATTCCCCCAAAACAGTGATAATGTTGTGGTCAGGTGCTGTGAAAGCAGAGAGGGGGTAAGGCTACATTGGAAAGGTAATAACTTTCCACTGGGTGCACTGATACAGCCCTGGGCTATGAAGAGAGAAGGAAATGTTGAGAGACAAATTCCTACATAAGTCAAAAGATTTTGCTTCATACAGTAAATATCTCATCTGTCTCAGAATAATTCCTTCATGCTGCTGTTGCTTCCAATCCAGACAAGTTTACCAGCTATATGCCTTCCTGTACAGAGAGAAGAAAATACAACCAAAGGCTCATGGACTGAGATAAGGATAGGGAGATATTATTTTAAAGGCAGACTCTACTTGAGGAAGTTTCATTTATTATCAATCAAATGAGAGTAGGATAGTAATAAATAAAAACAACACTTAAAACATTCTGTGTCCTCCTCAACAGCAGCACAGAGGCACGGGGAATGCAGGTTGTGGTCAGTTCATCACACAGTGTTGGGGTCCCTCCCATGGGAGATAATACTCCATGGACTTCTCTAACATGATTCCTTCCCACAGGTTGCAGTTCTTTACAGACTGCTCCAGTGTGAGGTCAAAGTCCTGACAGCAAACCTGCTCAGTGTGTGCTCCTCTGTCCACGGGTCCACAGGTTGTGCCAGGGGCTGCTCTAGCATGGGCTTCTCATGGGGTTACAGTCTCCTTTGGGCATCCACCTGCTCCAGTGTGGGGTCCTCCATGGGCTGCAGGTGGATCCCTGCTCTACCGTCGCCTCTGTGGCTGTAGGGGCAGGGTCTCACCATGGGCTGCATCACAGGCTGCAGGGGAACCTCTGCTCTGGTGCTTGGAGCATTTCCTTCCCTCCTTCTGCACTCACCTTGGTATCTGCAGAGTTGTTTCTCTCACGTATTCTCACTCCTCTCTCTAGCTACTATCATGCAATAACTGTTCCCTTTCTCAAATACACTATCCCAGAGGTGCTATCACCGTTGCTGATGGGCTCAGCCTTGGCCAGCAGTGGGTCCATCATGGAGCCAGCTGGCATTGGCTCCATCAGCCAAAGGAGAAGCTTCTAACAGATTCTCACAGAAGCCACCCCTGCAGCTTCTCTGCTACCAAAAGCTGGCCACATAAACCCAGTATACCATCCCTGAACTGCCCAGCAATTTTTCAGTTTCCACTACACCAATTAGTGAGCCACTGGAGCTCTCATGAGCCAAAAATCATCCTCTTTATTTACCCTCCAGTGGGCTTAAAACTGCATGGCTAGCTTGTGATACAATTCTACTTGATAGGAGGGAGAACAAAAAATTAATTCCACCATTTAGTTCTGCCCAGAATAAACAGATGTAGGAGCAATCCCAGAGCATACGGGTTAAATTAGTGCCTGCTGCGTCCCAGCACCAGCATTTGTCTGATTTAGTAACACTTGTTTTAAACAGTCAGGAGGGGGTCCAAGCAGCTCTGGAGGTGGTTTTCAGCTGGATTCATCCTTAAATAGAGGTCTAATAAAATTCCACCTTTACATTCAGTCTGTGCTGAGTTGCCACCAACTTTGGGTCACCAGAGGAGGCATCCCCTGAGATCAATTGTGCAGGGAACAAACTAGATGCACAATGTCCTTTTGATGATAAAATACTAAGTAGAGTTGACATTTAAATTAGCATCTCTGCACATATTCCAGATACATAATGACATGGGTAAAAACAGCCAACACCTGTGGCACCAGGAGGGATCCAGTTCCCAGGGAGCTATGGCCAAAGGTCTGTCATCATCCCAAACCATTTATGTTTCAACCGATTGAAAATAGGCTCAGACAGCCAGAACCTGGCTGCCCCAGGATGTGCTTTGGGCTTACAAACCTTGGTTTTATACTTTGAGCTTCGTCCCTCCTGGGACTCATTTGGCTTCACAGAGCTGAGGTGTTTGCACTGACTCTAATATCCAGGGAAAGGAGGGATGAAAAGAAGAGAGAGCAAATAAACACACAAAGTCTCTTTGCTTCTAGAGCACAGGAGAATAAAAGGTCACTACAAGACCACAGAGTAATAATTTCTCAGCATTGTCTTTGAGTAATGTCTTCTTTTAAAAAGGTGTTCCCAATCTGCCCCACACCAAAATCCCCCCCAGCGTCTAGTCAAGAGCTGAAAATGCCATAACTGGTAAAATCAATGCTGTTACAAAGGAAATGTTTTTCTCCAGGCATTTTTTTTTGGTGGATCATGGCTAGGTGGTATAGAAGTGACTGTGTCTAATTACAGAGACAGGCCCTGCATAGCCTCAGCTCCTGCCTGTCCCCTTCCAAGCACTGCAGATGGATTATCTGCATGCCCTGCTGCAAGGTGAGGCATCAAGGCAGGGTTATGGAGCTTCACACTGCATCAATTTAAATGTGTTGTGTAGTACAGGAACTACCTCACCTTCTCCCAGCACAGTGTGGTTCATAAATATTATTAGGTATCAAGTGGGACTAAATGAATGGCCACAAATCAGCCAACTTTACCATGCTCTGGCATCTATCCTGTAAAGAGGTGTCCAACCCTTCGCTGCTGCCTGATTCACTTTGGAGTGTATTGATGTTATTTATGGCCTAGCAGCTTTAACCCTCATCAGACAAGGATACCCATACAGAGAGTTTCACATTTCAGCTTCCACTCTCTGTAAATCGGCTTGTTCAGTGAGTCAAGAAATCTCCCAGAGATTATTTCTGACTCCAGAAATCACCTTGCACAACCCTCCCTGGTAAACAAGGGGTGCCATTTGGAGAGGATCCTTCCAGGGCTATCTATGGGCAAGCCAAAAGGATCTTTGATTTCTTTTTTTTAATTTGAATCCAAGTTTGGCATCTTTCTGGCTGCCATTTCACTGATCCTTCCCTCAAGCAGACCCCTGAAGCTGAAAACCTGCTTAGCCTTTTTCTGCAACAGGCAGGGAGACAGCAGCAGCTGTCCAGTTTGAGAGAAAAGGCAGATTTCAGTCAACTCAGAGGAAGGAGGAAAAGTGGGAAATTCTGTTGCCAGTGAGTGTGACCTGGAAGTGGGGAAAGCATAGGAACATCAAAGTCAGATGGGTGAAAGCATCCAGTTCTGAGCCAATTATCATATTTTCTTAGATATAAATCTCTTCAGACAACCTAATTCCCAGCAAAACTAATGACACCTTAAAGTGTGTCCCTGGATAATCTGTGCCCACGCTGCTCCAAAGCTGGCAGAGGGTTTTAGTACTTTGTAGGGTAGCTGCAGGGAAACTGTGTCACCCACTGCTCTGTCTGCACATAACTCATGCTGCTGTGGAATAAGAGTTTCCATTTTAACAGGTTAAGCATGTAAAATATGTTCATTTCTCCACAACATCACAGTGCCTAGTATTTGAATATCATTCTGCTGATTTAGCATCCTGACCCTAAGCTGCTCCACAGTGGATTTAGTAAATACAGCAAAACGAAAAGAAGACTGTCATAAACCATTCAGTACAAATTGAATAGCTTGGTTAATCGCTGTGTAAGTGCAGTTTTATACAGCTGTCTGCTTCCCTGGATTGCACTGGAATAAAGCTGCAGTAGCAGATTTGACCTGTTCCTGTACTTCAGTTCCCTGCCTGTAAAAAAAAAAAACAAACCCAAGATAACATATTTCCCCAAGGCAAAGGGATGTGGAAAGATACTTAAACTTAAAATGATGATTGTCACATATTAGCTTGATAACAGGCTACACAGAAATCAGAAGAATGCAAAGAGTTGCTGAAGAAAAAGTAAACTGAAACAAAAAAAAATGAAACCATCCTACAACAGTCAAGAAATGTTGCTGTTGAGCTTGGGCTGCATGCACATGGGAGCAAGGGCTAAAGCATGACATCTTATTTTAATGAAATGACAGCTATCTTTTCTCTCTGCTCAGGAGAAAGAGTGGGAAATATTGCAGCTTGCTGTGGGATGTTATTCCTAAATATGAAGCTGCTGTGGGACACAATCCTGCACTTAGAATTGTATTAACACAGCAAAGAGGTATCTGGTTCAGCTCTGATCTTACTAAAGATGCCTGGTGACTTTGTTTCATTTCAAAGTTGATGCTGCAGATGTAAGAAATTAAGCAAATGCCCTTCTTTCTGCATTTCAGGTTTGATATCATGGCAGAAGTTTCTAGACAGGGCAGACATAGCTGGAAGATACCAGTGCGACAAGGTGGCGAAGGAGCAAGAGGAACTAATTGTGTGCAAAGGGAACAGGGATGTTTCTTGCAAAACTTCTCTGGAGAGTGATCTCATTAAAATATTTCTTTGAGTAAGTCTTGCACAGAAAGTCAGAGTGAAGTCATGGAGCGTGCTGGTGATGAGAAGCTGGAGAGGAGCATGAATACAAAGAAAACTGAAAAAAATCACACAGGAAGAACCACATGCCATTGAAGCTTGTCAAAATAATAAAAAAGGTTTACATTCTGAAGCATAAAATGACCTCATGCAGCTCAGGATGAGAAACGGGGATTTCTGTTCTGTGGTGTGAGTTTAAATGTGTGAGTCACTCCTGGACCGAGACAGTGGCCAAATGCAACCATGGAAGAGGCAAGTGTGACCTGCAACTACATCACTGCTGGTGACTGCTGAGCCCTCTCCTGGTGTGTGTGATATGATTCAGGTCATGCATGTTAACAAAAGGGGAAATCCAACAGGCAAAAGCGCAGAAAATGTATTCCATGAATTTATAAGATATTCTACTTCGTGCAAGAAGAGAATAAAATAAAATGTGACCACTTCTTCTGTTTAGTCGGGCAAAATGAAGTCTGAAAAGGATGAAATTGCAAATATCTCTTTGAGCATAAACAGCAGGGGAGAGGAAAGAACTATTTAAGTAAAAGAACAGACCTAGCAAAATAGAAAGTAGGTGTAAACTGCTCAGAAATTAATCCAGTCTGAAAATTGGAAGGAAAGGCTTCTACCAGCCAGAGCAGTGAGGTGCAGAAGCAACAGTCTGACAAACAGTGAGGAAAACCCAGCTGCTTTTAGCCTAGAGTTGATGGATAATGAAAAGAATGGAGTAAAGTGAGTATACTTCCATTTTTTAAAGGTAAGGAAAGGGCAAAGGAAAGGGAAGGAGCCCGTTCTCAAAACCGGGGTAACTTCATTTCTCAGAAGGGAACAAAAATATAAACACTCTCCTCTCCTCCTTAAATAGATAGTAGTGAAGTTTGAAAATAATAATGAAATAATCTTCCTGGCAAATAACAAACAAGTGGTTGTCAGACAAAACAGACTTGTTAAGAAGAAATAATTTAAAGCAAATGTAATCTTCCCTTATAACAGGCCTCTGAAGAAGAATGAATCTCAAATTATGTCAAGAAACACAGGCTGGCTGGGCTAGGCATTAGGATAAATAGCTTAATGATAGGTCAAGCATTTGAATTCATTATCTGGATAAGATGTGAAATGTCTTTTACACTGGTGATATTTAAAGATAGACCAGAAAAAATGAATGCCAGGGGCAACATGAGAGCAGTAGATCCTAAAGAAAGATCACATAACAAGATGAACAGAGTCTCAAAGTTCCTCTTTTTCTCTGTTTTCCAGGTTCTTGGAAAATGGTCTGTGTGATACAGCTTCTTGAGAATATGGGGAACTAGACTTGAGGTCCAAAGACCAAAGTTCACTTTGACATACACGTCATTCATACATAGACCTTACATACACTGCCCTGAATAAATCACAGAATCTTAAGGGTTGGAAGGGACCTTGAAAGATCATCCAGTCCAACCCCCCTGCCAGGGCAGGACCACCTAGAGTAGGTCACACAGCAACTCATCCAGGAGGATTTTTAATATCTCCAGAGAAGCAGATTCCACAACCCCTCAGAGCATCCTGTTCCAGTGCTCCCTCATCCTCACAGGGAAGAGGTTTTTCCTTATGCCTCCTATTCTTGCGGGGTCCCTTCCAATCCCTACTATTCTATGATTCTATGAATATGCAGCCACTGCTCTGAAACCACAAGGGTGGGGGAGTTATATCTTTTGGCAGGATTAATAAAAACTAGTTGTTCTTCAGCACTTTGTTGTGGAGATTATGCATCAAAAGGAAATACTTGTCAAAGGATTATGGTACTACAGAAAAATAACTGGTAGATTTCTTGGCTTATTAATTTTGCCATAAGGAACGTTTAGACTGTTTACGAGTAAGGAGACATTTATTTCTTTGTTAACAACTTTGTTTGCAAGTCAAAGGGCAGTTCCTGGAGACTACACCAAGCTAGAAGCTTTGCTTTATGATTTTTCCTCCCAAACCAACCTCTTGTGAATGGAAATAAGCAGATAAATGAGTCAACATACATAATTTAGAACATTTGCTTTAACACTGGTGAATTCCAGACTCATTCTTTTTCTCTCCTTCTAACTGAATACTGATTATCTGACCTTTCTCATGTGAACAGAGTGTGATAGCTTTTGACCCACCACAGAAGGAGCTGATTTATCAGAGCAACACTGCCTGTAGTCTCTCTCATCACTGCTCTCTCTGCTTTCAGAGGTTCACTCTTTGCAGCAGTTGTGGGCAACTGCACTCTTTCGACTACGGGGGTGGTTTTGCAATAATCCTGTGCATCTGTAGTTATCAAACTTTCAGAAAGGTGACAAATGCCATCTGACTCCCTTCTGTCTCCATAGTCCTGTACCAGCAGGGGAAAGGCAATACCTTTTCAAAGCCTAACTTGTGAAGGGAAGGATTTGGAGCAGCATCTCCTTATTTACCTAATTCTCTTCCATCACCTCCCCTACAAATGTAATTCTTTGGTATAATCAAAACAAGGAAACTGAAACAAACAACTTCACAGTGTGACTATAACCTATTTAAGTCATTTTAAAGCCAGCAGATGTTTTATAGCCTAAGATTTTCAGCACTGTGCTTTTACAGACTTCTGCTATTCAGCAGGAAGCTCAAAGTAGGTCAGGGGCTGTGGACAATTAAAACTTAAAACATTTCATTATCAGTCACCAGGCCTCCAGGTCATTCTGATGCTTAAATGCACCTTCTGTCACTATTCACTCAAGGCAGGTCAAACTGTGATGTACTCTGCTCCAAGTCTTCAGAGCCAGTAAGCCATGGTTTGCTGGCAATGGCCAATTCTTTCAAAAAGGCAGAAAGAAACTACCTGATCCCTTAGCTTAGCAGACTCCATCCTCTGTACCAGATCTGAGAGATGTTCCAGAATGTTGCTTCTCTTCAGTGCCTGTCCAGACCTACCAGTAACACTGGGAGCATCAGCAGTTCTTTGGGTAGTATCGTCCTCTTCATTTCACAGGTTGCAGATGAATCCACGTCACTTCACCTCTTACAAGTTGCAGCATCAACTTTTAGAGTCTCTCCTGCCTGAGCATTTCATGATGTATTGGCACCTCTTATAGGGAAATTTCCAGGCTGAATGAAGGAACATTTGTTGAGGCCATTCATGAGGCTCAGGTCAAACACTACTGAAAGGAGGATGGTTCCCCTGGCATTGGTGTGCCACAGACAATATAGTTTGTCCCACCAGTGTAGGGTGATTTTCTGATTCTGAATGAAGTGAAATGAGGAACAATTTTCCCACTCAAACTCAAAATTCAGCTGAAAAGAGCTAACTTCTTAAAGAGCTTGTTA
The DNA here is from genome assembly GCF_028858725.1 of Colius striatus. Taxonomy (NCBI): domain Eukaryota; kingdom Metazoa; phylum Chordata; class Aves; order Coliiformes; family Coliidae; genus Colius; species Colius striatus. Next base: position 94,472,652 of record NC_084761.1, on the reverse strand, counting down.
TTTCCCTCATTTTCCCCATAACTTTCTCTGCTGAGTACCCTTTTCATTTATCTTTGTTGTTGCCTCACTGCAGTGTTACAAATTGCTGTGACCACAGTCTGGTTTATAAATTTCTATGTGGATCTTGCTGCTTTTCTACAAGTGAAACAGTTGGTATAAGACAACTTACTTGACATGTGTTGTTAAAAACAGAGCTGAACTACTACATTTAGCTATGAATCCTTGAGCAAATTTCCACCAATGTCAGTGTTTCGACATGAAAGGTTTAATTGGTTTTTCTGTTGTTTATAGCCTTTCTCAACTCATCAGATATCAGCCACAGCTCACAGAGGATGAGCCCAGTCTAATGGTGGTTTTCTAGAACTGTGATCCAGCACATGCTTGTTTTGTGTTTCTCAGTACAAATCTGGGTTAAACAGCTTCCCCAGTTCAGAGACTGCAATTACTTTTCTCCACTTTATGTTGACCTGGGCCATCTGTGCAAGGTTTCTTTTTGTCTTTCCAAAATATTTACTCAATTAATTACCTCCAGGTTCTTCAGGATCCTCTTACATGATCCCAGGACATGGCTAGGTGCTGATACCTCATACACTTGGTCAGGTAAATTGAAGTTGAAGCCTGAGATCTACTGCAGAGGACTAGGAAATGTTTAGTGACCTATGATGGGAGATCTGGTTATAATATTGACATTCTCGGTTCATAAAGTATTTACTGTGATTACATGGGACGGATTCAATGCCAAACGTATTTTCAAGACCTATATTCCTTATTGTCCTTTAATCTGCTCATGGGATCAGCATTTGTGTCAACTGGTAAATGCAGGACTTGGATCTCAGTCTAAACTTTGGGAAACTGACTTTCTTAATGTTTTGTTGGAAACTTAGAAGAACATCAACTACGATGAATACTAGAATAAGCTGTCTCAGCTGGAGTCACTGTCAAGGCTTGGATAGCAGATGTGTGGAACTGTGGAAGTTAAGGAATAAAATTAATGTTGTATTTGAATCTGTTCTAGGCAGTTGAAACGCTATCAACACCTAGTACTTACTTTCTCATTATCACAGAACCATCGAATGGTTGAGGCTAGAAGGGATATCTGGACATCATCTTGTCCAGCTCCCTGCTCGAGCAGGATCATCCAGAGCCAGCTGCCCATCATCATGGGAGGTAGTTTCTGAAGTAGTGGCTTTTGGTTTTAGGAGTTCTAACAGGGACGTGGAATCAGTCAGGTGCAAATAAGAGTTCAGTCAGATCAATGGCACTTGCAATGACCCACAAACCAGTTCCTAGAGTTCAAAAACACACAAAGCACTGATTGACTTTAGCAATGACCTCAAGATGTAGAAAGGGAAGCATAATCCTGCTTCAAATGTTACAGGCTTCGGTATGTTGCCCACATGCAGTGAACACCAAAGTAAACTCTTTTGTTTGCCATGTCATATTTAATGTAAATACCAAATACTACTTGTTTCAGTACTTGCTGGTACTCTGCAGCTAAGTCTGTAATTTTATGTTCTAAACCAACTGATTCAGAATTTATGAGTAGGTTTTTAGTAATGATCGGCCAAGTGTGAAATTATTGCACTGGCTGTTTAAATAAAAGAGGAGTGATTGTTGTGACCCTGTACTTCATGCTTTAACTCAGCCTCCTTCACTGCCTTTTCAATAGAGGAGGGGAGCATGGAATGGAGTGCAGAGAGAGGTGATGCTGTCTGTAATTTCTCCCCCAGGCTCCCTCCTGGTATTTGAATTTCAGTCCCTTGGTTTTAAAAGGTCACTTAGTAAAAAGAGCATGCCACATTATTCATTCCTCTCCTCCTCCTTGCCCCATCCTCTCTCCTGCTTTTGGGGAGAGATTAGCAGCCAATGTCAGTTTAAAAATAGTGCCTGAATCTAAAATGGAACTATTGACTCTCCTTTCATTCACTGTGGTCTTGTCTTGTGTTACAGGGAGATTATTCCTGAAAAACAGATATTATCACCCCATCTCTCTGAGCCCTTTCCCAGAATCTGCTACACTCTACCCTGTGTGCACAGGGGTAAAAATCACTAGGAGCCCTAAAACTGGACTTCACACGATCCACAGGCAAAATAATTCCCTTGCTTATTATCCTTTGTTTCCAGCCAATTCTAGAAAAAATGGCAAGCTTATTGAAAACCCTGTCCAACACACGAGAGATGCAGCCAAGGTATAGTAAGAGAAAGATGTTGGCTCAGCTAGAGAAGTCTATCTCACTATAGTACCCAGACAAAAACCAATAGATGCATCTTTATTGGTTTTGAGTCACATCAGAGAACGGACTCCAGCTCCTAATCCCACCGGTGTTGTCTGTTTCACGTCTACGCTACTCATAGCATCATCATCCAGAGTACACTGGCTACATTCACACTACATCCTGGAACCCTTCTGAGCCCTTGGTGGTATCCCTGTAATGCTGATCCATAATTGCTATCTGCCTTTCATCTCAAAATTCTCAAAATAACTGGAAGGCTGTGTTCACAGTGAGGCTTTCATAGCATGATGTCAGTCACAATTGTTTGTCGCCACTCTGACACAAGACAGGAGTGTGTTTATGGAAAAGGAGCAAGGTCATGCTGGGACTATAGTGCAGGATTGCATAGGACACAAGAAGTCAGAGTAACTCCATCTTTGCCTAAGATGTGTGTTTTCTATTGACAGGATATCATGGTCATTCTTACAAAAGGCAAAAATGAGGTTTTCAAAATCCACCTGGATGCATTCATCTGTGACTTGACCTAGGCAGACCTGCTAGAGCAAGGGTGTTGGACTAGATTATCTTTAGAGGCCCCTTCCAACTCTACCATTCTGTGATTCTATGATTCCATGATATAGTCAGTATATTCCAGTCAGGATATACCAGAGGACAAAAACCATATGGTCCTGCTATTATTTATACTCATTACTCTCTAACAGTAGAATTAGCACATGTGTGTTACTAAGAGCCAACGTATCTGTGGCAGCACATCAAAATGGTTTTGTTCATCTGGTCATCTTGTGCCTCACTGTTATTAGCTTCTTTAAGTATCTTTTAGCAACCAGTATCATTCAGTGAGCAAGGCTGTCTGTATTTTAAGATAGTTTCATTATTTCTTTCCTATATAGTCTAAGCTGTAATATGCTCACTTGGAAAGACTCTAGTTGGACATAAATCAGGAAATGCTTCCAGAAAAAAAACACCATTTCTGCTTTCTTGTCATCAGTTCTTTATTGTAATCCTTATTTGTTGCAGTTCCCTGCAGCAATTTCTTTACTAGGATTGCTTTCTGGTGAACCTTTTCTGGTGAACTTCAGCTGCTACAGAAGTCTCTTATCACATCTGCCTTCCTGTGTCACTTTGCACACTTCTCACCCAAAGCTGACAGGAGAGTGAGGGTTCTAAATTTTGCCTGCTTTTCATCCATTCCTCTTCTTTTGTCTGTACAGTGCTGGGAAATGCTCAAATTTTATATTCTTCACAAATAACGTAGTGCCCAGCCCAAAGCCTGTTAATCTAATGGAGAGTATTATCACTTTTAATGGACCCATTTGATATTCTGCAAAGAAACAGCCCTGATCTTCACTCATGCTGACTTCAGCACACATAAATCGATGTGCAACAGCAGAGGATTTAAATTTTAGAGAACATGGAGTATGAACAGGGCACTGCCTCTGTCTGTCCACCACATATAACATGACCACGATGTTGCCAGTTTCTTTTGCCTGCTGTCTCCAGAAACAAAAAGGACAGCTGCACTGCAATCACAATAGACAGAGAGCAAAGGGAAGGTGGTGAATATACCAAGACAAGCCAAATGGATACAGCTCCAGCACTTATATCCACAGAAATTGCTATTCCTTTGGAGCAATAGGTGCATTAAATTTGCCTTTCAGGCTGGATTTTAGGCTAAAGGGAAGTCAGTTTCTTCTTAAGTGCAGATCTAAGCTCATTTGGTGTACGAGAGACATATTCCCAAATAAATATTTGTCTTCTTTAAGGGTGCAATTCCACAGTCTGTTTCTTCTTCTCAAGGTACTGGATGCTGGGGAAAGGCTTGTCTCAACAGCCTTCTGCCTAGACCAGTTATTCCTTTCTCTTTCATTTTGTCATTGCTAGATTTTCTTTGATTGCTCAGTGTGCAAGAAACTGAGATGGCTGATACTAAACTAAAAAAAAAATCTGCAAAAACAACCCAAAAATACCAAAAATAGCCCCAAAACACTGGGGTTAATTCTCTGACAGCTCAATTCTGTGTTCAGATTCCTCATGAAAATGAGCTCTAGCACAAGGGAGTGGGCAGGATTGTACAGCCAAAGGGAGGAAGGGGAATAGGATCATTTATTTTCTGCAACAACTGAGACTAATGTATTAGGGGGACTGTAAGTGTCCTAGAGCAGATGAGATAAATCCCCCTCTGGAAACACTTTCTCTTTAATGACTACAGAGAAAGCCCACAGACTGTTTCAGCTTGAACAATTACTTCTTCAATGTCTGCAATGAGATAAAATGGGTCCCACACGTGAGAAAGGAGATTTCCAGGGCACAGAACCACATACTCATCAAAGCTGTGCAAAACCACTGCTTCAGATTGCATGTAACCCAGAAAACTAACCCATCTGATCCCCTTTGGTTTGTTTCATAATTCTGGGGCTTGGACCAGCTAGAACCAGCAAGTTTGCTCCTGAACATAAAATAACCCTCATAATTGTAACAGCTCCAATTGCAGGTAACGAAGGGCTAAGAATACAATATGTCCCTGTTATATCTACTGAAAAGTTGGTGTGAAAGGATGGGCTTTATTAGTGTGGCAGGAAACCAGGCAGAAATGGGTCAATTATTTCACAAAAAAAAGAAGAAAAGACTTTTTTCTCCTGAGTTTTCCCCTTCTCACTGGACTTTTGTAAGGAGCTGCTCACTCTGAACCAGAGGCAAAGCTCAGCCTGCCAGAAGACCTTCTGCCTGCTAAGTCTATGGAGACATAGAAGAGACATCACCAGAATAGCAATGATAGTGCTATAAAGGCTTTCAGCGTTTCTTTCTGAAGTAAATGCATGCCTGCTTTTTGAAGCCAGGAGAAAAGTGCAAAAGTGTTTTAGGGGTCTTTGTGAACAAGCAGAGGCCAGGAACTTGAGTATCACGAAAAAGGGCTCCTAAGAAATCTGAGAGATGTTCAGAGGCCAGGGAATCAACTCCCTCTCCCCATTCTCCAGGCTGCAAGTAGAACAGATGCTACCAGGGGGATATAACTAGCAACTGGTATAGCAGTCTATTAGATAATGTAGAGGATGAAGTGTGCCAAAGAGTTTAGTGATCTGAGTCAAGAGCAATGGGAGCAGAGGGAGGAAGGGCAGACAGAAATTGAAATATGTACCCTAAACTCAGGCTACATTTGAGTTGTTTAACTGAAAAAGCTTATAGTGTGCATTTTTTTTTTGCAGGTAACACTATGCACAGATACTGATTCAGAGGTTGCTTCATTATCCACAATACTTTGGTGATCCCCCCTAGGCTTTAACATCCTAAACATATTCAAATCCACAGACAGACATGTCACCCCTCAGCCCTGACCCAGTATAGGTTCAAAGGGACTAGAGGACATACAAAATACACAGAACAAGGGAATGGATCTCAGTAATTGTACTTTCCCTTACCTTGGCCCCTTAAATCCTTTCCTTATTAAAAGACATCTTAAGCTGTGTTTCTTATCCTGAGACATTTTGGTCTATCAGCTTCAGGCCTCATGAGATGTGCATGATTGTCCTTTCTTTCCCCTCATCCAAAACTGTTTCATTTTCTAAGAAATCTAGCTGGTTACAAGTATTTCAAAGGGAAATTTAAAAGGAAAAAATAAGCAAAATTTACACTTCCATAGTAATTGTTAGGGGGAAAGGCATTGGAAGAGAGTACTGGAAATATGAAAGAAGAATGAACCCTGAAATAGGCACTATTAATCTTAGGATTTGCAATTTAGGATTGATTTAGAGATGCCTGACTTAGAAGAGATCCTCATGAGGACGTGTGTTCAAGGCTGAAGTAGCATATTTCTTAATAACTTGGGGTTGTCATAGGACAGTTGGATGAAATTCAGACTGGATCTAGTCAGGGTTAAATACTCCCAATGCAGTGAGTTAACTCCACCCTAATAGATGGCATCACTACAAATGAGTTGAAGAGGAAGGTGGCATGATAAAGAAAGAAGGCTAGGACATGGAGTGGTGAAAACTACTTGTTTCAATAGATTAACCCCAAACTTCAGTGTTAAAAATGAGGGAATAGTGAAACTGATAAACAAAGGTGACTTGTGCCAGCCTGGGCTGTTTATCCTCTCTTTTAGAAGGAAATAGGATGGACGGAATGGTTAACTTCTTTCTCCATGGAAGACTTCAGAAGCAATTAGTTGTTTAACAATATTATCCTCAGCAGAGACAGCTGGTGGATTCCTGTTAGGCTTGTTTCATGCAGACACTGAGAGTATTTACAATGCAACAGGGAAGAAGTCAGTCCCAAGACTGACTCTTCCTACAGCCCAGTAGCAGTACCCCAGAAATAGTACTGATAGCAAACGGCAGCCAGGAATTCTCCTAGAAGCGTGGGCTTCTCAGAGCAACAGTTATTTTAGGAGATCCCTAAACAAAGAGGGCTAATGCAGGGGAAAAAAATCAGACACACTCAGTAATTTATTGTACATTCAGGTATTGTATGAGTTTAGTTCAGGAAAATTGGCACTCCTGAAGGGACTGGAATCAGTAAAGTCATCTGTAAAGCCACGTTTGGGAGAGATTGGTTCCCACAGCTTACAGGAGTCTGAAATACTCCACAGGAGTTCGTTTCCTGAGGACAAATATAATTCATTACCCAGATATCTAGCCCTAAAATTTCTTGGTCTAACTCCATTTCTCCTTTTCAGTGAAGATTTGAATCTGATGGAATTACATTGTCACAGGAAAGGGGCTTCAGACTAACTGCTTTCTTGGTGCTAAATGATAAAGGGATTCTGCCTTTTCCATCTACTTCAAAAACATCTGATCCATAACTGGCAGAAGTCAAAAGGGAGTTTTTCCATGGACTTCAACAGATGTTGGATCATAACATTCCCAGGAACTGGAGCACTTCACTCATTTACCAACCACTTTCTTATGACAGATAAAGGAACTGCAAACGTCTGAATTTATGGTAAAAGTCCTCACCAGCCATAAAATGCAGATAACTGTAGCTGCTATAAAGTCACTGCAGCTCAAGTTGAGATTGTTGTTTTGGGGGAAATAATCTCAGTGTTGTCTTTAGCCATTTCATGTTTTAAAATTATGGTTATTTTCCCTCTTTTTCTTTCATAAACAAGAAAGCAGTTGTTCTGTAATAGGCTTCCTAACAAGTAAGTAGATCAAGGTAAAATGAAAGTTAAATATTGCTCCATTCCCTAGGCACTGTTATTTGAATGTTCCCAGCATTACTAATGACAAAATACCTTGGAGTGAAATAACAGCAGTTTATCTGATATCAAGGAGGGTTGTTTTTTCCTTGCTTGCCTCACTTAATGGTGAATTGTACAAAGTAATGGGGAATAATAAAGGATAGGTCCTGCTAAGTGGGGATTGCTTACAGTCCAGAAGCAGAGTGAGCAGCTCAGAGCAAGGACAAGGGTTCAGAGAGAAGCTCTGCACATGTTTTGGCCCTGTTACCTGAATGCATTCATGTTCTTAGGAAAAAGTCTCAGGGTTATATCTCTATAGGACCCTGTTAAAGTATTTTTCAGCTCAGGATAAGGCTACGAGGGCAATGGATGATGCTGACCAACTACCAGCTAGGACAGCAGAAATCACCCTTCTCCTTTCCCTCTGAATTGTGGAGGCAGAGGAAAGAAAACAAAATCCTAAATCCATTTATATCTAAGATATGTCTGCAATAAGAGATATTTTTAAGTCCATGTCTGCCTGATTTAGAAGGAAGAAATGACTCTGTCTTCCATCTTCCCGGGCAGCTGTTCAGCAGGCTGCCAACACAGCCCGCAACAAGATTTCCTTCGTCTCCCTAGCTCAGCTTGTTCCAGCGACTGTAAGAATTAAATATTAATTGAACCAAAGAGACCTGTGAGAGAGAAAGAGAGAAAGAAAGAATAAGCAAGGCTTTCTGGAACAGTTCCAGCCTGGGAAAGGGTGAGGGAGGGCTCGCAGGGGCTGGCCGAGCCTTGCCTGCAGCAGCAAACCTGGGTCCACATCCCTGCTCGTACATGCTTCTGCAAAAATAACATCTGTAAGGGTGAGCAGAGCAAAAGCTTTGCCACCTAGCAGCTGAATAAAATGTGAAATCATTGTGTCCAGGGAAAATGCTCAAAGGCAAGAGGGGATGTTGATTAGCATGGCTCCTGGGCTTACAGATAGATTACCATGAAATGCTGCCTGCTCTCTGCAGGACTACTCTGCTTCTGGCCAGTGATATCTGAGACAGAGTGCCCTCCTCACTGAAGTACTGCAGAAATGCAACTGACTCACACTACTGCAAAATATTTTAGGACTGGAATAAAAGAGAGGGGAAAAAAAAGTTTCATCTGAGTGAAACATCAAAGAATGGCAAAGATGTAAAAGTCCAAGAGTAATCAGCACTGGGATAGGGAAGAGTTTTTCCTCTAGAAGGCACTGCCACTATTGTGCAAGGAGATCTGGCCATCTCGTTACATTGTACATTCATAACTCCTGGCAAAGAAATATTTTGGAGCTCATAGACAGTCTAGGCAGCAAAATAAAGGCTTAGTTCTGGCAAGTTAGACCCTGGATTCAGTGCCACAGGTAATAGAATCACCAACAGTCACCTGGGTAAAAAGACAAGCAAGGCAACTAGTTCATATTTTAGTGTGTGAACTATCTGGCAATTAGTTCACACTGCTATGTATCCAGCATAGCATGAAACACAAGATGGATTGTGAGTTTACCTCTGGGGGATGGAGTCAAATTTTTGTTACACCATGAATAAAGCTATACACTGCTATATCTTCCAGGATCAGGTAGAAAGGGTATTTAGGGAATAGTCTTGATTTTATCCAAGATTTTTTTCATCTGGATTGTGGGAGCACTACTAAAGAGAGGCTACCCCATAAAAGAGGTTGGGTATATGACAAAGTCTTACTATTTGTCAGGGATTTATCACAGTTTCAGGAAATGAGAGCTAAGAGTAACTTCGTACCAGTATCATTGCATTTGATATGTGCATTTTGACTGTAAAACAGCAAGAAACGTTGCCAGTAGCATGAAAGCTCACAGACTCATAACTACAGCAGCTGCTGCCTTTACCACAGCACTAACAACAGAAAACAAATTGTGTGCACAGAAGTTAAAAATGCAATAGGAAAGTTGATTTTACTTTTGCACAGTTTGTAGCTAAAGCTGAAGAAATTTAGAGGATGTCTTGTTCTACCAACTGTTATTTATGGCATCTGCGAATGAATGAAATATCCTCTGCACTAATCCCTTCTGGAAATACAAGGCTTTCCTGTGCCTTATGTCTTTTTAAAACTTAAAATACAAAACAGAAACCACAGAAAAATATATGGACAAACATAAATATGAGAGTTTCTTTCCTTCGATGCATCCATGCTGCATCAGTATCTATAAATTTATGTTATAGCTCTACTGCCACCAAGTGATAGAAAGATTTTTTAGTGAAGATATCAAAAAACCCCAGTCTGTGTAATTTTCAAGAGCTACAGAGCTTTTACATAGAACTGAGGCATATTTACTATTCCTCCCTATCTCTTCCCCATGCATGGTATCTATGGTTACCCATGGGAAACCAAAAACCTCTTGCTGAACTTCAACCCGAGAAAAGGCAAGGAGACTAATTAAAGTACATATCAAGATTTAATTACAATTTGTGGGTAGCATAGATTAAAAACATCCATGTGCATGAACTTTTTTAACTCTTGCCTCACTTGATGTGTAGGGAGCAATAAGAGTAACTCTTTGTTGCTACTAGTAAGCTACTATAGCTCAAGAACTCTCTGTCTGCCATTTTCCTTTCCTTGGCTGCTTGGTAGTGAGTCTCTACTGCAAAATATGGGCTGTTTCAGCAGAGTAGAGGTGGAAGACTGAAGAACAGTCTCATGTAGCCTTTCAGTACTTTAATAGAGATTTGGTCCAGCACTTGAGTGACAATAAATCCAGACAATGTCACAGGCTTGGGGCAGGCTGACTGGAAAGCTATCAGGCAGAGAAGTGTTGGTCAACAGCAGCTGAACATGAGCCAGCACTGTTCCCAGGTGGCCAAGAAGGCCAATGGCTTGTAACAGGAATAGTGTGACCAGCAGGACCAGGGCAGCTATTGTTCCCCTGTCCTTGGTGCTGATGAGGCTGCAGTTGGAGTGCTGTGTTCAGTTCTGGGCCACTCACTCCCAGAAGGACACTGAGGGGCTGGAGCATGTCCAGAGATGCACAGCAGACCTGGGGAAGGGTCTGGAGCACAAGTCTTGTGAGGAGCACCTGAGGGAACTGGGAGTGTTGAGTCTGGAAGAGGCTGAGGGGAGACATGATGGCAAGGTGAAGATCAGTCGCTTCTCCCAAGATACAAGTGACAAGACAAGAGGAAATGCCCTCAAGTTGCCCCATGGGAGGTTTAGATTGGGAAAAAATCCTTCATCAGAAAGGATTATTGTCACAGGCTGCCCAGGGAAGTGGTTGAGTCTCCATCCCTGGAAACATTTGAAAGTTGTGTAGATGTGGCCCTTAGGACATGGTCTACTGGGGGACATGGCAGTGTGAGGTTCACAGTTATACTCAGTGATCTTAAAGGTCTTTTCCAGAATTCTGTGATTCTGTGAAAATAAAGATGGGGAAAGACTTTTTAGTAGGGCCTGCAGCAACAGGACAAGGGGCAACGGTTTTAAATATAAAGAAGGTGGATTCAAACCAAATACAAGGAAGATATTTATTACAATGAAGGTGGTGAAACACTGTAAGAGGTTGCCCAGGGAAGTGGTAGATGCCCCATTCCTGGAAACAGTCAAGGTCAAGTTGGACCAGCCTCTGAGCAACTTGATCCACTTATGACTCCACATCCATAGTGGAAGATGTCCCTGCTCATTGAAGGAAGGTTGGACTACATGACCTTCAAAAGTTGCTTCTAACTCAAACTATTTTATGATTCTATGACTTGATCTAGAGTAGGTTACATCTAGAGCAGTTTCCTTAAAAACTACAGGACATCATGATGAAACCTAAGGAACACTAAGGGTCATATCTGGGACATTTTCTTCTGACGGGGTCTTACAAAATGGGGGATTTTCCCTTGAGAGAGTCACCAGTTAAGAAAGTTAGCTCTCTGAGATCATTCCCACAAAGATATGTCTGTGCTGCAGTCCTTCTCTTTGCACTTTACTGCCTAACCTTTTCAGTGACTACAAAACAGCTGCCACCAGAAATGCCTGTCATGGACCCTCCAACCTTCACAATGATTCTGGAGTTTGCCAGTGACAGGGAAGGTAAACTGCTGACTCCTAACACACCACCTCTCTGCACACACATGGGAAAAAGTAGGTTTTTTGGGGTACCAAAAAGCATCTTTGTCTTAGAAATGTCCTTTCTCTTCTTGAACCTGATTAAAAGATCTTGAGATCTTGCTGCACTTCGTGCTAGTGTAGATCTATAGGATCTGACTCCACTCATCCCAGAGAAGCTATGGGAGAATGAGCTGGGACCAGGCAGCTGCTTGTGATTAAATTTAAGAGACCTGCTCTCCCTAATAGCAATGGCTCACGTCTGACATGTCTGGTTGTGAATAAAAACAGTAAGGTCAATTCTGCCTGTTGCACTCTTCTGCAAGGCAGCTTTTCAAGACTCAGCACACACCACCTGAAACACACATTCAGTTGAAAACTGTGTGGTCCTATTTCTGGAAACTGCAAATATCTGTACTCAATGCAAATATCTCTGCTCAATACAAAAACAATACAAGTCAGAGATTGCTTGAAGCTGAGTATCTCAAAGCAGCCTTTTACAGACACAACCTCAAGCCTGAATAAGACTAAAAAGATGTATTTCACAAGTGTTTTTTTCTGCTTAGTTGTGAAGACATGGAGTACTACTATAAAGGAGCTCAGCACGGGCTACATTGTATGGAAGGGAAAGGAAGGCTGTTCACAGAGACACAAAAAAGCCCTTGAGTTCAGGGTCCAGATCCTAAATGGTCAGGGTTAGGTTCTTTCTTTGTAATGCATTTTGAATTCCCATGGAACAAAAGACACAACACAAAAGCACAGAGCCTGGACAGCCAGTCAGACTGTATGGCAGAAATAAATCACAAGAAGTTCTAATGACTCAGAGTCCTTTGAGTGATGAATGGCAAAAACAGCATTTGCCATCTAGTAGAATCCAATAGTCTTCTAAAGCCAAAGCAGAACTGACAAGACCTGAGATAACCACTTTGGGAGACATAAAGGGGAAAAAAAATGTCCTAATAAAACAGAAGGACCAATAATGGACTTGGGATATTTGTTCCAATTGCCCTGAATTTTGTTTGGAGCACAGCATCATCTGAAGAGACATTTATGGACTAAGGCAGCTGAATATCAGGTCTGCCTGTCATTCCTCGATCAAAATAAATGGAGAAGGGAAACAATGTGAACAAAGGATAAAAAAGAAGGATGGAGACAGCACAAGGCAGCAAACAAGAATGTTATTTCACAGTTTTTTCCCCTCCTTTATTTTTTATTTATTTTCTGTGAGCTCCTGTCACAAGCCAACAATGATTTTTCATGGGCTGGGAGATACTATACACCTGAAAGGTCTGAATGGAGAGAAATATATACAAATATATATATATATCTATCTGTTTTAGGTAATTTACTTCTAACAGTCAGTGACTTCCAGAAAGGCCATTTCTGTGCCAGCAATGTAGCCTTTTCTTTGGAGTGCAGTAAGTTAGACAGGAGAATAAAAGTTCAATTAAGAGCCTGCTTGCCTGTGACTGATAATGGTTTTGACATTTGCAGAGTCTCCCGACAACAATGCCTGAGCAAAGTAGGGGAAAGGAAATCAAAGAACGAGTTCTTTGCAGATGGCAATGAGAGGGTTTAAACAACTGAAGTTTTGCACTCAGGTCTTCAGAAACAATCCTTCCCACCATGCAAGATTGTGCCAAACGTCTCAGCTTTCCAAGGAGCTGTGTTGTCCTTTCTGAATAAAATCAGCAGCTTTGTGGGAGTCTACTTGGAAGCTGTTAAATAAAGTGAAATGTTTATTTCACTTGAGCAAGTGCCCTGATCACCACCACTGCCATTGATCACAAACACGGAGGTAACTGTAAGGAGAGGAAGGAAATGGCTGGCTGACTGCCAGCCTAAGCTTTGCTTTTGATCCTGTCAATTAAAGTACTATCCTTCTAATCTGAGGAAGATCAGGACAGGCTTCCAGAACACTGTACATAAAAGCTCTCCCAACCCAAGCTCTTGACTGAGGCATTTGGGACAGACAGTGTTGTTTACTCTCTTCTATCAGGTTATGGTCGTATTTTCAGGCACAATTAAGATTAAATCAAGTTCAGTGGCATTACCTGCCTGGGATAAAACTGGTGCCTCCTCTTTCAATCTGGTTGCCCTGCTGCTTTAGCAAATGTCTTGACTGAAAATGTGCATTCTTGACAGAAAATGTCCAAACCTCATCCACTGGCCTTTAAGAAAAATTGAGGTTTTAGTGCCTCCTTTGCATACAAAGAATTGACATGAAACACACTTCTGTTTGCACTGAGAACTGCAGGGAGAGGAGAGAAAAGAAAGTTCAGGTTTAAAACTCAGCTTAATGGATCAGAAGAAACCAGAATTAGAGTCCTTTCCATATTCAGACTCCTGAACAAACATGAATTACTCCAGCTGACAGCCTCAGAGGTAGGCACAGAGCAGCAATATGTGGGAGACTGCGTGGGCAGAGTAATCAAACGACCTGCTAAAGCACAGAAGGGTGTCCTAACATATCACATCAGAGATCCAGCTAGCTTAATGTGACCATTGTAAGGATCAAGTCCAGGTCACTTCAGAGGTAAGTACAGGCACAGGGATGTGTGCTATTCCCTGGAGTTATTTCACCTTTCTTGACAATATCTAAAGGTATACTGCCAGTGCATCTCTGTGTTCCTCAGACAATGACCTCCTCTTAGCCTGTAATGCAATTCTGCTCATAAGAGCCTTGTAGAGTAGAAGAGTTCACCCCTTTCCATACTGAAGCAGAGAAATCTGCAACAGTGACTGATATCCCATGCTGTATTTCAGCAGGGTGACTATCCTCACATTGTGGTTTATGCATCCAGGCAGCAAGGTTTATACTGCCTTTGAAACTTTATGAGAGGTCCTGGTTCCTAACATGATGTTTCCCTCGAGTGTGATGCAGTTGATAAGCAAGGAGAGGAGACCTGCTGTTGCAACACGTCAGAGAAATTTGCCACTAGCTCAAGAGCTTCAGGCTGGTAGTTTTGGATGCAAAGAGACAGGCTTCCAGTCTCAGATGCAGAGAACACGATTATTTTACTGTTTATAGCTCATTAATTTATCACTCCAGGCCTCTATAGAGAGTATTTTTCCATGTCTGTCTTTCATGTGACATTTCACAACTTTACATAATAGAGCAATTTTGGAAAGAGAAAGCAGCACCATCAACCTGTCAAACCTTTTTTAGCCAGTGGATGGATTCAAATCAACAAAACATGAGTGAATCTGTATAAACTCCATCTCATCCAGCTGACACAGCCATACTGTTTTGACCTCTCTCTTATTTGCTTCCCAGTCTCTGTCATCCAAAGATGTTTAGAGAACTCCTTAAGAGGATTTAGAGAGAGTGAAAATGAGAGTCCTTAAACACACAAAAACAGTGTTCATCTGTTATCATTAAAAAAGATATTTTCAGGGGTATTAAGAAGAGTGTGTAGAAGAATTAAGCTTTCCCTTTTGCCTCTGTGAAGAGGATCTTTGCTTCCAAAGGGCTACCAAAAAGGACAGACAAGACTCTGAAAATTCAGAACCAACGCTACCCATTCTAGTAGGATCTTATTTTCTCTCTCTAGTTTTTTTTTCAAAGCAGTAATTATTCCCTGTAAATGAAATACACAAATATTCACAACACTGATTGTGTCCATGTTGGAAAGGAAACTTGCTCAAGGTAAGACTGACAGTCTAGCTTGTTATGCAAGCAGAAACACAACACTAGGCAGTTGAAAACCTGCCTGCATATCCTTTCTTTCAAAAAAGAAAGACCAAAACAAAACAAAATGGCAATTTGAGCAAAACCAAGGTGCTATATTTTGGGGTGTGCCTGTATATGTTTATCTTTTAATTTGAATTGTACCCATCATGTACTGTTACCAAAGTAAAAATCCACATCTTGGGTAACAGCAGGTGGAATTTCTATTTTAGCATAATTTTAACTGAATGAAGAGAAGATAGATAAACAGAGTCCAACTTGAAGTTCTGCAGAACAATTCAACAAACAAATAGAAAAGGAGGACTGATGTCTTCTGGTAATTATGCAGAGGTAAGCTGTTTCAAGAATAAGGTTAGACATTGGAGGATGAATGTCCTCTGGGCTTTCACCTTGACTTCTGCCAGTGGCTAATAGGCTATTTCAAGTGAATATAAGAATGAGGTAGGAAGGTAGGTAGCGATCCTACCCCAGCCATGCTCTTCCAGCTTCAGTGACCTGGTGGCTTTCTGGCTTACAGAAATGTCTTTGCATCTTTTTCTTCATAACTTCATCCAATTGTTCTTTGAAGCCATCAGAAAGTTTGGTACCTCAAACATCCAAAGGTCAGACAATGGGTTTCATCTTTTGACAATATATTTTATGGAGACACATTACCTATTGCTGTCACCTGATGCCTCATTTGGTGTTTCATATTATTAATGTTATAAGAAACAATGAACAAAGAGAGGGCATCCAAAGGTGGTTGGGAAAGAAGTATGAAAGAACAAAAAATAAGAGGAAGACATGAACGCAGAGGTCTAAGAAAAGTCAGTCAAGCTGCTGAACTTTTACTTCTAAGAAAGATATATTGACAATATAGCAGCAATAGACAGGTCTGACTTTCTTCCTGCACATAATGTAAGAGAAGGTTACATGTTTGATTTCCTGTAGGTATCAGAATCAGCAGGGAAGACTTTCAGATCCGGTGAAAACTACTGAGTACAATGTTAAAGGCAAAGGGAATATGGTATAAGGAGCTTTGTACAAGACTGGAGAAAAGCTGGAGCACAGTGATCATGGAAATCGTTGTCTCTGTGCAGAGGTGGCACAATGTGCTCCACAGGGACAGAGAGCAGAGTCCTGTCCTGCAGCAGACAGAAGGTCACATCCCATCCCTCTCTCTTGGGCATTGTACCTACAGTCTGAGCATTACCTGCACAACTGCCACGCACTGAGGCTTTACTGCAGAGTTGAGCACAAAAGCAGCTAAACTGGATTAGGTTATGGGCTTCTTAATTACACTATTAATTACACTTTATAAACTACAAAGCATATGACATTGCATAGTAGTAAAGTTCTGTTCCAAAACTGTGTTCATTAAATATCTACAGATATGTCATTCTTGTGTATGTTATTGCTCTGACAAGGTAGCTACTATGATACAGGAGCAGAGGTTTTGCATGAGAAGCTTCATAGACTATTTAAAAATTACAGTCCTTTTTACACACCTCTTATAGTCAGACCATAGCAACATGAACTCTATTCTTGACTCATATTGAAGTACCAAAAAGAATGTGCATTTCAAAAGGTTTCATATTCTTCTGGGAACTGAATAAACAAATACACTGACTTGTTACAGCAAATACCAAGTACCCATTGGGAATTTCATCCTGCACAAGGTAACTGCAAAATGACAAAGCAGGATGACAAGTTCCTGTGTGACCTGATCTAGGTGGACCTACTTTAGCAGGGGGGATGATCTCTAAAGGTCCATTTCAAACCCTACCATTCTGTGTGATAAGACAATTTTCTGCAACTCTATCTGTCCTGGAGTATTAAAAGGAAAGATGGAAAGAGGAAAGTTTCGTTTTCTTGAAGTTTAGCTTAGCAGAAAAACAGAATTCCATGGGCAACATAAAGGAACATTTTCAAAGGAACTGCAGCTGCCTTCCAATTTCTTGGGACAGAGGTGTAGATTTTCAAAAAATGACATATTTTTTCTTTCTTTCAGAAAAATACCATCAGGCAGAAGTAATGGGGGCCAAGGTTTGTCAGATTATATCTTATCAGTAGTCCATCAAGTTAGGACTTCGCCTCCAGAAGTGATCAGCTCCTGACCCTGCATAAGAGAAAAAGATCCAAAACCACTCCCCACGCATCTGGAGATGCTGAAAAGCCATAATTGGAATGAAAGCTACACAGGGGTGTGCAAACTCATCCTTGACCAACAGCAGTTGAGAAAATATTCAGAAATTCAGTTCAGGTTCCATTTGTTGAGGTGAAAGGAGAGACAAGCACTGAACACGGGGGCTCTGTTTAGTAGAGCTGGTTTGGATAATCACTAGCTCTCTCTGGTAGCACCTCTTGATCTCCCTGTTACACTGCCTGAGTCACTTTTCAGTGAATGCAGCATCACACCAATCTGTGATGCTGGGAAGGGCTTCTCCAGATTCTACAGCTTTTCAATGAAACAGCTGATTTCTCTTGTAGCAAACGAAGTTGGAAAGAAACATCCAGTGTGCTCCATCAACAGCTAATGCAACCATAAACAAAACACATGCTATACTGCTGTGCTTGGGTTCTCAAACCCAGACCCAAATTTCTACTTTTCCTTTAGTTTCAGTTAGTTCAGGACCTCTGATTTGCACCTTCTTTGGCTCACAGCTCTGGCAAGCTGGATTCTGCTTTCAAACTCAAGTCCAACTAGCTGGAAAGTCGGTATGAACCTGTAGCTACAGAGCACATCTTTGAATGGCTCCAGAGATAGACAGGTCACAGGCAAATCCAAGACAATCCAACAAAACACAGTATCTGGCACACTCAATAAAGCACCACTGTAAATTCTGTGAGTGAGGTTGGAAAGATACTAACATCTCCTGTTACTCCTAAATAAACATTTCATACATCATGTTATCCTGCCCCAGAAATGAGGAACAGAGAGCAGGAGGACAAAAAAAAGGTGCATATGGCCATGTAACCTTTGACTTAGGATATAAATAATAGTCTCAGAGATAATAGAGGCTTATAATCATCTTATTTTTCTCTCTTCATCTAAATCTTATACTTTTTCAACTTGCCAAGTCTTCTCAAACATTTACAAAAGGAAAAGTAGCAAGACACTGGACAGGTTTTACACAGCCAAGTAGTTATTTTCTGCAGATTTCTTCCTGGGCTTATGTGTACACACAGGAAAAGAAAGGCAAAACATAAATGGGAAATTCAAAAGAGCAAATCTTGAAAACCACTGCTGCAGTAAACTTCAGTGCACAACAGAAGACTTTCTCCCAGAAAACATCACAGAATTATTTTGAATGATAAGCAAAATCATTGTAAAAACAACTCAAACAAGCAAAATCTGCTTACAAATAAATGCAGAAAACCTGAGACAGATAAATTTTGTGACCTGAGCTAGGTGGGACCTGCT
The DNA here is from genome assembly GCF_028858725.1 of Colius striatus. Lineage (NCBI taxonomy): Eukaryota > Metazoa > Chordata > Aves > Coliiformes > Coliidae > Colius > Colius striatus. Next base: position 94,454,077 of record NC_084761.1, on the reverse strand, counting down.
TCTGCAGGGAGATTGGACTAGATGATATCTAAAGGTCCCTTCCAACCCCTACCATTCTATGACTCTATGATAAATTCCTGCAAATAACTTTTCAAGGTTGGTTGAAGTTGCTCATTGCTCCATTTGGACAACTTCATTTAAAGTTTTGCTCAAGTATCACTCATATTAGATGACTCCTTGCAGCGAACTGGCAGAAAAATGCCAAATTCCTTGTAAAATCACTTTTATTCACCTCTAGTATTAACCATTTGAGGCTTTTCTACTTCCCTGTTTTGCTTCCTGCCACCTTTGTGAAACTGTTTTGATACTTCTTCTTTTCCTTCAGAAATTATTTCACAGCAAAGGAAGGTAATAAACACCAACAAATCCCGTAACTTAATTCCCTTTCAAACACACTCTTCCAACTGCAGCAACAACCTCACTCCTGGGCATTTCCTGTGAAACTAGTGGCAAACTATCTTAATGCCCTGCAGTCTTGCTTCAAGCCATCATCTCTCTCTGTCAATTATTAATCCCCAGGAAAAAAAAAAAAAGCCCTGAGCCTTGGCATTCCTGGTTAAATGTAACAATTTGTTAGTATAACACTTTATGGCATCACTCATAGGATAAAACTTACAGACCATTCCTGTGATTTCTTCATAATGTTGTGGAAATGCAGATCTCTGGAGATCTCTAATCCAATTTCATGCTTAGAGCAGGACAATCAGTAACACAGGTCCTCTCAGCCGTGGCTTCACCTAGCAGGGTCTTGAAACCTTCTCAGACAAATTTCACTGTCGTTCTGAGCACCTTTCCCAGGGCTGAACCACCTGCCTGTTAAAGTAAGATTGACTTAAAACCAACCCTGAGGCTCTTCACCTGCACTTTGTGACCCTGCTACCTCCTCTGCCCTTGCTGAGAAAGACCTCAGCTCTCTCATCCTTTCAGCTCATCTTCAAGGATCTGCAGGCTTATGTTGGTTTCCAAGCCCTGGTAAGCTGAGATGCCTCAGCCACTCCTGCAGCAGACCTATTACAGCCCCACCTGGATAGTAGCCCTTCATTTCATCCTTTCCATGTCCCTCTCCATCTGTAGACACTGTTTTCCAGGTACAGCCTCAGCAGCACCAGTCACAAGGAATAAATTTCCCCTGCTTTCTGGCTGCACAGGACATGACTCACCACAGGCAAAGTGCATTTCTGGACTGCATTTTACTTGTCATCCCTTGTTACTCCAGATGCCCTCCATTGGCGCTGCTTTTTGGGCAGTCAGGTCCCAGCTGGTTCCTCCACACCAGTAATAGAGCTTTGTGTTTCCCCTTACTAGACCTCATGGGGTTTCTTTTAACCCTATCTTCAAGTTAATTCAGATTCCCTGGGTGGTTGCTCTGTCATCTGTCACACCAGACTCTCCCCCCAGATTAGTATCATCCACAAATTACCTTTTTTGTGCTACTGGTTTTGGTAACACAGTTAGAGTAAGACAATCACTTAAATGTCACTCAGTGTTTTCTCATGGTAGATAGTTTGTGTAAATTAAAGTCTCCTGCTCATCCCCCTGTGCTGCCTGCTGACCCTGTCCTGCAGCTGAATTAGCTCTGCCTTAATAGGTTTTCCCTGAGTATTTCAATGTTGCAATGTAAAGTCTCATTTCATAGTGATCCCTGAAATGAAAGTACCTCAGCACATCAGTCTGAATCGTCTGTGGGACTCAGATGCCCTGCAAGCTTTCAGAGCCATAAAACCTCTACTGCTCTGGCTGAGAGCAACTAAGGGCTGGCTTGTCCTGTGGAGATGTTTCTCCTGGGAGGATGAAGCACCTCTGTACACCTCTTAGTACAAATCTTTATTTAAAAGTTTACCTTTTCGGTTCCTTTGCTGCAAATACCAAGTTTCTCTGCTTTCTTTTTTTTTTCCTCTTTCCTGAATGATCTTTGCTTTTCACAAACATATGAGAACAATTTCTGCCTTTTCCTTCCCACCTACCAAGTCTCTTTGTCAAAGAAATGGTTTCCTTCCCAAGCATAGATCACTGCCCTGAATAGGCTGCTGCTGCACTAGAAACAGGAAAATTATAATACTGCCCTTTACTTTGTCTCACAAACTCCTTCCCCTCTTTCACCCTTAAAATTCATCTCTAAGTATCTCAAAGGAAGAACTGTTCCTAATCTAGTTCCAGAAGAGAGTATGCTCTCTAAAAGGGAAAAAAAAAACAGTCTCCAAAAAATCAGAAATAGGTTCAAAAAGCATCACTGCTGTTTTGGGGAAGAATGCCAAAAGGATGTGAGTGATACATTAAAGATAAAGCATCTAACAAAATCCTTCAGTCCTCCAGCAAACAGTTCAAAGAAAAGGCATCAGTGTCCAATTACGTGCCCACAGGGTGTAGTGGTTGAATCCTGCACACTGGAGAGCAGGGAAATATCAACTTTTTAGCCACCCATGGCTCCACATAGGTACTGACTGCAATGGGCTTGTTGTGATAAGTGTCAAGTCGATGTACATTACCCTGCTCTCCCACGGTCATAGTGGGGCCACTAATGGGACCTGTGACACCAGCTATGGTGGCAGGTCTCCTCAAAACAAGATGCCCAGGGAAGTAGGTAAAAGCCAATTTATCCCATCTTTATTCCAATAGCTGCCCAAGTTCACACCACTGTTTTTCTGATCTGTACCAGAACACTGCTGCCCTGAACATTGTTGCTTAAAAGCCAGACAAAAGCTCTCACTATTTCAAACTAAGTTCTAGACCAGTGGGTTTTTTACTGCTCCTCTCAATCAGTGCTGTTTGTCTGGGATATCTCCCTTCTCGTATCCTCTCCTTATACTCCATTGCTCAAAGAACTTTCATTCAGGCTTTTCTCTCAGTTGAGTCTCCCAGCTCTCTTTTGCATTGCAACATGGAACCAGGAATGACCAGAGAACCAGAGGAAAACTCAGAGGCATGAGTCCAAAACAAACCCTCATTTGACCATTTTGCTTAAATTTCATATCTAATGGGAGTTTGGTTTCCTGTTGCATAATTGCAGACTGGGGCAGATTACATCTCAGGTGAAATTCTGTTTTTCCCTGTCCTTCTTCCTACAAATCTATCAGGATTTCTATTCCACAAATTAATAAATTGCAAGTCTACAAACAATAACTGAATACTCCACTTCTCTGCCTTTCTCAGTCCAATGTGACCATCACTTCCTGAAGACGAGTGACTCAGAGGGGCTGCTGATCGGAGCACTGTGCAGACATAAACTTTTTGCTGACATTTTACAATGTTAGTGAATAACAGCAAGTTTTGTAAATTTAACTTTCCTTTCTAGGCACAGAGAGGTTTCGGTTACTGCTGAGCAGTGTTTCTACAGAGACAAGGCTTTTTCTGCTCTTCACCCCACCAGTGGGAAGGCTGGGGGTGCACAAGGAGTTGGGAGGGGACACAGCCAGGACAGCTGACCCCAATTGACCAAAGGGATGGCCCAGACCTTGTGGCATCATGCTCAGCAGATAAAACTGGGAGAAGGAGGAAGGGTTAGGGGGGATGTTTAGAGTGGTGGTGTTTGGCTTGCCAAGTCACTATTATGTGTGATGGAGCCCAATCATCCTGGGCATGGCTGAACTCCCACTAGTTGATGCAAAGTGGGGAATGAGTTCCTTTATTTGTTTTGCTTGCAAATGTAGCTTCTGCTTTACCTATTAAACCGTCTTCATCTCAATCCATGAGTTTTCTCGCTTTTACTCTATTGATTCTTTCCCCCATCCCAATGTGGGGGGAGTTTGTGAGAGGCTGGGTGGGGTTGAGTTGCCAGCTGGGGTTAAACCATGACAGGGGCCAGCTTAGCCAGGTGATTTGGTTTATGTACATCCATGTGTCTTATTGACATGCTTGAAGTCAGACCTGTGCATAAAGCTTAGTGAACTGGGAAGATTAAACTCAAAGCTATTTCCCTGACTTCCTTAGTTTTCATTGTCCAGACCTGACATGTATGTTGTTCTCATCTTCATTTTATCTCTGGTCATCAAACTTTTGTAAAGAAATGTCAGACACATTTTGTAGTGTTTCCAAATGATAACATCTCAAACCTCGTCAAGCTTGTATTAAAATGCTCTTTTAATGACAAACAGGCCATCTGCCTCCTGTCTTTGAGTAAATCTAGAAGCCAACATAAACTATTTCTATTGACAGCTATGAAAATGAGCAGAGGCCAAAATCTTTCACATTTCTGCCTTTGTCCTCCCTCGGAATTACTGATTGAATGTCCCCTATGTTGAGCAAAAGCTGAAATATGGATTTTCTTTTCATCATCACCACTTGCACAGCTGCATCAGTCATTAAACTGTCCTAAAGATCTGTTACCCGGGAACTAGTTGCCAGGTATATATCGTATCCTGAGGTGAGTTGTGGCAAGGCATAAATTGATCATGTGGTTCATGACTTTGAAACCCAAATGAAAGAACATCAATTGTCATCAACTCCAGGAATACAAATAGAAAAGACTAAATCAATTCTGGCCTAAATGTGTTGTGGAATGGAAATATGTTAAAGGAAAAAAATAAGAAAAGCCAAACAAATAAACAAAACTCAGGTTACTTTGATAGAGGTAAAAAGGTGTGTTTTTTAATGTAAGACATAAAATGTAGAGAAACTTCTTCAGTCAAACAATCCCTTCCTCATGTATTTTAGGCAACTGCACGCTAGAACTACAACCCTAAATGCACTAGGCTCCATATTAAACTATATTTTTACTCCTGTTGTCTCTGTTGAGAAGTTATTCCACAGCTACAACCCTCCACAGGTTAACTTCCTTCAAACACCCAAGTGAAATGTAGCCATGGTCCTTTTAAAGCTATTTGCACTTCTTTCAGGATAGGTGTTTATCTTCAACGCCTTCTGCTAAAGCTCCTGATGTAGTTATAACGTCTCTTGTACATCATTGTGTCAATATAGCCTCATTGCCCATAAGTTACAGTTTTCCAGGTTAAGTAAGCAAAGCTATTGCCTTTTTTTTCCCACTAAAGTAGGCTCTCCATCCTCTATTTCAATTTAAGCTCATCCTTCTTGAATATGTATGTATGGACAGTATGTTACCATTCCAAATAAGAACTTTCAGCACCATTTCATTCTCAGAAAGTGCTGGAAGTACCTTCTGTGAGATATACTAATATCCGATTTTCTTTTCTTACTATTTTCTTGAAGGTCCATAATCATCCTAAGATCAACAAATACAGCCAGATCTTCTTTCTTCTTTACTAGTGTTTTTCAAGCCTACAGTAGAAATTATTCTTATGCATTACGGAGTAAATAAAGTTTAATTTTGTAGCACTGAATTTCATTCAACTGCTTTTGCTCTACTGCTGTTGCCCAGTTTCTCCTCTGTGTTCTGTGGTTCTGTGTTACCTTCTCCTCCTTGCTCAACATCACCAGCAAGTTTCACCCCATCTCCTTTGTTTCATTTTTTGTGATGGGGACAGCAATTGGATATTTAATGCCCTTGATCTAAAAATGTATCTTTGAAAACCTCCAGTAGTAACATCCTACTTGATAGTTCCATTTTCAACCACTGTTATTTCTCTTCTATGCAGTTCCTTATCTCCTGTATGACTTCTGTACTAATCCCCAGCTTCCCCAGGTGATACCTATAAATGTTCATTGAAGTCTAGAAACATTATTGGTCTTCAAGACCCGCCTGGACATGTTCCTGTGTGACCTGATCTAGGTGAACCTGCTTCTGCACGGGGGTTGGACTGGATGATCTCTAAAGGTCCCTTCCAACCCTACCATTCTATGATTCTATGATTATGTGATCATTGTCCAAAAAAAACTGTTGAAGAAGATAAATAGCAATTAATTCTCTGCAATAAATCCCTCTTTTTGTTTTGTTCCATTTAGCTCCACTTTTTTAATTATTCTATAGCTGTGAGAAAAAATGAAGTCTTCCCAACTGTAATGGTCACACTAGAAAGTCTAGATATGCTCAATGCCATTTTTTGCCTTTTAACATGCAAGTTTTGCTACTTGGCAAGTCCATATCACTACTTTTCTTAGGCTTACACTGCATCAGCAAGTTCATGTGTGAGTTTTGTCTGAATTCTGGGATTGAGACTAATTAGTCTCCTAATTTAATTCCTTTAATCCTTTACACCTGCACTGACATATCTGGTTAATGTGTTATATAAAAGAATATCAAATACCCCATGAGAGTTTTGTGTTATTTATTATAAAAACTGGAAAACACCTGCCATTTACATGATACATCTATCACACAGGTCTTACAGTATGAAGCCTAGAGCATGATTCAATTGCCTAACGAATTGTCCCAAACATAGGTATCTGAGCTGTTCTATGGACATGGTTTAGTGGTAGTGGCAGTGCCGCGTTAATGGTTGGACTTGAATATCTTAAAGGTCTTTCTAACTCAAATGGTTCTGTGATCTTAGAGCGCTCAGAGCTGGTAGATACTACAGAGTACCTAGAGGAGACCTTGGCTCTTCTGAAACAGTTGCTTTAGGCCACATGAGGTACCCCAAAGCTTGTATAATTGTGGAGTGCCCAACTGAAACCCTTAATCTGATTTTAGCTTGGAGAGCTGAAATGAAAAATGGAACTGGTAACAAGACTACATGAGATTAGTTAACATTTTCCTTCAGCAATATTTACACAACAAGGTGGTGTCACCACATTTATAAAGAATATCTTTGCAGAAGACAGGCTTCAAGGTAACTTTGGACAGTCTGAACCTATGCTAACTTAAATATACTCAGTCTTTTTTGCTTTCTGATACTGACCAACATGATCAGAGAGCTCACTGATAAGCTTTGGCAGATTGATGTCTCCAAGAAAACTTTCCCTTCAGTTGTACTTTCTTGGACTTTCAGAGATATTCTTTTGAATTTTGGCTTTCCTTGGAGCACTGGGACAGAGAATCAGATGCTTATAACATATATAACATCATGAGTTAGTTCCTTGGCATTGTAGAAGCCTCAAATATTAATTCTCTTTTCATTTCTCCTGCTTCTATTTCCCAACAGTTTGCTTGCCTGAGGGGATACCTGGGAGAATCTAAGCACAATGCAATGACTTACAATTCACAGCAAATCAGATCGGATAATCTAATCACTTCTGGCCTCAAACTCAATGAAACCACATGAAAATTATAGGAAAAGGACTTGCCTGTATGACCATGAACAAAAAGAAATGCTTCTCATTTAATTGCAGTTAATGATTTTGGCATGGTCTCTGAAGTCTTGACTTTTCAGATGCCAGAAGACTAACAGCTTGAGGAAGTTTTGATCTCTGATTCCAGCTTTTGTCCATAGAGCTGGGAGCGAAGAAGTATTAAGTGCAAAATTGCCAGAAAAGGGCTGCTTGAATCAGCAACTTTTAGTTCTTCCACTGTGATTGCAATTGATTTCAACCCACAATTCAATGGGAAAAACACCACATCATGACCAAAGTGCCACCTAACCTTGGGATTCACATGAAGTTGGGGGAATTGTTGCCTCCAAGTTTTCTGATACTGGACTTCAATGGAAGAAAAATGGTATAAGAAATCACTTGGTTTGATAGTGTGCAGCAAGAGGAGAGATTATTAATTGCAGCAGATGTTACAAATGTACTATCTCAAGAGTACATGTTAAAATAAATGAAATGGTAACATAATTACTCTAGCAGTTCCACTATTTCTATTCATTTTGCTTCATGTTCATTGATATTATTGTCATGCTGTAACATTGTGCTTTGAACATGTTCTTGCCCTGCTCTAGACATTACCCTGATCTGATGGGGTAACATCTCTGGCATCAAAGTCAAAACTCTCTCAATTAATTACTCCTTTCATCCCTTAATTAGAACTATGCTAATTTCCTTCAACATCATTATTGTATAAAAAGTCACAAACTCAGCTCCACATCGCTCTGATATGTCGATATGGGAGATGGAAATCAAAAGAACACCAGTATAGAGGATGCATCATAAGACCATCTTACCAGACTGCATAATTTTCTAGAGTTTTAAACAACATGAATTTCTGATCATTCCACAAATTCCTGCACAATTTCCCCTTTACTGGTGGGAGCCTAGACCAACAGTTAATAAACCTCAGCAGTGGAAAGTTCTTCCCCAGCTGACCTGTGGCACTAGGTGCTGTAAGATATTTGTGCATAAAGAGAAATAAAATTAACCAAAGCAACATGCAGGGTATGACATTGAGTTTTCTTTTTAGTTTCTGATACTTCATACTGAAGTAAGAAAAGACCTAACAGTAGATTTTCAAAGCTCTGTCTCATTTCTGTCCAAGGATGTCATTGTTAAGCGGTCATGCAGGGTTTTTTTCCATATATGTGGGGGTTTTTGTTTGTCTTGAAGTTGAAGTGATTATTTTCAGAACAGATCCACCTCTGATGTTGACATGTGGAAGGTCAAATGTAGAGGAGGGTATTCAGCTCAGGAAGTAAAGCTGCCTGTTTAGAAATCGAAGACCAAACATGTTTTAAATAGCTTTTTGAGACAAAATACAATTTATTCATTACTTATTTTCATTTTTTTTTTACAGTTTCCATGGGAATATTTTAATAACCTCTGTAGAGCTTAAAATTATGCAGGTAATTGCTTTAAGTAATTTTCGTGCTATTAAAGATAACAAACCTCTTGTGTGAAATCCTTTGCCAAGCAATGATCAGGGGATAAAGGGTAGAGATCTTTATAGTGTAAATTTAGGTTCTTTCTATAGGTGAGCTGAAGTGAGAATATAATTACATTATCTATTAAATAAAAGATGTGCAGATATTCAAGCACCTACCATCTCAATCTTGCATTGACTCATGCAGAAAACACACCCGAATTTTAACTAGCTCCATTTCTACTATTCAGCAGCCTGTGCATGATCTCTGAACCCACCTCCAGTTTGCACTGATAATGTTTAAATTGCAACATTATGCATCATAACACATTCATAGTACTTGAATCCGAATCCCTTCCAAATTTCTTGGAAGATGCTCAGAGGAACAAGTGAGTATCAATCTCTCATACCTTGCTTCATTTCTTCTCCTGACCTTCGTGATCATGGCTAGAAAATAATTTCCTTCTTTTTGGCTCAACTTCATGAAAAATGTGTCTAGAAAAGTTACTCTTAGAGAAGTTTGGGACTTTGAGAAAATAAGTCACACAGAAGCTTGAAGGTCCCAAGTGACAAATAATATAACTTGTTTCTCTGAGACACTATGTCCTGCTAATGAGTTATGAGAACCTTTATTCCCTGAATAAACAAAAATAACTTGTATTCTTTCTCTCTTTCAGGCTTTTTAAGTGATATAAACCCAGAATAATCTCAGCAATTTTTAACCAACTAAAATATAGATATGTTAACTGAGTACATAATCTAGAAGACCATCCACACCTTAATAAAACAGACATAATAGCTTGTTCCTCAGAGGTGCTGCTCTCTCTCCATTGTTGAGGTGGATGTAGCTTGCTGTCAAGAATACATTTCCACCAAGATATTAATTTAAATGTTAGAAGATGTTTTTGCAGACTGATGTACCATCACTTCACAAAGGCTGCACAGCACTGCCCAGACCCCTGGCTACTGCATGCCTTCATAGCATCCTTATAAAATGTGCCTGAGGAAAGTCAATTGCCAGTAAGTGTCTCTGTTTTCTCACAGGCAAATCCTAGTTCAAATAGAACCAGGATCTTTTAGGTCTTTGGCTTTAAAACCTGATGGAGAATGGAGGTCACTGTTTTCCCTTTCTTTGTTGTATATATCCCTCAGGCCTGGAAACTGTTGGCCCTAAATTCAGAGATCTTCTAGCACTACCCTGCTCCAAGGAATATGTGAAACAAGCTGGGTAACAGTTGACAAAATAGCTTAGAAAAGAAAAAGAGTGAAAAATGTCATCTTAGCTAGAAAACATATGACATCGCTGTGACTATTAAACCTCTGATACCATCTGGGACATGCTTTAAGTGAGTAGTAGTGGCCCACTTAGTCTACAATACTCATTTCCTGCCAGAAGAAAAGGTTAGAGAAAGCTTCTTCTACTATTTTTCACTGTGAAAAAAATGTTAAATGAATAAAAATTTCCCTATGGTAAAACAGACTAGAAGAGCATTTCAATGCCTGCTGCTCACAACTTACAATAGGAATCTATTTCTTCTCTTTGACTTTTTTCTCCTTATTTATTTTTTTACCCCTCTGGACAATGTTTCAAGATAGAAACAGCTCTCTTCCAAATAGCCTGAAGGTAAAAAAAAAAAACACTTCTTTCTTTCCCATTCTCCTCAACTAGAAACATTGATTTTTTTAGTCATTAGCTTCTGTGAGCTGAATGTTAATGAGCCTGCACGATATAAGTAATGATGATGGATGCTTTCCAGGTGCACTTATGGATAGCCAAGCATCATTTCTTTCCATAGGCTTACTGTAACAGCTCCTAACTACAGGGAGCTGCCATTTGGCCAGTATCCATCCATTACCATGCTATCTTTTCACTGAAGCTTAATGTATAGGGTAACTTTGGTTCACAGAATTAATACCTAATCACTGTGATTTGGGGAATTCCCGTTCCTTTTCTTATTTGTTTTTGACATAGGAAGAACTGTATTCTTGTAGTTTTGCCTCAACAGCCGAAATACCTTTTGAGGTTTTTTAATTGCTTTGGTTTTGTTATTTTGTTTTTTGTTTTCTAAAAAGCTTCATCCCTGAATATTCACCCCATGCAGGTGTTCCTGACTTAGGCAAGCAGCCCCTAGGAAGGTCACAGAGCCATTTGTATTGAATAAGGGGGGAAAAAAGAAGACTATTGAAATTTTGAAAGATATTCCTTCACTTCTTTCTTCAGCAAAATTCTCAGCCTAAATAAGAGCTGAATAAGATATGCAAGAAATGACCCAACAGTGCCTCATTTTAAATATCTATATCTTTGCCAAAGTAGTAAGAATTACTAGATACTCTTCCTCTTCTTGTTCACACCTAAAGCAGTCGATGTGTTGCTGCAGAACAAGGCACGGGAACATCAAGCTAAGCATCCTTCTGAAGTATTGCTCAGTCTCATTAGAGAATTGATAAGGCTCAGATGCAAAGCTTTATCCTAGGCAGCAATGAGTGGTGAGCAGTCTTGCCAAATACTGTTGGATGGCTACCTCCAAATGGAAAAAGTTTTCCAAAAGGACAGCTTCTCTTACAAGAATTCAAGGCAAGTCACAAGTGTTTTCCAGGGAGAGATCTGAGTGAGCACTGATAGATAAGCCATAAACACTCTCCAGAAGTAAGACAAAAGATGTGTCTGAGAAATTTGATCCTAAACAGAGAAGCAACAATGTCTGTGACAAACAGAGATGTGACTAAGCTTCCTGCATATGTTCTCCTGGAAGAGATCAAAAAGGCTTCTCAACCCCAAGAGGCTATGTTGTACTAGAATATAAGATAGAAGTAACTTTTGTAACAGAAAAAGCCTAAAGAGATTGTACTAATCAGTATTGAAATAAATGGAGCAATGTAATATTTTCTTTATGCCTACCACACCTTTACCTGGTGAGTCCTTGCTGGGAGTGCTGGAACTGCTGGTAGATGACAAATCTACTTTCCTCTTCCTAAAAGGACAAAATCCATGAGGAAAAACCTCCTGACACTGAATATATTTGAACTTCCACATCCCAGTGGAACTCTGATTTTGAGAGTAGGAACTACAGTGCTTACAAGGCTTTAGCCACAGATATGATCCACCAGAAGGTAAGATCTTGTGAAGGAAGCTAAGGTAGGAATTGTGAACTTGGGAGATCACCAGGATGTCCCTCTCTGCACTCCTGGCACAGACTCTCACTCCTCACCAAAATAGGCTTCTCTGTTTCCAAGACATCTAATCATTCACATTTCTCTCATCTGGACTTTCTGAGACAGGAATTCACTCCGTTTGTATATGGAAACAGACAAATCATTGATCATCTGCACAAAGCTAATTCTGATCAGACAAGGATCTATTTCCAAATGTCTTCACAACTCAAGCTGTGATCCAGTACACTGCATTTCCTTCAGTGAAGATATAATATTTTCCTCCCTTTTTTGCCCCTGATACACCCCCTGCTTTCTATTTACCACTACAGTCTCAAGGAAGGGAAAACCATCAGCATTTCCAGCCTTATGCCAGATGTGATTTACCTTCCATAGGAGCAAATCCATGATGGTTTTGAGATTCCTTCTGCCTCTATGAGTTGACTTTACCTAGAGAAAAATGACAGTAGCATGACAGAGAACCCACCCCACCCAAATGGCTCAGGTTTCCAAGTTACAGTTTTCCCTTTTCTGTTGTTGCTGTTATTTTTTTCTAAATGTCAATTGAAAAAGATTCATAGACCAATTTGGTTTAGAAGAGACCTTAAAAGATCATCTGATTCTAGCCCCACTATGCCAGAGCGCTCAAAGGCCCATCCAACCTTTGAAAAGCACTAGTGATTGCCCTCTACTTGCTCTGGAAATAAGACACAAAAACAATAAGGTCTGGAGGTAAGATTGTAAGTACTAATAACTTCTTTTTTCTATCCACTGAGATTTTTGTTTGGACTATGACAGTCATCATCAACTTTTGTACCACTTGAGCAGTCGTTTTGATGCCATTTGCAGGGACATGTGGCTTGATGGGCCTTTTATGAATGATTACACAATGGTGTAATTTGCAGCATTAGCCTGGCATACTCAGCGTGTAACAGGATACACACAGCAGTAAGGCACAGTGTGGAGAGAAAGAAAGCAGAAAAATACAACACTGCCTGGGTAGACTCCTTATAAAGTTGGCAGCCGAGAAGCTGACATGAAAACCACATGAGATCCACTTCAAGAGCTGAGGAAGGCTATCCTCACCTTAGAAGCTCATTGTAATGCTGATAGCCAAATTAACACTGGGCACTTTTCCTTTGGAAGGCAGAACTTCAGCATTTATGAAACTATATTAAGTTTATTGACACTTAAGTTCTTCCACTCTATTCATTAAATCTTTCCACCAAAAGCCATAATGATGATGACCGCCATTATTATTTGTCATCACAGCAGCAGCATTTTGCAAGCACCCAGGAGCCCACTCAATTGTACTGCAATGTTTAGCCTTAACTTATATCGATCCTTCAGCTCCAAGTCTCAAATCAAAAGTCATTTCTGTGATTTTTAGCTGGTGTGGATCAAAGGCAGAAAAAAGCTGTGGGCTCCATTAGAGACACCCTTCTGCAGAGAAGCTGTGAAGGGTGGTTTTAAACTTACAGTTCATGGATTCGCTTGAGACATCATCTAGATCTGACTTTGTCAGTCAGAGACTGTTTCTCTTAACAGACTCCGTCTGAAGAGCACCTGAAGTCAACAGAGGGTCTCACAGTGGTTTCTACTTCATGTGGTGGCCATGCACGAGGTCCAGGCTCGAGGATACAAGAGGAAAGCTTTAGCCAACCTGGGAACCAACCAGCCTTCTTCTTCTGGTGCACCAGGGTCCAGCTGGCATGGTTACACCATGACCATGAAGTAGGGTGGTTCAGACTCCCTCTGACAGAAGGTGTATGTTGGACTCAACATCCTGAGCTGTTGGCATGCTCTGTAGGAGACTGCTGCTAGATGGAAGATATTATTTTGTCCAGTAAATCTTCTTTGAAGAGGCCAACAACTGCAGGTAAACACCAAGGTCAGGGAGACATGTATGGGCTCTGACTGGACTCAGATATTTCCCATTACTTGTTAGCCCTATGGATACTTATGAATACGCTTTCCAAGTGCATCATTTTCTCAGTTTCCTATACAAAGTAAGCAGGTACCAAGCTTGGTCTTCTGAATCCCTCTTCATTCTCTGTTCCAAACTGCTGCACATTCATGTTTGGTTATTTGGTATTAGATTTCCCTGAATTTCTACTGCACACTTTTTAGTGGGAGCTGCTTCAGAAGTGGATGAAGTGCTGTCTGCATACTCCTCAGTTTTATCCATATGGAATTTAAAGCCAAACATTTGCTCCCACATCACTGTGCTTCCATGATGCTCTCCATTCACAAATGAGGAAGACAACTCAAAGCTGTGAAACAATTTGCCCAAGGGTGTAATGGAGTACTAGAAGATCTGAGTTTCCTTGTTTCTAGTCCTATACTTAGACTGGTAGTTCACAAGAGTTGTTGAATATTCCTTCCCACCACTAAAAAACAAGTTGAGGTTGATAGTAATGTATTCTTATTGTATGCAAGTGTTCTTTTCCCAGCAAGTGGGGCAATATAAATGGAATAGCCTCTGGTTTACTTGCTTTGAAAACTGTGACATAAACTATAAGTAGGTGATCACAAAAAATTATTAAATCCCTTTGCCAGACACATAAAAAATAATCCATTTTCTTTTTGTAGCAGACTTGACAGGTCTATAATAAGAAATATTTCATTAAAGCTGTAAAGCTCATTGTCTGCAAACGTTGTAAAGCAAAATAAATGAGAATTAAAATTAATTCTCCATTAAGTTTTGATGAAGATTCTGTCCTTGAGTTGTAAATCCAGGGCATTTCTCTTCTAGAAAGCCGTTAGTGACATGTAATACTGCTGCTGGTTTGAGAGCTGTAACACAGATGTAATATTTTCTTACATATCCCACTGTTTCCACACTAACCTCCACAGAGGCCATCTACACCACAGACTGTCTTGAAGGTTCTTCTGTTCTCTCATGTCATTAGCCACAGGAAAAGGGGTAATGGGATGAAGCTGGGACACAAAAAGTTACATTTAAATATAAGAAAAAACTATTTCAGTCTTGAGGTGAGGGAGCCCTGGCACAGGCTGCACAGGGAGGGTGTGGAGGCTCCTTCCTTGGAGGTCTTCAAGACCCACCTGGACACGTTCGTATGTGACCTGATCTAGGTGACCCTGCTTCTGCAGGGGGGTTGGACTAAATGATCTCTAAAGGTCCCATCCAACTCTACCATTCTATGATTCTATGAAAACACTGAGAACTGTGTGTGTGTTGAATGTGCTTCTTCCCAGACTGCCAAGTTCAGGAACCCACGGATGGCCTTGCATGCACAAGGATGAAAACATTTGGCCAGTACTGCAAGAGGGGTGGAAGCAAGAGCTGTGCTCAAGTACTCAGTAGCTTGTGTTTAACATCTAGTCCAAAATTTCGTCTCACTACCTTTAGCTATCTAAAGATTGGACAACATGGCAAAGGTGGTCACCCCAGTTCCTCATGGGCAAGAAAATAGATAGGTAGTTCCACAATGAGCTTAATTTGTTCATACTCCATCAAATATAGGTATCTTTGGAAGATATTTGCTGTTGTTCTTGGGAAATACACATCTCTCTTTACTAACTAGAAAGAAAGCTGACACTGGAGGCTTAGCTATCACATAGCTGAAGCTGGATGAGCTGTATCCTAAAAGAGGAACGTGTAGCCTCTTCATTAAGAACAACATTCCTCTTTCCTATCTCAAGGTAGGCATCCATGTGTTTCCAAACAGAAGTAAAGATGTAGTAAAGCCATTCTACAAAGGAATGAAATAATGATCACCCCTCTATAAGACAGTGATGCTGAAATTGAAAAAGTGGTAGAAAACTGTTCTGAGTATGGAGATGCAGATGGAGAACCCTTTTACTGAAACGCGGCTTGCCCTGCCTGGCAATGAGAGAGCTGAGAGGATCTGATTGCTCTTGGTTTGTACTGAGAGACAGAAAAGTGCTCTGAAGCTGAAGGAAAACACTGACAAAAAGAAAAATTGGAGTGAAATTGTCCATTAATATATTTAAGCTGGTAATTAGAAACAAGTTCCATTAAATCAAGTCCCAGATGGAGCTTAAAGGAGAGAAATAAACCAGCTCTTTAAGACAGAGCTTCACACTGTCTGAGAGGAGGGTATGAGGTGCTGGTTTTTATTACATGCAACTTGACCCATAAGACCCCTTCCAACCTTAAACTACTGTGCTCTCCAATACTGTCATTGCTTTCATCACAAGTGGAAATTGAGGGCACTCAGCATTGACTGGACCCAGAGCCCAGTGCAGCAGAGAGCTCTATGGCTCAAATTTGCTTTTCTCAAATTGTTGAAAGTATTGGCTTAACAAAATCAGAGAAGAGCCAGCTGGGCACAGCATCCCCTGGCCCTGTTCATTTCTTCAGGAATAATTTCTCACCAAACATGTTTACAGTGGACACCCAGGAAAGTCCCAGTTTAACCATTTTATGTGTTCTCACCTGCTCGTGCAAGCACGTTTTAGCTGATAATGACTCAGATTGCAGTGGCTCCCTTTGGAAGGATTACAATGACAGCAAAAGAGGCTGATGAAAACTGTGACAATTCCCTCTTCCCCCAGCTGATTTGGAGCAGTGAACATTAATGTTAAAACGTACAAATGGCTCTGCATGCAATTTTAATATGATTATCGTATGAGAAAAAGAAAGACCATCTGTGGAAGTTGGAAGATCTTAATGAGAGATTTAATTGACTTCATTTATCTAAGGGGAGATGCATGTGTCTCAGGACCTCCAAACCAGTTAGGTAGACACCTTTGCTGTGATAGAATTAATGGATGGCTCAGTGGAAGGTGCAGTATACCTGAGAGATTGTAGCTGTCATATCTCACTTGGAACAGGAAAAAGCAAGGCTATAAATCACCTTTATCATCAAGATGACGATTAAGGACAGAAAGTACCAGTTTAGCACAAGAAATGGATGAATGACTGCTGCAAGACCCAAAGGCCTCAGACCATAAAACAAATAACTGTGATTAAGCAGATCAGAAGACTTTAACTTCTCCAGCAACATAAGAACCAAATTAAACCCCAAACCATTTAGGAAATGACTTTCATAACATTTCTTGTTATGAGCATTTTGGCGGTTGTTCAGGAAGTTCATTAGGAAACAGGAGCAACAAATCCACTTTATTGAGTCAAAAAGATCAAGCTGCTTTGAATTTAGTACGTCAAGAGAGAATGTCAGCAGCAGAAAGGGCCATGGTTTTAACTGAGCAAAATCCATCCCAGCACAATTGGTAGTCTAGAAAATGTGTCCAGTCTGGAAACTGTGTCCACTTCTGGGCTCTCCAGCTCAAGAGGGACAGGGAAGTGCTGGAGAGAGTCCAGTGCAGGGTCACCAAGATGATCAGGGAACTGGAGCATCTTCCTTATGAGGAAAGGCTGCAGGAACTGGGGCTGTTTAGTCTGGAGGAGACTGCAGGGGAATCTCATCAATATTTACAAATATCTAAATGGTGGGTGTCAGGAGGTTGGGGCAGCACTTTTTTCTATGGTATCTAGTAACAGGACAAGGGGTAATGGGATGAAGCTGGAACACAAAAAGTTCCACTTAAACATAAGAAAAAGCTATTCCACTGTTGAGGTGAGGGAGCCCTGGCACAGGCTGCCCAGAGGGGTTGTGGAGTCTCCTTCCTTGATGGTCTTCAAGACCCGCCTGGACATGTTCCTATGTGACCTGATCTAGGTGGACCTGCTTCTGCAGGGGGGTTGAACTAACTGATCTCTAAAGGTCCCTTTCAACCCCTACCATTCTATAATTCTATGATGAAGGTGTTCCAGTACTTGTATGCCCCATCCTACATGGATGCCTCAGCATCACTTACCTTTGTTACTTCATTTTCCTTTTGACTTATAAGAATATCAGCAGCAGTAGCAGCAGAGATTGACAAGTGTTTTCTAATTAAACATACTGCTGCACAATGCTAGTTTGTCCAAACTCCAGTTCTGTCTGTGTAAGGGGCATAGAGGTAGTTCCCAAGATATTTTTTTTCTGACATTTTTAAATTTAACATTCAAATTTTCTAATTTGAAGTAGTATTTTCTTCTGAAACCTATGTTCCTTCTGGTTACTAAAGATTAGGAAGAGTATGATTGAATTATATGATTTGTTTTTTTGTCCCAGAGTGACCAGAAAAGAATTCATTTCAATAATCATAAAGATCTTGGCCTCCTTCCCTCTTGCACATTTATCCCACAACTCCCCATCTGGGTACGTACAGGCAGCTTTTGATGGGAATGATATGACTCAGGGCACCCAAGCAGTGTCAATGTGAATTGGCAGAGTAGAACCCCTGGTACTCATTCACTACTCCTAGATATTTTATGAGACTTTTCTGCCCACTGACACAACTCCAGAAGAAACACAGCCACTTGCAAAGTAATCCAGTCATCAAAAGAGCAAAAAGCACTCATTCAGTCTAAGAGAAGCCCAGAGTCCCTTCAGCCTCCAGGAAAGTGCTGCAAAAGCCTCTCACAGTACAAAAGGCACAAACCTCTTCCCTAGCTGATCACAGTTGAAATCACTGTAGACCAAACTGAGAGGTACAGCTGCCACTCTGCCCATGTCTGGGTTGTGTCTCTGGTGCCTCACTTTGTACAGGAATTTACAGTTCTAATCAATGGAGGCGCAATTACCTACAGGCATCCTCAGCAGGAGACACAGTTAGTGATGGGTCAGCACAAGCTGAAAACAAAATAACCAGAAAGGTGAAGAATAGATTGTTCATTTACCTCATTCATCAAAAGGGAGATGTAAGAAAGACCATCCTGCCCAAGAACATCTCCCAGTGTGGTATTTTGTGGGATACATCAACTGTGACGATGCCTCTGTACTCAGTACTGGTGAGGCTGCACCTCGAGTACTGTGTTCAGTTCCGGACCCCTCACTACAAGAGGGACACTGAGGTGCTGGAGCTTGTCCAGAGATAGGCAACAGAGCTGGGGAAGGGTCTGGAGCACAAGTCTGATGAGGAGCAGTTGAGGAAACTGGGGGTGTTTAGTCTGGGGAATACTGAGGGGAGACATAATCAGTCTCTACAACTCCCAGACAGGAGGCTGGAGTGAGGTGAGGGTTAGTCTCTTCTCACAAGTAATGATGATAGAACAAGAAGAAATGGCCTCAAGTTATCTCAGGGGAGGTTTAGATTAGAGATTTGGATATTTTTTTTCTCTGAGAGGGTTGTCAGCACCTGTGCCAGGCTGCCCAGGGAAGTGATGGAGTCCCCAGCTCTGGAGATATTGAAAAGCTGTGTAGCTGAGGTGCTGAGGGACATGGGTTAGTGGTGGGTTTGGTAGTGTGAGGTGAGTGGTTGGACCTGATCTTAAAGGTCTGTTCCAACCAAAACAATTCTGTGAATTGAAGAGAAAAAACAGGTGATGAGTGCTCTCCCCAGAATACTTGAAGTCTTCTGTATTCTTGCCATTTTATTACAGTCCATTTAGCATTTGTTATACAAGGACTTCCTTGCAAAATAAGGCACAAGTATAATTATCACATTTAAGAATATCTGTAAATATTAATGTGCAAATATACATGCATTATCTCAAACAGCACAGCTGTTCTCTAACATGTTCCCTCAGCACCAAATTGCATTCTCTTGAGTTATAAGAAAAGCAGACAAATTTTGTAATCACTGATGAGTTGTTTAGCGCTCTCCTTTCCAGAGCCATTGAGATGACAAGGTGAGATGCTCTCCCCTGGGACTGCTACTATTTATCCTGAGCTGTGAAAGGTGTATAGGTGAAATAGCAGTACAAAAGAGGCTTATACACCTCCTTAATGCTTCAACCACTCCTGAAACTGCAAGAGCAGCTTGAGAAAGAACAGATTTGCTCTGTATCTTCAAGAGTACAGAGCGAGCCATCTCAGCATTGATGTAAGGATGGAAGAGGAGGGGTACATTTATAGCCCTCACAGTATTTAACCCAGATTATATCCAGATGGACGTGTTTTCTGAACTCTCATATGACTGACTTGTTTAAAGCTACTTTTACACTCAACAGCAGCTGCACTTTTGGGTAAGCCCTCCAGTCCAGTCCCTGTGACCCAGGCTGGGGACCTCCCAAGTGGGCTGTGACATCCTTCCAAGGTATTTAGTGTAGCATGTATGAGAGGAGGATGGGGCATATCCAAATTCCTCCCCAGTATGAAGGGGACATGTCTGAGATGAACAAGAGGCAGGACCCTGGGAGACCTCAGTCTAGTAACACAGGCTTTGACTGGACACCTAGAAATCCAGCTTCAAGTACAGCGTCACACCTCGGTGCTGCACAGAAGTTTTGAGCATTTAATCACAGACAAACGCTCTTCTGCACCCAAACAAATATCTTTCAATCATTAAATCATCTTTAAACAATGCAGCAGCTAATGCCTGCACACAGCAAGCCCTGCCCCACAGGGACTGCAGCAGGGAGGGGCCAAGCCTGCTTTCAATTTCAATGCTGGCTATCAATCTGGTTCTCTGAAAAACATGCTCAAAAACAGCTTCAGCGACCCTGAGGGAAGATCTTTCTGTGTCGCACACTACCCTCTACTGCTCATAAACACCAACTACAACGCAGCTTCAATATTCCTGTGTTTCTGATCTCTGTAGGTGAGACCTGGTGTTTGGTGTTAATCCTGGCATTAAACCCAAAGCATGTGATTTATTAATTATTGCAATCCAAAGGCAGTGGTGGCTTGTCTGTTAGTGATAACAGGATTTATTTAAAAGGTATATGTGGATCCTATCTGGACTTTGAGAGATTTCTTTTTGCCTTACATCTACACTGAATCAGAAGTTATTCTGCACAGAAATTAAGGCCAAAGATTTTCTGCAGAAGAGTTTTAGTGGGAGGATGAGGAAAGCACAAGCAGTTATACTTGCAAAATGTGGTTCCAAAATGTTTGTTCAATCAGTCCAACACTTTTGCTGCAGTACAGGGACTGAAACTTATCACATCCACTACAAAGAAAAAAAGAGAAGCTTTATACCAGCAAATAGTACAGTGATGATAGTTTCAAGACCACTGGCAATTGGCAGTTCTGGATCACACCATCATAGATTTACTTGATTTAATACATCCAAGAAGATGCACACAGGTTCCTTTATCCCAGGCTCCCTGCTGCTCCCTCCCTGTCTCCTGCAGAGTTTGGGCAGGCTGAAAGCTCTGCTGGCTGCACTCATGCACTGGGGTGAGAGCAAAGAAAAGAGAAAGATGGGATTGTTGCTCCTTCCAAGGGATGGAGAGTTTATTTGCACAACTGCTCTGTGTTAGGACCTGAAGAGTATTCCACTTCATTAATGTTTACAAATATAAAGGGTGGGTGTCAGGAGGATGGAGCCAGGCTGTTCTCAGTGATGGCCAATGATAGGACAAGGGGCAGTGGGTATAAACTGGAACACAAGAAGTTCCAAAGAAATACAAGGAAGAATTTCTTCCCTGTTCAGATGAGAGAGCACTGAAAGGGGCTGCCCAGATGGGTTATGGAGTCTCCTTCTCTGGAGACATTCCAAACCCACCTGGATGAGTTCCTGTGTGACCTACTCTAGTTGGTCCTGCTCTGGCAGGGAAGTTGCACTGGATGATCTTTTGAGGTCCCTTCCAACCCTTGAGATTCTGTGATCAGCCTCCTCCCACCTAAAAAATGATCCAGTCAGAGCGAAAGGGGCTGCCCAGATGGGTTATGGAGTCTCCTTCTCTGGAGACATTCCAAACCCACCTGGATGAGTTCCTGTGTGACCTACTCTAGTTGGTCCTGCTCTGGCAGGGAAGTTGCACTGGATGATCTTTTGAGGTCCCTTCCAACCCTTGAGATTCTGTGATCAGCCTCCTCCCACCTAAAAAATGATCCAGTCAGAGCAGCTGTAAGCAAATGGATATTTCTGTGGGAATTGATGGAATTGTTTTCCCATCTTCCCTAATGCT
This sequence comes from Colius striatus, assembly GCF_028858725.1. Lineage (NCBI taxonomy): Eukaryota > Metazoa > Chordata > Aves > Coliiformes > Coliidae > Colius > Colius striatus. The sequence goes on along the minus strand of NC_084761.1, from coordinate 94,432,451 downwards.
GCCACCAAAACAAATGGCAACAAATCCTCCTGCCTTTAGGAACCATCCACAAGTGCTGGGCAGCGATGGGATGGAATAAAAATAAACCCAAAGCTGGATCTAGCCCACCAGCCTACTTGCAAGGTTCCTAATGATAATACAAAGAAATAAATCAACATCTTTTAATGTCACCCTACAGCCATTTCTCTCAGCTACACCAGTACAGATCATACAAGAGACCAATGGAACTTTCTCAGTTCAGTACATTAAACAGTTCTTTATTAGATGTTTCTGGTTTTCTCAGACCCATAAAAACTTAATGACCTTACTGCTTTACCTTCCATCACAGACTCAGAATCAATTCCCAGTGAAGTATTTTACTGGCATCTCTTTACTGGAAGGAGAAAGATAATTCTTGCTGGACTGGACAGCTACATCAGAAAGTAAGATATATACTTCTGCTCCTCTAACAAAAGTTTCCCCAGAAGCACAGAAGAGCTGACCCAGAAGAAGGAACTGAAGGATGGGGCATTTCAGCTCAACATATTCCGAGATACCATCTCTCCAATCTCATTTCCTCTTGACTATTGCAGCCACTCTTAGACTATTTTTGCAATGCTTCGGTGACATGTGATTAACTTTATGCTCTGGGCAAAGTTCCCTTGAAGGCAAATATGCTTTAAATGCACAGGCAGCTGAAATTTATTCTGTTTGCAAGAACAGGTACATGCAGAAGCCTTTGTTAATTTGGGATCATGTTCACAAGAATAAAAGCTACAAAACAACTCCTCTTTGTGTGGCTCTGCTCAGAAGAACTTGTAAGATATTTCCTTCTAAATTTCTTGAATTGTCTGCAATCAACTTTCATTCCATCCAACTTTTTGATCCTAATTTCTACACAGCAACCAAACACCTTGTATATATTGTTAACAGAAACTGTGAACAGAAACTGCAAAGTCCCTGGTGAACTGAGTGTCTGGTATTGCATTACCTCTGGAAACTGATTTCTTCTTAGTGCAATATTGACAGTTTTATGAGGATTTTTTTGTCTGCAAGAGGTAGGAAACATTGCAAGTTGGTGTGTAATTGGTTGTAGCATCACTCTTTTACATAACTCTCTTACAGGATAAGATTGCTTAATGCATGCTACAAAGCAGGCAAAAATACCTCTTTTAATTACTCTGTGGGCATCAAACACAATTCCCTGATCAGAAATTATGAGCTACAGAATCAGGAGGAGAGTTTTAAAGCAGATCTTATCTCTCGGCCTTCACTGGAGGCACCTGAGCTTCTCCAAGAGCATCACATAAAGGAAATGGGAACTGAAGAAACCTACTGAAAAGGGCTTCCCCAGGTCATCTAGTCCATCTTCTACAGGGAACCTGGATCACATCAAATCTCCCTAACATAATGCCAAAGATTTTTGGCCCTAGATGCACTGGAGACCAGGGCTTAGGTGCAATGAACATGAAGTAAAGTTCATCCATTCTCCCCACAAGGGGTATGAGACATTTGCCATGACCACAATCAACAGTATTCAGCCTACAGATGAAATACCTCAGGAAAAGGTGTAAAATATACAGCAGGACACAGTGCAAGATTGGGGTAGAGACTCCTTGGTGGGTTGGAACACTTGGCCAGTATGGATCTATGTGAATTTGCTTGAAGATACTCCAAGAAGTCACGACATTGCTCTTTTTTTCTTCCTATTTAGTGACTAGAAATAAGGTCTCATCTCTAACTGAGTCCATTTTTGGTTCAAAATTTAATGGCAAGACATATGCACACACCCAGCAGGCTTTGTTTCCTTAGGAAATCAGGCTAAAAATTCAATTAACAAACCTAGCAGTGTCAAACTCTACCCTGAAACTTTAGTTACTTACTAGCTTTGCCTCTGCAGGTGCTGAAGACAATAAAATTCCCAACATTGAAGCCCTAGACAGATATTGAAAAGCAGCCAAGCTCCTAAAGCTGGGGCACTGGAAATAATCTGTTTCACTGCCAAAACCAGAAGAAAGTTAACAAGCAATTTAAGTTTCAAGGCAAGCCATTTTTGTGTGTGTGGTTCATTTATTCCTCTTTGCTAGGTAGGTTTTTGTTTCCTTTCGGTCCTTAACTTTTAACTGCACAAGTCTGCCAGGGTGGAGAATGATGTGTTGTGGGGAGGAATTGGGAAGAGACCCAGGCAACATAAAAGTGCCTGTTTTAGAGGCAGAGACAGAGGGGCTGAATCAGGTCAGCTCTGCTAGATCACAATAGCCGGATACATGTGTAGGACTAAGATGATACCATAAAGAAAGTCATCAACCCATCTAACCCAGGAATAAGCCACAACATAAATCAGGCTGCTCAGGTTCGCTGGTGATGTTGTATTGATTGTGTCTCGTGGTTGCACTGCCTGAGAAGAAATTCAGGTTTAGCTGTGTTGGCTCTGCCACTCTCAGCCATTCAAGCTACAAGCTCCTGTGCTAGAAAATCCATCTGTAAAGGGAGAAAGAAGATGCAAACTCTCAGCAGACTACTAAGCCCTGCAGAGGTTCAGTGAATAAGACTGCTAGAGCAACAATTGTCCCTCTAAAATAACCTCCTGTTTAAGGGAAAATTCAAATTATTGCAACTATGTACCCTGGTGAGTCCTGGAAGGTTCACAACTCCTCCCAGGCTCCCCACTCCCCAAGAAACACTTTAACTCAAGCCCAGAATGCCATAACTCAAGTTCTTCTTTGAGTCCACATAATTCACGTGCTGCTGTTTTGTCTTACGGGTGAGCTGTCACTGCTGATTGATTCTATTATTCAGCCATCCAAGTAGACTCCAGAGGAGGGGCCATGGCTGCCTTTTTGCTGTTAAATCCACTCCAGAAAAGCTCTTTGAAGCAAAGTACACTTTAGAGTGATTAAAAAGTAAGCCATTAGTCATTTACACTTCAGATACCAGGACTTTGCATTTTCTGAATTCAGTGCCTGGATTTCAATTGGAGGATTAACTCCAGAGGCATATGTCCATGTAGTCCCCCTTTTCCTTCCACCACCTCTTTTGAACCCTCTTGGATTTCAAAACTTAGATGATTATTCCCTTCTCATCATGGCATAGTGTGTCTCAGGACTGAGGATGAGAGTTATTCAAAGGGTAGGACTAGAAAGAACAAGCTTGGAAACACTAAGGGGAGACCATGGCATATAAAGGCCACCAAGTCTCAGCACAGAGGGCAAGGATTTACAAGATCTGCAGAGAAACCCTTTGAAGACACCTGGACAGGAGTCTGAGAAATAGACCAGAAAGATCAGCTCAGTTCTGCACCAGGGCAGTCCTCGTGGCCAGAGGAGCAGTAGATCAGCCATGGTTTATTAGATACTGATTCATCATTAAAGTGCTCTGATTTCCTACAAGCTCCCCTTCTTTCCCAAGTCCACATCCTTGTCTTATTTTCAACTGCCTCCTCTTGTTCCTTCTTCCTTCAGTTCCCACGCACAGCCTTGTAAGCCACACACTGATGGATGTCAGCTTGGTCAGGCAGTGAGCAAAACGCTGATTCTGAAGTCAGGGCAGCTGCCAAAACAACCCAGGGGCAAAAACCACTTCATCCTTTGGAAAAGGAACAAATGGGAAAGAGGCATCAAAGACACCAGCCCTGCCAAGGTCATGCAGAGTCAGGAGGAGGGAGACTTAATTTGTCTCAGATGCCTGATGGGCTGGAGGAACAATGGGCTGCTGAAGCTTTTCTCAGGGCAGGGGATGAGTGTGAACAAAGGGCTCAGATGCACCACATACCTATCTGCGGTGGCTTCTGAAGGTATTTCTGCACATCTCTCTGTTCTTCTGCCAAAGGGGATGGAGTGGACAGACAGAAACAGTAATGTTTTGGATCATCTGCTTTAAGACTCAGAGCTCACTCGTTGGACCCACATGGTTCAGCTTTGCACCTCTAACCCACTCACTCTGTCACCAGGCCAAGTAACAGTTGGAAAATCTGACTAGTTTGTGCAGATCAGTTGCTACCTATGGAAATTTATCACCTCAGGGTTTTCTTTTCCCAGAGAAGGATCATGATGACAGACCCCTTTAACTGCAGAACCACCAGTCAGCGAGTATATTCTTCATAATTAAAGGCCTTTTCCCAATTCAAACACCTGTTTTAAATCCTTTCATTTGTGGCTACGTGCTGTACTGAAAATCAGCAGCACAGCACCAGACAGACACCTCTTCATTGGTCCTTCTAGAAAAGCAGATGCCTATCTCAAGATAGGAGAAATAACTTTGGAGAATTAAGCCCTGACACAGGTCATATGTCATGTAGGGAAAAGCAGCTGATCTGCCTGATCTGATGACAGGGAAAGAGAGTTTAAGTGGTTCCTTAGAGTCATTTTTCATTCTCTGCTAAGACCCCTTCTGAGCACAGAGCCACGTGCACACCACTGACCAGCAGCATGAAGCTTGCCAAGGTTTCGTGCACAACCAGGAGTTCACCAATCCTGACTCAGGTTCTGCTGCTTTGTACATTTGCATACTTGTGTACATCTCCAGCCAAAAAAACATCTCTCTATGTTTGGGAGAAAAATGACTTTCTCTTGCTGAGGGACTATCTGCAACTTCCTTATCCACACTGATTAACCTCTACCTGTTCTTTCATTCTTTACTGGACTGCTTTAGTGACAACTTCAAAAGACAACTTAAACTTCAAGGGATTGCCGTAATCTTACCCACAAGGAAAGGAGTTGATGCCTCAAAATATTTGCTCTAGCAGTAGCTATGATGTGGTCAGAGCTACAATACACTCTGTGGGTATAAGGCTTTAAGCACTGACTTTGTAGACTCGTACATGTACAAGTTCCAGATTTTCTATGCACTAAATTACTCTAGGAAGGTACTTACACTTCAAAGTAAAATCATCATAGACACTGAAAAGTACCTGAACATTGACAATTAGCTGAGAATTTGCAAATTGTCTTGTAGCCTAAGACTTGGGCAAGTCTATAGGAGCTGTTTGGAGTATTCCAAATATAAGGACCCCAGACCTGAGGCTTTCTCTTTCATACAACAGCTTTTGCCATCACTCTTCACTGTGGTCAACAGCTACCACATAGGCCGTGCTGCCCTGGTTCAAACTCTATTATAAGCACAGCTGGCATCAGAAATGCTGATACCATACATATTTCTACCATAGAATCACAGAATCATTTAAAATGGAAAAGGCCAACTGTTAACCCAACACTGTCACAACCACCACTAACTCATGTCCCTCAGCACCACATCTACATGGCTTTGGAATATGTCCAGGAATGAGGACTCCACCACCTCCCTGGTCATCGTGCCTCAGGACCCCACATTAAGAGGGATCATACATCCATGTCTGCCACCCAGAGGTTGTTCAGTCCTCAAAAAAAGTGAAGAAGGGATTACATGTAGATCAGATAAATTGAGAAAGGTCTTTCTGAGTCCCACCAAACTGCAGCAACTAGGAAGCTGGGCATCTCCAGCAAGTAGTTTGTTCCGTCTGAGGGACATGAATTACACCTGCAGCCTCAAAGGGCTCAGCTGCAAGGGGCCATCAGTTATTTACTTCAGGCAGGATACATCTAAGCATAGATATCTACACCAAAGGTATCCCCATCTCAGCCCATCTCCCCAGGTTCTTCATCATCAGTGAGGAGAAAGCACTTCTGATCCTGAAGCTGATTTCTCAAACAGACCTGGTGAATTACTCAGCATGTTAAGAGTCCCACTTCTCCCAGCTGTATAAGCACAGTCCTGAGCAGGGGTAGCTCAGCAAACATCCCCACTGCAGACACTGTGTTTCCATGAGATGAAGACTGTCCATACCCAGCCTAACCTAAGCACATTCCCTGTTCAAATTCCCAAAAGCAACAGCTCTGCAAAGGCTGAGGTGCTGTTAACCCAATCTTGAGGCATGGAAGATGAATCTGATGATCTCTCAAGCATTTTTCCAGCCTTGCTTTCTGTGACTGCATGACAGACCATCCACAGTATTATTAATCTACTTTAAATCCCTTAAGGGACACCTGTCCTGCAAGAGAAATGCTCAGTTTTGCTGAAATCTTAGTATAAACACGGTAGGGTTTCTTAAGGTGTAAAGGCTGTGTTTAATTCCTATTTACAAGGTGATGAGGCAAGAGGCAGAGATGTATAGAGTTAGTTAAACCAAAAGCTTAAAGATCAAGCCACATACATTTGCTTTGTGCATACATTTATGTTGGAAATGAGGCACAGCAGCCATCTAGTAAGGCCAGGGGAGGAAATCAGTGAGGTTGAATTTAGACCTTGGTGGGTTTCTGAATCATAGAATGATAGGGGTTGGAAGGGATTTTTAGAGATCACCTACTCCAACCCTCCTGCTAAAACAGGTGCATCTAGATCAGGTCACACAGGAGCATGTCCAGGCAGGTTTTGAATACCTCCAGAGAGGGAGACTCCACACGCTCCCTGGGCAGCCTGTGCCAGGGCTCCCTCACCTGAACAGTGAAATAGTTTTTCCTTATGTTTAAGTGGAACTTTTTGTGTTCCAGCTTCATCCCATTACCCCTTGTCCTGTTGGTGATATCATCGAAGAAAGGGATGTCCCAACCTCCTGACACCCACCATTTAGATACTTGTAAATGTTAATAAGGTTCCCCCCTCAGTCTCCTCTTTTCTAGACTAAACAGCCCCATTTCCCACAGCCTTTCCTCATAAGGAAGATGTTCCAAATGGATTAATTGGTTTAGACAACTATGAAAGCAGAGAGCTGACTTCACAGCCCAGGCCATCCCTTCCCACACCACATTTCCACACGTAGCTACAATAGGCAGGCCCTTTCCATGAGCAGGTTGCAACAGCATTTGAAAATGCTCCCTGCTCCTGCCTGGCCCTCCTACACAGAATGATCTCCTCACTGCAAGATAAACACTCTCTCTGCAGCTATTGCCTCTGCACTAAAAGACCGATTAGGTCATTAAGCCCATCTCAGGGCCAATGCAAGATTTTCCCCAGCGTATATTTCCCAGTTCTTTGTCCAGGCTGATTTTAACGACTCCTCCGCTACTGAGCTTGGCTTTAAAAGCACCTTGAAATGATGGGGGGAGCAATGTTTCTGCCAAGGGAAGCTGCTGTTTGTGAGGGTTTTTTTCCCTGACTCCTTCAGATTTTACAACGTTTTTCAGGGTCTGGAAACAGCAGAAGTGCTGTCGTTAGCAGTAAGCAGCCAAAGCAAAGGGAGGAGAAAAAAAATGGAGCCATTCTTCTAACCATATGTCTGTTCCCCATGTCTGTCTAGAGAATGCAATTAGCAATAGATAATCACTCCATTTAGAAATGCTAGACCCTGTAGGCAGCTTTTGTGACTGAACACAAGGGATATGCAGTATTAAGTAGTTACTCTGCCTCAAGAGATAATTCTCAGCAACATTTAGTGGGTCAGAAATCATGACTGCAATCGAATTTAGCTTTTACATCTTGGTCCAATAAAAATATATCAGGTGCAATTTAGAGGCAGGATAAGAAGCTTTCACACGAGAAACATGCAACAGAAACTTTTCTTTCATGTTTCCCTGCTCATCTTTTTTCAGGTTTGCTCTACGTTACGAAAACAAGAGGCTGAAACCTTTTCCCTCTTTGACACATTGAATTTGCTGCAAAGTGGGTCTGTAGGTGGAGGAGAGGCAAAAAAAAAGTTCAATCATCTCCCTTGGAAACTTTTCCTCTCTACAGAGCTATTGCCTTCTTCTTCCTAGGTACTTCCTTTCTCTCCTCCCCTTACTGCTTCTTGAATGGAGTTTCTGAAACTAGCGTGGAGCTACAGGGAGACACATTGCTGGGAAGCCCTGGCAGTAGGGGAAAAGCTTGGAGGCTGGACCTGCAGCTGAGTCCAAGAAGCTCATTACACTGACGACTTTCCTTTTGAGAAATGCAAGCTGGGGAGATCAGAGAGATGGTTCCTATTTCCAGTCTGCTAAGATAGACTGTGTGACCAAGAGTAACTCTTCTGCTTCTTGTCCCATTACTCTGTGCCTTTGTGTCACAGGGTTTTGGAGCAGGGCCAGCATCAGCACCAGAAGTCTGAGCCTTGGACACCGCAAGGGAATCTTGCCATCAATTTATATCTTTAAGCACTACTACAACACAGCCTCACTAATCCTCTCCTGGCTGTAAGAGCAAGTTGCATGGATTTTTCCAAAGCTTCTGCAAATCATCTCAGTTTTTGTAAGACTGGAAAGTACAAAGCTGCTAGGAAGGACCATTCCTTTTGCCCTCATCCAGACAACTTTATTTATGTTCTTGGTACAATGCCCTTGAGTGATGGGTACTCAGTGACTAGACAGCAAAGCAGCAGGTTACCAAACTGAAAAATCCAAGTATCAGTTTTAACAGATGACAATTCCATCCCTGATCCACCATTAGAGCTGCTTCTGAGAATGAAAGTGGCCTGGCTACAAGGAGCAATGAGAGGGTGAGGACCTGCAGTCCTCCACCAAGACCCTGGAGAAGCTTCTACAGTAGAAGAATCTTAAGCTCAGGAGGAAAAGGCAGAGCTGTGAAAACCCTGGGAACAACAAGGACTATTCCTAGGATGCTTTCACCTTATAGACAACCAACTTGCTTTGCCTCAGATAAATCCCACTGAACTGCAAGTATCCCACTGGCATTGTTTTATCTGAGCAGTATGTCACAATGTCACAGCTGCTCTCAATGGTCCTGGGAGTGCTCCAGCCAGAGTCACAGGATTGCACACACATTTCATAGAATCATAGAATGGTAGGGATTGGAAGGGATCTTTAGAGATCATCTAGTCCAACCCCCCTGCAGAAGCAGGGTCACCTAGATCAGGTCACACAGGAACGTGTCCAGGTGGGTCTTGAAGACCTCCAGGAAAGGAGCCTCCACACCCTCCCTGGGCAGCCTGTGCCAGGGCTCCCTCACCCTCACAGTGAAATAGCTTTTTCTTATGTTTAAATGGAACTTTTTGTGTTCCAGCTTCATCCCATTACCTCCTGTCCTGTTGCTAGATACCATTGAAGAAAAGGATGCCCCAACCTTCTGACACCCTGACACCATTTCTCCTACTCCACGCCCTCCACCTTCTTCCAAAAGCCAAAGCAGATGGATCTCTTTCAGCTCTGATGTATTTATTTTAGATTGGTGTGTTGCCCATCTGGTATGGCTTTCATTGGAGGAGTTTTGTTGGAAGTCCTATGAGAAGCAAGCTTTGGTGATACGTATGGATAGCAATGCACAAATTACTTGCCTTCAACAAACATTACTTGGGCTTTTCTTAATAAGGCAATAGGGTAAAAAAGCCTTGAGATGTATTTATCAGTAAAGTGTAAAACAAGATTTTATCAAGGGAACTATTTGACATCTTCAGCTCTTGGTTCATAAGACAGCCTCTTTCTACTCGATATTGTTAGAAATCTATATGCAAGGTTAAATGAAACATTATAACTCTATGTTTTTGTGCCATAAATGTGACTGTAGTTATGCTAAATCAATAGAATATGGTAGCCCAAATTTACTGCAGAGTCACAGCATAAATAGTTAATTCATGGATATTGCTTTACCTGGTTTAGAGGTAAAAGGGTTGTTAAGAACAAGGCTCTGGAGCTGTTCCCCAAGGCTATATTGCAACGGCTGTCATTCATCTTCCATCCAGCCTGCCAGGCTTTTGAGTGTATTGAAAGAGCCTTTGATTTTAGCAATAAAAATAGGTAGCTCAAATTTTGCTTGTTTTGTTGCTGTGCAAGCACAACTTCCCTAGAATAATTTCATGTGTTTCAATTTAAAGGGATGAGCCTTCCAAAACCATCAGCTTAGCAAACACGTTTGGAACTTCATGAAGGAAATGGAACCTACTTGCTTCTCAAAAAGCAGCTCACTTCATTTTTTAACCTTTTGTTTATATTTATACAAGTCATTCATATTAAAGTAATTAGCACCAATATGCATGCAATCTGTTTTGCAAGGAGTACACCTTATATCTAGTGCAGTGTTATGTTTTGGGTTCAATACAAGAATGATGGTTTAGCTAATGGTTTAGCTAATGGTTTAGCTGTTGATGAGTAGAGCTTATCCTAAGCCAAGGACTTTTCAGTTTCCCATGCTCTGATGGTCAGGAGGTGCAAAAGAAGCTGGGAAGGAACATGACCAGGACAGCAGACCCACAGTAGCCAAAGAGCTATTCCATACCATAGGAAGTCATGCCCAGTATAGAAACTGGGGGGAGTCTAATGGGAGGCAAATTGCTGCTCAGGTAGCGAGCAATTGCACTGGGCATCACTTTTCTTTCTTTGGGTTTTATTCGCTCACTTTTTGTTAGCTCCCTTTTCACTACTCTATTTTATTTATTAAAACCCATAGGTTTTACTCTTTCTCTGATTCTCCTCCCCAGTCACACTGAGGGCAGGGAGGAACAAGCGAGAGCTGTTTGGTGCTTATCTGCCAGCTGGGCTTGAACCACAGCAACAGAAGAGTTTGCAGAGGGAAAGTAGAACTGGAACAAAAGTAAGAGGGCTCTTACTTAAATTATAAGTACAAGTACATGTTGTTTTACTTGAATATTTTCCTCAGGGGGTTAGAAAATAAATAGCTATATCATAAAATGAATTAAAACAGCATCAGTAGGGTTCCTGACATGTTTCTTAAAAAGAAAAATGAAACATGGTTGTGTGTGTAGAGCTGCATTTATAGATTATTTCTTGTGTTACAGTCATTTATTTTGAGAGAGAGGAGGGTTATTTGTATGGTTATGGTTTCTTACTAGGATTATAGTTTCTCATAAGATGGTATTGCTCCATCATATAGGACTCTGGGTTGCTTCAATAGGTTTTGATATAACTTTGAATTTCATAGGAGAGGCCAGGGGAAACTCGAATGGAAAACTTCAGCTGATTTTTTTTCCCCCCCTTTCAGTCCTCAGTTCCTGTTCATGTATGTTTATAGCCACTTCCAAGGATGATAACTTCTTTGAAAGGGTTGCAATTTGAGCATTTTTATGTACCCCAGGTGTATTACACCTATATAACTCTTATTACCATATAACTCTTTCTAACTATAAAACTCCTTTAGGGAACATAATATTGTTTGCATTAACTCAGGAGCTCAGAGCCAGTAGGAAGGATCTGGGGCATCCTGTGCAGGGCATTGAACACGTCCACATCCTTTATTCTGGGATGAAACAGGCCCAAGAGCCCCTTTATTCCTCCTAATGGCCAAATAGATTATAAAAACATGTCTTCACAGGAGTGGCTCTGAAGATAAGAAATGTTTATCAGGATTCAACAGGAGTGAATTTAATTTCAGCCTTATCTCTAACTTTGCCATTGTGCACCTGGTGCCTTCTCACGCTTGGCTTTGAAGGAAATAATATAACACCGTTACTGATGGATTGAGAGCAGCCCTGAGAAGGACTTGGGCATGTTGGTTTACGGGAAGCTCCATGTTTGCAGCCCAGAAAGCCAACCATATTCTGGGCAGCATCACCAGCAGTGCAGGCAGTAGGTCAACAAAAGGGATTCTTGTCCCTCTGCTCTGGTGAGACCCTCCTGCAGTGCTGCTTCCAGATCTGCAACACCAACATAGAGAGGAAACAGAGCTGCTTGAACAAGACCAGAGGAGCCACAAAGGTGATCAGAAGGCTGAGACCCATCTGCTATGGAGATATGCTGAGAGAGTTCGGGTTGTTTAACCTGGAGAAGAGATGGCTGCACAGAGACCTTCCAACCTGTACTGGAAGGCTGCTAGAACAGAGAGGTTGTGGCTGCCCCATCCTTAGAAGTGTTCCAGGACAGGTTGAATGGGGCATGAAGCAACCTGGTCTACTGGAAGATGTGTTGTTGCCTTGCTTGGTTCTAAGTCATCATGGAAATACTCCTTTTCTCTCCCAGGCTCATCCATAGAATCATAGAATGGTAGGGTTTGGAAGGGACCTTTAGAGATCATCTAGTCCAACCCCCCTGCTCAAGCAGGGTCACCTAGATCAGGTCACATAAAGACCTCCAAGGAAGGAGCCTCCACAACCCCTCTGGGCAGCCTGTGCCAGGGCTCCCTCACCTCAACAGGGAAATACTTTTGTCTTATATTTAAGTGGAACTTTTTGTGTTCCAGCTTTATCCCATTACCCCTTGTCCTGTTGCTAGCTACTATAGAAAAAAGGGATGTCCCAACCTCCTGACACCCACCCTTTAGATATTTATACATGTTAATAAGATCTCCCCTCAGTCTCCTCCAGACTAAACAGTCCCAGTTCCCGCAGCCTTTCCTCATATGAAAGATGTTCCAGTCCCCTGATCATCTTGGTGGCCCTGCACTGGACTCTCTCCAGCACTCCATGACCTTCTTCAGCTAGCTTTTCACTCCCCTCAGGGAATGTGTGCTCTAATACATAACCATATTTTAGACACATTCGTGGGGAGACAGAATTACCATTACTTCTACTGCAGGAGCTCAGACACACTCCTGTATTTACAGCCCCATTTCTCGAGGCACCATACAGATAGGTTTGAAGGAACAGTCCCTCTCCTGAGCTGGATATAGATAAACTGGGCAAAAAAAGACCCAGGAAATTTATTATAGTTACTCAGCAACAGAACAAGTCGGGGGGGGGGGGGGGGGGGGGGGGGGAGAAAGCCAGCCCCAAGCTTGGTGTTCTGCCCAGACAATTTTACCATTCCTGCCTTTTAACACATCTAACTTTCCCTTTAGCTGCCATTTTGTTGAAACAAGCTTCATGGTCCATAGCATCAATGAGACTAAAATATGACAATTAATCACAGTCAGCCACCACGTTTCCACTGACTTCAAGCATTTAAGTCACAATTAGCAGACACAATATTTCAGGAGATCAGTTTAGTCGAACCATCGAAACGCTGAACCAAATTTGATCTATGACATTGGCAGAGATGCAACCAGCTCATTACTGTACAGCTGTATTCATCATAATTTATCTAGCCTCCATCACACACTGCTGTGTTCATCAGGCCATGAAGGAAAGGACTATAATTGGTCCTCGAATCTGCTAGTTTGCCTAACAAATTTTACTGTTCCATTTCCCACATGCACAGCCACTAAAGTTCCTAAGAATAAGCACTTTAGGGCCAAAAAGATCAAGTTTTGCAGTAACAGGCTCCAGTGGTGCCAGACCAGCTGTACATTCAGCTCCCAAAGATGCTGTCAAAGCAATAGCAAAGAAGCTCTGAAGCAAGATAGGGCTCAGCCACAACTCTTACACACAAGATAGTGCTCTGTTATTTACACCATTCCTCACTAGCAAACAGCCACTAAAAAACACAAAAGAGGGAAAAAATACCTTTAACTGCCAGAGAGCACTCTTTTGCCTCTCATCTTTGTAAGACCAATGTATCATCTCAGAAAGAATTTGTGAGGACAGAGAGGGTTTTTAAGAGATGTTACTGAGCGATAGGGTGAGTGATGAGGACTCTGACTCTTAAATCAGCTCATCAGCAAACCAGAGATTCTCCAGGAGCAGCTTCAGCTGAAAGACTGGCACAGGTGAAGCAGATGAAGCTGAAACTGCCTACTGAGATGCACATTCTGCTTGGTCTGCAATTGTGCTGTCTCCTCCAACACAGAAGTGAGGATGGAGCCAGGCTCTTCTCAGTGATGTCCAATGATTGGACAAGGGGCAACAGGTACAAGCTGGAACATAAGAGGTTCCAAAGAAACATGAGGAAAACTTTCTTCCTTGTTCAAGTGATGGAGCACTGGAAGGGGCTGCCCAGATGGGCTGTGGAGGCTCCTTCTCTGGAGACATTCCAAACCCACCTGGATGAGTTCCTGTGTGACCTACTCTAGGTGGTCCTGTTCTGGCAGGGGGATTGCACTGGATGATCTTTCAAGGTCCCTTCCAACCCTTAACATTCTGTGAATCTGTTGTTCTGTGAAGGGGTTCCTCACCTCTGAGCTACACCTTCCTCCTCTGTCATCCTAACTGCACCTCACAGATACTGAGGCACAAAATTCCCCTCCCTATCTTCTTCTCAGGGCTTCATTCAGCATTGTCACCAACTTCGTAGGCATTTCAGACCAAATCATCACGAATAAAAGCAATCTGGCACATCTTGCTGTAGCACTGGTGTCACTATGTCTATCTTAGACCACACTAATACTGGACTCTTCCAGTTTGAAAGATCCTCTTGGAATCATAGGTGTTAGACATTTGTCATGACACGTGCAAACAGAGAGCTATAAACAAACCATTCTCACAAAAGAGCATCTCATGAAAAGAAGCATTTCCCTCTCTCATGAAGGCAGAAAAAAGGTAAATTGTTGAAAAGACAGAAACAGTAAAGCAAATCAAAAAGAAACATCAAAAAAATATAAGGACTGGTTCATTGTCTGGCAGTCACTGATGGATAAACAGGGTAGAAGAAGAACAGGAGGAAAATTAACCCCAAACTATTTGTGAGGAAGTGTCAAGTGAGACTAAAGTGTTGCTTACAAAGAAGCTGCATGTAAAGGTACACAGCTGAATTGCACAGGGCAGACCCTGTAAAGCAAATTTATTCCCTGTCTTCACATCCACATAGGCCTCCACTCCTCTATCCCTGAGGTCCGAGCAAGGTCATGGACAAGACTTCCTAGTGCCAGGAGGTTGGGAAATACCTTTTTTCTATAGTGGCTAGCAACAGGACAAGGGGAATGGGGTGAAGCTGGAACACAAAAAGTTCCACTTAAATATAAGAAAAAACTATTTCACTGTGAGGTGAGTGAGCCCTGGCACAGGCTGCCCAGGGGGGTTGTGGAGGCTCCTTCCCTGGAGGGCTTCAAGACCCACCTGTGTGACCTGATCTAGGTGACCCTGCTTGAGCAGGGGGGTTGGACTAGATGATCTCTAAAGGTCCCTTCCAACCCCTACCATTTTATGATTCTAAGAGGCAAAGCCAACACTGCTGATTCAGCCCAAAGAAGCAGCATGTCATTGCCCCATTGGGGCTACCTGGCCAACAACCACTGTCATTCTTCATCCACCTGCATCCACCTTCTGAGATGCAAAAGAGATCATAAAGCCAAGCTGTTCATCCTCCCATACGGTGGTCTAGGCATTTGCCTCTCGTGTGAGCCTGCACTGACTCTCTTCCATACCAGTGAGAAGATATCTGTAGCCTGAACCCAGACTGCCTGGTATCCATCAACATCCTCTGCCTCTGAGCTGTGCCATTCCCTGCTGGGCATGAGCCATCTGGACTGTGACATCTTCACAACGTTGATTAGGACATCTCTGAGCTCTCAAAGCAACGGATACCCTGTCCAAGTCTCTACATGTGCTCAAAATGACCTACTTTCCCCACATATCTAGATTTAAAAGTCTTGTAAACAGGTTGCACACAGTCTATTTCTGGCTTGCCAAATGCATCCTCCTCTGTGGACTTTTTTAACTGATGGTGCTTAAGATGATTTATAGGTTTCCAAGAGCCAAAGTGAAATCACGTCGTTGGGTTATTTTTGTATTATTATTCATGAAGCTCATTCAAAACCCAATTCAAAGGGCATCTGTAAGCAGTTGGTGAAGAGCTGGAACCCCTACTGTAATAAATGAGTCATTTCTCAGTGGAGAACGAAAAACTTACCATATCAGCAAGATGACTGCATATGGCAGAGCATTGAGAGAAAAATGAAACAGGACTGAAAGGATGGAAATACAAGGAGATTTTAAGGGTGAGAGCAAAATGTATGAGTGGAAAGAGCCTCAGGTGGAGTTGTATAAGGAAATGTTCTTACAAAGGTCTTCAAAAGCTCCAGAGCTTCAGAACGAGAGAAAATAATCTGGTTTACACAGCTATTTTGCAGCTCCCTTCCCATTGAGCTTGCTCTGCAGACTGAAGGGCCAGGTGCAGATGAGGTGGTGCAAGGAGTCTTAAAGGGAAACAGCCCTTGTATAGACATATTAATCCATACAGAGTAAACTTGCCAAGTCAGGGCATCATTTTCCAAAAAGTACTTGGCTTGGAGTAGAGTGGATGGTAGATAGGGCAGGTTTCCAGGTGAGGTTCAGTCCCCCAACCTACTACCATGGTTTTCCAAGGAGAGAGCAAGGATTCAAGTAGGACCATTTAAAGCACTTATGCTGCAGCAAGCAGTCAGCAATATTTTTCGTTCCTTGCTGCGCTGGTCTATAACAAGTTTTTGGTCCTTAAGAACAAAAGTTACTCTTGTACTGGGCAATGTCAGCCTTTCCTAAGCCACCTAGCACTCCTGCCTGATGTTAAGTTAGAAAAATACAAAGTACTTTTTACACTGTTCTACAGGGGTAGCCAAACCAGAGCCAGGAAATCATCTCTCTAATACACAGTCATAATAGCATTGAGGATGAAGGTAGACAGCCTTCACAGTTGGCAATCACACACTTTTGCTCACTGAAGGAAAGAAAGCTTGCTAACTCAGAAGCCAAGGCACAAAGGTTCATCTTCTTCTCATGGCAGGGCTCAGCTGGAGGTAGTTCAGTCTAATTTAAAATAAGGAGGTGTTAAAACCACCCCTGGCTCCCAGCCTGTTGAAAAATATTCTTGTGCTCACTAAAACCTTTCCCACCTCAAAGCTCAAAGAGGAGGTCTCCACTGTGCCTGCCTTTGCAGATGTCCCCTTCCCATCCAGCTGTGCCCAACTCAGGCATTTCTACCAGTCCTCCTGCTATTCTCTTCCCATAATGATTATGCATTTGGAAACATACCCCCTACTTACATTTTTCAGGCCAGAGAAAACCACTGATATATTGTTGCTCTTAAAAGTACCCATTCCTTTAATTCACTGTGTGTTTCTCAAGAAAATCTGCTGGCTGAAGTTTTTCCAGGTACTTCCCTGTTGAGGTGAGGGAGCCCTGGAACAGGCTGCCCAGATGGGCTGTGGAGTCTCCTTCTCTGGACACATTCAAACCCACCTGGACGAGTTCCTATGTGACATACTCTAGGTGGTCCTGCTCTGGCAGGGGGTTGGACTGGATGAGCTTTTGAGGTCCCTTCCAACCCTTAAGATTCTGTGATTCTGTATTTGTCCAGGTGTGTTTGCCTTCGTTGCCTTGAAATGTGTTTCACTAAGAGTCCTCACTCTAGTAGGACCAGGAAAGCGTGAGTGACAGACTCAATTTTCAGAGCATCATCTTGTGTTCATTTCTTCCAACAGATGCTTTTTCATAGAGCTTGTTACTTCCATTTCCCTTCTCTGAGCACTTTTTCCTACCCTGTGCTTTCTCCAACAAGGTGATCAGCGTTACACTCATGGTGTGGGTCTCAAACTGACATGATGGTAACTGTAATATCTTTAAATCTATCCTTAATATAATCTACCATCTTGTTTGCCTCAGAGCACTTTGTTGCCCACTAAGCAGAGATTTTTCACTGAGCTGCTAAAAATGACAAGAGGCTTTTCCCCTCTGCTGCTGTAAAGCCCATCACTCCCTCTGGGTAGTGGGAATGTCTCTCTCTGGAGCAGGAAACACATCAGATCAGCACCCGGCTCCACAAATCAGCCTCTTCAAATTCAACCCCTCAGCTCTTTTGCAATGATCATGGATATAATCCTTCACAGTTACCTCAAAGTGGCACTTCTCCTGTTCAAGTAATTAATCTTATGGAGGGGCAACCAGGAACACATCAAAGGAGAGGGCAAAAAAAAGAGGAATAAAAGAAGAAAGAGGTAACTAAAAGGAAAGAGAATACAACAGAACTTCTGCACTATCTCCTTTGTCTCTCTGCTTCCCTTATTTTTCCTCTTAGAATGACAACTACAGCACAAAACACACAGACTGTTCACAGAAAATGATGAAATAGTCTGCAACAGCAAAGGTGATAAGTAGGTCCCAAGAAGGTGGAGTGTAGGAGTGAAGAACTGTTCAAGGACACTGAGCTGTGGGTCAAGCTGCTTTCCACATCAGGGGAAGGGACTTCTTGCTCTTTCTTTCTCGTTTACCACTGTCAAGCAAGACAGAACATGAATGATTTCTTCATATTTCTAGATTCAGGATGCCCAATCCAGCCTCTACACAGCCATCCTTGTATCATTATTGTCACTTCAGAAGCTGTTTTCCTTCCTTTTCCATCCCAGCCAATGATCTTCAAACAACTTGGACCAATGGTCCACAGTCAAGATCA
This sequence comes from Colius striatus, assembly GCF_028858725.1. Taxonomy (NCBI): domain Eukaryota; kingdom Metazoa; phylum Chordata; class Aves; order Coliiformes; family Coliidae; genus Colius; species Colius striatus. Next base: position 94,414,380 of record NC_084761.1, on the reverse strand, counting down.
GGGCTCTTCTCATAGATGACCACTCACCTCCATCCTCACACCTGAAGCAGGAAACACTGGGGATGTTTCTGTGTCAGTGATTCTGCAGGTTGTGTGTTCTGTACTTAGGAGGCTGGTCATGCTTTGTGGACCAGCATTTTGAAAGCTATTTCCTAGACAACAGCACTCAGACTTCCCATCCTCTCTCCAGCACTGCCATTCCAAAGCAAACTCTTTTGACCACTTTGCAGACAACCATTTCTCCTTTCCTGTAGCCATCCTAGCTGACATTCTCTACATATCTTCAGTTTACTGTCATCTCCTTCTGAGTATGAGTACTTCAATGACGATGAGGAGTCACCACACCATTTACAAAAGCATTTATGCTCCCTCTGCTGGATATACAGCGTGGGAACACTAGTGTCCTCTTTATGGCTACATCATACCAATGGCCAGGCCAGATACTGCCATTAACCTCTCACTCCTGTACCTCTTTGTGTTCCATAGCATCCAGGTTTTAAGAAGGTTGGTCCATGTCCATGGGGAGAACTGCTGTATAAATCTGTATCCCAGCTGTGCTCTTTGGTCCCCTCTTCTAACACCAAGGACTCATCTTCACAATGTAGCTGTGATTTAAAAAACAGATGTCAGGACACACTTGCTGTACAAGTTTCTCATATGTTGGCAGACAGGCAATCTCCCATGCTTCTCAGTGAGGTGCCTAGGTAAGCTTTTCAAGAATGAAGACATGTGGCAACACATCAGCTGCAGAAGTCCAAGGATGAACAGAGAGGTGAAGAGCTTTATGGTTCCCAGCTAGCAGAACACGTTGTGTGAACTTCACATCCCATGACATGACTGCACACCTGGACAGTCCCTGAAAATTGACAGTATGGAGAGATCCAGCCCTACCTAAATCTGACTGTCTCTGTGCAGCTGGCCTGGCAGGAGCAAGCACCTGCAGAGAAGGCAAGGTGCCAGCATGGGGTTGATGAGGAACAGAAATTTTAACACCAAAGTGGCCTGAAGAGCAGCATGAATTAGAGAGGAATGCAAAGTCCTTACCCAAGACAGGAGGGGAACCACTGATGCAGACACTCACAGAGAAGAGAAAGGTGAACTCTCCCAAAACCATGTAAAAATCAACTACAACCAATGGCTATACAGTTATCCTACAGTGCCTGCTGCTATTACTTGTTTGGTGCAAGGTCTCTTCTCGCTATGCCAGACTTGCAGGTGTGCACAAGGACCCCAGTGGCCTCACTGACTTGGTATTTGGAAGATTACTCTTTGCTGGTCCAGGGTGCTTCAGCAGATACAGGACATGGCAGGGTCTTACCAGACTCTCACTTGGTAAATGAGCTGAAACCTAGGAGCTCCTGGAACTCATATTTTCTTGAGAGCTTGGCACAGGCAGTTTTGCAGTACTGCAGTCAATGAGCTCTGAAGGGATAGATGCTCTCAGATAAGTCTCTTTACTTGCTTACTGTGGTCATTGATGTGGTCTCACTGTGAGCCCAGAACTGGTGCAGAGCTCGTTGTGAAGGTCTCACATTATCTGGGCCTCTGCAAAGTGTGATTGTCTGGTGAGCTGGCTGAACTGGCTGCCCTCATCAATGACAGGCAAACAAAGGAGAATGAAAGGTGAGGGAGCCTTGGCACAGGCTGCCCAGGGAGGGTGTGGATTCTCCTTCTTGGGAGGTTTCCAAATCCACCTGGACATGTTTCTGTGCCCCCTGATCTAGGTGGACCTGCTTTAGCAGGGAGATTGGACTAGATGATCTCTAAAGATCCCTTCCAACCCCTACCATTCTTTGATGATTCAATGATCCTATGATAGTCCAGTTCTGGTCCAGTCCAGTGGTGGATCTCATCTCCCAAAGTCAGGGAGAACATTTCCCATAACATCAGTTCTTTGGTTCCAGTATGAACAGCTTGTTTCATGAAGCACTGCAGTGTGTAAAACACACAGAGAAAGGGATCAATCTTTTAACATCTTGTTTAAATATTCCTGAGGTGTCAAGTTAACCAAATGAAGCAAAAGCCAAGAAATTCACTGGACAAATTTTGGCAAGTGCTACCTTCAGAGAGGGTGATTCTAGGGAGTAAAGCCGGTTGTGAGGAAGCAGTACATCTTTCACATTAAGTGTGATGGCCACGAGCAGTAGGATACTTTTTCTTTCCTTTTCTTTTGATGCAGCTTGAAGATGAGTCTCTCCTCCTCTAGACCAGACAATGAGTTCTGAAGATCAGACTCTACCAAAAGAGACAATTCAAGTGCCCATATAGACCTAAGAGCCTAAAATACCTAAACTCTGCTGGGGTGCTGCAGAATCAGGCTGCAAACAGGAAACTGAAGTGCAGGATTACAGCGGGGATATAGAGTGGAGAAGAGCAGATGCACTTTCAAATAGCAGCTTTCTGAAACAAATGCTGCTGCTGGCCTGAGTTTGCTGCAGTGACCTCTTAGCTGACCCTGCTTTGAGCAAGAGATTGAGCTAGAAGCCTCCTCACATCCCTTCTCATCTTCTATTATCTTATGATCCCCCAGCCACTCACCTCCTGCCATCTGGGCTGTGTACTTAGCTTGAGTTTCTCTGGGATAAAGTGTTAGCAGACTTTGGTTAAAGCCTTTCAAGAAGAGTTACCCATGTTACAAATCCAGACCACTATTCCACGTGTTTGAAGTCTCAAACAAAACAAAGCACACGTTAGGAGTGAGCCCTGGGATGATACACTGAAGTCTGCAGAATACAAATGATTTAACAAGTGTGTAAGTGTTGAAAGCCAAAAACAGTTGCCATGGCTCTTGAGTGTGATCTCCTGAACACATGGGCCAAAGCATTCTTGACAATGATCTGCAGCAAACACTTCTTTGCAATGATCACTTTGCTTTTAACACAGAAGCATTGCAAGTACCTTCAGTAGCCAAGCTGCCTTAAGATCTTAACCCTTTAAGAGGATGCCAAAGTAGGAAAGAGGCACTGTCATCCTTTTGCAGACCCAGGTGCAAAAAAAGAGGCCCCAACCACAATTTAGGACCTCAGAGAAAAGCCTTTTCCTCTCCAGCCATTGCTGCTGTCTCCACAGGACTCATAACCTGCAATTAAGGCTGGGTCTGAAGTTCACATCAAGCTGAAAAGGGCTGTAAGACTGACTCAGACCCAAATAACTTCCTTAAATCTCTTGGTGATGAAAAGTGAAACAACATGCCTTTTATATCATAGGCTCAGGACAAACTTGAAAACACTTCTGATGTTTTTTGCCAGTTGAATAGGTATATTAATAGCTAAACACTTGGGTTCATGTCACAAAAGACAGATTGATCACACTGGTCTGGCAGCACAGAACTCCTATAACAGCAGTAGGACACAGAAGTACAGAGGCTGGTTTTGGTTGGATAGGTAACTTGACAGACAGACAAGCTCTCAAAGAAGGAGGACAGTTAATGACACAGAATGGTAGGGTTGGAAGCCTCTACATCCAAATGCACACACACACCCCTTTTAATTCAGTACCATTAAAAATAGGATTCAGCTCCAAAGACAACTACATTTTGGCATCCAAATACAGGAATTAACTGGTTGTCTAAGGTTAGTCTCAATGGAGATCCAAGGGTCAAGTTCACAAGCAGCTGGTGTCAGTTTGGATGTCCCAGGCTGCCCTGTCTAACACCCATCTGCTCTCTTTTAGCCCATGAATCTTCCAGACATGATGTACCATATTCACAAGTCCCATGTGGAAGTTTGGGCTACTTGGCCGAGTTGAATCCCAGTCCTACATTTGGCAAACTATTCTCTTCCCCTTCTGTGCCAACTGTTCACACCATATCTTACAGTCTCCTAAAACACCATCTAAGGAATCATTTGCTAGTTTGTAATGATTCTAAAGAGCTTTCAGGCTCTTAAGTAGGGAAAAAAAAATCAATTACTAGATAAATCATTAATAATGAGGATAACAACATCCTTACTCTTGACCAGCAGGATGTAAACTGCCCATCTGTGGAAGCAGTGGTTCAAATGTAGGTCTGCTCCTTTAATATTTTGTGTGAAAGGGCTTTGCCAGGCTGTAAGAAAGAGAGCAGGAATGGTTTGATGCAAACAGTAGGTAAAGCAGAGGTCATTGATGGCTCAAATGAATCATCAGACTTTGTAGCCTTCTGCCCTTGAGGGACCTTCTGCTCCCTGGGATAATTGGCATTTATTGGCTGTTCTTTAGAGCTGCATCTGTGGAGAACATAATTTTCAAGCTCTACAAGTTGAAATTCACTTCTCTTCTCTGAAAAACATTCACACAAACCAAGTAAGTGAATAGGATAAAAATATTCACCAAGCTGCTAATCTCACCCTCTCTTTAATCACCTGCTTCATTTAGCTAAGTCAAACAATGCTCTCAATGGAAAGAGTCCAGGCTCCACAGCCTTTGCAAAACCTCCACAAACCCAGGCTCTCAGGCTACAGTGGTGGATATTTCCCAGGCACCTGGGAACAATGTGTTTTATATTCCTGAAAGGAGCCAGAATCTTGGGTGTGCTTTTCACATGGCTCGTGGCCAAGAAGAGCCTACCCTACACCACCTTTCCCTCCCCAGAAAACTTCCAGCTGAGCATCCTTTTTGCCAGTGAAAGACCGATGAGAGGGAATTACCAGGTGAGGAGCTTTCAAACTTGCAACGTTTTCTTTGAGTCTGTGGTTCTTTGCACAGAGGTGCAGCTGGGCCATCACATTCCCACTACAGCACAGACATAGAAGCAGGCTAGAAACTAACAGACACTCCACTGCCATCCTTTCCACCCACCTGCAACAGATGGAGAGCATCTCTTGCCATCACATGCCACTCAGACCTGAGGTAGCTGACTCTCAGTGGATGAAGAGATTTGATCAGGAGAGTCACCTTTCTGCTCCTTCCATGTTCAGATCCTCTCTGGGAACTTTGGCCAGGCTGCTTAATGGCTTGGAAGATGCAAAACTTCTGCAGGGGGTAAGAAGAGTTTTCAAACCTCCAGCCCCTTAAAAAATTGTTTCCTTGCTTATGCCTTTGCAAAAGAAGTAACTAATGACTGTATGGATATAACTATCTCCAGAGTATGCAATGTAGCTTCCTGATTTCAGTTGCTAGGTTCTTAGGTTACAGGCAAGTCAGGTTTTCAAGCTGTTGTCCACAGCTCTGGGGTAAGAGCTACCAAACTGCCACTCCTGATGGAGATACAGTCATTGCAATGGGCTGGCAGCCTCCCAGGGACACTTGCCTCATTGAGCTGGGTATTGAAGGACCAGAATTAAATGCCAAAGCATACAGCAAGAACTTGAGAGATGGCAGCATGACTTTTGGTCTAAACTTCAGGCTGATTTCCTCTAATCCAAAGCATCTTCAAGCTTCTGCATGACTGACATTCAGGTGATCCTTATAGTCAAGAAGAATGAAATAAACCCCAGTTCATTACAACTATCTTTGGAAGAACAAATATCTCGTTTCAAGCTGCAAATCCCAGCACACAGACTCTAACAACATAAAAACAATCTATCCAGGAGAAGCTGTTCTCCCCATCCTGCTAGCATTACTCACACATTAAATCAGAACTGACAATGCAATCTTTTCAGTTGAGCTGTTCTCATTCTTCTTTTTTTTATCATGATGAAATAATTCCCCTTTTTAACAACTCCCAAATGTTGGTCCTGATGCATTATTGAAGTGACAATGCAGATTTCCGAGAGGGTGGTGGGTTTGATTGGTTTGTTCCAAGCAGTAAACAGACAAGGGCTTAATAAATTGGAGAACTATTCAAATTTTCATTTGCAAAAGGAAATGGTTTTAACTATATAAACCATTGCAACAACTATTGATTGTATTTCCACCACAAGAAGGCAGGCAGAGGCTGATTTATGACAGCAACCCACCCTAACTATCTAACTGGATTTAATATAGTTGCCATCCCACGACACAATGATGTATGTTTTTGTGGCAATCTAGGAAATAATTTGCAAGGATTAACAGTTTGTTCTTCAGCCATCAGCCATAAAGCTGTCAAGGGAGGGTCTCCAGCACTGTCTATGGGACAGTGATGTAGTGAGGAGGGCTGCAAAATCTCATGGGCTGCAGGGAGAGGAGAGGGATCTCAAATTTATGGATATGAGCATTTTCAAGAGACTGTGTTGTTACCGGGTTTATTTTAACCATAAAGCAAAGGTAACAAGACTCCATAAGAACACACAGTGTTTACCAAACCTCACTTTTCACTATCTGACAAAAAAATTCAAATGAGGTCTTGCTGTATAAGTTGACAATGCAGTCTTGAGTTGTCTAGACAGCTAGAAACAGCTTTCCCTCTGGGAACCCTGAGGTGAAAGTTCAGGAGGGAAGAGGAGTGTGAAGTCCTTTAAGTGCCCTAAGGAGGAAAACTCACATTCACAGGCTGCTGAGATGCAAAAAAATGTGCAGGAGATGCCCTGAGATTCCTTCCTAACTTGGTAGATCCTGCTGCCACCTCTTGGACTGGCAGGGCTATATAGAAACTCCCACAGGATGAGAAGCCTGTTTTCTACCCACTCCTCATTAAGTGCCTCACACAAGAGAATTTCTACCTATTTCTCATAAGCAGAGCTAATAAATACAAGCTTTTATTTCTCTGTGCTTCAAACCAGACTGCATGAAATAGGTGAACAGAAAATAGACAACCCCCCTTCCCCTCCAACATGACTGCCTTTCCTCTTCTCTTTCATGAGGATTTGGGGTTTTTCTTTCCTTTTTGCACATTACTATATCACCTCCATTTAGGATACACCAGCTTCTCCACCAAATCTCAAAGTCTGATCCACGGGAGCACTAATATATCTGGAGATGCTCTGAGCAAACTTCAAGGCAGAAAGAAAAGAGGACAGGAAGACTGCAGATGTGTCCTTCAGGCTGAGTGACTGGCACTGCAGCAAGGTTTCCTAGGGAAAAATGCAGCCCCTAAGGATGCCTTCTTTGCCAGGAGAAAAAAACTAACCAAACAAAACTACATCAACAAACACTAAAGTTAAGCACAGAACACAGCCTCTGCTGGAAACAAACGGAGCTATTTTCTTTAGTTGACTAATTCTTGTTTATTTTTTGAAGGCTGCTGCTATAAAATTCACAATCCAATTACAATTTCCAGGCTGAAAGAATGGCTTCTAATTATATTGTTTTCCATCACTGCAAGAAAGAAAGAATTAACGCTCCGTGATTTCTCTCCCTGTACAAGAATCAGATCTCAGTGTTCTCAAATGATTTATAAAAGACACATTAAATCAACTATTAACAGTGTTTTTGCAACAGAAATGGGCTGTCCCATAAACAGGACAAATTGAAAAATACAGATTTGCTGCTGTGTTTCAGTGCATCAGAAATGAGGGCAACACAGCGCGTGCCGAGTAAAATGGTATCAGACCTGAGACTGGAAGGGAAACTCAGGTGACTTTTGAGATACAGGGCTGGACTTTAAGGGAGCTGGACTTGTCTGGCCTGGCAGAAATTTTCTACATGACTTTGGGCAAGTCACCTGGCCAAGCTCCAGACAAAGCCAACCTAGTTGTCCTGTCAGTGTAGCTGTCTCCACTTCGGTGTGAACCTTGGGTGTCTAAGTGTGATGTAATCAGTAGAGATCAATAATCAAACATAGGGCAATGATCAAATGTGTTTACAAGACTGTTTCAGAGGTTCTGCTGTCCTTGCCTTTTGCATATAATTCCCCAAGCACTCAATTCCATGAGTTTCAATAAGGCCAAGTGTTGGGTCCTGCCCTTGGGCCACAACAACCCCCAGCAGCGCTACAGGTTGGGGAGCAGTGGCTGGAAAGCTGCCAGGCAGAGAGGGGCCTGGGAGTGTTGGTTGGCAGCGGCTGAACATGAGCCAGCCGTGTGCCCAGGTGGGCAGGAAGGCCAGTGGCATCCTGGCCTGGATCAGGAACAGTGTTGTCAGCAGGAGCAGGGAGGTGATCACTCCCCTGTACTCGCCTTGGTGAGGCCACACCTCGAACACTGTGTCCCGTTTTGGGCCCTTGTCTACAAGAAGGACATTGAGGTGCTGGAGAGGATCCAGAGATGGGCTGCCAAGCTAGGAAAGGATTTGGAGCACATCTCAGATGAGGAATGGCTGAGGGGTCTGGGGCTGTTTAGCCTGGAGAAAAAAGAAGGCTCAGGGGAGACCTTCTCACTCTCTACTCCTACCTGAAAGGAAGCTGTGGCGAGGCGGGGTGGGTCTGTTCTCTCTAGTGAAGAGCAATAGAACAAGAGGAAATGGCCTCAAGTTGCACCAGGGCAGGTTCAGGCTGGATGTCAGGAGGAATTTCTTTGCTGCAAGGGCTGTCAGGCATTGGAAGGGGCTGCCCAGGGATGTGCTGGAGTCACCATCCCTGGAGGGGTTTCAGAGCTGAGTGGATGCTGCACTGAGGGAAATGGTCTAGTGGTTGATAGGGCTGGGACAAAGGCTGCACTCCATGAGCTTAAAGGTCCCTTCCAACAATTCTGATTCTATAATGCAGCTCTGTCCCTAAACTGCAGGAGATGGATATGGATCTTGCCTCAAATCCTATGTTTAGGATAGGGCTGATAGGGTCTGGGCTGACACCTGTTTCATCTATAGAGTGGGAAAGAAAAAAGATTTAGTGCCTGTCTTGAACAAACATAACAGTTGTCTACTGAGATAAATAAAATATATCCAGTTAAATGACTGAAACAATTGGAGACTAAATCTCCTGTGTGTTGCTTTCTCTTCCTTGCAGCTAGAGCTATAGTTAATAGTAAGACCTGCAGTCTGAAAGCAGAACAAGAAAGGAGAGGATGACCTTGAGCAAGACACAGCCCTTCAGGCTGTGAATCCTTCAGAGACACGTTTGCAGGCAGGTGCATGCACACACCTGACTCCACACACAGAGCAGCTCTTTCCAAACACACCTCCCAAGCCACCAGACCCCTTGCAGCCTCTTCCACACAAAGGCTGACACCAAAGACCCCAAACCAGGTTACTCTCATCCCACAAAGAAACAGGAGTGGTCCCATTGTTAGTGGTGTCTAGGTTAACTGATGGAGGGGAACCTGCTTTAGCAGGGGGTTGGACTGGATGAGTTCTGGGTCCTTCCAACCCCCACCTTTCTGGGCTTCTGTAATGGCACCACTCACTCATCACCCCAAGCACCTGCAGTGTATGAAGCTGGTGCACAGGGCAGTGTGGAAGAGGCTTTTCTTCCAAGCAGCTCAATCCCCTGCTTCTCTCTCAGGACTCAGCAGTTGGTGACCATTTCATAGGTGTGTTTTTTTCCTTACATACTGGTTGTTTGGGTTTTTTTTCCTGTTGTAAAGAAAATAACTCCTTTTAGGCCTGATGATTCATTTCTCTCCTTCCTAACAGCCCTACCTCTTCTTCCCTCTTTTCTGCCCTCCACCCTTGGGTAACTGACTAAAAACCACAAAAAAGAGAAGTCAGAATTGCTGTGCCCTTCAAAAAAAACCCAGCCTAAATCATTTATTGTCCATTTCAAAATGAAGATAGGTATTTCTCTAAGGCAGGTCCCATTTGACTGCCAAAGCCATGCAGTTCAGACAACACTACTCATACCAGCTTAAAAACAAGAAGAAATTTCAACATCATGGGTGCAGTGAGAACAAAGAGAGGAAAAACAGCTCGGGTTTTTTGCCACCTGTCTCCAACTCACATGAAAGGATCTGATCATAAATCAATAGAAAGAATAAAGCAGCAGTGTTTTGTTTTCATCTTCTGTTTCTCTGGCACGTGTCGAGCCCCTGCGTTTGGAGCAGGAACCAAACCCCTGGTTTAGTGTCCAAACGTGCCACCTGCAGGGCAAACCCACAAATGGGAAGAAATAGGCGGGTTTTGGTTTTTTAAAGCAGCTCTCTTGTAACGTTACAGATGTGCTGGAAACTATAAATTTGCTGTGCTGTCTCTTACAGCAATAAACCAGATTTTAAGAGACCCTTATTTATGTATCTGCACAGCACAGGCATCGTTATAGGCTGCTGCACCGACTCCCAGCACAAACACTGCTGTGTGTGCTTCAGTGATTATAGACAGAAAAAACATTGCTTTTATCCCAGTTGTATAAATTGATGTGGTTTGTGTAAACAGAGAGTGATCTCTTTCCTTTTCAGATCACACAACTGTTGCAAGAAGTGAGTCAGTTTTTTAATGAGAAGTTTTGGATGCTCAGAGTAGCAGTGAACTGTCTGGGTCTGAGTGCTGTTGGCGAGATGTGGATGCTCAGCAGGTCCAACAAATAGCAGGGTGAAGACATCATGTGCCAGAAAGTCTAGACTGGGACCATCAAGGAAAACCAGAAAAGGGAAAAAAAACAAGGGGTTGAAAAAGTGGGAAAGGGAAAAGAGGGGGATGGGAAAAGGGGGGAAAAAGGGGGGGGAAGAAAAAGGAGGAAGAAAAGGAGAGAAGAAAAGTAGGGGAAGAAAAAATGGGGGAGGAAGAAGGGGAGAGAAAAAAGGGGAAGATAAAGGGGGAAGGAAAAAGAGAGAAAGAAAAAGAGGGAAGAAAAAAGGGGGAAAAAAAAAGAGGGGAAGGAAAAAATGAGAAGAAAAAAGGGGGAAGGAAAAGGGGGGAAGGGTACGAGGGGAAGGAAAAGGGGGAAGGAAAAAGGGGGGAGGAAAAAGGGGGGAGGAAAAAGGGAGAAGGAAAAAGAGGGAAGAAAAAGGGGGAAGAAAAAAGAGGGGAAGGAAAAAAGGAGAAGAAAAAGGAGGAAGAAAAAGAGGGAAGAAAAAGTGGGGGGAAAGGGGGAGGAAAAAGAGGAGAGAAAAAAGGGGAGGGAAAAAGGGGGAAAGAAAAAGGGAGAAGGAAAAAGAGATAGAGAAAGAAAAAGAGGGAAGAAAAAAGGGGGAAGGAAAAAGAGGGGAAGGAAAAAAGGGGGAGAAAAAAGGGGGAAGAAAAAAGAGGGGAAGGAAAAAGGGAGGGGAAAAGGAAAAAAGGGGAAAAATTCCCAGAACTCCAGTGCAATTCTGAGAAAATTTCCTGAGTGTTTTAAGTGGAGCCAAACCCTCAGATTTCCACTTGTAGGGAGACACTCTGTTTGCATCTCAAATTCAAACAGAACAAGTTGCCAATTTCCTTTTGACAACTGGAAGTGTTTCAGTATTTCCAAGTGAAGAAAATTTCCAAAATTGTGGATTTCAGGTCAATTCAACACTAAAACCATATTGTCACAGACATGAGGAAAGGGGATATATCAGACTAACTTCTCCCTAAAAATGGTACCTATCTGGTTTTAATTCCTGTATGAATCATCTCTGTAACACTCTCAGTCACAGGGCTGCTGTGCTTCATTGTACAAACCAGGCAGAGAAGGAGGGAGAGAGGCAGGTGAGCCAGTGCTATAAATTTGGAACAGTGCATTACTTAAACATGAATTACATTCCTTATATTCCAATCCCAATCTCAATCAACCTTCTGTGAAGGGTCATCAGTGCTCTGAGCTGCACAGAGCAAAGGTTAGACAGAAGTTAAGCAGCAATTCCCATACATGCTGCTGCCTGGAGCAACTCCCACATCTTAACAACAGGAGACCAACGTACCACACTCAGCAGCAGGATGTGTCTGACAAAGAAATACACTTTAACCTCATTAAATAATTCAGAAGAGCCAATTATTTAACAATATGGCTAAATATGCGGTGTAAACCCATAGTGAGATACTATAAGTTCATGTCCAAGCAGCTTTGCTTTTGTTTTGATGTTATAATTTCAGTAGAAAAATGTCCAACCTTGACTCTTCACCACCTGTTTGTAGTCACCATGGAGCCAGGGGCTGCCTTAGCACTCACAGCCCTGTCCACATGCTCCTGGAGGATGTGCCTGTTGTGTAAAACACCATGGAGCTGCTGTTTGACAGCTGCCCACAACACAACTCCTGCTGCTGCATCCAGACATCACCCGAGGGCTCCCGCCTGTACTGTCACATAGCCCCTCTTACAAAAAGCTTTAATCTAATCCTGCCCAGGGACAGGCCATGGGAGAGGGAGTGCAAAGGTGATGGGAAACTGAGCAAATGGTGTTAGTGCAGGGAATACTGAAGTCCAGAGTTTCAATGAAATTAAGATCCTGGGGGCATTAAGAAGACCATGACGTTCTGCTCTCCCTCTGCTCTGGTGAGGCCTCATCTGGAGTCTTGTGTCCAGTTCTGGGCTCCTCAGCTCAAGAGGGACAGGGAACTGCTGGAGAGAGGCCAGCACAGGGTCACCAAGATGATCAGAGGACTGGAGCATCTTCCTTATGAGGAAAGGCTGCGAGAAGTGGGGCTGTTGAGCTTGGAGGAGACTTGTATTTGCAAAGGGGGGATTTCATTAACACAAGTATTTGAAAGGTGTTTGTCAGTAGGTTGGGGCAACAAGGGAGCAGAACCTCCCTCCACCTGCTGGCCACATTTGATGCATCACAGGATGCCATTGGCCTTCCTGGCCACGAGGGCACATTGCTGGCTCATATTTAGCTTATTATCAACCAGCACTCCCAGGTCTCTCTCTGCAGAGCTGCTCTTCAGCAGTTCGACCCCCAGCCTGTCCTGGTGCATGGGATTGTTCCTTCCCACATGCAGGACTCTGCACTTGTCCTTGTTGAACCTCATGAGGTTCCTCTCTACCCAACTCTCAAGCCAATCAAGATCCCACTGAATGGCAGCACAGCCTCTGGGGAATCAGCCAGTGCTCCCAGTTTGGTGTCATCAGGGAACTTGCTGGGGGTAAAAAAAGCAAACTATGCCTCAGGTGTGTCAGACCTCTCTAATCAACTAAGGAACTATTAACATCATCAAGGAGCACCTACTAGTGAGAATATTACCTATTCAAAGACCAATGTTGCCCAGTAAGAGAAAAAAAGGGTATGAAGGGGATCTGCATCCTCTTTGTTCAAGAGAATCAGCATGGCAATGAATTCCCCAGACCAAAATGAACATCTACAATTTATCCCTCAAAAGCACAACTGATTTAAGGACACACAACACTGCCAACTTTAGATCAAAGTGGGGAAAAAAGACCTTTTTCATAAAACTCAGTGACACCGCAACGCTTCTCTTGCACATAAAAACTACTTACTAAGGTATAAAAGTAGCAATGGGCTTAATACTTAATGTTAACTTTTGCATTTAAATAAATAAATGAAGAATTTTCCAGATTGGATTAGTCAAAATGTTTATTCACAAGTCCATATGGTATTACACAGATGTGGATGTTTTCCAAAGAGACATTGTCATTAGCAGTGTAAGAAGTTCTGATGATACTCGTCAAGTGCAGGCTTTCAGGCAGCAAGAGAAAACTGTGAAAACTAAGCCTTCTCTCTGTCAGACAAGGTCAGATTTGCTCCCCATCTGAAGGTGATGCTCAGTTCCAGCTGGCAGGGATGCTGCCTCAGGCTCAGAGCCAGGCAGCTGCTGAGGTGCAGCACCAGGTGCCTGCTGCAGACAACAGAATCAAAGTTGCATTTGTAAATGCATCCTTAGATTTCGAGATAGGAGGAAACACTTTCTCAGGGGGCCACAGTCATTGGAGTTTATGGCTGTCTTCTCAAATAGCTGGTGCCTCTCAATTGCTCCACAGAGCAAGTTCTAGCAGAAAACTTACTACACAGCTTGATTGTCCTGGAAGGTCACCCGTTCTAACAGTGATGGCAACAATGAAATTCAGGCAGTTCACTCATCCCAAAAGACGTGTGGTGCAGCCCACCACTACAGCGAGGCACCTGGATTAGCAGGCTCCCAAGGAGGCAGTCTGCAATACCCTGACATTCACTGGTGAGGAACTACACTCTTCCACTGACTGAGATGTGCCGGCACTGCTGTTGCCTCACTGAAGGGCACCGCTCAGGCTTTTTGCTCCAGATTAAATCTGGCACCACCAGAAAACTTAGCAGATCTAGGAAGAGAATTCCTATCTGTTGTCATAGGCTTCATCAAATGATTTACCACCCAATACTGCTTTCAGCCGTCTAGTGGCATGATGTCAGGATCATTTCAGTAAATCACACCAAGGTGACTGATGCAGCATCTGGTCTCTGTGTCCCAAGGCCTATATCATCTGACTGCCACCTGAGTGGGTACAAAGCGTTACTAACACACCTTCATTGCAGCAGAGAGATGACCTGTCCTTTTATGCATGTCATCAGGGCTTGGCTCTAGAAACTGTAAATGTCAGGATCAAGATTCCTGCCTACCTCTTGCATTAGGAAGAGAAACTTCACAGGTGTTTGACAGTCAGAAAGCTAAGAACAGTTTTGAACAAATAACGACACGAGTTTTGGTAACAGCACCTTTATGGAACATGGAGTTAGCTTGAGACAAGTGCCAGCTTACATGAACTTTCAGTCCTCTATAGAAAAGCAATCTTGGGTTTAGTCCATCCTGACAGATCTTCTAACACTCATTCATAGGCACAATGCTTGGGCTATTTCCAAAGTACAAAAAGGGCTTTCTTTCCCTTACAGTGCTGGAGTGGTTAACAAGGAAGTTACCTCATTACATTCTTGTCCCGAGAAGAATAATTCTCCTCCATTATGTCCAAATGTTATTAGGACTTCATACAAACAATGCAATCCTACTTAAGATAAATAGGAAGTTAAGGTAACGTAAGCTAAAGACAAAATCATGTTCATAGTTACAGCCAACTGTGAATACACATTTGCATGGGAAAGTAGACTCTGTTTTGTGAATCAAAATTCTGCCCCTCCACACAACAAACAGAATTCCTTGCCAGGAGAGGACTACACTGTGCACGGCTCATCAGCCCTCAAAAGACTGTCTGGACTTCAGGCGTGTCCAGCTACGTGGATCAACAAGCAACCCCTTCAGATCCAGCAGCTTTGGTTTAATGGACGGAAGCTTTGGCCTGTTGTTCAAACAAACATCTTTGCCAGCAACCAACAAGTAAGACTGGAGGTTCCAAAAACAAAGCAAAGTGTGATACGAGCACAAAGGCAGCGCCTTGAACCTTAAAAGCATCTCTAAAAGTGACTTGACTTTAAAAACGGGCAGTGGTTAAAATAGAAGAGGTCATTTTGGTTTGGGTGACTGAAGAAACTGCTCTGCTTCAGGAATTCAAAGATGAATCACATTTAGTAGTAGATTTATTAATTTGATGTGATTTACAATGGAGGCGATAATGTCTGAACCCAGGAGACATCAGAACAGGTTTAGCCAGGAGGTTTATGGCTTCCAAGTCAAATTCATAGGCCAGTGTCAGTCATTTGGGCAACTGAAGATTAGCAGACAAAAGATAAAGCAGAGGCCAGGTGCTGGGCTGATGTTTTGGAGACAGTATTCCAAAGTGTCTTCTCTTACAGCAACTTCCTTTTCTCAAACTCCTGCAAATACCACACAGATGTTACCAGGAGTGGGGAAGGGGAAGAAAATACTTACATTACTATTTGAAATTACTTTGTATTTATGTTAGAAAACCTGATTATAAGAATTAAAAACTCAACTAATACAATGCATAAGGTGTAGAAGTTAGGGGAAAAGAGATTACTTATCCTGCCACCCCACATTAAAAAAGCAGCCATGAAAAGCCAGTGGTTCTAGACCGCAGGCAGTGCACTGCACTCGGGTTGCAGTGCTGGGAAGGAACCCATTTGCTCCCAAGCACACCACAACAGGCTTGAAAAACATGAGTTCTGCAGGAGAATTGCAAGGAGAGTCCTTACAGTAAAAGATTCAAGCCATGGAAACAATTAAGTAAAGATTGTCATTTTAGTAGGGGAAAAAAAACCACAAGAGAAGAAGGGAAGGAGCCCACAGCAGCCTGTGAGGGTGTTATACTACATGGTCACCACAGGGAAAAAAACCCCACATCTAGCACAGCTGAATTATGCATTTCCTCTAGCTGTGAAGCATTGCCTTTTTTTTTTAATATGAATCAAGAAAAATGCAAATAATCCTATTCCACACCTAAGATTTTCAGTTGTATGCATTCCAATGAAATTCTGAATTAATGCTTCAAACAGACAGACCTATATGCCAAGGCTTTCCTTCCTCAAATACCCTACCTTCAAAGAATGCTTTCGTAGTTTCAACTAATGCAGGTGCTTTGCATCCAGAAAACACAATTCAACAAGGTGCTACACTTGAAAGCAAAATGCAATCTCTTCTCTATTTCACAGTTTGCTTTTCTACAAAGGCAACATTAGAGAAAACTAGATGTGCATAGTGTCTAAGTAATAACTTTAGCTTGTTCAGTCAGTAGAGTTCTCACATTTAACCAAAGCAGCAATATTTTTGAGTAAGAGCATTGTACACCAATTTCCCAGCAACAAACCTTGTAGATGGTGCTACCCAGCTGAGCAGGAGACATGCTGACAACAACACCAGCACTCTGAAGAGCAGCTATCTTCTCTTTAGCTCCACCTTTTCCCCCAGCAATGATTGCTCCAGCATGACCCATCCTCCTGCCTGGAGGAGCAGTCAGACCAGCTATGAATGACACTACAGGCTTGGCATTTGGACCCTGTGAAGAAAGAAGAGACTGTGTTATGTGGGGGAGGGTGAGATGAAAAGCAATTCCAGATGGCAGATTATTTCATATTTTGTTTTAAATATCAGCTAGCCAGGCAAAGATAATAAACAGCTAGAAACTTCTGACAACATGGAATGAAGATGAAGAGTGTGGAATACTTTCTCTCCTGATGATCACCATAAGTATCTCTCTACAAAGCCAGGTATGTTACAAAAAAACATCAGTGTCCACTACAAATATTGTTAGAGGACTAAAAATCTAATGATAACTCTGCTCTTCAGGTAGATTTAATCTGGATAAAGCTCCTAAATTCAGCTCTTTAATAAAAGTATGACTGTTTAGGGGTTTTGTAACTAGAGATTAGAGATTGAACTGAGTTTTCCTTGACATGACAAAAGATGGCTAACTGGCAAAAGCAGCTGACTAACTACCAAAGTATCTAGAAGCAAGCTGTTCAAGACTTGCAGTGTTATGTTCTTTCAGAAATGCTGCTGCATCTTCTTCAGCATTTCCTCCAATCTCCCCAATCAATATGATCCCCTCAGTATGAGGATCCTTCAGGAAGACATCCAAGCAGTCAATAAAATTAGTTCCATTGAAGGGATCACCTCCAATCCCTGAAAGAAAAAAGAAAGAAAAAACCCAACCTCAATATAATGATATTGCATTTGTGCTAAAAGTTTCCAAGCAGATTTCAGCACAAAGATCACTCCCAAAAGCTCGTAAGACGGGCAGCACTAAAGGATCTTCATAATTCAGTGTGCCAAATTTCTCCCCTAAAACTCACAGAGAGCTTTGATATCTGAATAATCACCTTTCAAACCACAAGCAAAATATTACCTCTATACAGAGGCTCTGTGTAAGTCACAGCAGGACCAAGACTCCAGCTCTAGAAACTTGCTGGAAGAAAACTGAATTAACATACTCAACTGAATGCCTAAGAATGCCCTATCCCTTCCTAACTTTAAACTTCTTGAGCAAAGCTCTTTCCAAATTGACATGTTTGCTGGCAGTTCTCCAGTCAAAGATGAGTTTTAGGCCTTTATTAATCTGATGTGGAAATGATAACAGAGAAGGGCTATACTCTTCACAGCACATCCAGACTTCATTTCTCAACATGGTTGCCATTCAGCAACTTCCAGGCTTCCAAAAACTAATTATTTTGGATTTCCTCTTGTAAAAAAAAAAAAAAAACAAAAAAAGAAAGTAGATTAGTAGAGGTGCAACAAGCTTTTCCTCAGGAAACCTACCAATGCAGAAAGACTGCCCCAATCCAACTTGCGTTGTCTGATGAACAGCTTCGTATGTCAGGGTTCCAGATCTTGACACAATACCTTGAGGAAAGAAAAGGAGATAACACTAACATAGCTAAGCACATGCCTAGAGGCAGTTGTTCTTATATTCATGAAAATCAGCTAAATAAACTGAAAACAAACTGCCAGGTTTTCCAGCTATCCCTGCCAAAGCACAAAAACTCTATTATAGAGAATCTATAATATTTCCTCTTTGGGATTTTTTGACACTTGATTGTCAACAGACCAAACCTGCCCACAAAGTCAGTAATATTGACTGGGACAGCATTCCTCATGCTACAGCTTTATCAGGAAAGAAAACTAAAACCAAACCAGAAGAATATACTTCTTGTCTTGATGTGACTAGCTGCTGCACTGAACTTGAAACAAGAGTTGTAGCTCAACAGTGAACAAAAGCATTTTGTATTAATCACACCTCCACATGGCCAGGCACATGAGAGATCCTCCGGAACTGAAATGAGCTGCACAAAGACAAGTGATCACTGTATGGGATTTGTTGCTGCAGTTCACTGCTCTACAATATGCATTCAGGATTTACATTGCAATATTAAAAGAGAGTACAGTCCTGATTAAATTCAGGATAGAAGGTAATACAGAGCCTACATCAAGGGCAAAATATTGGCATGGGGTTTTGTTCATTTGTCCCAGTCAAGATTTCTGTAAATACTACAAGAGGGAAAGCTTCCAGGAGAGACAGACATCTGCCATCTACTTCAAGCCATTTAACAAGGAATTTAATAAGTATATAGCATTAACAGAGGGGAAAAAAATATACCATTAGAGTAACAACTTTAGTTTTATCAGTTGTTTATACTGTTGGACAGCTCAGGTGTCTACTAGAGAAGTTTTTCTTTTGCTATGTTTGCACAGGGCTTCCTCTTTACTATTCAGATTAGATTGTCTCAAAGAAGCTACAGATAAAGGTCCAAAGACTGTGGCTGTTTTTATAACTTGCATCCCAAAATTATCAAATGCCTCACAGTAACAGAAAGCCGTGGAGCATATCACCAAGTGTCATAACATTAGACAAAGCTGGAAGGATGGCACAGTTACATTTTTATTCCCTGATCCTTGGATCACCAGTGAAACTGTTTCTAGCCATGGTGGGACAACTGGATTCAGCATTTTAAATATTCTTTTGCACTTGAAGTGCCTTGTGTTCAGATTCCAACAGCCTGTGACTACAAGGCATTTCTTGTGCATGTTTAAAAAATCTTCACAGAACTTTGATTCAGAAGGGAGCTCAGGGCAACATCAGTTGCTGTTATTTTTTACAGTCATAGAATAAAGTCTTGATGGTATCTGCAAAGGGCATAATTGCAATCATTTTTTTTATTCCAGGTTTATAGGTACTTCTGAGTGCTGGAAGTGTAACACAAGTATCCATACACCTTCCAGCATTCACCTGGCACTGTTTATTCTCAAGTCAGAAGTGCCTAAATAGAAGAGATAGTTTCTCCTGTTAGAAAAACTGCACCAAGCCCACATAAGTCCAAGAGCACAGAACAGGTTTTCTCATAATAAACAAGCTTTTCATTATAAAAAGCTAATGTTGAAAAGGGTACTGTGATGCTCAAGTGAAACTGGTTACTCTGCTGACAGACAACAGCAGCTTATGCTGTCATGGAGGATCCTATTCCTCAGGAACCAAGCTGTTGGAAAAAGAGGAGCTGGAGAGCTTAGTGCTCTCAAATTCCAAGATAAATAGAGGTATCCTCAGAGGAGAGTGTTAAGGAAGCTAAATCAATCCCATTACCTAAGGAAACTTCCAATTGCTTTGCTTCTGCCATCGGTAGTCAGTGTCTGCCAGTGCCAGACTGACTGGTTTGGGCCCTCAGGACTGATAATGGCCAAGTTCAGCTACAAACTGAAGGGCAGACAAGCTGTTCTTCAGCACTGCAATTGTCTCTAAGGCAGGATGTAACTAGTTTCATGAACAAGAACACTCAAGTGCCAAACTTTAGTTTAAATGTGTGGGCAGCAGATCAAGGGAGGTTCTGCTCTCCCTCTACTCTGCCCTGGTGTGGCCTCATCTGGAGTCCTGTGCACAGTTTTGGGCTCCTCAGCTCAAGAGGGACAGGGAAGTGCTGGAGAGAGTCCAGTGCAGAGCCATCAAGATGATCAAGGGACTAGAGCATCTTCCTTATGAGGAAAGGCTGTGGGAACTGGGACTCTAAGTCTAGAGAAGAAGAGATTGAGGGGGGATCTTACTAATATTTACAAATATATAAATGGTGGGTGTCAGGAGGTTGGGGCATCACTTTTTTCAACGGCATCTAGCAACAGGACAAGGGGTAATGGGATGAAGCTGGAACACAAAAAGTTCCATTTAAACATAAGAAAAAAACTATATCACTGCTGAGGTGAGGGAGCCCTGGCACAGGCTGCCCAGG
Source organism: Colius striatus (assembly GCF_028858725.1). Taxonomy (NCBI): domain Eukaryota; kingdom Metazoa; phylum Chordata; class Aves; order Coliiformes; family Coliidae; genus Colius; species Colius striatus. The sequence continues at coordinate 94,394,221 of NC_084761.1, read as the reverse complement.
GAGGGTGTGCAGTCTCCTTCCTTGAAGGTCTTCAAGACCCACCTGAACACATTCCTGTGTGACCTGATCTAAGTGGACCTGCTTCAACAAGGGGGTTGGGCTGGATGATCTCTAAAGGTCCCTTTCCATGCCCATTCTTCCATGATCCTATGCATAAATATTCAAACACTCACCAATTCTTCCCTTCTTGTGAATGTGACCAGGCATGATACCAATTTTACATTCTCCAGGCTAAGGAAAGAGTGAGATAAGTCAGATGGAACATTCAACCCAGCACTAAGAATGGTTCAGCCTTGAAGCAAATACAAAATTCACTTACATTGATGACTCCAGGACAGTTTGGGCCCACTAGTCGAGTCTTACCCTGCCGAAGCAGTCTGTGTTTCACCCGAACCATGTCCTGCTGGGGAATACCTTCAGTGATGCAAACAACTAAGGGCATTTCTGCATCGATTGCTTCATTGATTGCAGCAGCAGCAAACGGAGGTGGTACATATATAACAGTGGCAGAAGCACCAGTTTGTTCTTTGGCCTGTAATGGACATAAAAAAAAGGTATTGAGTGTTTAGTGGAGGCCAAAGAGAATGTTTGGCAACTTTGCATTTCAATCATGTCCAGTCACAGGCATAAAGGAAGTAAATGGATATGTATTAATTTACTATATATAATCAACCTAAGTATTAAATTCATTGAAGGTGAGACACATAGAGCACAACCAGGGAACTCATAACAACTGTCTGAAAAGGATTTGCCCCATGAATACCACCATAAATACCTTTAGGTAACAGTTTACTAAAAATTCACTAGACACACCAGAATCAATCAGAAACTAGTTGCATGCCTGAAGTAAGCATATCCAGACTCTGAACTTCACAGTGGCAGCCAAACTCACACCTGACCACACTGAATGCTCCCTCTTCTCCAAGGTTTCTATTTCACTCCTTACACAGGAGCACCCATGGCTCAAATGTTTGTCTCTTCAGTACAAGCAAGGAAAAAGAAACCCTTGAACAGCATTGTCTACCCTCCAGTCACTGCTGCAAAATTACCTCCTTCACAGAATTAAACACAGGCAGACCCAGATGAGTTTTTCCCCCTTTTCCTGGAGAAATTCCCCCAACTAGATTGGTGCCATAGTCCAAGGCCTGCTGGCTGTGAAAGGTGCCCTAGGAGACAGAAAATAAGGAAAGTTAAAAGGCAGGTAATGCCATAGGAAATGAACCAAAAAAAACAGTTGTCACCTGTAATTCTGAAGGCAATTTATGACACTTAAATTTACAATTGGTAGGGAAGTTTTCACTACATTTCAGTTATTCTGAAGAGTGCATCAACACATTTTAAATGCATTCAGAATATGCTATGCTTTTCCTTTTAAATCACAGCACTGGGGTTGCACAATAAAGGATATTTTGTTGTGTGTCACAGGAACACCTGCAGACATAGCAGCCCCTTTCTCTTTTCCACATCATGTCTGGCAGGTGCCAAAGACTACGAAATGAAATAGAAGAAATCAGTACTCTCATCCATGAATAGCTGATAGTTTAACAAAAGCAGGCTTCTCCCCTTGGAAACATGTAAAAGAGTGAATGTAGGAAAATGATTCAATATCCTGAAATATAACTAGAAATTTAGTTCATAGGTGTTGACATTCAGAGGCCCTTGTGAAAGAAGCATTTCTTAAGGTTTGCATAGTTTTTTGCAAATCTCCCTTTATAAAGAAACCCTTTCAGTTGTGTACAATGAAAAGGCTTAAGACCAAAAGGAAGAACAAAAATCAAAAGCAGTATAACAGAGATGACTCAAAACCGAGTTTTAAACTTGTGCACAAATGTAAAGATATATCTAGTCTATTGATCTGAGGAAAAAAAAGAGTCTATTTGGATCAAAGAAAGGAAACTACAGTGCTGAAAGGACTTTCCTGATCGTGAAGTCCAGCTTTGTATCAACATTGGCAAAGCCAGTACATAATCCCTTTTATATATTATTATGTTTTTCTGACAACTAATTTTCTGAAAGAGTGATAGGAGAAATTGTTGATACACTTACCTGTTTGCCTGTAAAACCCTGGCAGATAACCTTTGTATTTTTGTTAATATACAGATTTTTCCTTGATGCTGAGTAGGTGCAGTGTCGTACTCCATTCTGTTGCACTAGAGGGAAAAAGAAATGAGAGTGCAAACCATTAGTCCACTGCTTTGGTAGACTTTAAGTCAAAAAACATCCTACCAAGTGAGTGTATATATATATCTTAATGGTTATTTCAAAAGATGAATTGATCCAGTAGCTCACATTTTCAAAAGCAGCTATGGAAGCTGTATTTAGTACTTGTCTTTCTACGATATTAACCACCTGTAGTGTATTCTGGCATTGCAATTACTCAGTTTGCTGGGAATCAGGCTGCCTATTTCTCACATTGAGTACTTCCCATCAGAACATCTCAAAACAAACAACAGACAGAAACAACATCATAACCACTTATTCTCATATGGGAATGAGCATGTCTTGGGCCTCTTAAGAAACTCTGCCAAGTGACAAAACAGAACTAAAATCCTGATATCCCAGAGGCTGTTAAAACGTCGCTACTATGTGATAATTCCTGTAAACACGGCACAGTCTGTACTAGACAATGAGACATTGAAAGGGTCAAGAGTCCCTCAACTCTGCTGAAACCTAATGCCAAGCAAGACTGGGGTGGTTTAGCCCTAGCTGAGTGCCAAGTGCCCATCAAGTTGTTCTATCACTCCCCCTCCTAAACTGGACAGGAGAGAGAGAAATATAATGAGAGGTTTGCCAGTCAAGATAAGGACAAGGAGATCACTCAGCAAATAGCATCAGGGGCAAAACAGACTCAACTTGGGGGCAAAAGGTTTAATTTATCAATGAACAATCAGAACGGGACAGGGAAAATGAGAAGTGAACCCAAAACTTAAACCAATTTCTCCCACCCCTCCCTCTTCCCACGACTCTCCTTCCTCCCCAGCAGCACAGGAGACCGGGAACGGGGGTTACAGTCAGTTCACTACAGACGGACTTTGCCTCTGTTTCTTCTCAGGGGAGGCCTCCTCACACTTCCCGCTGCTACAGTGTGGGGTCTCTTCCATGGGAGACAGTCCTTCATGAACTTCTCCAGTGTGGGTCCTTCCCATGGGCTACAGTTCCTCACAAACTGCTCCATGGGCTCCCAGGTCCTGCCAGGAACTTGCTCCAAGATGAACTTCTTACGGAGTCACAGCCTCCTTTAGGCACCCACCCGCTCCAGCATGGGCTCCTGCATGGGCTGCGAGTGGATCTCTGCTCCCCAGCAGCCTCCACTGACTGCAGGGGGACAGCTGCCTCACCATGGGCTGCATCCCAGCTCACAAGGGGTCTTTCTTCCAGTGCCTGAGCACCCTCCTCCCCCTCCTTCTCCAGTGACCTTGGTGTCTGCACAGATGTTTTTCTCACATTCTCACTCCCTTCTGCTGCAGCTGCAGTTTAACAACTGCACAGTAACTTCTTCCCCTTCTCCAATATGCTATTCACAGAGGTATTACCTTAATCACTAATTGGCCAGGCCTTGATCAGCTGTGGGTCCAACTGACTGGCATTAGGCCTGTCAGCTACAGGGGAAGCTTCTGGCAGCTCTTTGTTTAAAGAAGCCACTCCTGTAGCTCCCCGTTACCAAAATCTGGCCCAGACAAAACCACCACATACAGCAAGAGACCTTTTTCCAACAGATGCCAAACAACAGAGCTTAGGCATCACCGCCTAAAACACTCCCAGGCTCATAAGGAAATACTGCTTTCCAGACACTCCACTGGGATGATTTTTCCATTTAGTTCTCACAACTCCAGTACTGACAAAATCCAAAACAAGTACAGAAAAACAGCACAGTGCATGCTGGTATAAAAGACAAGGAGAATGACTGCACCTCTGCTGAAGGGAAAGACAGGCTGACATGAAACAGTTAAAGAAGAAATTTATTCTGGTATGAAAAGGAAGCAGAGGTTGCCTATACTCATTGCAATATGATGTTTCAAATGCCTGAGTTTTGTGAGGATCAGAACCAATTTACTCTCAGAAAGTGTTTTAGATTAAAAACAAAATGTATTTTGTACTTCAAGTGAACATGGGGAGGTACAACCCTAATACAGAAACTGACACCAGTATTTTATGGTGTCAGAACTTTAGTTCTTTTAGAACTTTACCACTTAAGATTTCAAGAAGTAAAATGTGAAGCTGAAATAAAACTCAAGAGATTCTGAATCATGGTCCCTGGACTGTCCAACACACCCACTCAGATGTTCCCGAGCAAGTGAAGCATTATTTTATTTTCTTGTATTATTTTTTAGGAAGGAAATAAAAACTATTAAGTGGAAAAGAAAGGAAAAAGGAACCCTTCAATATAAACTGCTAATGCACAGAACTCATTCAGATGCATTGTTAACAGCTTGCAATAACACAATTTCTATGGAGTTGTAAAAAAGTGCAGAAAGTTTAAGATCAATGTATACATACAGTTCTGTCACAGAGCAGCTACACAGGACTCCTCCACAAGCACTTTTACCAACTAAATTTTAGTGATACATTGTTTTGTTGCTTTACTTCTATTTAAAAAAATAGAAGAAAAATAAAACCATGCCAGAAAAAGCCCACAGACATCAGTGCTACTGCTAAATCTAAAGGCCTTGCTCTGTTCTTAAAAGGCATGAACACAAAGGTAGGACTTCAACTCCAACCACAGAATCATAGAATCTCAAGGGTTGGAAGGAACCTTGAAAGATCATCCAGTGCAATCCCCCTGCCAGAGCAGGATCAACTAGAGTAGGTTGCACAGGAACTCATCCATATGAGTTTGAGTGTCTCCAGAGAAGGAGACTCCACAACCCATCTGGGCAGCCCCTTCCAGTGCTCCCTCACCTCACCAGGGAAGAAGCTTTTCCTTGTGTTTCTTTGAAACCTCTCGTGTTCCAGCTTATAACCATTGCCCCTTGTCCTATCATTGGCCATCACTGAGAACAGCCTGGCTCCATCCTCTTGATACTCACCCTTTATGTATTTGTAAACATTAACCAGTTCACCCCTCTGTCTTCTCCAAACTCAAGAGCCCCAGCTCCCTCAGCTTTTCATCAGAAGAGAGATGCTCCACTCCATCATCTTTGTGGTCCTGCACTGAATTCTCTCCAGCAGCTCCTTGTCCTTCCTGAACTGAGGGGCCCAGAATCAGCTTCTGCTGTTCTCTAAGAAGCTGTGGCAGCACCCTAACTTCAGACCAACATAAAGTAAAAATCTGCTAAATTTTACAGAGATATGTATAGACTAACATGCAGTAAAAACTTGTAAGAAAAGTAGTATGAGTACACATCAGCTTCCTGACCTGCAGATTTTTAAATTAAATCCCATCTTTATCCACAGATACTGTTACGGAACGTTTTACACCAAGGGGAAAAAGAAAGCAGACAAAATATGGCTGCAGCTAGGATTTAATGGCTATGGTTATGAGTTTGTCTGTGGAAAGGTAGAGGAAAGTCCTGCTGATCAATTGCTACAGCTGCAGAAGAAAGCACACCTTGGCCCTCCTAGGTGAGGCTGCAACACTCTGCAGGCTGCACCTGAGATGCAACATCAAGTCATTCAAAGACACAACTGGCAAAGCACAGCCCATCTCCAACACAGGAGAGACAAAAATCAGGGAATCATAGAGTGGTTTGGGTTAGAAGGGACCTTAAAGCTCATCTCATTCCAACTCCCTTGCCATATATTAAAGGGGACACCTTCCACTAGAGCAGGCTGCTCAAAGCCTCATCCAACCTGTCCTGGAACACTTCCAGGAATAAGACAAGTTTCTCCTCTTCAAATATGAGCAGAGAAACAGCTGAGCTGCTGGTTTAGAAGTTTAGAATGGTAGGGGTTGGAAGGTACCTTTAGAGATCATCTAATCCAACCCCTCTGCAGAAGCAGGTCCACCTAGATTAGGTCACATAAGAATGTGTCCAGGTGGGTCCTGAAGACCTCCAAGGAAGGAGCCTCCACACCCTCCCTGGGCAGCCTGTGCCAGGGCTCCATCACCTCAACAGTGAAATAGTTTTTCTTATGTTTAAATGGAACTTTTTGTGTTGCAGCTTCATCCCATTACCCTCTGTATACACAGGCAGCACCAAACCCATTCAAATCTTTTACGTGTATTAGCCGTGCTACAACACTGGCAAATGCACCTGCAAAACAAGAGAGGGCAGCTTGCCAGGCACCCAGCACACACTCAGTGATTTCACTATTTGGGAAAAAAAGACTGACAAATAGTCACTCCTTTCTCTGTACCATAAAAGCAATTTTACAGTCTCAGTTCAGCTGTCCATTCCATATCTATTTCAGATATTTATAATCTTGCAAAAAAAAAAAAAAGGAAGGGGTTTGAAAGCTTAAGTTTGTCAATTCTCAGTTTTGAGAAGACTATATAGATATATTTTTCAAGGATAAGAAGCTTTTGAGTATTTTCCAAGCTATCAAAGTATCACAAAAAAAAATGGGCACTGATAACTAAAAGCTTAAATTCCCAGCTTTGTATGGATTTACTCTTGAAAACTGTATGTGCTGCTTATATTTCTGAAGAGCCCTGGTTCAGAGAAAATACATCTGGTTCAAAAAAGCCTGGCTGTCTTCAGAGAGAGGCAGCTCAGCATGGGAAGCAATACATTTTTCATCACCTTGCACTTTCTGGGATGGGTAAGTCTGAGGATTTGTGTTTTTAAATTCCTGTCCACAGCCCTGTCTAAAAGAGAAAAGTTTGCCCCAGTTATCAGCAGAGTAGGAGCAGTTCTGGGCCCTTCAGTTCAAGGACAGGGTGCTGCTGGAAAGAGTTAAGTTCAGGGACACAAAGGTGGAGCATCTCCCTTATGATGAAAGGCTGAGGGAACTGGGACTCTTGAACTTGGAGAAGACAGAGGGGTGAACTGGTTAATGTTTACAAACACATAAAGGGTGAGTGTCAGGAGGATGGAGCCAGGCTGTTCTCAGTGATGGCCAATGACAGGACAAGGGGCAATGGTTATAAGCTGGAACACGAGAGGTTTCAAAGAAACACAAGGAAAAGCTTCTTCCCTGGTGAGGTGAGGGAGCACTGGAAGGGGCTGCCCAGATGGGTTGTGGAGTCTCCTTCTCTGGAGACACTCAAACTCATATGGATGAGTTCCTGTGCAACCTACTCCAGTTGGTCCTGCTCTGAAAGGGGGACTGCACTGGATGATCTTTCAATGTTCCTTCCAACCCTTAAGAATCTGCGATTCTGTGAGCAGCACAGGCATCGGTCAAGAACAAGATTCTGCTGTATGTAGCAGAAACAATAAAGTCCTGAATGCCAACAACTGGCAATTTAAACAGTCAAGAGAGATATATGATGAGAAGGAAACAGGTGGAAAATGGAAATGGCATGCCTAAGTTCACTGCAGGTAAGAGTCAGAAACAGAAGCCAAGTCTCAATTTCCAACCAGGATGTTCATTCACTAGCTCAGACTGCTTTACAGCTTCCAGTGCCTGTTCAGGCAACGGCTTTTAGTAGAACAAATGAGGGTGTCCCAGTATAAATGCGTGTCACTTCAAGAAGACAGGAGAAGCCATGAACTAGTAAAAGCCAAACTCACTGCTGATGCTATTTTAATGCACACAGCTAAATTGTAGGCCAAGTTACAAAGATTGCAGGTTCCAGATGAAGTCCTAGAGCATAAGGACAAGCCTTATCAAATCCAAATCTTACCATAAAGCATGGTGGAAATGCTGTATTTTGTCAAATCAGAGTTTAACAGAACATTTCTGTGTCCAAAAAAAAAGTCTGTAACAGACCTTTAGACAAAAAAAAAAGTCTTAAAAACAAAATAGGAAACTCTATGATCTTTTCCAGACAATCATTTCTGCCCCTTCCCTGCTCCGTTTTACATAGTTTGTGGTTTAAAAACAAGAAATTATACCAATAACATGATTAATTTATTTTGGCTTTCCAGTACTTCAGCTTCTCCATAGCTAGAGAGGCATACAGTGACAAGAAGCTATTTTAGTCTATTGTAAAAGACAACTGAGTAGTCACAAAAAGTGCTTAAATACCCAAACCCCGCTGTCCCTTGAAAAACAAGATGTAAACTGAGCAAAGAGGAGTGAGTTTGAATATAAAGCACTAGTTGTTCTACAGTAAAGAACCCTTACTGGAAACTATGAGGACAGAGTTTCTTCCAGCAGACACACTGCTGGAAATCAAGGCCACAGCCCAGACTTCACTGCAGTTAAGGAACAGTCTGAGCAACATCCAGCTCCATTCACTTCTTAAAAGAAAACTCACCATCCATAGCCTCAAGCTGAACTTGAAGCTCATTTGTGGATTACAATCAACAAGCCTTTCTAGAAATATAACTTATTATTTATCACAAAATCCAACCGTGAATTCACATGTTAAAAAGGAAACTGATGCATTTACAAAGTATTTTAAAGCTCACATCGAACACAAATGGTGTTTCCACTGACCTTTCAGACACTCCTTGAGCAGCATCACTTCCCAAGCACAAATCTCATTTAAACAGAACCCAAGCTAAGTTTGCCCAACTAATTTGTGTTATTGCCACCATGTTACATTTCTTTTTGCTGGTATCCAAGAGTTCCACTGCCACCATCCATAGGGAAGCAGAAAGAATCTTTCATGAATATTCTTAATGACTATTTTGAAACTTAGGAGTCTTTCTGAGATTAATGAACTTCTTAGCCTTGCCTGTCAAAAGTGGTTGAACTGCTAATAGAGAACTGAAACTTTGGTCCTACTGGAAACACAGAGCAAAGTCTCCACATGTACCAAAAAATGAACAGTACTCAAGGAAACTGTGCTTCTGCTGATCAGATGCCGATTCCTAAGGATGTGCTAGCTGGAATAGCTTTAAAATCACATTCAGTGTTTGAATGTGGTTTAAAGGGGGGAAGCTACCTTTAATTTTTCTCCTTTTTTCTCAATTTATTCTGCCAGCTGACAGTACAGATACTATGGGCTAAACCCTTTCCTCATTCAAACTACACAAAGCTGAAAACTTGTTATTTTCAGGACTTCTTGCAGAATTTCCTAGAGCTACAGACAGGAACCCAATCCAAGTGTCTTCCTCTCATCCACTCAAAAAAATAATAGCTTGGATGCTGAGGTAGCATCTGAGGGTGTTTGTAAGACAAGTACAACATAAAAGTAAGGTGAAACGCAGGGATCCCTTTCCAGAAGGACCTGAGCAGATACCTACACTGCAATGTTAAGTTCTTCTTCTGTTACTCCTGGAAATAGCCAGAGAACTTGCAGACAAAGGGAAATATTCCTTTTCCTTTCTATTAACCTACCTAAGGAAAAAAGAAATCCTTAGAAATCATAGGGGCCCTGATAACAATGAGGAAAATAAAGGCCAGCACAGCAGAAACTCAGGGAAGGACTGAGGTAAAGAGAACACTACATTAAATGCTAAGAAATCTTTTTTACAATCCCCTCATCCCCTCACTTATTTTCCATCAGTTATGGACCTTCAGTTTGTTTCTGAGAAATCTTTCCAATATTTTGTAGATGCTTAATTAGCATTCTTAAGACCATTTCCTTTCTTTTTCCTCTCCCTACAAATACATGCCCTGAAGGGGACAGAACAGAAACAGTTCTGGACATCTTCTTACACTACAGAACAGTATAGACATTAAAAAAAACCCTGAACTTTGGCAAAGACCAAAGTGCTGCAGCAAATTTCAGAGTTTACTGACTATAAGCTTGATATTAACAAGAATATTGCACATGCAAGTTCCCATCCTAGGTCTTTATTAGGTTTTAGGCTGTATGTATATATCCACATACAATTACATTTGGATAATTCCCTCCTCAAACCCATCTACAGAATCCACCTTTACAGTTACATTAGTAGAAGATTATGCTGATTGACAGAGAAGTGTTCATGCTATGGAGGGATTGCTCAAAATATTGTACTCCTTTATTTAAGAGGATTATGTGCTCTGGGGATTTCTAGGTATCACCCTCAGCCTCTCCTCTCTCACCTTTCCCTTGCCAAACTCCTCTTACTTATTGAAACCACAATCTATGAACACAGAGTTGAGGAATTCAGTAAATTAATCATATTGTAAAGGACAGATGCAATGACTAGCCAGAGCAGGTCACACAGGAACTCATCCAGGTAGGCTTTGAATGTCTCCAGAGAAGGAGACTCCACAATCCATCTGGGCAGCCCCTTCCAGTGCTCCCTCACCTCAACAGGGAAGAAATTCTTCCTTGTGTTTCTTTGGAATCTCTTATGTTCCAGCTTATAACCATAACTCTCTCCAGCAGCTCCCTGTCCTTCTGAAACTGAGGAGCCCAGAACTGGACACAATATTCCAGATGCAGTCTCATGAGGGCAGAGTAGGGAAGGAGAACCTCTCTCGAATCCCCACTCATGGTGATGCACATGACTGGAGAGAAGGAGCCATTTCAAAGAAAAGCTTGCTCCCTAATTTATGAAGCTGAAACAAAGTGAAGCATCTCAGTGAAACCGCAGGCCCTTGAGGAAACAAGCATGTTCTTCTCAGCACACATCAACTACTTCTTGTAAGGCAACAAACCCTTTTCCCCCTCACGATTACTCCGCTAAGAACACATGCAGCTAAAGGTCTGTGAGCTTTCCTCCCTCCACACTGTTGATAGAAAAACAATTACTGAATTCTTCAGTTTGGATTGTTATTTCTGCAGCAATTCTTTGCCAGGGTTATTCACATAATATACTGTAATCTTTAAGAGCTCTCCAAAGCCTTTTAACATGCCCAGAACATAAAACCCCTCATCTTGAGCCCTCTATCACAGTTGTACCTACCAAGTGGTATTTCTTGACTCTGTCCCCACACAAACAGTGCTTTGAGCTGACCTTGAGCAAGCACTGACCACTCATTGACATATTTTATACCATGTTTTCACAACTTCCTGAACTGAACCTTAGGGATACACACCCTGCATGTTTGCTTCAGCAATGCCCCAAAAGAAACCTCTTTTGCAACACAACACGCTTCAAACTCCTGATTTTAAACTCCTGAGATAAGTGGACGTTAATTATTTGTTACTGAAAATATATGTACAAAGTCCAAATTTAGGGTTTCCACAGTCTTTGAACATTCTGTAAAGAGTATCACACCAACCAAAGAAAGGTTTCCAATGAAGGACTGTTTCGTCTTGCAGTAGTTTCTTTAAAGACTTTGCAAACTGTTGCAAAAAGAACACTTCTTGAGCCGCTTCAACCACTTCTTCCCCTCGACTCACAAAATCATTTGAAGTGCTCTTCCTTGAAACTCTTACTGCTATTTGCAAAGGGAACGAGGTGGGGTTTTAACAAGTAAAACTGCACTCAAAAGTAGCTTTCCTGGGTGTATAAATTAAGCTAAACTGGAGGTGATACATTCTCATCTGTTCCACTCCAGCAGAACCAATTCTCATCAGACTCAGAGGAGCTAACTCAAAGAGCTAAACTGGCAGAAATTAACAGCACTGCAAGAAAACACCATTTTCTCTCCTGCTTATGCAGGACACAAAGTAGGAATGAATGAATACCTGAGGGAGTAGAAGGTGTACCACAGGAACAACTCAGACCAGCTTCAAATCTTGAGAGCTCACATTACCAGACCCTGACCTGCAAGTTATCACCACAGAGGCAGGGAAAAAAAAAAAATCTGTGTGCAGCAAAATGAGAGAGGTTTGTCCACTAATTTTCAGCTGCAAGAGACAAAATTAATGTACCAATTCCTCACTTTAGATTTCCAGAAACTGCTCTAAAAATCTGCTGTGGGTATAGGCATACCCATACTGATTTCAGCAGAAGATACAGCATGACTGCACAAAAACCAAAAAAGCACACTAGAAAAAAAGAAGAAAAAGCACTTTATTTTTTATTGTGATCTTCTGAACAACACACATCAACATTTCTATGCTGAAGTATTAATCTCAGACTACAGAATCACAGAATAGTAGGGGTTGGAAATAGCCTTTAGAGATGGGGGAACTGGGGCTGTTTAGTCTAGAAAAGAGGAGATTGAGGGGGGACCTTATTAACATTTACAAATATCTAAAGGGTGGGTGTCAGGAGGTTGGGACATCCCTTTTTTTCTATGGTATCTAGCAACAGGACAAGGGGTAATGGGATGAAGCTGGAACACAAAAAGTTCCACTTAAAAATAAGAAAAAACTATTTCACTGTGAGGGTGAGGGAGCCCTGGCCCAGATTGCCCAAGAAGAGTGTGGAGACTCCCTCTTTGGAGGTCTTCAAGACCCAACTGGACATGTTTCTATGCGACCTGATCTAGGTGGGACCTGCGTTGGACTAGATGATCCCTTCCAACCCTACCAGTCTATGATCTAGCCCAACCTCCTACCAAAGCAGGTCCACCTATATCAGGTCACTCAAGAATGCATCCAGGTGGGTTTTCAAAGCCTCCAGAGAAAGAGACTCCACAGCCTCCCTGGGCAGCTTGTTCAGTGCTCCCTCATTCTCACAATGAAATAGTTTTAGAATGCTCATGTTGTCCATAAATAAAAGCGAATAATCTTATTCTTGGCCAGAAAAAAACATTACTAATACACGCTGAAATCACAGCATAATTTGGCGACCTCAAGAGGTCCCTAGTCCAAACTACCACTTGCAGTGACCAGATCCAACTATGAGCTTCCTCCGGGCCTTGTCGAGTTTTTCGTGTTCCCGTGGGTACAATGGAGCGAACAACTGTTCTGGGTGCCCCTGTCTGAGGCTGACCACCGTCAGTGCAAAAGCTTTCCCTAACTGTTAACAAGAGCTTTCCTTGTGGCCTCTGCCCTACATTGCCAAGCACCTCTGAGAGGAGCCTGCGTCGCTCTTCCCTCCACGTAACCCTCTGGAAGAGCGGTGCCGAGAGGAGAACCTCGGACCTCTCGCATGGTGCCTGCGGAGACCCGCGACACCGAGGCCTGGGAAAGGGCTTTGCGGGCCGCCTCCCGCCCTGCGATGTCCCCGCGGCCGGGCGGGCCGCTCTCCCTGCCCCGAGGCGGGTCACCTTGCCCCGCCGCAGGCCCGGCCCCTTCCCCTCCCGTGGCGGGCGGAGAAGGCCGGAGCCCCCCCCGCCTCAGGCCCCGCGGCCTACCGCGGAGGGACGGCCGGCCGAGGAGGCGGCGGGCCGCGGCGGCTGCCAGGCGGCGGAGCGGACCCGGCGGGTCGGTACTCACGGCGGAGGAAGCGGCCGAGGAGGCGGGCGGCGGCGCGGCTGCAGTGAGACATCGTCCCCTTCGGCAATGACAGCGGCGCGGCGGATCGCGGCCCTGCGCGGCGCCCAGCACTGCCCACCCCGGCGCGGCGCCGGGCAGCCCCGCGCGCCCATTGGCTCAGCCCGAACGGTCCCCCTGCTGCCGGCAGCCAATCGCAGCCGAGCGGGTGGGGCGGGACCGGAGGCCGCCCGCGGGGCATTGTGGGTGTTGTTGTCCGAGGCGGCCTCAGCGGGAGGGCGGGTGCAGGGAGGAGCGGGGCCAATGGCCGCGGGCGCGGGGCGGAGCGGGGCCAATGGCCGCGGCCGTGACGAAGCGCAGAGACTGGCTTCCGTTGGAAAAGAGCTTTAAAACCAAGTGTCAGCCCTTCCCTCATAGTGCCAAACCCACCACATGGCACTTAGCGCTTTAGTTCCACGGCTTTGGGATCCCTCCAGGGCTGGGCACTCCCCCAGCTCCCTGGGCAGCCTGGGACAGGGGCTGACACCCCTCTCAGGGAAACAGCTCTCCCTCAGCTCCAATCGAAACCTTCCCTGGAGCAACTGGAGGCCGTTTGTCCTATCACTCATTTCTTGGGAGAAGAGACTGACCCCGACCTCAGCACAGCCTCCATTCAGGGAGTTGCAGAGAGTGATCATGTCTCCCCTCAGCCTTCTCCAGACTGAACACCCCCAGTTCCCTCAGCCACTCATCATCAGACTTGTGGTCCAGACCTTTCCCCAGCTCCGGTGCCCGTCTCTGGACACACTCCAGCACCTCAGTGTCCTCACGGCCCAGAACTGCACACAGCACTCGAGGTGCAGCCTCACCAGTGTTGAGTACAGGGGGACAATCCCTGTCCTGGCCCTGCTGGTCCCAGTATCTCTGGTACAAGCCAGGATGCCATTGGCCTTCTTGGCCACCTGGGCACACTGCTGGCTCGTGTTCATCTGCTTTCAATTAACACACCCAGGTCCTTTACCACTGGGCTGCTTCCCAGCTTTTTTCAAAAGCCATTCTGGTCTTGTGGGAAGAGTGACACAACAAAAAGCTGCCAAGATACAAGTTGTATCCTGAGATGACCAAGTAAGGGTAAAAAGAGTGAGAGCCCATCTCCCCAAACAACCCTCAGAAATCACTATAGACCTTTGCTCATTTAGCTGAGCATGCATGAAGTATTGCCTAAGTAATCTGCATATGTATTAGGCTTCTCAGAAATAGGTGGGTAATTCTCAAATATTTTCTGAATATGCATCCTGTAACTGTATAAATTCATGAAGCTTTTGAAACTCAGAGTGCATGACTGGTAGAGAGATGCCCCATGCACCCAGTGCTACAATAAACTAATGTCATCTTTCTAAACTGTAAAAATTGGTTTGGAGAATGATTCTTTGTTATGGATTTTGGTAACGGGGGCATAGAGGTGCCAAAAAAAAAAGGTCACATTTTGCAGAGAGAGGTGGTAGCTTCTCACTGAGTAACATACATAAACTTACATTTAATTAGTCATCAAATGAAATCTCTTTCCTCACTTTAACTAAAAAAAAAAAAAGCCACATTTAGCCTGGATATAAGGAAGGCATTTTTTACAATGAAAGTGGTGAAACTCTGGAGCAGGTTACCCTGAAAGGTGGGTTTCCATTCCTGGAAATATTCAAGAGCAGGTTGGATGGGGCTCTGAGCAACCTGGTTTAGTAGAAGGTGTTCCTACTCATTGCAGGGCGATTGGATTAGATGATATTTAAAGGTCCCTTCCAACCCAAACCATTATATGATTCTGTGATACTTGACCTTGTTTGTTAGTAATTTGCCTGAAGCACTGTAGAAAGAGAGCAAAACCCCAGTCCCAACTGTGCCAAGCATGCATTGAGTAAATGCTGAGAGATGTGTGGATGACACAAGGAGGACACAGGTGATGGTCTCAGGCAGAGGGCCTGAGATGTGACTGCAATGGTCAGCCTGAGAAGTGTAGCAGTCCTGAGCACCCACCACTTTATTTGGGCTACATGGTTTGAGAATAAATTGTTTAAATAAACAAAAGAGAATGGTCAATCCTCTTTCTTGTTCACCATGGACAATTTACTTACCTGGCTGATCCTGCGGCAGGAAAAGGAATGTCTTTGAATAAATCAAACAACACAATTCTGAAACAATAATTACTGGTTTTGTTCCTCCCTACAGAGATTCTTAACAGCAGCATTTTCTACCTCATAAACTCCATGTTTGTTCTGGAAGAGAAAATGGTTAATGAACCACGAGAAAGGCTCAGCTGCTATTTTTTTTACAAGAGATTTTAGGCAAACATTCACAAGAAGAGCATGTGTCAGGAACAGTGATTACAGGAAAGGCATCTCCAAAGCAAACAGAGGATTTGTCTGTATCTGAGACTTGTAGAAAAGTTAGAAAAATCAGGGGAAACCGTGAAGCCAGCTCATTTATTGAATAAAAATGTGCAGTTCTTGCAGCCACGATAAACAGATCAGCGTCACGAGAAGCCACTGAACTCTATAATGAAGCTTCACATACGGGGTTTTTAAATGCTTTAACTTGTACATATGAGCTTCAGACACTGGTCAGTTCATCTCCTGTGCCATCAGCCGCCTTCAGAAAAAACACAGGTATCTATCTGTGCATCTAGGGGCAGAGGCATATGGGAAGAGGGCAAGAAGAGACAAAGTCTTCCTTCAGGATAAAATTAAATAGGCAAAGTCACACTCATTTCATCCTGCTATTATTTCGCTCCCTTCATGTCCATAAAACAGAGGTCAGAATGAGGCTGCAATAAATAAATAAAACATCCAAATATTCAGCTCCTTGTGAGGTACATATGATCCCCTTAGGAGGACAGACACACTGATTTTACAAGGAACCCACTCACTACTAAAAGATTTATACCTGGTTCCATTTCCAAATCAATTTTTCCTTGACTTGAAGCTTTCACTAAGGCTCTTGTGGGGATTATAGAATTTGAGTTAGATGCCTCTCTGATATCATTCTGTCTATGGGAAGATTTGGCTTTTAGCAGTTTCTCAACAAAACTGTATTTTCAGGAGGAGGAGAGAGAGAAGCTGAGCTACAAAGCAACACACAAAAGAAATGAGTGAGACTGGGCAGCAGAAAACCAAAGGAAACAATGAGAACCCCAACCATTTCTAGATGACCCCCCTCACCTTGGTTCATCGATGGCAGTGACAGGCAGGACTATCTGACTGCCAAGGGTCAGATATGAATGTCACTCCTGTCAAGAGGGACACCTGGAGATTTTGACCTCATCAAATTTATACAGCAGGTTATTGTTTCTCTCCTTATGTAGTGTCAGAAGCCCATCTGTTGGATATCAAATGAACTTAAAATAGCTCAGGCATCGAGTCAAATAACACAATAAAATAAGGACAACTGCAAATTTGTTGTGATTCTAGTAGAATTGTGTAAGATGAGGGTTTGGGTTATTGGTTTGGGGTTTGGGATTTTTCCAGACCTCAGCCACAAAGATGATGGAGTGGAGCATCTCCCTTCTGATGAAAGGCTGAGGGAGCTGAGGCTCTTTAGCTTGGAGAAGAAGAGACTGAGGGAGGACCTCATTCATGTGCACAAATATGTAAAGGGTGGGTGTCAGGAGGATGGAGCCAGGCTGTTCTCAGTGATGGCCAATGATAGGACAAGGGGCAACAGGTACAAGCTGGAACACAAGAGGTTCCAAAGAAACACAAGGAAGAATTTCTTCCCTGTTGAGGTGAGGGAGCACTGGAAGGGGCTGCCCAGATAGGTTGTGGAGTCTCCTTCTGTGAAGACATTCCAAATCCACCTGGACGAGTTCCTGTGTGACCACTCAAGGTGGTCCTGCTCTGGCAGGGGGGTTGCACTGGATGAGCTTTCGAGGTCCCTTCAAGCCCTTGAGATTCTGTGATTCTGTGATTTTGTGAAACATCTCTTCAGTCATTTGCTTTTAAAACTTGAATGCATACAGAGCCTTTTGAATTTTAGCATTGACGCAAGACATTATCACCCTAACAGTAAAAGTTTCCGGGTACAGAAACCAGATGGACAGCATATGATTGGCTTGGCATACGTGGAATTGAGAAAAAAGTACCCCATTTTCATTTGTTTTAACCCAGTGGTTTGGTTCCTGACAGAGAACACTATGTCCCACCAATGCTAATTGAGCTGATTTAATTAATTGCCTAGAAAGAAACTATCCAGGCCAGGGAGAAACAATACAGCAATCAGCAACACTCAGGTAGCAACAGCAAGGGCTGCCTTACAAAGTTCAGGACTGACACACTTCTAGTGAGGTAGCCAAAGGATAAGCAAGATTTGAGGATTTAATCTGAGAACAGTAATTTGTGACCATTGCAGAAAGCCTCAAGTCCTGGTAGGGGATCAGATCACACTCTACTGCATTTTTAATTGAGCAACTTCATTTTAAGAGCAACACAGATCCTGGAGCTGAACCCTGCAGGGTTCTCGTTAGAGAACAGGTTTCTCTCCTCCTGGTGCTGTCCAACAATAAAATATCCCTTTGACAAGTGCAAGGTCCAGCGGAGGGTGTTTAGTAGGAAGGCCATGCTTTGAGGAAAGCCTAGGTTTAGGGGATTGCTAAACCAGGGACAAGCTCTTCAGCTGGTTTAGCCCTTATTCACGTAAGTGTTGACCTATGCTCCTAGCATTGGCTGATGTTTTATCACTGTCTTCAGTTCTTACCCTCACTGAAACAGCTCTGCAGCTTTAAATTCTCATGCATCTTGTTAGCTTTAGTGGCATTGTCACTTCCTGTCACTGGAAGTTAAGAATGTGCAAACAAATGGGTTGTTCACCACCATCTCCCTGGGATCAAGGCAGGGACCCAAACATGAAGCTGTACCCTGGCCTCACCTATATCCAGCTTCCAGTGGCTAAGGGTGCTGACCCTTTTAAAACCAGACTAGTTTGTGGCTTTCTGTACTTTAATGTACAGGTTGTAAGCAAAAATAGTCCCAGCATCTGAGTCCTGGGAGTCATCAGGAGGAGCTGGACCACTGCACTCCTTCCATGTGTAAAGAGCACAGAGAAAATCAGAAGTGAGAATTCCTTCTGGAGGGTTTAGCCACATTTGTGCTTTAATCTGCTTTATTCTTTCCCTATAGCCTGTGATTCTGCAGTAACAGAGCTATGGCTGAGGGCATCTGTTGAGGAATTAGTTAGAAATGGGCTCATTGGGACTTGTGGTGTAACTCCAGGCAGCAGAGATAAGGACCAGCTGTGAGTTTACAGCAGGGAGGGAAAGATGGGTGTTGGTGGGTCATCTCATTGCTCCTTTCCTGCACGTTCCCCATACTGCTTTCAGCAAACACTTTTTATATGCTGTTCTCTGTTTCTGAAACATCATGCAAATTGTTGTGGTATTGCTATTAGTACAGCTATTTTAAGGGTTTTTTTTTTTTCAGTGTTAATAGTGCCAAATAAAAATAAATAAGCACAGAAACTCTACTCTCATCTTCCCTAAGCAGTGCCAAGGCTTGGTATTTCTAAAGAGCCTGATGTTTCTGTGGTGCTTCATGAACAAAGGGTCCAATTTCAGTTTGGCACCAATCAAAGTCACATCATCAGCAGCATCAGAAGTATTTTAGGGAGAAGTCCTCAAGGATGGACACCAAAACAGTACCTGCAGCCCACCAGTATCAGACTGACACTTTCAGGTCCATCACAGCTTGTGTTTCTCCAGGAAGGAAAATGCTGCTGAAGGTCTGTGGTCACTTTACTGTGAGGGTGAGAGAGTCCTGGCACAGGCTGCCCTGGGGAGTTGTGGAGTCGTCTTCTCTGGAGGTTACCAGACCCTCCTGAACGTGTTCCAGTGTGACCTGATATAAGTGAACCTGCTTCAGCAGGGGGGTTGGACTGGATGAGCTCTAGAGGTCCCTTCCAACCCCCACCATTCTATGATTCTATGATCTTCATTTCAATACTTTTTCTTTTCTCTCTTTGCTGTGTGACATAAAGCAAGTTTCTGTGATTCTGTGATGATTCTAAGCCTGGCTCTGTCACATATCAGGGGCTCATGGGAGTTTACTCATATCATTCAACAAATTTTGACAGAAAAGCTTCAGCAGCTCTGGGTCTTAAATTGAAGCTTGACTTTGATGGGTTTTTTTAGCAGCTCACTGGGCTGCAGCTGGAGCAGCACATACATCCCACTGCTGTTCTCCTTCCTGGAGGCAGAGCAGCTGAGTACAACAATCCAGTTTGTTAAAAACACAGGTGTCAGACCTGGGACAGCCCTATAGGGCTGGGAAGTGGTCAGGTCTTAGAGACCTGCTCTTCCAGATGGTCAGGTTGCCCTGCTGGTCATGAGGAATGGAGCAGGTCTGAAGGTGGGAAGCATTCACAACAGGAAAGCAGCAATTTGCATCAAATTCTACTCTCAATAACCATACATGGAGTTCTCCTGGTGTTGGAGGAGGACACAGGATCCTGCAGGGCCTTTGCTATCCAGGAAGAAGTGGGAGCAAAACAGAATGGAGGTTCCTTGAAATGCTTATGCCAGAAAAGCCTCTCCTCATGGCTTGTCCATCTGTTAATGGCTGTTAATTCTTTTCCCTGAAAAGAACTTCCACTGAATAACAATAAATCCCCGTATGATCAATAAACTCAACTCTCCTTCCCTGGAGGCCATGCTGGTTTTTAAAGCTTCAGGATTGTGGAGTGAAGCTCAGCATAAGGGAAGCTGAGCTGAAAGCTGATGCAAGTCTGATGTCTAAGGGCCAGAGCTGCAGCTGTGGACATCAGTAACCTTCCTCTGAGCACCCAAAGCCACATCAAAGGAGAAAGGTCTCAATCTAGTTAAATCTAGCACAGCCTGTAACAGATGAGGTCTGTGTTCCCAGAGGTCACAAGACATGTGGAACAAGCTCCTTCACCAGGCAAAGCAGCAGATCCAGCTGCTTCCATCATCTCTTGTTCCTCTGTCATTGTCATCAGCTGCTATTTCATGGGGAAATCACTGGGATGACTACAGGAGGAGGGAGGGAGAGAGGATGGATGGATGGATGGATGGATGGATGGATGGATGGATGGATGGATGGTCCTAGATCCGGAACTGATAGCTTTTATTAGTCCCGGCTGATAAACCTCTCCCTTAGTTCCAGTGAAGTTCACCTGCCTCCCATGGGTGGACATGTATGAAAGCAAAAAGCAAAGTTCAGCTGCAGTTCTTACTTAGTTCTGAATATGTGTCAAAGCTTCAAGAAATGCTGAGCTGACAAATTGGGCCTTTTTACTGCATTTATTGGAGACCATCAGGTCATTTGCAGTAGTCAGACAGGTCACTTGCAGAGTCTGGAAATCCTACTGTCAGCTACAGTAGCTCCACAAATGCATCTGTTGAGGGGTTTTTTTTGTACTAAAATTGCATTTTTTCCAGCACTGTGGAACTGCTGAGGAGTAGAAGTTCTATCCACTGTTTCTCTGGAAGCTTAATAACCTCAGAATAAAATATAAATATAGATTTACCCCATAGTGGGATTTATCTTGCACCTAAAGCTCAAATGGTTTGGTGCTAAACTCACTTTTGTCCTTGCAAAAATAACTGACAACATGAAAAGTACCCAGCTTCTTAGTGAAGATTTTTCTTTGAGGTTCTTTTGCTGAAATCTTGCTCAGTCAGCAATGTTGCTGTGCAAAGCTCTGCAGGACCAAGTTAATGTTCTACTGAAATGTTTTGCTTAGGGATTAGTTCTTAAAATTGAATGCCTACAGTATGTAGACAAATGTCTAAACTAAATAAACAGGGGCTAATCCTTGTTTCACATACTTGCAGTTAAATTTGGAGCACCATCAGTGAAGGTCCACCCATTGTAGCACCTGAATCCTTTGTGGGCTCTGTCAGATCCCTCTAGCTCTGTATCACAGAATGACAGAATGGTGGGGAGTTGGAAGGGCCCTCCAGATCTCATCCAGCCCAACCCCCTGCTAAAGCAAGTTCCCCTCAATCAGGAAGTACAGGAACGTGTCCAGGTGGGTTTAGAACCCTCCAGAGAAGGAGCCTCCACACCCTCCCTGGGCAGCCTGTGCAGCACCTTCACCTCAACAGTGAAATAGTTTTTCCTTATGTTTGAGTGGAGATTCCTTTGTTCTGGCTTGTGCTCATTACCCTTTGTCCTGGCACTACAGAAAATAGACTGGCCCCATCCTGTAAACACCTGCCCTTTAGGTATTTATCATAGAATCATATACTGGTAGGGGTTGGAAGGGACCTTTAGAGATCATCTAGTCCAACCCCCCTGCAGAAGCAGGGTCACCTAGATCAGGTCACACAGGAACATGTCCAGGTGGGTCTTGAAGACCTCCAAGGAAGGAGCCTCCACAACCCCTCTGGGCAGCCTGTGCCAGGGCTCCCTCACATCAAGAGTGAAATAGTTTTTTCTTATGTTTAAGTGGAACTTTTTGTGTTCCAGCTTCATCCCATTACCCCTTGTCCTGTTGCTAGCTACCATAGAAAGAAGGGATGTCCCAACCTCCTGACACCCACCATTTAGATATTTGTAAATGTTAATAAGATCTCTCCTCAGTCTCCTCTTTTCCAGACTAAACAGCCCCAGTTCTCACAGCCTTTCCTCATATGAAAGATGTTCCAGTCCCCTGATCATCTTGGTGGCCCTGTGCTGGACCCTCTCCAGCACTTCCCTGTTCCTCTGGAGCTGAGGAGCCCAGAACTGGACACAGGACTCCAGATGAGGCCTCAGCAGGGCAGAGTAGAGAGGGAGAAGAACCTCCCTCAGCCTGCTGCCCACACTCTTGAAACTGGAACACAAAAAGTTCCACTTAAACATAAGAAAAAGCTATTTCATTGTTCAGGTGAGGGAGCCCTGGCACAGGCTGCCCAGAGGAGTTGTGGAGTCTCCTTCCTTGGAGGTCTTCAAGACCCACCTGGACACGTTCCTATGCGACCTGATCTAGGTGACCCTGCTTCTGCAGGGAGGTTGGACTGGATGATCTCTAAAGGTCCCTTCCAACCCTACCATTCTATGATTCTATGACTCTTCCTCATGCATCCCAGGATGCCATTGGCCTTCTTGGCCACGAGGATGTGTTGCTGGCTCATGGTTAGTTTCCTGTCCACAAAAACCTTTAAAAACTGCAGACACAGCTTCATGTATCACATCACACACACAAACATAGCCACAAAATCAGCTCCTGCTAAATATACCCATTCTTAACATTGTGTAATATATCTTTTTCTATTCATAAAGTTTCCTTGGCACTAGTGAAAACCCACAGAATCAATTCCATTCAAATCTCTCTTTTAAAGCCTTTTCTTCTATTCTTATATTCTGGGAAACCTTCCCAATTCAGTTGCAGCAGAGAAAAGCAAAGGATAGCTGACCTTTCCTAGTCCTCCACGGGAACTAGAATCATCACGTTACTTAAATGATGTGGCGTTTTCTTCCCTGCAGCTCCATCATAGAGGAGAAGTGCAGACTGGTCATGAACGTTTACCTTTTGACCACGGCGTTGTCATACGGTCACATTGATAGTGGGTATTTTCCTCCTCTACTGCAATAGCCACAAAGCACCACTAGATGCCAGAGCTGCTTCACTAATGTTTTCCCCAGGACTGTTCTACTGAAGAGCCCTGGCTGGAGAAGGACCTTCGGTTTAGCTGGAGCAAAAAACAAGGACTATGCAACTAAGATCCAAGGTTTTGAGGATAACTAAGAACCAAGGTTTTGTCCTCAGAAAGCGCAAAATATTTTAAGGAAGACATTTCTTGAGCAAACAATTCCCGTGCTTCTGAAATCCTCTGGTTTTAGGCACAAAAAGACTGAGCCTTGTTCAGTAACAGACCAGCAGGACCTCACTGACTCTTTGAAGCTACAGCAAAAACTCAAGGAGAAGAGGCTTGAAGAGGGGCACAAAAAAAACTTTGTTGAAGGCATAAAAGTAAATTGACAACAAGAAAATTATTTTCTCCTTATTTCGGTAATTTCAGTGTTGGAAGTCACTTTTCCATACTTTTTCTAGAGTGAGCATGTGGCATTTGTGCTCTTGCTGTGGGTATTGGTACCTTCTGGTCCTGTTTCCATGATCATCCACCTTCTCCTACTGAAATAGTTAAGACACAACACTTACTGAATGTAATTGGGCCAAGCACAGGGCATTTGCTGTGGAAGGGAGCTAATTACAGTGCCAAACTACTACAGAGGTTGGCTGTATCTCTGCCCTATTTCAGCAGCTTGTGGCAGAGAGGCAAATGATTGCAATGCAAAGGAGAGAGCACGGATGTTTTAGCTCACGTGAAGATCAGGGGAAGAGGATTCTTCCTCCCTTCCTAGAGCAGCCTGATTTCTGTCTCCACTGGTGTCACCCCTGGGAACCTGTTCATCCTCAGGACTCTGCACTGAGGTTACTACAAAACAAAAACACACATTTTTCAGAGACAAGTCCAAACTAATTACCTCCCATGGGCCTTCACAGAATTTTTCTTCCTCTTCTAAACATGCTGTAGTCAGTGCACCAGCCTGTGTCATCATTAGGCACACAAAATTAACAAAGCTGAAGATTATTCATTCATTCACTCACTCTGTTGTGACCAGTAATTGCTCCTATGGATTCCTTTTTTCACTCCAATGTCAACATGTATTACAAACAAACCCAAAACCGAATTCCTGTGAAATTCCTATTAAAGTATTCCCTGAAAGGGGGGGAGGGAGGGGAAGGAAGTACTGAAAAAATATATTCAGTGGACATATTCAGTCAAGGTGTCCTTGCTGTGCTCTGTTTGTGCAATACACACCAGCCCTGAACAGCTGCCACTTGCTGTCACTTCCACAGCACCACATCTGCTTCCTCAACAACCTCATGAGGTTCAACAAGGACAAGTGCAGAGTCCTGTACCTGGGGAGGAACAACCCCCTGCACCAGGACAGGCTGGGGGTGACCTGCTGGAGAGCAGCTCCAGAGAGAGAGCTGGGAGTCCTGGTGGGCAGCAAACTAAACAGTTTGTCTACTTTCACCTAATTTGCATGACTTGCACACTTGTCACAAGATTATTTATTACAGTGGTTTTAGTCAAATTCCTCTTCCCCACTTTAAGGCAATGCTTTTTTTGTCTGTCTGACTTCAGATGCAAAGTAAAACTCCCTGGGGCCAGCAGGTCTCATCATGCTCACATGCTTTGTTAAATGAGCATTTTTCTTAGGCTCAGTGATGCTTTCTTTTGAGATAATATGAAATCATGTCCAGAGGGTAAAGAAATGGAGCGAGAGGAGAGGAGAGGAGAGGAGAGGAGAGGAGAGGAGAGGAGAGGAGAGGAGAGGAGAGGAGAGGAGAGGAGAGGAGAGGAGAGGAGAGCCTATATATATATATAGAGAGAGAGACCAGCTTTTCCTCAGTAAATCTAACAATTCCTAAATGAAAACATTAGTAATCATAGCTATAGATACAGCCCATCTCCTGCACCACACCAGCCTCATGTGAGACCCAGGGAAGCTTCCTCCCTTTGTGTACTGCCCAAGCTGTGCCACTTGACCCGTTTGTCCTTGGGGCTATGAGGGATGGAGCAGTGTCAGAGATGCTCCAGGTCACCATCTTCAAGACACCAACGGTTTGTTGTGTGTTTTGTCTCCACTGCAAGGACTGATTTCCCTGTTTGTCTGGAGAGTCCTTGCCCATTTCCAGAATAACAGGACAGTTTGAAACCATCTGTTTATCAACAGGGGTGACAACTAGTATTGCCAGGAGAAAACTGAGAGCCCTGTTCTCTTTTGTCTTCTTGGAACCGTATCTCAAGAAAACAGCCCCATGGCTGGTCAGGTTTGGTTATGACCCAGCAATGCTCTTTAGCAACCTGCTGCTGGCATCTGAATGCATTGAATCGTCCCTCCACGGGTGGTGAAGGCAAAGGCAGGACTGACACAGTGGGCAGCACTGGATGCAGGGAGTGACTGGCTACCTGGCAAGCAGCCCCATCCCCAGCACAGCCACGATTCACTGTCCATCTGATGGGGATGTAAACAATATAAATTGGAGTGTGTTGGCCCTGTCTTTGCAAAAATCAGATGGTTCTCAGATTGTATCTCCTGCTCCCACCCAGGTTTCCTGAGACCTTTCAGCTCATGAATATCCATATTCTCCCTCTGAGCACAATTTGGTTTAGAAAAAGCCCATTAAATGTGGTTTTCTAGGATCACCTACATTTGTAAAACCACATCTCACTCCAAATTTCCAGAGAGTTTCCTTTTTCATCTTTGGATGCATCTGCAGCAAAGACTGATTTCTTGTTCATCAGCTTCATCCATCTCCATGGAGCTGTTCCTGCTTTGTCTGTGGAGGTGAGGAACTGTGGGTCATCCCCTTCTGAGCAGTACAAGCCGTTCTAGCACACTTCCCAAGAAAGTCAGCCACAGCTTGGACTGACAAGAACTCTGTACATTTCCTGGAGTAGATCTGAAAAAATCTGTCTATATCATAGAATCACAGAATGGTAGGGTTGGAAGGGACCTTTAGAGATCATGTAGTCCAACCCCCCACCTCCACTGAATGTTCCGGATTCAGGATGATTTTGTCCCCATCCTTTTCACCCTGACCCACCTGTACCAAAACTATATTGTCTTCTCTAAGTAATGCAATATTTTGCTAAAGTGTTATCAGGGCTCTCAGATGTTGAGAGATTAGGAGGCAGGAGGGGATGTGGGTTGTATTTATCTAGGGTAGGCAGTCCCAGGAGGCAATGGGTCCTGCCTAAAACAGATGGGATGAATCTGCGTGGCTCTTTCCACAGGGCTCCACCTTTGCTTCAGGTTAACTGCTCACATAGCCTTTGAGTGGGAAGTTATGTGAGAAAAATCCTATTACTGATGCAGTAAAGCCAGGAAGAAGCTGCTCCTGGTCCTACTATAGCTCAGTTTGATCAGCCAGATGGGAGCAGAGATGGATCAACAGATGGTTAAGTGTGTGATTGCCAACAATATTTGTCCGTGCTTGGACAGCTGTCTGGGTAAATAGCAACATTGATCCTGTAAACAATGACATCCCTCAAATATCTAACTTACTGCTCAAGCAGTAAGTACAGGCCTTAGGGCATTAATTTCTCCACTTTCCTGGGAAAGGTAGCCATCCACCACAGAGTAACTGCATCATGTGGACTCTCTCACACACTGGTTCTATCTTATATATTTCTCTTGAATTAGTCAAATGAAGACTAGAAAGGTGTCAGGTTTCTTTTCCCTCTCATGAATATTCATTTTGGAACTTCAAGTAGTATTTAATCCAGAAATCCCTGGCCAGAGTCAACACGTGTTGTTTAAGATGTCAAGGATGGTAGAAATCTCTTCATGTATGATAAACCATAACCACAGGATCCTTCTGCACACAGCTGAGAAACCTGCAAGTAACCTGTCCAAGAAGTAAGTGGTGGTCCCAGTGAAGTGGCTGAGCTTTCCCAAAGTGCTTATATAGTGGATCACATCTTGAATCCAGGTGATCTTCTCAGTAGAACGAAACAGTGAGCATCTGCCTGCTCTTCAGAGACAGCTGTGGCACATTATTTACCAGCTGTTGGATATGACTCTCTCCTGATCTGGTCCAGCCCTCACTTAGCTATATATAAAAGTAAACAGAATGATAATCTCCTCTTCAAAAAACAACACTCATGTAAGCTTAGAGGACGGCAAGAGTGTCTTTTTTTTCAGTAAGAATTTAAGACAGTAAGAAAAGCATCACAGTGTATCCTCTAGATTTTCAGAGGGGTCTTTCCACGGAATTTGTCATTGCCAAACACGTTAGGTTGGGATTAAACTGTTACAAGTTATGAAGTCCTGCTACAGGAAAACAGTGAGCTGTGGCAGGCAAATCACTCACAAGTTACTGAAATTAGGGCTTTGAAAATGTTTTAAGGGAATTAAAGTTTAATTAATGATTTTGATCTATAAGGCATTCCAGTAATAGCTTCAGTTAAGGGGTTACACAAACCTCTGAGATGCTCCTAAGTAGAAAGGATACTTGATGTTAGTATTGTTTGTCATTAATCCTGCATTAGAAGGTCACCACGAAGGAGTTTAGAGTTTGGTGCACAATAAAAGGACAACTCCATTTAGCAGGCACTTCAGCTTCTGTGACTCTTTTTGCAAGATCAATTTTACTTGCACATCTTTTTAACAACACGAAGCAAACTTTCAATATACCATGATGCAGAGTGTTCTTAATTCAACACCCCAAGTGAACTTGGGTAATTAAGTGTAGGGAGGTTTACAGATACCAAGTGGTTGGCCTAACAGTCACTTTTTCTCTTCCCCTGATTTTCATCTTTCTGCTATCAGTTTCCAGAAACAAACCAGCAGCAGCATTTCACTTTCCAACAGGACCGATGACCCTTGTTAGCAAACCTACCTTACACTAAACCATTCCTCTGTGAAGTCTTTTCTTGTTTCACTAAAAGAAGTAGTTCATTCAAGTTGTTATAGTCAAACCCAAGCCACTGATCCTTTCCTGTTTTTCTCCCTGTATTTACTTTGATGACCTGACACTATTTTCACAAGGCTGTTAAGTGGCATTAAAGTTGAAAAGAGATTTGTGTCAGCAGGTGTAAAAACACAGAGAAAAGTCTACTAAACTGAAAATAGTAAATATCTGGTATCAGTTTTCCTACACAGATGATGTTAGAGAGAGATTCTCCTACAGAAAAAATTTCATTAGGGAATTTCATGGTAATTTATAGTGTCCTGTCAGGAGACAAATCCCACATGAGTTTCAAGATCTCTAAATAGCAGATCTGTTGAGTTCTGTAATTATATAGGGGCTTTTTAACTGAGGGGTTATGGAGACACAAGGATGATGCAACTCCTATTAAAGTTACTGGAAGGGGAAATTACCAAACTTCAGAAGTTTTAGGTACAAAACAATGTCAGTTTATAGGTCTTTAAATTGATCTTCACCTTTTTGCTGAGGTACTGAGTCAAATAAAACTGCCACGATGCTTTGGAGGATTCACAGGCTTAATACATTTAAAAAATCACTTTAAAATAAGGACTAGTTTCCTTTTCCTTCTTCACTCCTGGGGCAGCTGGACCAAAGCCAACATCATTAAACAATCCTTGGTTAAATCCACCTGGTTAAAAAATGGATCTGGCTTTATGTTTAAAATATATTAGTACTCACTGCAGCCTATTAATATTCATTAGAGCTATTTTTTTATTGCTAGTTAGAATATGTTTATTTCCTCCTTATCACTTTAGCTATAACCATTTGGTTCAGTACACAGAGGACACATCCTCCAGGCTGCCTGCTTAATTATTTTCATCTCTTTTTATGTCACATTGCTCAGAACAATAACTATGTCAGATCATAAATCCCATCCTACAGTGGCAACAATAAAAACCTGACAGATAGTAATACTTCCTTTATAACGTGGAACAAGCTGCTTCACTTTAACTAAACGATTTCTTTCTACTTAGTTTAATTAATTCAGTTTAATTAGTTAACCTAGTAACCAAAGGTTAATTAAATTCAATCTGAAGCACTCTTCTTATATTTATATTGCTTAGGGGTTTTTTTTGGAATGGGACTAGTGTTTCATTACTTCTCTTGCTCATTAATTTTAGTGCTGCTGTTGCTCTTTCCTGAAGTGTTTGTTTTCTCCAGGGCTGAGTTCATCCATAATTCAGCATTAATGTTACATCAGCTGTGTGTTGCCCCCTCCCTGCGCTCACAGCCCAGAAGCTGAAGTTCACAGCCTCTCACTGCAGGAACCTGCCTAAATAGCCACAGCCATCCTGCCTTGGGCTTTCAAAGGACAACTCCTCCCACCTGCTTTTGGTATGATTTGTTTCCAATGCCATCTTCTAACAATATGTCACTGCTATTCTTCCCAGGCTGCAAGGGAGCAGGGTAGGTTGGAGGTAGTCGGCCTCTTTCTAAAAGCTTCTTAAGGGTCTTTTGAAAAGCACCTTGAAAAATGCAAGTCCAAAGCAGATGCCACAGTGCAAACCAGCCAAGGTGTTAAAGTCATACTCAATAAGCTCCAGTCTAAGAGCTGTTGGGAGCAGCCCACCAGTGTGGCCACAGCTGAACTGCCCCTGCCCAGGGAAGCCATGGGTACCTACCCTCATCTGAAGGTCTACCATGGCATGCTCAAAAAAATTATACATAATGATCATAGAATTGTTTTGGTTGGAAAAGACCTTTAAGATCAAGTCCAACCACTAACCTCACACTGCCAAGCCCATCACTAAACCTTGTCCCTCAGCATCTCAATGGTGAGGATGATAGTCTAGAAAAGGATTGGGACTAGAAATACCACCTGGGAGAGGATTGACTCCGTGCCCCACATCTAAATGAGCCCCCCCCACACTGTCAGATGGAGATGTGGATGGTCATGACAGGTTAGCGAGCCTGGCAACCTCAGAGGGAAAGGACTGGACCATTCTTAAGGGATCTTTAACTCAAAAATCCATTTACTGACTCCAAATCCAAGCTGGGGGAGCTTGCACAGAGCAAATCTGCACAAAGCTTCCAGAACCTCTTCAGACACCAACATTTTCTTCAGCCCTTCAGGGATTTTAATTCCATCCAGGGATTTTAATTCTACTTCTGTAGTACAGTGAACTCTGTCCCCATACCCCACAGCCCAAGTCCCACCCCAGGAGTGGCACCTGCTGCAAAACCACCCAGCAGTGCTACCTGTACCCCAAACACCCAGAGCAGCTCAAGAATCAGACCTGCCACCTTTGGGCTTAGATTTAACCAGCCCCTGCTAAGCAGAAAGCTGAACGAGATCACATCTGGTCCTGGGCCAGAAAGTAATGGTGCAGTAATGGTTTTATTGGCTTTTTGAGAAGAAGCTGTTTGATTTTAGAGAGAGAGAGAAGAGTCAACAGCAACACTCTGCTCCTGCTAATCTCATTTCCAGAAGCATGTGGAGTGAGAGGGATTGGGCACAAAGTTTTGCTGGATTGCTCTCTGTTTGTCTAGTTACAGCAGGAGCCCAAGATGCATCTGAAAGCAGCCAGTGGCAAGAAACAGGGTTTTGCAAAGAGCTTCTGCAGCATCAGCTTTGTAGGTAGAGATATTCCAGTGTTCCCAACAAGTTGTTGGCTGGATGGCAGGCAGTGTTGTCAGTAAAAGTGCTTCAGAATTAACAGAATAGATGTGCAAGAAGGACAAGATTTAAAGATGGAAAAATGGCTCATTTTCGTCTTAAAGAAAAAAGGTGTTTTTAGAGTTTTAGACATGCAAATGTAAGGTAATCTCAAGGCAGGAGCTGCAGTTAATGAGGGTTGATGAGATAATCTGGTTAATTTATAAGTAATGTATTTACCTTAAGCAACAAGAAATCAAATGCCTGAGTGAAGGGCCCTTCTAAAAGGGAAACTGCAGCAGAAGTAATTCTGACGATGTTCTGCCCCACTGCCTAGTTTAAGAACCAAATTACCACCAAATCTGGTATAACAGGTCTTTATTTTCAGTGTCTATAACATAACGAGAGGGCTTGCATTTTGACATCAGAACCATGCAAAGCACCTATATACCGAGAACAAGATACTGAACGAGTGTCTCTCTCCTGCTACATGTGGAAAATTGAGGCAGGAAGACTTGAGTTTTCCTGTGCGTTCTGCTCTATCCTTCCACAAACCCACACCTGTGAGGGGTGATAATTAACCTTCATTCCAAACCAGACTATTTGCCACTGAACAGTACTCCACACTGGCCTAAGCTGCTCAAATATGCTTCTGTAAACTTCATCAAGGACCAAGTTCTGCTCTCAGTTTACAAGGACAAGGTCCAGAACATCTCCAGCTAGAGGAACAGATTTTAATCAGAGGTACTGAGTTAATAGAGAGCTGAATTTGGCTCAAAGGATGAACGTCTCCTCCATACAGAGGCCCCAAAAAGGTCCTTATTAATGTGCCAGACAGAGAGATGTAGAGACCACCCTAGGTAGAGAATTCACCCTAGGCTCAGAGAATTGTCATGTGCACAGAGGACAATTAGAGGACATCCTGAACTATTAAAAACCAGTGGTATAGAAAAATAAAAGGCATAAAATACCGAACCAAAAAGGTTCCAAATAAGGCATCTGCAGGTCCTGACTGGATGTGCTCCTGTTAGGTCGTCACCCTCCCAGCCAGGGTGGTGAGGAGCGACGCATTAGGATTGTGTTTCTGACCTCAGTCACCCAGGACTATATCCAACCAGAAGGGTTCAAGTTCTGTTTGAAACAAAGATAACAAAAAAAAAACCCCAAGCAAAACACAAACCAAGGAGGGTTCTTTTTGGTAAGTATTCCTTAGAAAACAAAATAAAAACATTAAAGCAATTTCTTTAAACGATTCTTTAAAAAACAGACAAGGTTCCTGTAAAGTAAAAATATATATCTATAGAAATAGAATATTAAGGTTTTTTGTTGGCTTTTTTCTTTAGAAAAAGACATTCAGTATCACGTCAGCGGATCCTGACCGACTCCTCACCCGCCTGCCGCCACAACTGCTGCTCCTTAAGGCAAAACATCAGGTTGGCACCGGCACAAGGGCCGAGCGCAGCGGGGCAGGCCCAGGCCCAGGCCCCAGCCCGGCCCCGGCGGGCGTCAGCGAGGCTGCCGGCTCCGCACGCTCACCGAGCCGTCCTCCAGGCCGAAGTATGCCGCCTCCGCCATGCCGATGAACAGCCCCGTCTCCACCACACCTGGCAACAACAGTGCACGGCCTGGTTAATGCCAGAGCTGCCCCAATCCTCTGCTCTGATTGTTGGCGGGGTAGGGGGCGGGTGGTAGGCAGTTTGGAGAGAGGTGTCCAAGCTCTTCCCAGGGAGGCCCTGGGAAGCCTTGTCCATGTGGCCACCCCAGAAACAAGCTCTCTCCTGAGTAAAAAACCACTCCCAAAGCTGCCTCAACTCTCACACCCTACTCCCCACTGTTACACCAACACAGTCCCGAGTGTGGCACTTTTAAATGGGCTGGAGCGATGGGCCGAGGGCACAGGGCCAAGTGCTGGGTCCCGTGGTTGGGCCACAACAACCCTAGGCAACATTATAGGCTTGGGGCAGAGGGGGCTGGAAAGCTGTACAGAGGAAAAGGATCGGGGGGTGTTAACTGACAGCAGCTGAACACGAGCCAGCAGTGTGCCCAGGTGGGCAAGAAGGCCAAGGGCATCCTGGCTTGT
Source organism: Colius striatus (assembly GCF_028858725.1). Classification (NCBI taxonomy): domain Eukaryota; kingdom Metazoa; phylum Chordata; class Aves; order Coliiformes; family Coliidae; genus Colius; species Colius striatus. The sequence goes on along the minus strand of NC_084761.1, from coordinate 94,361,875 downwards.
ATCAGAAACAGTGTGAACAGCAGGACAAGGACAGGGATTGTCCCCCTGTACTCAGCACTGGTGACGCTGCACCTCATATGCTGTGTTCAATTCTGGGCCACTCAGTACAAGAGGGACACTGAAGTGCTGGAATGTGTCCAGACATGGACCAGAAAACTGGGGAAAGGCCTAGAGCAAAAGCCTGACAGGGACCTGGGGTTATTTAGTCTGGAGAAGAGGAGGCTGAGGGGAGACATCATAACCCTCTACAACTCATAGAATCATAGAATGGTAGGGGTTGGAAGGGACCTTTAGAGATCCTCTAGTCCAACCCCCCTGCAGAAGCAGGTTCACCTAGATCAGGTCACACAGGAACATGTCCAGGTGGGTCTTGAAGACCTCCAAGGAAGAAGCCTCCATAACCCCTCTGGGCAGCCTGTGCCAGGGCTCCGTCACCTCACAGTGAAATAGTTTTTTCTTATGTTGTGGAACTTTTTTGTGGAACTGTTTGTGTTCCAGCTTCATCCCATCATCCCTTGTCCTGTTACTATCTACTATAGAATAGAGGGATGTCCCAACCTCCTGACACCCACCCTTTAGATATTTATAAATGTTTATAAGATCACCCCTCAATCTCCTCTTCTCCAGACTAAACAGCCCCAGGTCCCGCAGACAGGAACTGACAGGAGGCTGTGGTGAGATGGGGGATCAGTCTCTTCTCCCAAGTAACAATGATGGGACAAGAGGAAATGGCCTCAAATTGCAGCAGGGGAGGTTTAGGTTGGAGATTATGAAGAACTTTTTCCCTGAGAGGGCTGTTAGGCACTGGCACAGGCTGCCCATCTCTGGACATATTTAGAAGACACACAGATGAGGTGCTGAGAGCCATGGGTTAGTGATGGGCTTGGCAGTGTGAGGTTAATGGTTGGACTCAATGATCTTAAAGGTCTTTTCCAAATAATATGATTCTCTAATTTTTCACCATCCAATGACCCATAGGAGCAACATTGCTGGCTTGTGTTCAGCTACATGGCCACCAGCTTACTCACTTGGCTTTTGAGCACACCTGAAAAAACTGTTAGACAACATCTGGGTAAAACTTCAAAGTTTAAAGACATGAGCTCTGCAATTTGTAGCCCAGTTGCAAATGTACTTTTGGTTGCATTTAATTATAGGGTGCTCCTAACTCCATAGCGATCACTGAGCCACAAGCCAGAGGCCACAAAAACAGAGGCCATGGGCTACCAGAAGTACAAAGTGGCCAGAATCCTCCCAAGTACCGCTGTATTTAGATTTTAAGTTTTGCTCATCCAATTCTGGGTAGGGAAGATGCTTTTCTCTCCTTAGCAGAAACATTTCTGAGCAGCAAATGGTGCTGAAACCTTCTCCACACCAACATGATGGAACAGGTCCCATCATTTATCACTCATCCCTCAACCAAGAGATGCAAGGAAGATATCCTTGCAGGGATGCTGCTTTGTTTGCTAACAGTATGACCAGCCACTGCTCCTTGCACAGAAACAGCTCTAATGATACAGATATTTGTACAGCCATGGGCAGCAACTGCATTAGGATAGAGCTGCACCAGGGATAGCCCAGAGCAGCTGCAGTCACGGGTTCCTTTACAGAATCACAGAATGGTAGGGGTTGGAAGGGATCTCTAAAGATCATCTAATCCAACCCCCATGCCAGAGCAGGTCTCCCTAGATCAGGTCACACAGGAACATATCCAGGTGGGTTTTGAAGACCTCCAGAGAAAGAGACTCCACATCCTCCCTGGGCAGCTTGTGCCAGGCCTCCCTCACCCTTAAAGAAGTTTTTCCTTAAGTTTAAATGGAACTTTTCGTGTTCCAGCTTTTGTCCATTACCCCTCAACCTATCACTACAGAGAAAATGCGTTGTCTCATCCTCTTGACATACACCTTTTAAATACTTGTAAGTTTTAATGAGATCCCCCATCAGTCTCTTCTTCTCCAGGCTATATAGTCCCAGGTCCCACAGCCTTTCCATGTATGAAAGATGCTCTGGTCCCCTGATCATCTTGGTGGACTCTATCCAGAAGTTCCTCTTGAGCTGAGGAGGCCAGAACTGAGGCCTCACCAGGGCAGAGTAGAGCAGAACCTCCCTCAACCTGCTGCCCACACTCTTTTTGATGCATCCCAGGATGCCATTGGCCTTCTTGGCCACAAGGGCACATTGCTGGCTCATGTTCAGTTTATTATCAATCAGGACTCCCGGGTTTCTCTCTGCAGAGCTGCTCTTCACCAGTTCAACCCCCAGCCTGTGCTGGTGCATGGGGTTGTTCCTTCCCAGATGTAGGACTCTGCACGTGTCCTTGTTGGACCTCATGAGGTTCCTCTCTGCCCATCTCTCAAGCCCATCGAGATCCTTTAGATCTGCTCCTGTTGAAGGTCCGAACCTGCCATCTACTGCTGACTGCGGGCAAGTGCAAATCACAGACACCTGGACAAGCCGAGGCAGGGGCAGCATGCCAGCAGTGGGAGTGCAGGAAAAAAAGAACATGGGTATGTTTCCAGTAAATCAGCCTTACAAGCAGCACTGAGGCATGCAAAACTACCCAACAGAAGCAACTAGAAGTGAGTGGCAATTCTTCACCCAGCTTGCACTCATGGCCTTTGCCTGCTCTGGGGTTTTCATTGTGCCAGGACAATGTATTGTGGCTCTGTGAGGATACAGAGGTTTGTGTAACAGGATCTCTATCTGTTCCTGCATGTTCTGACGACTACACAGTCAGTGAAAGCAGTTGTGTAATGGATTTCAGGGGCAGGAAGGTATCTGAGATAAACTCAAAAGACACACCAAAATGTATTCAAAAGCTGACCAGATTCATGAACAGCCTTTGCCAAAAAGATATCCAGACATGCCCAAGTCTATCTGCTGCTTCACAGTCCAAGCACTGCCACTGCCCCTGGGCAGACCTGGATCATCCAGAAGCAGCCCTAGCCTGGACAGCAGGTCTCTTGCAAGGCAGGAGGCTTTGCAGAGAGATTGTTTTGTTTACAGTGTGATCATTCACTGCTGCTCTTTGAGACAGCAATAGCATTATGCTGCACCCTGACAGCAAGGTGAACCCATAGGACTGCACAATGGTAATGGGATGCAGGGCTGCAAGCAGCTTCTGGGAAATTAACCCAGTGAGAAACCTCCCTCCCTCTAGAGGAAACCTCAACCCAGTAAGAAACCTCCCTCCAGAGTGCACCTGTGTATCCATTAAAAGTCCCTCTCTAAATGGGCACTAGGAGAGTAAGGAAGAGCACAGGACTGGTGTGCCTAAAGGAAACGGTGTCATAAGTCATCTGGCAGCACTTCAGGTTTTCACCACCATATGGAAATACCAGGTGGGTTCAGTCACACCAATATAGATGATAGAGCTTTCCAGTTGAAACAAATGTAGGGACCTGTAAAAGTGCACTAAACACAGACACACATTTCCTTATGCCCAGGGGAGAGCTCCCACAGTCAGGATATCTAGCATAGATCAAGCCTTACCAGCTTTGGGGTTTTGTTTTAAAACAGCAGCCATTACCTGGTATCATTTTTATAGCAGTGTTCACTTCACTCCATTCATGAACCTTGTCAAACTTCCAGTCCAGGATGAAGTTCCCGTTGTCTGTCACCACGGGACCCTGGGAACCAAACCCATTTGTCACCACCATGAGCTCCCAGCCAAGGCCTGTCACAGCCCTCCCTGGGACCAGCCACCCCTGCTGCAATGCTTTAGAGAGAGTCAAGGGCATCTTTTTCACAAGAGTAAAGCCAGATTATATTACAGGCAACTGAAACCAAAGTCTCCTCTGCTTCACCATGCTGCTAGATGCCATGGGGAGGTTTCAGAGTTGAACTGCTGCACTTCAGCATCCCTGATGTGCCCAACACGCTCTCAGGCCCAACAAAAGGAGCAATTGAGTCCTCTGAACAGAGCAGAGACAGCTGGGTCTGAGGACGAGGTGTTGCAACACAGGAGGGACCAGCACCCTCCAAGGACGTGGAGGCTGTGCTGGAGAAGCACAGATGTGCATTCCCTGAGCAAGACTGGTCTCAAGTTCACAGAGAAGGACTGATGTGCTCTTCTCAGGCACCTAACTGCAGCTTCCCAAGATCCTCTTGGGATTTAGATGTTTTAAAACCAAGCATTCTGCCCTCAGGCCTTAACTCCAGCCATTCCTACAGACAGTCCTCCTTTCCCCTGGCAAACCCTTGCTGCCCAAGCCAGGACAGGACAGTGGCAGCAGAGGCAAAGCAGCTTCAGTTTGATCTGGCTCTGTGTATCATGGAGGAGCCTGGGATGGAGCATTAGCTGCCCCACCAAATCAAGACTCTCTTTGGTAGCACAAACTGCCCTCCAGCCCCCAAACATCCCTGCAGAGCAGCAGGTCAGACCTGGCCTGGCAATCTCTCCTCTCCCTACCTCAAAGATCCTTGTTTTAGCTGCCAAAGAGCCTTTCCATGAGCAGCCTGAACACCTAAACACCCAGTTCCCAGTTCATTAACCAAAGTACAATTAGGAGGAATCACACAGAATGCCACTCATGGGAATGAAGGCCTGGATTTAACTTGATGAAAGGCCAGACCTCTGCTGCTCCAATTGCCCACGTTCAGGTGGCTCCTCTGGGGAAGCAGAGCTGATGAGACACGTACTGCTTTGCTCACAGCCATCCGCAGCTCCACCACACCGCCAAACTTTTTGGTCAGGGCTCTGGTGACAGGGACATAAGCCATGGGGATGACCTCGATGGGAATTCCCTTCTTCCACTGCTCCCCGAGGCTCTCAGATTTTTTCCTGAGGACACAGAGGTGGGATCAGCATCAGACATGACATCACCAGCACCACAGGCACATTTCCTCTTGCAAACCCTTCAAGCACAAGGCCTCGGAGGGCACAGAGCTCAGTTCATATGTGTAGGAAGAACCAGTTTAATGCATAATGCTTCACAAGCACTGTTTTTGACACGTTTTGGACAAGCAGGACATGGGTCATTTTTTCTACAGCCCTGCAGCTGTATGGACAGAAGAGGAAATATATCCTCTGCTGACAATCACAGAGCACAAAGAGCAGAGCAGCTCTTTCCCCACAAGCTCTGCTGACTCCTGAGCAGACCTGCTGAGTTGAAAGGTAAGAAAAAAAAGCTAAATTGAATTGCTGAAACACTGGAAGTCAGGCTCATTTGCACCTATTCCTACTCCCCTGACCCACTGGAAGGACAATACTGGCCTAACACAGACCCACCCTAATCCTCCCAAGGGACAGAGAGGTATAATGCACAGAAATATTTTCACCTGTAATCAGCAATAACAATGAAGCATTTTGCATATCCTGCAACTATCTTCTCCTGTGTCAAGCAGCCCCTGCAAAGGAGGGGGAAAAAAATTGTAATATAAAATTCAGAACACAGATTGCTCCTCAGTGTGCCTGATGCTCCTCAAGTCCAGTCCCCTCCATTGTGTTCTTGCTGGTTTTGGAGCTGTTTTTGCCTCATGCCAGGGCTCCTTCCCCTGCTCCATCACTTTACCCACCCTGCTCCTTGCACATGCTCTTGGTCAGGAGCCATCTCCCACATACACCCTACACAGGATCCCCTCAGCCTCTCCAGCCCACTACTGGAGACAGCCACAGCCAGGAGAGGTGGCCACAAGCACCATGCACAGACAGACAGCAAAGCTCACCCGCCACCTTTGATAAGGTTGAGGTCAGAGTCCACTTCATCTGCTCCATCAATGGCAACATCAAGCTGTAAGAAAAGGAGAAACTTGGTGTGGAAACCTCTGCCATGCAGCATGCAGGCAGTGCTATGAGTTCAGCTTGGGAGGGTGTCGTGTCACAGGCAGCAGCCAGAAATGTTATTATTATTAGAGCTGGGGTCACCTTGACAACCTGACCAGAGATGAGCATCTGATCATCCACCCAAAGACACCAGGCCCTGCTAAACCACAGGCATGGGAGAAAGAAACCCCAAACAACTGCTGACCTGCAAGGCACATAATTTCATCCTCTAGTATTGTCAGCTCCTGGGGAAAATCTTGGTCACAACACTTGAGAAACCTGGGATGCATTGTGGGCAGCAGGCTGAAGGAGGTTCTCCTCCCTATCTGCTCTGCCCTGGTGAGGCCTCATCTGGAGTCCTGTGTCCAGTTCTGGGCTTCCCAGCTCAAGAGGGACAGAGAACTGCTGGAGAGAGTCCAGTGCAGGGCCACCAAGATGATCAGGAGACTGGAGCATCTTCCTTATGAGGAAAGGCTGCAGGAACTGGGGCTGTTTAGCCTGGAGAAGACAAGGCTGATGTGGGACCTTATCAGTGTTGATAAATACCTAAAGGGCAGGTAGAATGGGGACAGTCTTTTCTCTGCAGTGCCCAGTGGCAGGACAAGGGGTAACAGGCATGAGCTGGAACACCAGAAGGTCCACTGGAACACAAGGAGAAACTTATTTGGTGCAGGCGAGGGAGCTCTGGCACAGGCTGCCCTGATAGAGTATGGAGGTTCTTTCTCTAGAGGTTTCCAAACCCACCTGGCCATGTTTCTGTGCCCCCTGATCGAAGGGAACCTGCTTTAGCAGAGGGTTGGGCTAGATGAGCTCTGGAGATCCCTTCCAAAGCCCACCATTCTGGAATTCTTTAACACTATATCCCCATCAGAGGCCAGCCAGCCTCAGCCTGGAAGAGATGTCATACAGCTGGAGGAAACACAACCAGCAGCTTACTTGCCATCTAAGGAGACAAGCACTAAAACAAGACTATGGCTTGGAGGAAAAAATAAATACACTAATTCTCACTCTTGTTCTGCAGCTGGCTGCATGAACTCTCATCCTCAGGGGAGGACAAAGGAGCCTGATGCTTTATGAAGGACGAGGTTAGAAGAAGGTCAGGTGAGGTCTCACCTCCGCAGTCTCACTTACCTCTGGATGTCGGTCCAAGTCACTTAGCGTTAAGCCATTCTGCAGGATCAGCTGACGGGCCTGTGCACCAAGAACACAGCAAACACCATTTACTGGCAGCAGGGAAGGAAAACAAACTCCTCATGTCATTTCCTCAGCTGTGACAAGGTTGGAGTCTCCCTGGGAGAGCTCCCTGTGCTGGTGAAGAGGCTGCAGACAGCGGCAGGAACACACGGTGAGGAGAAAATGATCCTTCCAGACTAGATTCTTTTTATCAAAAGAAAACCCTGATTTGAACTGAAGTGCTCAGATAGTGCAATGGGACTCCTAGGTTGAGGTGTCTCCATACTAAACAGCAGGAGGCCTCAACAGCTCGGTGGGAATCACTTGTGTTGTCTAAGCATCAGAGCAGACGTGGGATTTTTGAGTCCTGTGTTGCTTCAACTTGGACATCATTCTCCCTCCCACCCATCCAGCCCTGCTGATTTCCTTCAGCTGAAAAATGAGAGTAAGGAAATGAAATATTTACACCACAGCAATATTGGAATAACAATGAATGTATTTTTCATTGGGAACGAAACAAAGAAACTAAAAAAAAACCCCACCAAAGTCTGGGAAGCCTCCTGAAACTGCTCTTTTGTGGCTGTGATCTCCCCTTACTGAAGTAGCCATTTATTTCCCTCTAGTGGCAATACAACACAGAGCATCCAGAGCTACCCTCCTCTTCATCTGGAGTTACTCTCCACTTAGTTGGCCAGTTTAAACAGAAGCTCAAGCTTAGAGAGCCTTCAATGGGCTGAACTTTCTGTGTTACAAAGCATCTTCTGAGTGAGACTCCCTTTATGCACAGAATCTGTGAGTCTGAACTTCCTACCATGCTGTAGTTAGTCCCAAGAAACCAATGTGTGACAGCCTGCATCAATTGACCCCCTGAAATTTTACCCACTAAGTGCATCAGTTGCATGTCTTGGCACTCCAGAATCATTAAGAAGAGTTAGCAGGTGCTACTCCTGGCAATGAGATAGGATTTGAATCGTTTCTCGTGGTATTTCATAGCATGCAGTTTTAACACCCACAGGCTGTGGGTTCTTGATCTGTGCACTAGAATTGCCCTAAGGACACACAAAATAAAAAGAAGAAAAACCAGTGGGTTTTACATTCATTATGTGGTGTCCAAGTAAAGAGATTTCAGGTATCTGGGAATCAACAGCATTGAAAAACACTGTGCTGCACATGCAGGCCAGATCCTGACCAGTCAGCAGCGTGGAAACAAAGTGGCTCTGAACTTCAGGCTCTCTGCTTGCAAAGTGGTGGGAGCAGAGCAGCAGTAATCAAAAGCAGAGCTCCCACAACTGGGGAAAAAGCAATTGAAACTGTGCAGCACTTGCCAAGAACAGTCTCACTCCGTGCTCTCAGCACACGTCCCAGTGAAAAGAAACAATGCAAAGGCCAAGGGACAGATACTTACCCCTGCTCTAGCTTTACTGATGGTGATGGAACAACCCAACCTGACAAGAGGGAAGGGAGGAGAATAAAAGCCCACTGAAACCAATTCTTCTTTGTCAATGACCTCAGGAAGCCATTTATGCCTGTACATAGCAAAAACCAGATGCTGTTTTGCTGATCTGGGAACGCTTCACTTGGAACTGTGTGCAATCTAAGAGACTGCAAAAGATACAAGGCAACCCCGTATCTGGGGGGGTTGGGCTCCTGAAGGTGTGCAATCTGCCTCTTTCCTTTAACAGCAACGTATCCTAACACTTCAAGGTAGGGCAGACTCCAGCTCACAGTCACTACAAGAGCTTTATTTTCTGTGAGATCCAAAGACTGAACTCAGAGCACTCTTCCTAGGTTCAAATGGAACATGGTATCTCAAGATAGGGGATCATTTTAGAGAGATCCAAGACAGACTCTCACCACAGTCTATATCTGAAAGAGAGGTACTGGTAGTTTTCACTTGTTGCCCTTTGCAGCAGTTTGCATTATGTCTCAGTCCGACACCGGTTGTTTGCAAGAGCTGGGAAAAGAGAGAGTCCCATTGTCCCACACTCAAAAGAACATCTGTAGGGTAAGAGGATGTAAAGTTTTCATAAGACTTTAGGATAATTCAGGTTGATTATTCGACCTCCAAGTCAAAGCAAGGGTCAGCTACCAGGCTTTGCCCACTCAAGTCTTGAAAACCTCAAAGAAAGGACTCTGCACAGCATCACTGCTTGACTGTCCTCACAGGGAAAATGTTGTGAGAGAAGTACAATCCCAAGGTCCACACCAAGACCAGGAAAAGGACACATGCCCAATTCCTAGACCAGGGCATTGCCACCCAGCCTTGAAAACTCTGCAGGTGGTCCCCCACCTCTGTGTCTGAAGGCAGAGAGGCAGCTCAGAAGCTTCCCCAGCAGTTCTGCATTTCACCACCAATCTGCTTTCTCTCCCTTCTTGCAAACCTCTCAACATCTGGCTTGGTAGAAGCCAAGTCCTGCAAAAGCTGCACAGCAAAGAAAAGATTCAGCTGATTTCTCCTCTGCAATTTCTTATAAAAGCCAGCTGATGCATTTCAAGTTCCTCTCAAAAACACGTGAGCTTGCTATTATTGCTTGCAGGGTGATTTTTACAGCTTTCAGGGCTTGATACAGAATCAAAAGGAGACCAAGTGTCTCCGATGAGTTTTGCATTCTGAGTCTGCTTCACCACTAAACAGCCTTTTTCTGCAAGCAGGATCCAGAGTAAGCCACACACCACCAGTGACACAACCAGCATTGCCACACTGGTTAAAACACACCTCCTAGCACTCGGGCATCCCTGGAGCTGAGGTCAGGGTAAGACAGCACCCAGCTTCATCAGGTCTCTCTGCATCCCCACTGCTTTCAGGCAACTGGCACAGCAGTGAGCTGGTCCAGAGAGCAGTGTAGTTGCGTCCCACAGCCAAAGGGAAGACTCCCTGTGCGAGTGTTTGGAGTAGCAGAAAGCAAAGGAGGAAAGTACTCACCTGAAAAGATGTAGGGATGCAGACAATGGTCAGGTTCTCCTCTTTCACCCGCTCAGCTGTACGAAAGAAGAAAAAGCAGAAGCTTCAGTTTGTTCATTGCAGAAGGAAAAAAACACACCAACTTTCACTTTAAGAAATCTCAGCTCAGACCAGTCCCTTTGAATCACTGCAATTACTTGCTTGGCTTGCAAATAACTCAGTCATGCTCAAAAAGCAAACAGGTGCCACCCAGCACAGACTAAGGCTCAGTTTCTACAGTCAGAAACGTTTCAACACCCACCCTGGCTCAGCCCAAGACACCATGAGCCATTAACCTTTGTGTCTCCAGCAGCAGAGGAGCCTTGTCAGCAAACTGTCAGCAGGGAAATTAGCCCCACTCCCCTCTCTCACTCCATTAGACAGGTTTTGCTGCACTCCTTGTAAACAGAAAGCTTCAGCAGCTGTCTGAAAGGTTTTCTGGCTTGTTGCCTTGGGGACATCACATTCATTTATTACAGAGTATTTAAATATATGGCAGGGAAAGTACTAATAAAAGACAGTATTCCATTAAATGGAAGGAAATATTTCCTCCCTTAGGTTAACCTCAAATGACTAAAGTTTATTACCAAGATATCATTATGGGCAAAATGTTATTTTAGTCATTACAATACTTAGGCATAAGCCAACAGCCTGACAGTCAGCAACTGCTCTTGCACCACAGCAAACACACAGGCTACATGCTCTGTTACTCTCATAGGAAAAAGGTTTTTCCTCTTCAAGTGGAACTTCTTGTGTTCCAGTTTGTGCCCGTTACCCCTTGTCTTGTCGTTGGGCATTACAGAAAAAAAAATGGCCCTATCCTCTCAACACCTACCCTTCAGTTAGTTATCTGCACTGTTAAGGTCCTCCCTCAGCCTTCTCCAGGCTAAAGAGCCCCTGATCTCACAGCCTTTCCTGGTTTGGGAGATATTTCAGTCCCCTCAGCATCTTGGTAGCCCTGTGCTGGACTCTGTCCAGCAGTTCTGTTTGCACTTGTGAAATGAGGAGCTCAGAACTGGACACAATACCCAGATGTGGCCTCTCCAGAGCAGAGCAGACGGGAAGGAGAACTTCCCTCAACCCTCTGTGCTCAGACCTGAACCCCTCTCACCCATCCTGGGCTGGGGAACAGCTCTGCCCCAGGGAGCTCAAGGTCACCAGGGACTTTCCAGCCATGCAGAGCCACCCAGGCAGGACACACTGAACTCTGCTTCTGAGCAAGTGCCCCAAGAACAGGACTGAGGATGCACTCCCAACTGTCACACACAGCTGCTCTGTTTTGCATCCAAGGACAGCAAAGCAGGAGGAGGTACAGCACCTCCAGGAGCAGATCTACCCTCGGGCTCAGAGTGCCCTGCAAAGGGGACTGTAAGCCTCAGTCCTGTGTGATGAGGCATGAGGATAATTACCCTCATTCACTTGGCAAAAATGCTTTTCCCTCACTTGAATATTTTGCTGAAATTTTATGAATCACACCTTGAGCAAACCTGTACCTGGGACAAGCAGATAAACCTAGCTGTAGGGTATAAAAAAACCACAGAAGGATTTCTCACTCCTCCTTTCCTTTACACCCCAGCAGGACCCTCAGTGTGAATGCTGTGGATGTGAGCAAGCAGCCTCAGCTGCATACAAATGGGTTAACGGAAGCAGAGCAGCTGCATGGCCCAAAGCCACAAAGCGAGTCGGGACTGAGCAGAGCTGGAGCCAAAGGAGGAGTTCAGCTCCAGTTTGTGCTGGGTGCCAGTACAGCATTCCTGGCTGTATGGGGAGAACAGGTGGCAAATCATTACCTCCTCGGGACTCTGTGCAATAAATTTGGAGCACAAGAGCCAGTTTTAACCTTTAGCTTCAAGGAGGACACAGCAGTCAGTGAGCAGGCCCCATGTATCAGCTCCAAGTCAGTATCCAGTCAATTTAACATGGTTTGTGAAGTAGCTGGGATGTCTGGGCAAGGGGACGTTCAGCAGTGGGAGGGTCCCGAAGGGGAGCATCCTACCTAATCGCTGCACCGCATGGACAATCGTAGACCCGCTTCCGATCCCAAGAACTTGATTGTTCTGCAAAGCAAAGAGAGGCAGAGGAGAGCTGTTACTGGGGGCTCAGCACAGGGGCTGCCTGCTTCTCTCAGGAGCCTCAGTGTTATAAATACATGCAAGACAAACCTTGCCCAGAGATGCACGCTGACACAAAACACCTTAGCACGCTGCAGGCAAGGAACGGAACACACAGTGCCAGTGAGGGCATGATCACTATCTGTGGCTAAGGGATTTTAAGTAACTTGCCCTTCCCTTAAAGGACACATGCTCAAGAAATACCCCCACTGTTTGACTCTCGGGGTGTTCAATGCACGCTCACTGTTGGTTTCTGGCACTCCATGGACCCCTTCCTGCCGGAAAGCTGGGAGTTTCAGACAATACCACAGAGGAAGAAGCTGAAACAACCTCAAGATAACATCTCCCAAGGAAGCCACACAGTAAAAGCCCAGGTTTGCTGCCAACGGTGTTGTTAGTAAATGGTAGGGATGCACCAGCAGCCAAAGCAAAGCGCACAGCCATTCCTGAAGTGCAATAAAAAGCACCCTCTGAAACAGAATAGACAATTACTTATATGACAGTCCAGCAACACGCTTGAAAGATGGGTGAGCCTGGTAGTGTATGCTGAAGAGGATCACATTTTAACCACAGCTCAGCCCTGGACTTTCTCTGCTTACGTTTAAGAAGGATTGTTACCATCCCATCCACAACAGACATTCTCATCCGCAACAGACATGCTTCTAAAGGTGCTGCAGGTTGAGGGTGGATGTGTGCATTTGTGTTATCTCCCCAAGAAGATGGTCTTAGATGTACATCTCTTGTTTATCATCACCTCAATCTCCCATCCACTGAAGCTACCTGAGGCCTCTAGCACACTTTCAATGCATTGCCCCTCTCTGAATGAGATTCAAAGCTTAAATTGACTTAAGGAGGTCCAACGTCACTCCAGGGACTTCAGATGTGAAAGATGTTAAGCCAGTCAGAGAGGAGGGCACAGAGCTGATGTGCGTTATCTCTTGGACATTAGACGGGTCTGGAGCTCTCTCCCTGGAGCTCTGGCAAATCCAGAGTTTAGCAGCTGTGGAAAAAGCTACACCTGCAGTATTTCAACCAGCTAAAATCTTACTGACATGCACGCCTGCCTGGAAAGGTGGAGCTCAAGGCAGGTCACGTTCCTCTGAGATTAATCATTTCCCTTGCTTCTAGTTAAAAACTTAAAAAAACAAAGTTCAGCACACAACCAGAGACCCAGCTGATGTCCCAGCCCTCACTCATCCCTGTGACTCTGCAAAAGACAGAGAAAGCAGCAGATCACAGCTGAAACCCAATTGCTCCCTAGGTCCTCAGCTTCCCCTGCTCAGCAGGCAGAGCCAAGCGTGGCCAGATGAGGAAGGGGCAAGCAAAGCTTTTCGGGGGCTGGTGGGACACAGGCAGTACCAATGTTCCCCAGAGACTCGTTTTGACCTGGGAAGAGACAGTTTCTTCTCTTGGCCCTCATTTCTAGAGGGTGGGACAGCTTCATGAAGCAGCTGGATGTCCTAAAGGGATGGGGAAAGCCTCAGCATCAGCCACTCTACTGTGATGAAGAGAGTTCAGAAGGTCCCAGCCCATCGCCGGTGATAAACGCCTGCCTGCAGTGAGGATGGGTGAAGCTCCCTCCCTTAGGCAGTGGCAAGACTTTGGTCAAAGCAGATTTCCCAGAAAAATAGTTTAATCCAGTCTAAACTGGTGCTGTCACAACCCCTGCCTTACCATGACTCCAGCTCTCCCTCCTCAACTCCAAGCCCAAACCAGGGCAAAACCAGCCAAAAAAGCATCATCCACTTTTAAAAATCAGGACGAATGCTGGCGAGAAGCAGAGGACAAGATCAGCATGCAAGGATCAGATCCAGCTCACAGCACCCCATGCAACAAAAAAGACATTTCAGGTTCCTTAACAAAGCCCCAGCAAACAAAACCAAGGCACTGAGCCACAGCACAGCTGAGGGTCCATGTATGGAGTCCATGAGCAGAGTGAGTAGCAACCAAGCATTGTCCCTGCTAACCCAGGGGCTGAGGGATGCGTCCCAGCATTTGAGATACCAACCAGGCAATGCAAACCAAGTAGCTGTCAGCAGCAGCACACGGGCTGGCTAGTCCAATGTGTTTCCAGGACTAGGATTTACGTGAGCAAACTGCAGGAGATAAATCCAGTCCAAAGCCCAAAATTTCCTCTTAATAATCCTCAGCCCTCTAGGGCAGAAGGACCTACAGCTCTCACCCATCTTTTCATTTCTGTCAGAAATGCCAACAGGGCCTGCCTTGAGGTGTTGTATAAACACAAAGCCAGCTCTCCCCAAGCAGCTTATAGTTCTAAAGCCCCAAGCCCTGGGCTAGCCTCACTCCTCCCAGCCACCATAGCAGCACAGCCCACAGCTTCCGAGCTTGGTGATCTCAGTGTCTGCTCCAGTACTGGGGAACTCGGCTCCTACAGCTGCCAGGGAAAAAGTGCTGTGGGAAAACACATCAATCTGCCTTTAATTTTTAAAAATAAAGAATAAAAAGTTATCTTCTCCTAATCCCCCAGGAGCTGCTGCACTGGCCCAAGCCAGGAACGAGCGTGAAGGAGAGTAACCAAGTGAGGAGTCTGACCTAGTACCAGTATCAAGTCCACAGTGCCAGGGATTTACAGCAGTTAAGCAGGGGAGGTTTGTCCAGCATAACCCTGAAGCCAGGGACATCTCCCACATCCTGCTGCCATGCAAAGAAGGGAGTTTGCAGCTTTGCTTTGAGCCGTTACTGCTCCCTTCATTAACAGCAATAACACTAATGATCCATTACCAACAGCAGCTGCACCCTGACAGTGCAGACTCAGGGGGACACCACCTAACTCCTTGGCAGCAACTGTAACCTGCTTCTCCACCATTCCCTCAAACTGACTGGCACAGCAAACATTGCAGTATCACCTCAACTGCTGAATATTTTACTTAATCAGCCTGGCTAGCTGAACTTTCATCAGCTAGGACATGGCCAGAAACGTTATCCTAAGTGTACTTCACCACAAACCAGCACAAAGGCCAGCTATCACACTAGGAAAAGTCCAAAATCAAGAGTTGCTGTTTTACCCCAAATCAAAGGTGCACTCAGCTCACGCTAACTCACAGCAGTGGTTGTGCCTCATCTCCACACCTTGTAACATGAATCTTTCCTCCTGTAACTCCTCAATGCAGAACTTTGGGGCTTGTTTTAGGTAAGAAAGAGGGGGTTTATGCAACTGCTAGTCTGTTCCCCAGGCTCCCCCACTCCTCTGACAGCTTTTGAGCATGTTGGGCTGGCAGCGGGTAGGTCTCAGCATGTGGCTGTGCTCTGTGCAGGCAGGGACAGACTGCTCTGAAGAAGCAGAGGCTGCAAAACAAGGGAAATGTTTGTGGAGCACCAGGGAAGCCACCAGCAACGGAACCTTGAGACATCAACCCAATGGGGGGAAGCGGGAAGGAAGGGGGACTTTTTGTCCTCTGAATGCTAACACCGACCTTCTTGGCAGCGATTCTACACCCATTTCATCACTGCTGTTGCAAAAGGACTTGCACAGCAAACACTGAGATAAACTATTGCGTGACTTTAACCGTTGATCTTCCAAGTATTCATTATAAACCTGTGCCAAAACTCACAGAGTTCCAGTCCTATCTGACCTTCAAGGGATTGATTCAAGCCCCCTGTTGCATTTCCCTTTGTGCATCGGACAGGACATGACCTCCTAGTCAGGGGCTGTTGCTCCTTGCTTGGGCACTGGGTGCCAGCAGCAGAGCACCCCAGGCCTGGGGAAAGGAACAGGACATAGCATTCACCTAAACTCCCACCACAGCCCAGCTCACAGGATGGTGCATGGTTAAAGTTTGGAGGTGCAAGGAGTTACCCTAAACTTGAGGTGCATCATACCAAGCC
This sequence comes from Colius striatus, assembly GCF_028858725.1. Lineage (NCBI taxonomy): Eukaryota > Metazoa > Chordata > Aves > Coliiformes > Coliidae > Colius > Colius striatus. Next base: position 94,346,043 of record NC_084761.1, on the reverse strand, counting down.
AGGCAAGGCACAGAGCCACTGCCTGGGAGGTGTGTGCTGGGCAAGCATGGAGACTACAAGGCAAAAGTAGTTTTCTGCCTTCTCTCTAGTCTAAAGGAGTGCAGTTTAAAGTGAAGATGAGGTTCGGTGGGGCCCATCCATGCACCTCATGGTCTCTCCTTGTACTCCAGTACCATCCATGCTTTTGGGGGGTGAGAGGGGGCTAGGGATCTGTGCAACTCGTCCATGCACCCTGGGGCTGCTCCATGAAACCTGGAGCCCGTCATGCACTCCCAAGCCCTGAGAGGCTCTGTGCACCCCATGGCCGCTCTGTGTATTAGGGGTCCCTGCACCCCGGGGCCACACTGTGTATTTGGGAGTCTGTGCAACCCAGAGCCCCTCCAGCACTCGGAGGCTCCGAGCACCCCACGACCACTCCATGCATTAAGGGTGTCCCTGCACCCGGGCACTGCTCCGTGCACTCCAGGTTCTTCCCTGTACTCCGAAGCCTCTCCGGCACCGGGAGGCTCCAAGCACCCACGGCCACTACTCTATGTATCAGGAGTTCCTGCCTCCCGAGGACCCTCCGGCACTGGGAAGCTCCGAGCACCCACAGCCACTCCATGCACTGAGGGAGTCCCTGCACCCCGGCACTACTCCGCACACTCCGGGGTCCGTCACTGCACCCCGGAGCCCGAAGGGGGCGGCCCGGGAGGCTCCGTGCACCCCACGGCCGCTCCGCGCCCGGGGCGCTCCCTGCCCGCAGCGGCACCGCACGCACCGGGACGGGGGGCCGCGCCCCCGCGCCCCGCCGGGCTCCGTCCCGTCTCACCTGGACGTGCTTGTCCACCGCGGCGTAGGCTGCCCGCCTCTTGGCCTCCTCGGCCATGCTGCCGCCGAGCCTCCCGCGGGCCAAGCCGCGCCTCCCCGCCGCCGGCCCCGCTCGGCCCCTCCGCGGCGGCCGGGCAGGCAGCGCCGTGTGGCGGAGCGGGCCGAGCCGGCCGAGGAGCCGCATGCCGCCGCGGCCCGCCCCCCGGGGGGCTCTCCCGCACGGGCTGGGGGCCTGGCCCGAGCCGCTTCCCTTCCTCCTCCTCCTCCTTCTCCTCTTCCTCCGGGAGGATGGGACTTGTAGTGCTGCGAGCCGCGAACTACGGCTCCCACAATGCACGACCGAGCTCGGCACGGCACGGCGCGGCATGGCATGGCTCGGCTCGGCGAGTCGGCTGCGCCTGCTGCACCCCCCGAACCGCGGAGCAACTTGTTTTATCGATGTATATAGATGTATATATACCGATCCACCGGATCTGCCAGGATGGAGGGATTGAGGCTTTCCCGCAAAGCGCAGAGGAGTGGAAAATGTTCCACCTGGAAGCGCTAAGGGAGGAGAGGAGGTGGCAGGGGGCGGCCAGTGCAACGAGCTCAGGGGGTTAGTTGAACCCTGCCTGGGCTTCCAGAGGTGCTAAGGAAGAGCCTTTCTCGGAGTTTGACACAAACTTTGTGGTACTGTCTCACTCAAAAGTTGTTATGTTTGTTGGAGGCTACGGAGGGGCAAGCCCAGGCCAGTCCCAGCTGGGAACAGACGCTGTCCCAGCAGTCACAGGTAGGAACACAGGGATGACAAAAATCGCTGGTCCTCTGAGCACAACATTATCAGCCAGCACTCACTTGTCCTTATCCCAGCCTGGACCCACACAGTCAGGCCTGGGAGCCACGCATGACCACGCACAAGCATCTCCCTTTCTCTCCAAGCTGCAGTCCCACCAAGATGGATGAGAGTTGCAGGGATATACCACTCACTGCTCACTCCAAGGTCAGACCACATTGCTTAGAGAATCACATAGTTTATTTTTTTAGGTTTGTACAACAGAAAAGCCCCCACCGGTTTGTTCTTTGTTTAATTGTGTATGTGACTTACCGGTTTTGTTGCCAACCTCTGCAATTCTGCTCTGAAGAAGCTAGAAAGGCTTCTTTTTGTTTTCCCTGGGTAATGTTTGAACAATGAGGTGATATTTCAACAAAGACTCTATTATCACCACCCAGCTTTATCTCACCTTTCTACAGGAAGCAGGTGACTTGCTACTGAGAGAGAGCAGCACGTGATGGCCATACCATAGGGTTGTTTGGTGTTTGCTGCTAGCTGGCCATGATCTTTCCTGTATGTGAACCATTCTAAAATGCAAATACACATATCTAATGGGGTATCTGTTTCATCAAGAATCAGCCTCTGGTGGTGTTTTCTTCCACAATGCATTAATATTAGATGCACCTATAGTAAGTTTGCAGATGACACGAAGATGGGTGGAAGTGTTGATCTGCTTGAGGGCAGAGAAGCCTTACAGAGAGATCTGAATAGGCTGGATGGCTGGGCCAAGGCCAATGCCATGAGTTTCAATAAGGCCAAGTGTTGGGTCCTGCCCTTGGGCCACAACAACCCCCAGCAGTGCTACAGGCTTGGGGAGCAGTGGCTGGAAAGCTGCCAGGCAGAGAGGGACCTGGGAGTGTTGGTTGGCAGCGGCTGAACATGAGCCAGCTGTGTGCCCAGGTGGGCAGGAAGGCCAGTGGCATCCTGGCCTGGATCAGGAACAGTGTTGTCAGCAGGAGCAGGAAGGTGACTGTTCCCCTGGACTCAGCTTTGATGAGGCTGCACCTCATACTGTCCTGTTTTGGGCCCTTCTCTACAAGAAGGACATTGAGGTGCTGGAGAGGATCCAGAGGTGAGCTGCCAAGCCAGGAAAGGATTTGGAACACATCTCAGATGAGGAATGGCTGAGGGGTCTGGGGCTGTTTAGCCTGGAGAAAAAAGAAGACTCAGGGGAGACCACATCGCTCTCTACACCTACCTAAATGGAAGTTGTAGCAAGATGGGGGTCGGTCTGTTCTCCCTAGAAACAAGCAATAGAACAAGAGGAAATGGTCTCAAGTTGAGCCAGGGGAGGTTCAGACTGGATGTGAGGTATTTCTTTACTGAAAGGGTTGTCAGGCATTGGAACGGGCTGCCCAGGGAAGTGCTGGAGTCACCAGCTGCTGGCTGGATGTTGCACTGAAGGAAATGGTCTAGTGGTTGACAGGGCTGGGACAAAGGCTGGACTCAATGAGTTCAAAGGCTTCTGCTAGCTGAAACGATTCTATGATTCTACGATATTAACCCCAAAGGAGCAGGTGGCTGTGTTTGGGGTTCCTCCTTTCGGTATCCTAAATGTTTTACTCTTGCCTGAAAAGAAAAACAATCATGGGGGTTTTACAGGAAGCACACCTGTACATGTGGACACCTCTCAGATCCCACCGGAGTGGGGAGCATTAGTCCAGAAGTTCAGCACAGAGTGAAAAACCTGTTTATATCTTCACAGCAATGGCTGATGGCTTTGGCTTGCAACACCTCTTGCCTGGAGGGGCGTGGAGATTCCTACTTAAAGATAATGGGGCTGTTAGCAATTTATCTGAAGCTGCTGGTTACTGTTTCAGTGAATGCAGGAAAATCTTTCATTGATGGTGTGCTGAGCCTTGCCAATGTACAAGAAGGTGGTGTTGGACATTTTAGGAATGAATTTAAGTGGCAACCAGCTCTGCAACAAGCTCCAAGTCCTTTTGTACAAGCCTGTGTTCACCCCTTGTCAAAGCCTCTCCAAGAGCCAGCTCTTACCCTCTGGTTCAGCACAGAGAGAGGTTTTTGAACCTGCTTTGTTTTGAAGAGACCTTTTGTTTGTCCAACAGGGTGGTAAGGGCAAGGTGTTAAGCCCAGCAAAATGCCCTGCCTGGGCTATTGGGCTGGCAAGGGGGGCTGCGTGATCCTGGGCATGGAATTCTGCATCTGAGGCTGAAATTACATGTTAGGAAATTACACAGTAGCCAAGATAACAGCTTGCTGTTCACAAAAGGGGAAGATCTTGCTTTTCACTCTCTTCACTCGCCATGCACTCCCAGCCTGGGTACAGAGTGTATTCTGGCTCTGACATTCCCATGACTCTGCTGATTCACCTTGCCAAGCACACACACACACAGAATCATAGAATGGTAGGGGTTGGAAGAGACCTCTAAAGATCATCTAGTCCAAAACCCCCTGCAGAAGCAGGTGAACCTAGATCAGGTCACACAGGAACATGTCCAGGCGGGTTTGAAAACCTCCAGAGGAGCCTCCACTGTTGTTGTTGTGAAGGCAATAATCACTCAAAGACGTAGAGGGTCTAAGTAATGCATGTGCAGAGACGTACAGGGGCAACACAGTACAACCACCAGAGTTGACTCGAAGCCACCCTTCCTTTGCTAGCTACCTCCTTATATGCTGCTTCTGCCCATGAGATCACCCAGGGCCCAATTGATTAACTTGCAGCACCTGTTTCTGAAGTAGCATGCCAGCTGCATTAACTTATCCCTACCATCTTTATTCAAGCTGGCTGGTCCAAGCTACGTCTGTGCCTACAATTCCCCCCTTTTTCTTTTTTGAACCAGCCAGCCTTTAGCAACACATTTCAGAATTAAAGGTACATGAAGAAAACATAAATATTTTTACCCATGGCCATGAGTTTACAACAAAAGGTCAATAACAGCTACATCGCTGAACAATACAATACAGAAATCCATAAAGTCAAAATAAACAATCTGATATGTGTTGGTAGGAGGGACGCACACTGGCAGGAAGGGATGAGGTCTTGGTAGCTCCACTGATATTTCTTTTTCCTGATGTAGTTCTGGACTTTTCTTCAGATCCTTTAGCATGCTGATCTGTGAGCATTATCAATAAGATGGAAGTATCTCTTCATCTGTTGGTCATCTTAAGTTCTTTAATTCTTTTATAGCTGAAGGAATTTACAGCAGCCTAAGTGGTGCCACAGTTGCGAGGGTTTACATTTTAATAGAGTGATGGATTGAGGGTGGATCACTTGGTTCTTTCCTCAAGATTGTTTTTTCCATTGGTCTTACAGTTAAGTCCTTTCTGTTGATGTGGCTTGATCCATTTTGCCGGAATCCATCGGGGACCTTGATCTGTAATGACACAAGCATAGCCTCTTCCCCACGTTAACAGATCTGCAGGTCCTTGCCACTCTCCAGTAGTGGGATTCTTATACCAAACTTTAGGTTTGTCAGTGAAATCCAAATCCCGACTCATTTGGGCAAAGTGTGTTAATGCCGGTGGTTCATTCCGGTTTGCCACAATTCTGAGATGATTCATTGTATAAAGGGCTTTCATTAGTCTGTCTTGAGGACTCACCCCCTCTTCCCCCGTTTTTTGTTTTTCTAGAAGGCCTTTTAAGGTTTGATGTGTCCGTTCAATAATGGCTTGACCGGTGGAATTTCCTGGGATACTAGTAGTATGTTTAACACCCCATAAGTTTAGAAACTTACGTGTTTTACTGGCTATGTATCCCGAGCCATTATCAGTTTTTATCTCTCTTGGAACACCAAGGACAGCAAAGCAACTCCTCCAATGTCTTATGACGTCTCGAGAACTGTCACTGGTTAAGGCTGTGGCCCAAACCATGGCTGAATAAGTATCAATAGTAACATGTATACGTTTAAATCGCCCAAAAGGAGCATAGACAGTGATATCTGATTGCCATATACCTAATGGTGCCAGACCCCTGGGATTGACTCCTACTCCTAGGCCGATCTGATTCTGGCATGCAGGGCACGTGGAAACAATACCCTGAGCGTCCGATATGGTCAGGTCAAACTGCTTCGCCAGCATTTTCGCACTTTGATGAAAAAAATCGTGCGATCTTCGGGCTTGAGAAAATTTGTCAATTATTGGCCCCGTAGGTATCAATAAAGGAGCTGCCACTATCCTGTCAACAATTTCATTGCCAACTGATAGGCCATCTTTTAAGCCCGAATGGCTTCGAATATGTCCAATATAATAAGCAGTTTGCCGTTCATTTATCTGATGCCAGAGTCTCAGAAATAAGTTATACAGATTCTGATTAGAGATTTCTTTCAACAGCGCTCTCTCTAATCGAGTGACAGCATCGACCACATAGAGGGAATCGGAGATGATGTTTAATGGGACGTCTGACCATTTCTCAAAAGTTTTAACTACAGCCATCAGTTCCAGCAGTTGAACTGAACTGCCTGGGGAGTGGACAGTTAGATTTTGCCATTTTCCATTTTCCCACCAAACCACTCCTGCTTTGGCTTGGATCTTACTGGCGTCGGTAAAAACAGTCAGGCCTTTAACGGGTACTGCTGATCTCAACGGCCGGTCTTCCATTTGAAACTTAACAGAGAACAATTTATGGGCCGGATAATGATTATTTATAGTTCCTGGATATGACAATAAGGCCCACTGTAATTCATCAGATTGTTGCAGTGCCCAGTTCAAGAACTCATCTGTGAGAGGAACGAAAATGATGTCTGCCTCAATCCCTGCTATTTCCAGCAGACGTTTCCTGGCCTTAACTATTATTTTCGCAATTGCCTCAAGCCTCGTGGTAATTGTTTTTTGTAAATTATATGGCAAAAATATCCACTCCAAGATCCTCAATGGGTCTTTCGCTACTGAATCCCATTGCATCAAGATTGCCATTACATGCTGGTTTTGACTTATCACAGCAATGTTAATTGACAAGTCAGGATCATATCGGTGACTGTAGTTATTGACTATCTTGCTTCCTATTTTTTCTATTGCTTGGATTTGCTGCCGAGACAGTCTTCGCGCACTATCAGCCTCTACTGAGCCCTTTAACAAAGGCATTAGTGGCGCAAGATCCTCATTTGTGATACCACATATGGTTCGTACCCATTGGATATCACCTATCAGCTTTTGAACGTCTGTTAAGTTAGCAATATCTGTTTTAATTGCCACCTTCTGAGGATAAATGCGCGCATCAGTGATAATATTACCTAAATATTTCCAAGAGGCGTGCATTTGTACCTTCTCTGGCGCGATCACCAACCCGGAGTTGCTTAACTGTCGGTTCACTTCTTGTAGAATGCGATGCTGGTCCAGGCCTTTCCCTGCAATCAAGATATCATCCATATAATGGTAAAATAAGACACGAGGGTATTTTTTGCGCAGAGGTGCCAGCGCCCAGGCAACATAAGTTTGACAAATAGTTGGTGAGTTCTTCATTCCCTGAGGTAAAACAGTCCATTGATATCGTTTTGCTGGCTCTTGTTTGTTAATCGATGGTACTGTAAAGGCAAACTTCTCACTGTCATCCTCATGTAAGGGAATTGTGAAAAAACAGTCCTTTAAGTCAATCACCAACAGGGGCCACTCTTTTGGAAGCATTGCAGGAGAGGGTAATCCTGGCTGTAAAGCACCCATGTCCTGCATCACTGCATTAACAGCTCTTAAATCATGTAACAGCCTCCACTTCCCTGATTTTTTAGGGATAGTAAAAATTGGTGTATTCCATGGACTGGTGGATGGTTTAATATGACCCTTCTGTAGTTGTTCATTTACTAATTCATGAATGTGGGCGAGCTTTTCTTTGCTTAGCGGCCATTGATCAATCCAAACTGGTTTATCTGTTAGCCAGGTTAACTTCAGGATTGGTCGCCCATCAATGGCCGCCATTAAAAATTTTCATTTGACAAACGAAAGCCCATTTGGCTTAAGGCGTCTCTACCCAAAAGCCAAACTGAAGTATTCATTACATAGGGCCTAATTTGCACACATCTATTCTCTTCGCCCTGTATGCATACCGAAATCAGGTCTGTGCTAATTTTTGTCATCTGTATTCCTCCTACTCCAACGACAGGGGTATCTAAATTCTCTAAAGGCCAGCTTTTTGGCCAATAGGATAATGGCACAATAGTAACATCTGCTCCCGTATCCAGTAATGTGTTGTACCCAACCATGTGTTCACCATTTGGATGTTGGAATACAACTGTCTGAGTGGGCTTTCCCTGTGAAAGTGGCACCGCCAGTCTTACCTCAGGTACTCCAGTGGATCCAAAACCACCGTCTCGACGCTTACGACTTCCTGCGAAAGGAACTTTAGCCCTGAAAGGAACTAACTGCGCTATTTTAGTTCCTTTAGGTATATAAACTGGTGGCTGCCAAACTTTAACCATTATTCCAATATTTCCTTCATAGTCTGCATCAATTACACCGGGGAGCACAAAAATACCCTGTCGAGAGGCCGATGACCGTCCTAAAAGTAAAGCACTTAATCCATAGCCAAGGGGTCCATTAACGTTAGAGGAGATAATTGTTACCTCTGTGTTGTGGATGGTTACATCTACTGCTGTTTCCACATCCACTCCTGCGCTTCCTGCAGTGGCTGATCTGAGGCCATCCAGGCAGCTCTTGGTGTTGAAGGGCGTTTTTGTGTCATCGCGCTCGCCCTTTTTGCGCTCGTCAACCCGTTTCCCTTAGGCATTGTATGTCTGGCCACTCGAGAGCGGCACTCAGTGGCTCTATGGCCAAACTTGCCACATCTGTAACAATTACCATGAAATCTGCCATTGGACCCAGATGGCCTGGCGGAGCTGTTTGTCCATACCAATGGTCTGGACCGACATTGATTTTTCACGTGTCCTATTTTTCCACAGTTAAAGCACTTTGGCCTCCGATCTCCTTTGTGGGCTTGAACTAAAGGTTTCAATGCTGTTGCCATTGCCTCAGCTAAATGTGCTGACGATCCTACCCTAGAGCAGGCTTCTATCATGTCGACCAAAGTTGCTGTCCGCGGGAGAGCCTGCAGGATCTTTTTGCAGTCATGATTAGCGTTAGCAACTGCTAAGTGTAATCCTATTTCCGCCTTTACTTCAGCCGACATGTTTGGTATACGATCCAGAGCTGCTCTTAGGCGGTCTAAGAAGGTCATGAAAGGCTCATTAGGTTTTTGAATAATAGTTGTATATGAGGGAACTGGCACCCCCATATCAGGAACAATCTTAAATGCTTGACGTGCCAGTGTCTGTGTTTGCTGCAAGATAGCTTCATGCAGCCGGGCTTGTACCTGAGGATCAGCGAATGCTCCTTTACCCAGCATCATGTCTGCTGTGACGACTCGCCGCGGATCTCCCTGTTGTAAGTCCATGTTTTCCACCACTGTCAGATCAACTCTTTTTTCCCATTCAGACTCCCATAGTAATACCTGAGTGGGCTTCAGGAAAGTTTCTGCAAGCTTCCGGCAGTCAAATGGAGTCATTAACCCACTGGCAAAAATATGATCTAGTAATGTCTGAACGTATGGGTTGGACAAGCCATATTGCATTACTGCTTTCTGGCCTTCTCTTACCAATTTCCAATCTAAAGGTGCCCATTGTCGTTTTCTTTGTGCTGTTATTACTGGAAAGGCTTGCGGAATAAATTCGCCTTCAATTACCGCATCACGTATGAGGCCTCTCCATTTCTTAGCCGGATCATAATCATCTGGACGAGGATCTCTGAGTACCTGTGGGGATGAAACTTTAATCTTTGTTTTGGTTAATTCATTAATTCGTTCCAACAGTTGATTATCTGTTGCTTTTGGTTTTTCTATCAGTTCCTCCAGCTGGGCCAAAGTGTGTTTCATATCTTCTCCGTGTTGTATTAACTCTTCCTTTAATAATTGTCTTTGTTGATCTTCACTAGAAGTTGGGGGTGATGATGGCAGAGGGATACACTCAGGGATTGATGAGCTCAGGGGCAACGGCATATCATTTGTAAAACGTACCTTCCGTTCTCTGTTAGGTACTCCTTCAGGTATAGCAGAAGGGTGGGATGGGGCAGGATGGTGAAGGGTGGGTGGGAGGGGAGGAGAAGCAATGTGTGTATTCGGCTCCTGGAACGGTGCTCTAGGGGGTTCTGGGGGAGGTGGGCTCACATCCATGCTCTCCTCTTCCAGAGGTGGAGCCGAGGGTATTACAACATTATCCCCTCCGAAGAATCTCTGAGTATTTTCTTCTAGAGGTGGAGCCGATGGCACTATAAAGTCACCACCTCCAAAGAATCTTTTAGCATCCACTGGGAACGCAGATGGTGCAGCAGCTTCTGCTTTCATGGCAGCAGCGGCAGCACGCTCAGCTTCTAGCTGGTGTATAATGGATGATACCAATTTACACAAGCCAATAGCATTATTCAACATGTCTCCTAGCTTTTCCCAGTGTCCTTTTTCATATACTTCTTGGGGGGAAGCAAAGAGACCTACTTCCTGTCCCCATCTTACAAGCCTTAGCAAAGGCTCTCTTTCATAATTGAATCCTTTTTCCGCAAGGATATGCTGGAGGGTGTCAATAGGACTTTCCTCTTTGCTTAGCATTTTTCCCATTATATCAGTTTGCTCAGATTACTTGCCTTTTCCAGCAGAAATCCAAGTGCTTTTCTGCCGAGGGTTCTTGATCCAACCGATTCAGCGAATCACGTCGGGGTCACCAAATGTTGTTGTTGTGAAGGCAATAATCACTCAAAGACGTAGAGGGTCTAAGTAATGCATGTGCAGAGACGTACAGGGGCAACACAGTACAACCACCAGAGTTGACTCGAAGCCACCCTTCCTTTGCTAGCTACCTCCTTATATGCTGCTTCTGCCCATGAGATCACCCAGGGCCCAATTGATTAACTTGCAGCACCTGTTTCTGAAGTAGCATGCCAGCTGCATTAACTTATCCCTACCATCTTTATTCAAGCTGGCTGGTCCAAGCTACGTCTGTGCCTACACTCCACACCCTCCCTGGGTAGCCTGTCCAGGGCTCCCTCCCCTGATCAGTGAAATAGTTTTTCTTCCTGTTTAAATGGAACTTCTTGTGTTCCAGCTTTTGTCCATAACCCCTTGTCCCATCCCTGGGTACAACAGAAAAAAGGGATGTCCCAACCTCCTGACACCCACCATTTAGATATTTGTAAATATTAATGAGATCCCCCCCTCAGTCTCTAAACAGCCCCAGTTCCCACAGCCTTTCATCATAAGGAAGATGCTCCAGTCCCCTGATCATCTTGCTAGCCCTGTGCTGGACACTCTCCAGCAGTTCCCTGTCCTTCTTGAGCTGAGGAGCCCAGAACTGGACACAGGACTCCAGATGAGGCCTCACCAGAGCAGAGTAGAGTAGAGGGGGAGAAGAACCTCCCTCAACCTGCAGCCCACACTCTTCTTGATGCATCCCAGGATGCCATTGGCCTTCCTGGCCACGAGGGCATGTTCCTGGCTCATGGTTAGTTTATTGTCAACCAGCAGTCCCAGGTCTCTCTCCTGGTGCTGCTCTCCAGCAGGTCAGTCCCCAGCCTGTACTGGTGCATGGAGTCTTGTCAGGTACACGAGGTTGAACTGGCTCAGGCAAACCTAACAAACAACATCTCTCTGAAGAGGAGTTTTGTACCTGGCTCAAGCTGCTCTGGTCTGAGAGCATTGTCCCCAAAAAGGGCCATTCCCACCCTTCAGTTCATGGCTTGCCAAGTTCTCCTGCTACTTCCATGTTGTCCTGGTTTGGGCTAGGATAAGGTTAACTTTTATAAGAAACTGGGTTTAGCCAGGATAGGTTTAACTTCTATGAGGAACTAGGAAGGAATAGGGTTCAGTTCTGTGAGGAACCAGGAAGGTGCAGCCTGGGCAGCTGACCCAGGCTGGCCAACAGGTATCAGATACCACACCTGACATCATGCCTGGTATCTATAAGTGGGAAGCTGGCCAGGAGGGGCTGTTGGTTGGGAGTGAGAAGGCTGTAGGCCCAGTGTAGACCAGTTTAAACCTGCTGCAAAAGCACATGCTAACCTAAGCAAAAATCCAGTGCAGGGACTGCAGTCTCTGGGTATCTGATGTATTTATCCAGTTAACTTCCTCCCTTGATAAGGCACAAAACAGGCTAAAAATCAACTTAGGAAAGTAAAACTTCACTAATAACGGTGGGGAAACTGAGTGTAAGATGGAGCATTTCTAACTCATCTTTCCAGATAAACTCTTTCTGGTTGGCAGTGGCTCTCCAAGCCTTTCAATTACTTTCTTGCCACCTGATTTTTTATCCTGTAAACTCCAGTTCAGTGCCATTTCTTCTGAATAACACCTGTTTCACTCCTTGGCTCTGGTTTGACATGTGGGATGAAGAATTGCTTGGGTTTAGGCTGCTTGTGAAAAGACATCAGCAGGGGGGCTGGCGTACTAATTACCACACGTGCAGTTTTGTGATGGTCTGAATTCTCCCAGGAGGGAAAAAAAAGCAAGCTCTAACTGATGATTTTTCCAGGGGACTAGGAATGGCCCTCGGTGCAGGGCAGCCACGAGGTGGCACGCAGGGCTTTTGCTGCTGTGCTTCTCTGCTCTGAGAGCAAGTTATTCCAGAAAAGCAGGCAGATCTGTAGTGGAGTTACCTAAAACACCGCTCCTGTCAACATCCATCCTTCCTGCAAGAACAGGCTTTGATTTCCACATAAATGGCTGGTCAGATTTAAAAGTTATTGTCATATGATTGAAATAGATCTCTTATGTCAGTCAAAACAGAATGGAGAATGTGAGTCATGCTTTACAAAAAGCAGGAAGTTTGGGTTTGTTGGCAGACATTTTTATCATAGTGAAAATTATAAGGCTGTATTGCTGTGTTTGGCTTAAGGATTTGTGAATAACATTGCCCATGCCTTATAGAAATGTTTCCAAAACAGAAGAGTACGAGCTTTTAGATTACAATTGTTATTCCTTCTGCCTCAGTGGTAAGGAATTGAGAATAAAATGTGTGCTCCCATCAAAACTGTTAGAGCCCCCCTAACATAAAAGGCTGTGATATGAAGGCTGATGATCTGAGGTGGGAGGAAATACAGGAAAATGAGGTCATACTCATGGGTGTGATAGGGACACTTGCATAAGGCTGTTACTGTTTTGCCCTAAGGATAATAAACTTTCATGAACCAGCACAAAGGTAGAAGTGCAAGTCTACTGGTGAAGTATTCTGATATTCTGAAGCTCGCTGGGGCCTGTGATTACTGTATTACCTGTCCCTAAGCCCCCTGAATAATGAGTACGACAAGAGAGAAGTTCCTGTAAAAAAACCCACAGTACAGAACTAGTTTTTCTGCATGATCGATAAATATGATGGAGTTTAGAATTTTAATGTCTTAGAGTTACCATTCAACATGACTAGTCAGAACATTGCTAGGCAAGAAAGGTTAATTTAAATGGGGAGGGTGAGATGAACAGGAGAGCAGAAAGCCAAAAGCATAAGGGAAGAATAAAAGCCTTTGTCTTGGTTTGCCCAGCTAAACAGAAGGAATTTGATTACTCTTTATAAACATATGAACAAGTAGACACCCAAGAGAGAGGAGTTCTCTAAAAAAAGAAAATATTAGCACAAGACCATATGGGTACAATAATAAAATGTCATTTGAGTTACTAAAAACGACAGGAGCCATGTGGCATGTGCCACAAGGTAAAACCCTCTCGGACTTTGTTACAATGAAGTCAGTAAAAAAAATCCCTCCAAAATCCCTGGATTGCAACTCTGTGGTTGTCTGGGGAGCAGTGTTCATGGCCTGACTTGGCATGCATCTGGTGCTTTAAAAGTTTTTCCAACTGATCAGAAAGTAAGAGTGCAAGCAGAAAGAAAAATTTAGGTAGAAGTCTAAAAGTGACAGTTAGGGCTCTTTAAAAAGAGTTCACTGACTGATCAAAGAGCCACAATTGCAAAACTGACAGAGAAAATACATTGACAATTCCTGTTTAATTAGTGGACTGGGAAGAGCGATTAAAAATGCAAAATAAATAGTCAAAAATGGGGAAAGCAGGAAATAAAGAAGTGTTGCTATGAATGAGAAGTTATGAGAAGCAGAGTAGTTATTGGAAGTGAAGCACATCAAAGGAAATCTATAGCTGGCAAAGTTAAATCCCAGAAACCCTAGTAATGGTACAGGCCCATTACCAGATGGACATGATTAAAATGTCAATAATGATACAGAAGTGTTCATGGAACATTTATGATCTACATTTGCAAAGAAGCAGGAAGGTATGTGGGGGGATTACTTAACAGTGATGTGATGTGATAAATTCCAGTCCATTAGTAACCAGTGAAGCTCTTGTCTTCTAGGGATAACTGTGGCCCAATAGCTCTGAAACAGCTGGCTGCAGAGACCCCTCATCTGTTATGTTCATCTTTAGTAAACCTGGATATGCTAGGGCAATTCTAGAAAGCTAAAAAAGTGACAGGTTGGTATCTGTCTTCAGAAAGGAGAGTTGTAGTAAAAGTAGATGGAAGAACAGTTCGTGGCTAAACACTAAAAATAGTTGGTCTGTGACTCAGATGAAAGGATGTCAGTCAGAGGTCTAATAGAAAACCCATTTCATGCTTCAACAAGACAACAAATAATACAATTTCCTCTGAAAAGAGTAATAAACTGTTAAAAGGACTGCACAATATTTTAATCAAAAAACCTCCAAAGAGGGTAATAAAGCAACAGTTAAGAATATATTAAACATTGGCCACAGAGATTTTTTTTGTTTAGAACAGTTATAAATCATTACTGAATAAGGCTACTTTTAATGAAATCCCTCCAGGATCACATATGCTGTACTACACATGCACCTAATCAATATGTTCATTAGTCATTTGGAAGTAAATACCAAATCACTCCTAATACAATTTGCAGATGACATCTGCATCAGCAGGGTGGTATGGTCAGGATGACAAAGGGTGTTGTTCAAAACGTGGTGATCTGGGTCTGAATAAAGGGATTGCCTCTTAGGATAGTCAAATGCAAAGCCACACACCTCAGGCATGCCCATGGACATAAAGGAAGGAAAGTCTTGTGCTGTGCTCTTTCTAATGGCCTACCATCAGCCTTTGCCCCTATGCAAAGGCAAGACACACCTAGGGATATACTTGACCCTTTTCTACCCCTAGATACAGATGAATACAGCACAGACGTCCATATTCTGAAACGCAATGCTGATGAAAATGGAAAAAGGGAAGGGACAGAGCACTTAAGGGCTGGAGGAGAAGCCATAAAATGAGAATTAAAGAGCTTGTAACTAATTGGGTTTGTTACAAAGATAAAAGCATGGCTTGATTAACCACATACCTGTCTCTACCGTGATGGCAGTGCAAGTCATGGCGTGATCCATTGCAGGCCGTAGGTGTGCAGTCAGTGAGGGCAGGAGCCAGAAGCAGTGATGATGGGAATTCAAGGAGCTCCCCAGAGCAAAGGACATAATGGTGACTGCTCAATGGCCTCTGAAAGATGCACAGGTGTCACCTGTTTGTTAAAGGAAACCCAATCTGTGAGCGCATGGAGGAAGCAGGAGTTGCTGTGTAACACAGGTAGCTCCCAAGACTGCCGCCACATGCTGGGGCAGCTCTTCCTGGGCTTACCAGTCACAGAATCATAGAATTGTTGGATTGAGTCCACCATTAATCTCACATTGCCAAGTCAACCACTGAACCATGTCCCTCAGCTACTCATCTACACAGCTTTTCAGTATCTCAAGTCACCACATTCCATCGTGTACATAGCAGCCCAGCCACGCTCACCTGCTGAAGTCAGGGAGGATGAGGCAGCCATGAAAGGGGGGATGAGCTCCTGAGGGGAGCTGCTGATGCTGCCATGCCCCTTCCTAAAGGAGACAGCTGTTCTAAACCAAAAAAATGTATGTGGCCAGTGTTTCATATGTTAACTGTCGCTTTTATTATCCCGTTTGTTGCAGTTTTAAGTTAAAATATTTTTCAGTTCTTTTAAAAGTTTATTACCCCTTCCAGAGGAAATGAGTTGTTGTCTTTTGGAAGCTTGAAATATGGTTTCTAATAGAGCTCTGACATAATTTAATGGACAGAAGCTGGAACACCAGAAGTTCCACTGGAACACAAGGAGAAACTTGTTTGGTGCAGGTGAGGGAGCCCTGGCCCAGGCTGCCCAAGGACGGTGTGGAGGCTCCTTCTCGGGAGGCTTCCAACCCCACCTGGACACGCTCCTGTAACCCCTGATCAAGGGGGACCGGCTTTAGCAAGGGGTTGGGCTGGATGAGCTCTGGAGGTCCCTTCCAACCCCCACCATTCTGTGATTCCATGACAAAGTGCTCAGCTAGAAAAGCCGCCTGCAGCAATATGAACCACGGGCTCAGGAGGGCGCTGAGCGGCTCACGGGGAGCCGTAGGTGTGTGTGTGGCGCCGGGCGCCCTCCGCCGTTCCCGCCCGACGGGTCCATTTCGGTCCGGAGGGGCCCTTTACCCGTCTGCGAGTGTGTCTGAGTGTCCCCCGTCCCGCGCGCCGGGTGGTGCGCGCCGCTGGCCCCGCCCTGCCCACACGGAGGAACAGCCACGTCTCCAGCCCGGCCAGGGCCGGCCGGGAAGGGGCGGGGCCTGGCGCCCGGCGCTCCAGTCAGCGGCACATGTGGCGCGCCGTGTCCGCCAATCACAGAGCAGGTAGGTGAATCATGCTCTTTCTATTGGTCGGGGCAGCGGCAGAGGGAGGGGAGAGAGCGGCGTGACTCCAATTGGCCTGGCGACTCTGTTGACAAACACCGCTCTTTCCCGCCCCCGCTGCCCGTAGCACCAATCGCGGGGCAGCGACGCGCGGAGCGGCGTGTCCGCGGGCCAATCGGCTCCCTCCCCGCCGCGGAGGGGCGGCGTGCCGGCGTGAGGGGCGGCGCGCGGAGTGCCGGTACGTGGCGGCAAGGCGGGCGGGGCGTGGGGCGGCTGCGCGCGCGGGCGGGGCTGCGGCGGGCGCCCATTCTGTGGCGGCGGCGGCGGCAGCGTTCATGTCCTAACGGCTGGTGGCGGCGGGCGAGGCGGGGCCCCTCCATGCGGGGGCCGCGGTGCCGCAGCGCTCTGGCCGCTTTCACGTTGTTGGTGTTGTTGGGGGTGGCGGCCGGCGGCCCGGAGTCGCCGTCGGGCGATGTCGCGGCTGTGGAGGCCGCTTTTGGGTTGGGGGCGGCCGCCGCTCCCGCCGCTCTGCCAGCCGGTTCCGCTGACGTGACGGTGGAGGACGATGAAGCCGGTGTGGCCCCCGCGGCGTCCGGCGAGCAGGAGCCTGAGGAGAGCGGAGAGGCCCGGACCGGCGGCAGGTGGGCGGGGGGAGTCGCTGGCTGGGAAGAGGGTCAGTGCCTGGGGCCTGAGGGGAGGGTCGGCTCTCGGGGGGATGGGGGTGAGTGTGAGAGTCTGCCGAGGAGTGGTCGGCCGTCTGGACAGGGGAGTCAGTGGGTGGAGATGGTGAGGAGGGGGTCAGCGCCCGGTTTGGGGGTGCTTGGCGGAGACCGGTAGCTGGGACGGAGGTCAGTGCCTTAGAGCAGAAGGGAATAGTGCCGGGGGCTTGGTGTAGGGGAGCTGTGTCCATGTTGAGCATCAGCAACTAAAAGTGCTGAAGTGGGGAGTGATGCGTGCGAAAAGTCCCGGGGGTCGGGCGTGGGGAAGGGGTCAGGAAGGAGTCCTGACCGGAGAGGTCCGCTGCAGGGGAACAGCATTTGGTGTAAGGTCAGAGGGGTTGGCGTGGGAAGAAAGGAGAAGGATGGAGGTGGGAGAGTTGGGTTATAGGTTGTTTGAAAAGAGAGCAGCCCTTTGGGAAGGGAGTGTGTGGAGAAACAAGGGTGCTGCAAGCTAGTGTGTGTGGTGTTTAACTGTAGGGACAGGCAGGGAAGTATCTGAAGGAGGTGGAAGAAGTTGGGGGGTGAAGGGGTGGAAGTGATGAGTCCCGTGATGGGGCTGGAAGTAGCATTGCAGTGATGGACAGGCTGGACCAAGGGGTGAGAGAGAGGCTGTGGCTGTAAAGAGAAGGAACTTTAGGACCTCACCGTCGGTAAGGTACTTGCTCTTTTCTGTAGGTGTTAGTAAGGAGAATGAGTGACTTAATTCTTAGACAAATAAGCTGCCGGATGTCACGCTATGTGACATCTGACCTGTCTGCTTACTGTGGTAATACCAAGCCTCGATCCCTTCCTTGACTTGTTAGCGGGTGGCAGTGCTGTGTCTGTGGGAAGGAGACTCAAAAACACTGCATCTGTAGGCTAAACTCTTTCCCATATCTGCAATGCACACTACTTCAGAGCATCCTATCCCATTTTTTTTTTCTTTTAAAGAAATTGCAGTTCTACTGTTTACTTAATTCTCAGTAAAACACAGACACTAGTGTATGCTTGAAGAGAAGCCAATCGTGCAAGACAAATTACAGAACAAGTTTCAGAAATTAACAAAGGGAAATAAAACAGTTAATAACAGCATGTGGCAGGGAGCTCTGGCAAAAGGAAGATTTTAATGAATGACTCAAATGCAGAAATGTTACTGAGCTGTTTGCAGTCTGTTTCTGAATTGGCTGAGGAAGATGAGGTGATAAGCCACAGCCCAAGTTTAAAGGAAGAAGAGGATGACTAAATGCCTACTATGTTTGAGAACCTCTTCTAAAAACAAAACTCAAAGCTTTTTGTTAGTATACCCAAGCAATTACTTAGAGCAAGGAACTGGCTGGTAACTGGGCATTCTATTTTCTTTGAGGAAAATCTGTTCACACAAAAGAATGATCGTGTTGCTATCAGTTCATCAAAATCCTACCTAGTTTATTACAACTCTACTGTATTCACTTTTTAAAAAGACCTTAATTTATTTAGTGTATTTTACTTCAAGTATTTTCAGGGTTAAAGATGTTCAATTTAGTAATTTCAGCCAGAGATTAAATGTAGCTGTTCTGTAATTGATTAGTGCATAGGAATAGATTTGCTGTCATCAAATAAAAATAGAATGGCTGCCTGACCATAGTATTTGCTGACATTTCTTTATTTTTTCATCTCTATTTTGTGAGTTTCTGTTCACCTCAGCTAATTGTTCTTGAGTGATAAAATACCCATGTAGTAATATAATCTGAAAAAAACCCCAAACTAAACAACAAAATCAACCCCTACTTGTTTTTGCTGCATACAAATGAACGTAATAACATTGTTTTTGAGGATTTTTTTCATTTCCTAGAAGAAAATGTGAGGATTAGTGAATTACCATGCTCTTTATATACAAACATGCAAGTTTTGAAATTGTGTTATAGAGTTCAAGTTTCACTGACAGCTGTTATTTGCAGTGTCCCAAGTGACTCTTTAGGGTTGAGGATATTAGGGTTGATTTTTAAACAAATGGGAACTAAGCTTATGTTTAGTTCCACCTAAACATAAGGAAAAAATCCTTTACCATACAGGTGAAGAAGCCTTGGCAGAGGCTGCCCAGGAAGGGTGTGGAGTTTCCTTCTCAGGAAGTTTCCAAACCTGCCCGGGCATGTTCCTGTGCCCCCTGATCTAAGTGGACCTGCTTTAGCAGAGGAGTTGGACTGGGTGATCTCTTGAGGTCACCTCCACCATTCTGGGATTCTGTGGGAACATTAGTGTATGTTGCACCAAAAGGATGGTAAATCTTACTTTGTTTTTTTAACAAAAGGAACTTACTCAAATAAATACAAAGTTCTTGCTCAGTGAAGTAGATGAGATAAATAAGTGTTCTTCCTCTATCCTGTTTTCATCTGCCCTTGCAACCTTAGCCCTTTTCTTACATTTGTAGGCAAATCAGATACCTTCACTTCTGTAAAGTGGAACAGAGCTGTGCTGATCTCCAAAAGTGGGCTGCCTTCATGTTAGGATATAAACAGTGGTTTTAAGGTCCAGGACCGGTCTTTTCTCAATATATGTGGAAGTTTGTACTAGATATTTTTACGTAGTCTCAGGGGGAAGCATTACAACTACACTTCAATAACAAGCTCATGTATTTGAGTGAAAGAGGATAGGAAATGGTAAGAAATTGTTTTCATTTAACTATAGAGGCTGTTTCTAGATGGTCAGGATGGGGAAGTGTGTCCAGATGGGTTTTCACAGTTGCAAAGTACAAATGAAATCTGACTGTATAGTTTTAACTTAGTCTCTGCCAGGTGCTGTGGTTACAGATACTTTTGTATGTGCTAAACTGGCTCATTGCTTTAGTCCTTCTGCTGGCCATCTATAAGGGTGCTGAAGGGATTTTTTTTCTTCTCCGTTGCTTGGTTCATTATATGCTCTGGAGCAGCAGCTAGAGGCAAGGTGAAGTTTGTGTCTTCATTGTTCTGCCGATGTTCATTTTTCAAGTGCCTGGTTGATGTATCCTGGGATTTCAGTAACAGCCTAGTTTAATCCTTTCTGTATCTTTTTTTGTTCTGATCCAGGCTTGTGGAGACTCTTGCAATTCTGGGTTTGTGTTGATGGGCTGGGGTTTTTTTTTCCTTCTCTAGTATCTGGGTGATGTGATTCACTCCCCAGTATAGCCTGTGATTTACTTTTCAATAGATGTCTTGCCAGTTCAAGAATACACATTATAGTTGTGACTTTTAACCTTTTTACCTTTGACCTTAAATTTGGTAATATTTTGTGGTTTGTGTGGGATGATATGGAGAGTAGAGGTGTAGTTTGGTAGTGTTCTTTGGAAACTTCTGTGTTGAGAGCTGGCTTCTTTGGTCAAGGTATTGTCTAAGCTTTAACCCAGTTGGGAGGTTGTGCTGATAAAGCCAGTGATAAGGTGTCATTTTGCAGAGAATAACAGAATGTATCAGGCTTAACTGAAATAGAAGGTAACTTGGGAATTCCTTTTCCTGACAACTCGTCTATCAGGTGTCCCAAAGACACCCAGAATACTCCTATTTCAGTTTAACGTGGAATTCCAGGTACAGTCCTAAACCCTTCAGCCAGCAGAGGCTTGCAGAGAGATGACTGAAAGAAGGGTGGCTCTTTATTCTTGAATCATGGCCATATTCTACTGGTAAATTTGTAAAGAATTTGCTGTGAGAATTGGGCATAATATGTTACACTACACTGATGGAAATGGCTATGAGGTGAAAAAAAAGAAGCAAGCTGCCTGCCTGTTTGTAAGCTCTGAAATAGTTTCTTGAAGTAGTTGCCTAAATTGCTCTTATCAGAGTATGTTAATCTAGTGTTTGATTAGACTACCTGAAAGATGAAGAGGTCTCTTGTCGCTGCTTCATACTCTGGGTACACAAAGCTGCGAGCAGCAAAAGCTCACAGTAAAAAAGGAAGGGAAACCTGAAAATGGAAGTCTAACACTAGCATGGATCTAGGACACATGTAGATGAATTGCAGATCTGATACCCATCAGTGAAAGTCACAAGATTTTAACTTGCTGGAGTTGGTCAGAGATGGGATGAACAGGTATAAGATTTAAATTTTTAGAAAAATAAAGTAACACAGGATTTTGTTAAAAGAGAAGAATTTTCAGCACTTTCTTTTTGACACACGGGATTATTGTTGAAGAGAAAGGTGAAGATGGAACTAGAAACATAATGATTTAATTAAAAATGAGTCACTCATTAAAAAAGCAGAAAGGAATGCTTTTCTTGCACATAGTTCCAGTTCTAAAGTGGTTGATCAATAGCTAGAATCTGTGAAACTGAGTTTGTTATAGAGCTGGTGGCCAAGAGGACTCCTAAAAGGTACCATTGCACCAAAGACTAAGGAAGTGATTGTCCCTCAGTACTCAGCACTGGTGTGGTGGCACCTTTCAGTGCTGTGTTCAGTTTTGGTCCCCTGATTACAAGAAAGATGTGGAGGTGCTGGAGTGTGTCCAGAGACTGGCCCCGGAGCTGGGGAAAGGTCTGGAGCACAAGTCTCATAAGGAGTAGCTGAGGGACTTGGGGATGTTGAGCCTGGAGAAGAGGAGGCTGAGGAAAGACCTTCTCACTTTCTGCAACTCCCTGACACAAGGCTGTGGCCAGGTGGGGGGTGGATCTCCCAAATAATAAGTGACAGGACAAGAGGAAATAGCCTCAAATTATGCTAGGGGAGGTTTAGATTAGACATGAGGAACAATTTCTTCCCCAAAAGAGTTGTCAAGCCCTGGCACAAGCTGCCCAGGGCAGTGGTGGAGTTCCCATCCCTAGAGAGATTCCAAAGACATGTAGCTGTAGTGCTGAGGGATGTGGTCTAGTGGTGGATATGGTTTTAGGGTCTGCAGAAGCAGTTGACTCAACCAGTTTCTCAAAGTGTATGCTATTGGTACAAAGATTCTGTCTGAAGGCATTTTTTTTTCTCCCCCATTCTTCATAAGCCAAATTTAAAGCATAAGGTGGTTATACCACAAGTTGGGTGGCCAGAGGTCATGACGCACATACAGATTCCAAAACTGCTATCTGGGGTGGTGGTGGTGAAGCTGAGATAGAGATAACTCTCGGGGAAGGCTGAAGTTTGCATCTGGTGGGGAAAGATAATATGGAACCATAAGATACAAAGGCATAAAACATTTGTTACTTGAGGGAGAAGTCAAGCAGGAAGAATTAGATAAAGGAAAACAATGGGAGTAGATGGGAAGGAAACATTTCACAGTGCAATTTTAGGATTTTTCTTCTCTACAGTGTAACTGCCAAAATTCCCTCCATTCTAGCTACATTCCTACCTTTTTTTTTTATAACCTCATTGTCAGCTGGATCAACATAAAATTAATAGACCCATTTGGAATATTTTTTTTTTTTGTGCAATCCTAGAGGGCTTCAGAGAAATTCTTCTACCATAAAGCAAAGGGATTCTGTTAAATGTGTGTCTGTGGCCTTTAGTGCATGAGTACTTGCTTATGGTGCTTGAGATCAGATAGTCTTCTGAAATCTGGTTTATTATTAACTTGGTCTTGGTGTCTGTACAGTTGGAATAATTGTATGTACTCAGCTTATAAAAACTCATTCTACTGTTCAAATATTTACAGAATTGGTGTTTTTCTGACAGTTTCCTAAACTCAGCTTTTGGAGGAATTGATGTTTGGGCACCTTTTAGAAGTGAGAGCTGCTATGTTATTTTTTTATACTGAGTAGAGGTGTATTTAATGTCCTATTTATCAAGGGAGGTTCTTCTCCCTCTCTACTCTGCCCTGGTGAGGCCTCATCTGGAGCCCTGTGTCCAGTTCTGGGCTCCTCAGCTCCAGAGGGACAGGGAAGTGCTGGAGAGAGTCCAGTGCAGGGTCACCAAGATGATCAGGGGACTGGAACATCTTTCATATGAGGAAAGGCTGCGGGAACTGGGGCTGTTTAGTCTGGAGAAGAGGAGACTGAGGGGAGATGTTATTAACATTTATAAATATCTAAAGGGTGGGTATCAGGAGGTTGGGACATTCCTTTTCTCTGTTGTAGCTAGCAACAGGACAAGGGGTAATGGGGTGAAGCTGGAACACAAAAAGTTCCATTTAAACATAAGAAAAAACTATTTCACTGTGAGGGTGAGGGAGCCCTGGCACAGGCTGCCCCGAGGGATTGTGGAAGCTCCTTCCTTGGAGATCTTCAAGACCCGCCTGGACATGTTCCTATGTGACCTGATCTAGGTGAACCTGCTTCTGTAGGGGGGTTGGACTAGATGATCTCTCAAGGTCCTTTCCAACCCCTACCATTCTATGATTCTATGAAAATAGTGCTATAATATAGTATAAGGTCCTATAAAATGTATGAGTTTACTTTTACATATCTAACTGCCATATTACACGTGACCTTTGTTATAGGTGATGTAATAAGCCACTATCCTTGAACATGTTTTTAGGATCATGATTTTAATCTTTAAAGAAAAGTGACAGCCCCCATCATTTCCTCTCAAAACTTCAGCTTACTACAGTGGTAACTTCAGACATATGAATATATTTGGCTTCAGTTCCAGGCAATAATTTAGTGTCTCCTGTTGTTTAAACTAATGGTTCATCTACATGTCTGCATATGCATTACTTTGCACTCCACCCCCCCCCCCCCCTATTCCCTTCACCCCTACCCAAAAAAAGTTAAATCTACTCATCAGGTTTATTTGCACAGTTCTTTGTTCTTATTGAAACTGATGTCTATAAAGGTCTTTCTGGGTCACTAGATCCAGCCTCCCTCAGTGCAAGCAGGCTGTAAAGTGATCAAGCGCTACTCCCACAGCCTTTTGAGACTGGTGAGCCTGCTGCAAGCCAAAACTGCCAACACATCCCAGCTTTTCCAGGTCAGAGTGAAACAATCCTCAAGGAAAAAAAAAAGCCCTTCTGAAATGCCTTGTCAGTATTTTCTTTCTGATGTGTTGTTTATAGCTTTTTGTTGTTATTTGGCTCAGTTTTAAATTTTAACGCTTGACTTCTAGCCCAAGCAGAAGTGCTTATTCTAATTGTACTACTGTATAAGAAACAAGAGTTACTAAAATTGATGAGCTTCAGGTGCTGTAGAAATCAACAGCTAGCCTGCCATCACCCTGTATCCCCAGACAGACTACTTAAAGCCTAAGCTGCAGCAGGCAGTTTGCTTGCTTTGTTATCTGTAGACATTGGTGATTGTTTCTACTGTGTTGTGTATGCCTTAGGTGAGACTTACTGTAATCTACAATCTGTCAATTCTCTAGGATGTCCATGTTTCATCTAGAGGTATTGAAAACTTAGTTGTGACAATATTTGTTCTGTACCAATTTCTGGGTTAGTAATTTTACGTTTAGGTTGTTTTGGAAGGAAATATTAAAGATCAGTGTGGAAGAGACTGGATAAAAAAAAGAATATGTACTGTTTATGTAAATATTTCAAAAGAAGATGATCTCATTCAGTGTTGTAGTGGTAACATCTGTATGTGAGAGCAAACTTCCCCTGAAACTGAACTCTGAAAGTGTCTTACAGCATGTAAATTAATTTTAGATACAGCCAGAGACTACAACTTTTCTGCTCTCTCCTGTTGGTCTGGATAAAGCCACCAAATTCAATTGTTGTTCTACAGAATTTATAAACTTTACTTGAAACTTGGAGTTTCACTCTATTAAATATAGAAAGCAACTGATAGATAAACTCCATATGGCTGTAGTTTTGACTGTGAATGCTTCCAACTTGCAGATCTCTAGTCATTATCAGCACTTTGGATGGACGAATTGCTGCACTGGATCCAGAAAACAGTGGGAGAAAGCAGTGGGATCTGGATGTGGGATCAGGTTCTCTTGTGTCGTCCAGTCTCAGTAAACCAGAGGTAAGACTTAATCTCTTTCCTGACTGAATGCTTAAAACTCAGAATTTTCTGTAATAAAATGACTGCAACTTCCTCCATGTTTGATAGATGTTAAATAATGCAGCAACTTTAGAATGGATAAAGTTTGGTAGCTATTCTGAAACTTTTTCTGGAGTGCTTACATCATGTTGCCATTTCAAACTAGAGTGTCAGCATTTTAGTCTTCTGATTGACGTATGTGATAACTTTCAAACTAGATGATGTAACTGAGTTTGGGGATTGTATGTAATTGCTGATTGAAAACAACTTACTTGTAATTTGAAGCAAATGAAAGGATCATCTGCTTTGCATTATTAGAGTATGTTTTGGCAAGTACTGGCACTTTTTTTACCCTCTTCAAGAAAAGCAAAAGTCCTTGTGACTTAATAAATGAACAAAGGATTGAGGGTTTTTTATACTAGTTAAGTAGAGGCCGCCTATGAAATAGAATGTGTTGGCAATGAAATAGAAAGCTGAAGGTCACCCTGAAGTGCTGAGTGGTAAAGGGTTGCATCACTTGAACTGGAAGAAAGAAATCTAAAGAATTAAATTTCTTGTTTTGCCTTATTTCTACCACCAGTTTGAATAAATTTAGGCTAGAAATTAGAGGAAAGTGTAGTGGTTGTTTTTCCTGCATTGAAGAAGTGAGATACATGAGTCATTCTGTCCTGGAATCAGGAAGAACAAATATACCAAGGAAGAGATACTTTATGGTGATGAGCATCAGAGAATGAAAGTTGAGTTCAGGGGTATTCAGACTGCATGAGCTTCTTGCTTGTGATTCTTTGTTGCTGTTGACATGACCTCTGTTTCAGTATAATGAAGTCCAAGGAAAGATTTGGTCTGTATTGTTGCTGTGGTAATGCAAGTATGAGAGCTAGTAATAAGTATCTCAGATTGCAAAAGTAATGTGAACATTAACTCAGGTTCATTTATTTCTGATATTTATTTATAGATGCAGCTTCTGAGTTCAGGTCCTCTTTTGTATTTAAGAAAAAGCACTAGGAAAGAAGAACTTTCCCCCCAAAACACGTTCTAGAGCATAATTGAGAAGAATATAAAAACTGTAAAGAGAATTGTAGGGAGCTCTGTAGAGAGGAAGGTGTCAGTTATAAACTGTGGTACTTCACAAGTGTCTTCAATACTAGATACAGAAAATATCAGTCTTTTATGTGTTGCTAGAAATGGTTTTTTATGACCACAGTGTAAATAGAACCACTGGTTATAAAACACACAAAATGTGTGCAAATATGAACTTCCTTTTTCACTACAAATGAAGACACGAGCCTGGGTTTTAGGGGGCTTTGAGAATGAAAGCAGTCCATACTATGGCAGTGTTTTTTGCAGATCTAGATTTTTCTCACTTAACTGATCTCTCCAGAGTTTTGATCTTTTTGCAAATGTGCTATAACTGTAGAAACTAAAGGTTGGTGCTTAGATAACAAAAATTGTAGGTTATCCATGCAATATTTAATTCTCTTTTGTGGCTACAAGTTAGTAGGTTGTGGGGGTCATAAAAATACACTTTCAGAGAGTGTTTGTTAAGCATATAGGAAGCTTTCAGATGAGCTCTCAAATTGTTTCATTTTTACAACTGTGGCCAAAGACACTGATGGATTTTGGCAGTTAAGATGCAGAGCCTAGGAGAGAACTAATTTTGGAAGTAAAACTTCATTCTGGCCTTTTAGAAGCCGTTAAGCATTATGAATCTAGTCCTTTTTAGATTTACTGTCATGTAAACAAATGCTGTTAAGATAAGACAGAACTGAACAAGTGATGAACCAAAGTGATGAATACTCCAAATAAGCTACACTTTAGCATTTAAATAAAATTTCTTTTAAACATTTAAATAGTTAAGTGTTTTAATCTGCTGTCAGTGTCATCTGAAAGACTTCATACAGTGAATCTAAACGCTACTTGAATGAGTAACTGGCCTCACTAAAATTGTTGGGAAACTTTTGGTGTGGGTCAAAATACTAAACTCATTAGAGTCTTGGAGCCTTATCATCTCCCTACTCTACAGTATTTCTTCTCTGATTTGGGCATGTAATGTGTTAATTTTGCTCTCAAACTATTGAGATGTTTTCTTCCTCTTCCAAAATTTCTGAGGTAAAATGGTCTCTGTGCTTACAACCACAAGATTATCTTCGTCATTAAGCAGTATCATGTGAGCTGTTTACTTACATCTTCTTGCAAGAAATAACAGATGAAGAACTCTTTTTGTGTTACACTTGCAGTGTTAAAGTGTTCTTTCTGAGTGAGGAAAGTGTGTGCTGGTGTGTCTTAATTGTTTTGATGAGGTTTTCTTTTTAACTATCTTGGGTGAGAGAGAGCAATGAACTAGTTCCAGCTCCTGGTGTGAAAGCATCAATTTAATTTCCAAGTGCCTTTTAAGAAAAGACATTAGATCTTCAAACTTTCGGTGTTTAATAGAACTGTAGTCACTTCCTTTGCTTAACTGTAAAATGTCAACTTGGCTGTCTGGAGCTCATGTGTTAATTAGGAAAGTGAGGTAGTAAATTTCAAATGTTCCAGCAGCTCTGTCAAACGCTTCAGATCTTCAAACTACTGCTTAAGACACTGACAAGTGAGATGTTCATCATTTGTCATGTGAACAGATCAATTAGAAAGGAAAGGCTGCTGAAATACTGATTGTGTATCTGAGTAACTAAAATGGTAAAATTTATTCCATGACTCTAAGCTCCAACATAAACAACCATGGTCAGGGTGCCAGTGTTGAAAAGGTGTATGATATTTCAGTCTTGTGCATAAGAACTTAAAATCTTTATTTCCCTGTCCACTGTGATAAAATGAAATATCCTTCTCTATAAAGCCTGTGTGTTTACAACTCCAAGATTTCTTGTTATGCTGAACATCAACAGCCACTCTCTATGTGCAAGTAAGGTCACTGAATCTCAGCTTTTCTAAAAGGGAGCTTACTTCTCATGGAGACACTTTAATTTACTCATACAGTTTAGCTTTGTAATGATACATTGTCTGTTCTTAGACAGAATAGAATACTTTTGGAAATAATCAGCCTGTTAAAATAATGATGCTTAACCATAGTGGAAATAGAGAACTGTCTTTCAAGCAGTGGAAGTGGTTCATAGCACATCACTGAAATTGTCATTGTTTACTAATGAAGGGTGATGCATCCTTTTACCTGCATAGCTTTATACTGAATTACTTAATGGGCTTCTGTCTTTTATGAGGATCTGTTAAATGAGAGAAATGAAAATGTGAACTTGCCTGTATATGAAAATGACTGGCCAGTAGTGGCTTGCATGACTGATGGGACAGGAATGCTGAAGAAGTGATGAGGACAGAAAAGTGCCTACTGTGGGCTGGATGAATGGCAGAGATAGTCCTGTGAAAAAGCTGGCAACTGATGTTTGAAGTGAGATACTCTCATCTCATCACCATCAAGTGACAGCTTGAAAATACATTCATGACTAGCACAATTTTTCTGTGCTGTCAGGAATGCTGCAGGGAGTTCAGTGTCACAGGGCAGCTCTAGTTGTAGCAGTTTCAGTGCTCTAGGCAGAGGTTATACTGGGATGTACTCAATAAAAGTAACTGTATTGACTCATGATTTGGCTGTAACAGACTAATCCCTATGTAAGCATCTTGTTTCCTTATTTGAGAGATTGGAGATCATGGGACAAAATGAGTTTCAGTCCACAAGGCTGACATTTATTGCAGTCATAGTAAACATACCACTGTATCCTGGAAATATTAAAGTGTCCTGTCACAAAATCTGTCCACATCCTTATCCCTCTAAAAGCTCTCAGTACCTTTGAATTTCATTGCATAGCTTAAATTCACAGAATCACAGAATCTTAAGGGTTGGCAGGGACCTCAAAAGATCATCTAGTCCAACCCCCCTGCCAGAGCAGGACCATAGCCACATAAAATAGTTTTCTACAAACTCAGACATCTATGTGAAATTGTTTGGACATAAGTGACATGCTTTTGTGGAATAGCCCAGTATAATATTTCTTCCTCTAGAGAAACATGGACATGAAAAGAAATTTTATACCAAAGTCAGCTGAAAACTAATTGTATTGTAGGCAAAGTGAACTCATAGATATCTCTAGCAGATCATTCCCTTCTTGCTCTTTCAAGAGGATAGACTGGTGCTTGGAGTAGTTAAGTTGACAAAGGATTTTTACATTTCCTAAGCTCCACTGGTCACAGGATTAAATGTACAGTATGAATGAACCTTTTTTTGCATGGAGTAGTTTGGGTTGGTAGTTCTGGTTGTTTGGTTTTTTTCTTCCTTCCCGTTATCAGCATCATAAACATTTCCAAATTGTCAGTGGTTTGGTTTCCCAAAAGAAATACTAAGTTTGCTGTGAGGTGTCCAGGCACCTGGGATCACTTTAAGGTACTGCCTGCATTTTCCTGCACAATGAGTAAGACAAACTGTGTACCCAGTCAAGCCAGAGAAGAGCTAGAAGCTGTCCTGGGTTGCTTTGGGAATGCATGAAGAAATTTAGTAACTGTCATCCTTGAACCTCTTAAACTTTGGTGGAGAAGAAATTGCAAAACCCATGTTAGAGTGGGTCGGGGCAAGACAAGAGGTCAGAACTCCCCCTGAGAGCTTGAATTGTGATTTCTGGATTCTTGTTTGTGCCCTCCCAGAGGTTAAGGGAGGGTAAATAATTTAACCATCTCTTTGAAAGGGAAATCTTGTGATAGCAGTTTTGGGAAAGTCACTCCCATCACTTAGGGCAGCCCTGCAACAGCATTTGATTAGCCTGAATAAAAATGAGGGATTTGTTTGGTTTATGGTTTCAGTTATTTTTCAGTTAAGTCATTGCCTGTAAATATCAGCGAATGAAAAGATGAGATATGTTTGTTTTGAGCTTGGGTGGGGAATGTTTAAAACTGTCAGTCAGACTTGTTTGAGTACTTTCACTTAGAAAGGTTATTATAGCAGCTGTCGAATACAGTGCTGAGTATTATGAATTTCTTTTAAACCTGTAGAAATCTGTTCTGACTCTGCCAACAGTCACTGTACAAAACAAAAAGGAGATTTGTTTCAAACTACAAAAACATTCTGAGAAAATGGCTTTCTCTCTGGATTCTGCTTAAAAATGAATGGCTCAGTCTAGCTCACAGCTGTTAATCTGAACTTTTCATGTATTTGTGCATCTTAAAACTTCTGACATGAGCTACATCAGTGACAGAAGTAATCTTTAACCCTCAGAAAAGTCTTTGTGCACAGTACAGGTTGCCTGCAGGTGGCAAATGCTGTGCAACAAGGTCAGACTTCCATATACAAAGAACAACAAGTTGGTTCTTTTAAAGCATGTGCAAAACTTTCTGAAGCAAAGTTTTACTCCATAAAGTAAAGAATACAATTTTAGCAATTTCTGTTAATGCTGTAAAGTTACTTTCCAGCTGTAGTATTTTGTGACCAGATGTAGAGTCCCAAATTGTTGTAAGTCAATGGGTTGTTATTGAGAGGACTAATGTGGGGAAATTGCTTCCTTGCAGGTAAGGTGATGGGTTGTTATTGAGAGGACTAATGGGGGGAAATTGTTTCCTTGCAGGTAAGGTGGTATGATTTTAGTTGTCTGGAAGAGTATTCTAGTAGAGTTTCTTGAGTCCTGTAGCTGATCCTTATTTTTGTATGCTACTGAGACAAATGTAGGGCTACCAGATGCTCTGATAGCTGAGGTATCATTCCTGTAGAGGAAGGCTTAGACTTTCTCCAGCCCTCCATCATGTAGGTTTTCTATCGTAGAAATGGAATTAAACTCTACTACATGAAATAAAAGATGTGAGGTTTGATAACAACAATTTTGTTGAAGGTTGGAAATGACCAGTTTAAAACTGAGAATCCTGTGTACTAAAGGATCCTGTGACAAGTTATCATCTGTCATCTCAATTCCTCTGCATGGGAAGGAAATGTGATCCTGTACTGCCTGCGGGTAGAGAGAGAGATATTAGTGTCTTAAACGGTCCTGGAAAAGCTCATAATGAATAAGAAGTGAGTGTCCAGAATTGTACTTCAAAGGAAGATAAATTCTAATTGCAATTGAAGCAGAGAAGGCCTATTAGGGCTATCAAGGGGAGAGGAGCCTGCGTTTTGCAAGAACAGAATGGATGTGACTGCTCTTTAACTACACAGATGTATTATGAATCCTGATGGCATTTCTGTTAATTTCTGTTGCTGGAAACAGGTACAGTGTGCATGGCCATAAAGAGGTGACAGCCTTAGGAAACTTGCTAGTGAGACCTGTGGATTTCTAAGTATGGAATTTTGCTGTTTTCATGGTGAAACTAAAAACCAGAATTTATAATTCCTCTGGAAGTAAACTTCTAATGATGTTTCACAGACAAAACATCACTGGCAAAAGACTAATAGTTTAAATTATTTGTACAGCCAACAGTTATGCTTTTCTAGGAAGTGCAACCAAACTTTAAACTGTGAAGTGTTAAACCTCTGGAGGAAGGGAATTGCTGACGGATGACTCATCCGAGTTAGTGGTTGGTACGATGCAGCATCGTGATTTTTGTGGAGGTGACAAGTAGGGCTATTGCTTAGACAAGGGGTCTTACCTATCAAAACTGCCCATCTTCAAAGGCAGTCATCTTAGTTCAGTGTCTTGTTCAATTGAAAAAGACAAAAGACTTCCTACAATTTTAGCTCGGTTGCTTTCTTGCTGATACTTGACGTAGTTAGCTCTAAAATGCTGACATCTGTCCTCCCGCATTGTAGATAGATTTGGGGGGATGATAACTTCTGTTATGAGGCTCATAGGAAGCTACAAAAGGAGATCTTGTGACCTTACACAATATCAGAGCTCTTGATCTCAAGCCTCACAAGTGATGCTCTCTGCCTTGAACAAAACCAGGAATGTTTCTCACAGTCACGCTGGGCTACTGTTTATGACCAGCT
Source organism: Colius striatus (assembly GCF_028858725.1). Classification (NCBI taxonomy): domain Eukaryota; kingdom Metazoa; phylum Chordata; class Aves; order Coliiformes; family Coliidae; genus Colius; species Colius striatus. Next base: position 94,314,353 of record NC_084761.1, on the reverse strand, counting down.
TTCATCTGTCTCGTTCACAGACATGGTCAAAATGCTGCAAATCTTGGAAAGGATGTTTACCATCAGCTCACTGTCTCTGTTGTTTAGTTATCTTTAGAGCTTACAAGCTTTAGTTAGCTTGTAATTTGATTACATATGGTACACTGCATATTTTGTATTGACTGTTAGGCAGTTCTAGTGGTTTAACACTAATATCTAGTCAAATAGCTGTTTCAGGACAGGGAATGGATAACTTTGATATTTGGGGCTCAGCTATCCAATACACCACACTCTGTCCTGAAGTCTTTTTGAGCTTTCAGCCTATATCTTTATGTGTAAAAGAAAGCACCTGTTTTGAACTTTAATCATTTTAGACAGTTTAGCAAATCATTTATCTAGCAGCATAGCCACTGACATCTCATTTCCGAACTTCTTAAGGACTTTTTTCTCCATAGGCAGGTAATTGTTAATCTTTCTGTCAGAATCTCTCTGCCTGGTTTTTGCACTCTCTTTGCATCCTTGAAAAAGGAGACTGTGCATTTGCCATGTTCTGTTCCCATCCTGTATTGGACTCTCTTTTCCCGTAGGAGTTGCTCTGTGACTTAATTTTTCATGCAGATTCTGTGTATTTACCTCAAAAACCACCCTGTCCAGGCTGGGCCAGGGGAAGAAACACACAAGGTTCAGCAGAGGTGAGCTTAAATCCTGAGCCACTGAAGTGATGTGGGCTTTTGCTATTGCCCATTCTCCCTGTCTCTGAAGAGAGAAGCTTCTTTCTTTGCACCCAAGTGGTGCCACTGCAGCCCAGGTAGTCTGCAAGGGAAATTTGGGGGAAGTGGAGGTGGTTGGTGGAGTTAAAACATTGTCTTGAAACATCCCAATACAGGAACAATACCAATTTTGACATGGTGTCTGATGAGCTTCTGTATAGGGCCTGTTTCTGTACAGGCAAGGTTTGCCTAATTTTCATTCTCTTCACTAATCTTCTCCCTATTAGTTTTGAGCTCAGTGATGGGCTCGGTAGCAGCAGTACCAGTTTGTCTCAGAAAGTACTGCTCTTAAGTTCTGTAAGACTGTTGCAGTCTATTATTAATAAAACTTGCCATGTTAAAGAGGGGGATGGAATAATGTCAAAATAAAATCTTTCTTAAAGCACTGTGCGTTGTTTTTTTTATTATTATTAAGGAGAACAGTTTTGAAAAGTCTGTTACCATGGCAGCAGAGCAGGCTGGCATCTCTGTAGTCAAAATCCCAAGACTTGACTACGATTAAAGTAATGGTGGCTTTTTAGTTTGATAGCCTTCAGAAAAAGGGTCTATTTGCATGGCAAACAGTACTGGGGACCTGATCCCTTTTGAAGCAGGGCTGGTTTAGTTAAGATGCTGCAGTTCCTCTGATTCCCCGTATGGCTGATCAAGAGAGGACAGCATAGGGCTGATTCTTTTAAGGGCAAATTCAAGCTGGACAGGGTACTGTGCCCCTCATGCTGGAGCCCAAGTTACTGTGCTGCTGTCATCTGTTGCTTTTACACTGCTTGTGTAAAAGACAGATTTGTCAGGACTATCATAGCTTATACCCCATCAGATTTTAAGATCTGAAATGTAGACTCACAGAATCCTAAGGGTTGGAAGGGACCTTGAAAGATCATCTAGTCTAACCACTCTACCAGAGCAGGACCACCTAGAGTAAGTCACACAGGAACTTGTCCAGGTGGGGTTTGAATGTCTCCAGAGAAGGAGACTCCACAACCCATCTGGACAGTCTGTTCCAGGACTCTCTCACTCTCACAGTGAAGAAGTTTTTCGTAATATTTCTTTGGAACCTCTTATGTTCCAGCTTATACCCATTGACCCTTGTCCTATCATTGGCCACCACTGAGAAGAGCCTGGCTCCATCCTCCTGACAGATACCAGCTAGAGTGATTTATTGAAGTTGTTGGAAGAACGTTGCAGGTGTTGCTTTGAGGGGAGCAAAAAAAGAGGAGTTTTCAAACATGTTCTCTAGTACTTACTCAGGCAGAGGATTAGAGCATTGCTTCATGCGTTCCTCATACACAAAATACAGGGCCATGTAAGTTATGTTTATGACTTGTCTTAAACCACTAGTCTTCTCTAACCAATGAGGAATGAAAAAGAAATTACCAGGTTGTGGGCTATGGGAGACAGCAGGACAAGAAGAAAGACTTCTGTCATAAGGATCTTAATGTAAACAGGAGCAGGGGATTGGTTTGGTCACAGGAGCTATCCTGTGAACTGTTACTGGATGAGCTGTACAGCCTGAAGGTAAAAATCATCCAGAGATTTGAGAAACATAGACACTGGCTGTTGCTGTGCAGAGCTGGTGTGCCTGTTTGGTTTGTCACACCCCAGTTGAGATGAAACCCATTTCCACGGCTCCTCTGATGTGCCGTGCTGCCACAGACTGGCACTTCAGAGGAGGAAAGCCACATAATCCTGCCCTCATAAAATACTGAATCATCAGGTGTCAAGTGCTGCCTTTCTCACGGTCCTGCTCTTGAAGATAATATAGGTACATACACTGGTTAACACAAGCAGGATGTAGTCAGGAACAGGCATGCGCTTTGTAAACAAGTGTTAGTGCTGAGATCAGAAATAATGGCATTGACAAGAAGGAAAGAGTTTTCTAGCTAGAGCAACCACCTGCCTGTTGGTATTTCCTGCTTCAGTTTCCCCATTGCCCTTGAATGTGCCTCAGAAGGTCATTTTACTCATGTAGATCATGGACTCCCGTTTGCAGTCAATTTTCTTCTTCCTTGGCTGGTTAAACAGCAGTGTATGCTCTGAAGAATACTTTGCTCTTTTACCAGTGCTTTAGGCAGTGGAATAGCTTAACTCAACAGCCTGTGTTTTTCAAAAGACTGTACTAGTGCCTGGGTCTTTGTTCTCTTCTGAAGGAAGTGGTGATGTTGTGGGCCTTCCAGAAAATGTGAAGGAAAATATCTCCTTAGACTCTGGTTGGCCCCCTCTTCCCCTGTACTACAGGGTTTGCCTGCTAGTATGCTGTCATCCTTGTGGTACCCTCTGATTCAGGATTTCTGCAGGTAGCTGGAGGGAAAACAGATGAATCAACATCCTGAAATCTAAGCTGAAGAGGAGAAATAACTTGTTATACTGGAGTCATAAACCAGTGCATCTGTGCAGATACCTCCCTGAGTACATATGCAGAAAAGGCAGACAATAAATCAATTCCAGACCAACCTAAACTAGGGACATCTCAGGACTTTGCCCAGCGTTTGTGTCTATGTATATATTCATCTGTATTCACCTGAAAAATCTGTAAACATTTATAGCAGGGATTTTTTTAACTGAAAAAAAAAGGAACATACAGTGATTACTTCCACTTCCCCAGATTTGTTTGTGCAGACTCTTGTTTGTACTCTTTAGAGTGAAGCTGACATATGTGCCTTTTAATGTGTTGTCTCGATCAATTTTCAAGGGGTTTAAAAGACCTAGTTCTCACTGAGAAATAGCTTTCTTAAGAACATGCCTGATGTTGGCTATGATCCTGTTTGATGCAGCGATCCTATTATAGGCTAATTGTAGAAGGAAAAAAAATGGTACCCTCATCATTTAAGATCATGTAGGTTAGTCTTTGTTAATTAATAACTGGAAGGAAGCTCTTGCAGTTTATTGTTAAGATTTGAAAACCATAAACTGAAGTGTTAGAAAAACATAAAGACTTAACACTTCCTAGTCTAAGGAAAAGATTTCACTCTGCTTACTTATTTTGTTGGAGTTAGTGGAAAGTTGAGCCCATCGGAAAACAATAATATTGACTGTTTTGGCACCAGCCTTGTCTCAGATGTGCCTGCACGTGAGCAGGCTTGATACGATAAAGCACTATGCATGGGAAATGAATGTCACACTTGCTGTTAAACAGCTCGTGGAAGCTTTAGTACTTCAGCTTGTTTTGATCTCTGTTTACATGATTCTATATTTTTGTTTCTTTTCCCCTTTCTTCCCTACCGCTATAAATCAGCAGCTTTCTTCCTGCACTGCTCAACCTGCCGTGGAACCTCGCGTGCAGTGCCCTCCTTTCCAGTAAAGAGTCTAGACAGCAAATTCCCTGGTAGCATATGCCATTTCAGATCGTTATGCCTTTTTGCTTTTTTTTGTGTGAAGGCTTTTTAGCAACTGCATTACCTCACCCGTCGGCCTGGAGATTGAGCAGCCAGCGTCGCTGATAGGGCTGCGGCACCCTGCGCTGAGCCAATGGAGAACTTCAGCTTCAAACTCTTAATGAGCAAAAGAGCAGCTTCTCATTTAGGACTCGAGAGTTAATGTGGGTTTGGGTTTTTTTTTTCTTTTTTTAAGTGTTACTTCTGAAAGACAAGCCACTTAACAATTATGTGCCATATTGCTGACCAGTGAAGCTGAACAAATAGCTATTTACATTGACAGATCAGAGGAATGTGTAAGTGCATCGTGGTAACCTACATTTTCTGTGCCAAGAGATTTGCAGCTGACTGCCTGGGTGACTCACTCCTTGGATTAGGAGATGAGGTAATGCTTTTGAGATACAGGGTGATGTCATTCCTTTACCTGAGCTGCATGCCGATGCTAGTTGCTAGTACTTTCAAGGAAAGTCCCTTTGCTGCTGCTGATGTACTAGAGAATGAGCTGTATAACTCGGATAGGAGTTGTTATTAATGTCCTTCGAGAAGATGTCAGCACAAGCAGCCACAAATGCTTGTTGTTATGTGTGTATGTGGGCACTTACAAGTATGCACATTTGCATACCTGCCTCATTCTCCAAATAAAGCTCTTTTAAAAGCAGACCTTTGTGACAATCAGTCCCTTGTCAGCACCATATCATGTAATCCCATTTATAGAGAGATTCATCTGAAAAGAAGGTGATTTTTGTTTTCACCCCCCACTGCTCCGTTTCTGTCATGAAATACCACGTTGGTGATGGTTAGTAACCTGAATGCCACTTACTCATGGTCGGTTTAACCCCACCTGCTCATGCTCTGGCATTGTCCTTCAGTGCAGCAGCTCTTTCTACTGCCTGTGTCCCCTTTTCCTGGTGTGTTCACCAGCAGCATTTGTGTCTTTCTTTCCTGATGTCACGCAGGACATGCTGCTACCATAGGCTCCCTAGGTTGAGAGCACAGGCAGGTGATAGCAGAGCTGACCAAAATGGTCTCATCTGTCCTCTACAGCTTATGTGGAACAAGGTTTTAACAGATCAGCAGGCAGTGCCCCGCTGTCAGAGAATTTTTGACAGTACAGAAGCCATCACCTGATTTGACCTGTATTTTGGGAGTATAGAAGTAAGCATGTGTTGCTAAGTCAGCTTCATGGCTGTTGGGAATTCGGGGGTGTGGTTCCCAGAAACAGCCAACATTTTGCCTGTTTTTTGCTAGTGCAAAATTTCCTACTCTGACCCTGGAGCAAGAACTTCAGGAAAAGGCAAAGGCCTTTCGTCACCAACTGATGGGATCTTCTGCAGCCCCTGGAGCACCTATTGTGGCTGTGGCTTCTAGCAAGTGTGTCTGAAAGTCCAAACTTGCAGGTAGCTATCTGCCGCTGGCACATGCTTAGTTTGACCACACTGCACAAATTTAGCTGCCAGTAGAATTTCTTTAGGATCCGTCTTAAAGCCAGCTGATGGCTGGGTTTGGTGAGTTTGGGCTCTGTGTGCCGAAACAGCGGTACAGGAGCTGGTTTGACTTTTGTATATTTGGAAAGCTGCTTATAAAAACAACCTTTGCTGTTCATTTTTATTTATATGTGGAATATCTCATGTTGCTGGAGGTGAGCAATGAGCTTCCAGACTACTCACAGGCTATATGGACCACACACAGGAAGAAACTTTGCAGTGGATTTATTGATGCAAAATAGCAGCTGCACAGGCTAAAAGTTGTCATCAAAATGATCATACATTTGAAAGAATAGCTTGCAAAAACATTTTATGATAGTTTTCTTTTGTGTTGAATGTTTTAACAAGATGATCCAACATGGTTAGAGCTGCCACTTTGACACTGGCATGTTTTGCTTTTAAAAAAGTGTTTTGCCAAATCTGTGTGCCTTTGTTTCTCAAGATCACAAGGCTGCTCTTGAATATGAAGATTTATGTAAACCTTGTTTCTTTGCTTTGTTTTCCTCTGATCAGGTGATTTCTCCAAATGACCCGTCCCTGCACAAATGTTTGCTTTTTTGTCAGTTTATTTCTGTAAGCATGTGTGTAGAGCCCTTTGTGTGTGTGTGTGTGTTTATGTACATTTTTCCTCCCCAATGATAATGCAACATTTCTTGGGCATCACAGATCTCATGCAACGTCTCTTGCAGGATGCTTGCCCTTTTTTTGCCATCAGGTGACTATCAGGGAGGGAGAGATCATGCCTCATTTTGTTTTGTAAAGAATTCTCAAGGGTTTATTTTTATCAGCTCCTCAATTACACATTGTGCTCCTGAGAGGAGTTTTTATTTTAATTGTCACTCATCGTGAGGCTTTTCAAAGCCAGAAAGCATCGATGCTGGATCCTTCAGGGATCTTAAATACAGTTACCAGCATTGTCAGTAACTCACCTTAATTTTCTCTTTGAGTGAAGTGTGTCAAACAGTGTGAGAAGAGATAATAGTTATGACACGCATGCATCTACTCTCCCTGTTTGGGTGAATCCCAACTTTTCTTAATGCTGTTTGTCTGTGACCCAGTTAGAGGAATTAAAAGTTTCATGTTAGAATTTTAATCATGCAGGAGATGTGATTTCAGATCCCTATAGTGGTTCCAGCCATAATAACCAGAAATCTTCTGGATCTTTTGTATGGCTTCATAACACACGTTTGTGCCTTGGAGTCTGAGCAGGAATATTTTGTTTGAAGTGACTGATATATATGTACCTCAAAGAGTCTTTAAATCCTAATGTTTAAAGTATCTGAATTTAAAGTAATTTATGTTGTAGGATACTGCCCAAATGGACAGAGTTCTGAAGATCTATTAAAATCTTCCATGTTAATCCATAGCCTCAAAAGCTAAGATTATGTGGATTACAGTTTCTCACTGTTCTTGATGGACACAGCCACTGTGGCTCCACAGTATTAGTTATGGTCTATCAGGCTGATAATGAGTTTCTTAATAAGTCCCTCAGTACTCATTGACAATGAGTCATGCTTCCGAACTAGGGTCTCCTTGGAAATCTCAGTGTAATGGATGAAATGCCATATCCTGGGGAAGATTGTTAATTTTTTTAGCTTGTGTCTTTAAGAAAAAGCCAGGCAAGTTTTAAAGGAACGGTATGCTTAAGAAATTATGGACAAGAGAAGTTAGATTGAACTACCTGGAAAGGCAAAGGTGAAATGTGAGCTCTGATCTTGATACTGATTGCTCTCTCTGCTTTACAAGAGGATAGATGTCCTGGAGTAGTCATTAATTATAAAAGATTTCACATGCAACCTCAGTTTTTCCTTGAAGACCAGAATTCAGTCTTCTGATCTAGAGACAATGATTCTGTGTTTAGCAGTAAACTAGCTCTGGGAAAAAAAAAGGGCGATGAAGTTGAACTTTACCTACGATGCCATTGTCTTGGAACTATCACAACTGATTGCAAAATTTACACTTTGAGCAGTGACTGTCTCTTCAAGAATGCTCCCCTCTATGTCACGTTTTGGGTGAATGCTAGTCTATCAAGTGAGCTTTAAAATATTTTGCTTGCAGTGGAAGAAGTGTCCCACACCAAACCTTTTTTTTTAACTAAGAATCATGAAATACGGATTTGATTTAAATGCCTGAAAGTTTTCTGTCTTCAGTATAACCTTGAAAAATAACACTCTGGAAGGGGAACCATAAAATAGGCCACTGGAATATATTGCTTATACAATATATTGTATATACTTGTATGTCCTTGCTTATACAGCATTTCTGTTTTCAGTTGTGAACCTTGTGCTTTGATGAAATCGTCGTTAAATGGTAACTAAACTTCATTTGTTTGTTTAGGTGTTTGGAAATAAGATGATCATCCCTTCCTTGGATGGGGACCTTTTCCAGTGGGATCGGGATCGAGAGAGCATGGAAGCAGTTCCTTTCACAGTTGAATCTCTTCTGGAGTCATCCTACAAATTTGGCGAGGATGTTGTCTTAGTTGGGGGAAAGTCTTTGACGACCTATGGGCTGAGCTCATACTCAGGGAAGGTGAGAGCCTGGAAAGTTGCCTTATGTATGTGTATTTCCAGTAGTGTCTTGCAAATAGGTTGCTCTTGAGATTTAAACTGCAGTATAGCTAAAGTACATGAGTACAGTGTCCCAAAAGAGGAGAATCTGAGCTTCTTGGGCAACAAAGGCAGTGGGCTGGAGTAAGGCTAGCAGCTGGTGCAGTTAGATAGGATGGCTGAGCCCCTCACTGCGATCTCCTTCGTGTGTGCTTCTGTTCTGGTTTCAACTCTTGTCTCACCTTTTGCCAAGCTGATTGAACTTGCTAACTCAACAGACCACAGTTATTAGATTCATTTTGGCTGTGTTAGCTGTAGCCAGCCCAGCAAGGGGTCAGAGAGTGCCAGAGCCAGCAGTAGGGAAGGGACAGGATTTTGTGATCAGAGGTAAGTGTGGAGAGAAAAAAAGACAGATGACTCCTTTCTACAGAGCTGAGAGAGAAGTTCAGCTTTTTCATATATCTCTGCTTGAAGCAGGCTTGCTGTTCATCTTACTGTATAACAAAAGCTTTAAGTGACACACTTTTTTCACAGCTAAGTTTGGATTTTTCACAACTAACGAGGAATGGCTGGTTGAAAACAAGAAAAACATTCAGTATATGGAAAAGTTGAAGATGTAATTCCTGTCAGCAAGTTTACAGTCTCTTAGAAGTCCTCCATACATTTTCAAATCATATGTAATAGTTAAGTTGAAAACTAGCTAACTAGCTAGCTAACTAGTTCAGAAAGTAATTTTCTGCTGAAATCCATAGGTTAAAAGTTTTCTATTTTGAATAAAACACAGAAGAAAAAAGTCTAGAAAAAGCACAAGAATCAATTACATTATCCAGGATCCTAGAACTGACATCCCCCTCTCCCTGTCCCTTCATGTCAGATGCCATGAAAACCTCTTGTGTATACTTTATATAGTGAAGAACAGACATTTAAAAATCAGAAACATTTGTGCATTTGAAAACAAGTTTAAGAAAAAAATAGATTCAATTTAAACTTCCAATGTTTGTTTTCCACAAAATCTTTGTTTCATTTTATATCTATTTGACCCTACATTTTAATATAGACACTTTTAATGTAGAAAACTTTTATGGTATGGTGTAGTGAGATCACTAGTGATAAAGAGCACAGACCCAAAGAAAGAGTTACTGAGAGCAATTTGATTTCCTCATTGATAGCCTGGGGCACTGTGCCCCAACAAACTGTTCCTCCTCCACTGTTCAGGAAGTGGAAATTTTGGTTTCTACTTGATTCATGGCTTAGGCTCACAGTAGCAAAGGTGCCTCATACAGGAAATAGTGCCCGACTCTTCCTTGTTTAGAATTTGGGCAGTCTGTTGTCTTTGGCAGTATGTTGTCGATTCAGACTTCCTGAAAGTGTGTTCAGATCCTTTTTCAAAAGACAATTGCCCGCAGAACTCAAATTGTGTTTGAAACTGGGACTGTTGCAGTCTGTATGACTGTGAGAGTTAAATCTTTCCCCTTTGATAGCTGACAAGGCGAAGGGGGACGGCTCAGTGCTATTTTATGTGATAGAATCATGGAATCATTTCAACTGGAAGAGACCTTTAAGATCATTGAGTCCAGCCTTTGTCCCACCCCTATCAAGCACTAGACCATTTCCCTAAGTCAATAGTACTTCATTTGAAGCTCATAGAGTTATGCTGAGTTACATATGGCATGAAAGTGGAATTATACTGTGGGTCCTAAAGGAAAGTTCTTTTGATGCCTATAGAAACAGTGGGAAAAGAGAACTAAGATTGTTGTTCTGTTAGAAGTAGAAATATGTGCAAAATATACCCAAAGATGGGAAAAAATAGCCAAAACTGTAGACTTTCTGGAATATTTTGAAAATTGTAGTTCTGAAAAGCCCTTATCTCTTAAACCAACCTTTTCAACATCTCTCAAGTTGAGCATTTAAAATCACAGAGTTCCAAATCGCCTGCGAGCCAATAATGTGTTGTACTGATTGTTAGCTTGGAATGTTGCTGTTGATTGCATTTGCCTTGAAGTGCTTCAGAACTTGGAAGCATGTGCAAGCCTCTTGCGTTGTCACTTAGGTGAAGTACATCTGCTCAGCTGTGGGCTGTCGCCGGTGGGATGATGAGGAAACAGAGCAGGAAGAGACACTCCTATTACACCGAACCCAGAAAACAGTCCGTGCTGTTGGACCACGCAGTGGCAATGAAAAGTAAGTGTAAGAATTGCTGCAAAATAATCTGATAGAGGTAAGAGCTTAATATGTAATGTTTTAAGGATTTGACCTTGTTTTTCCTCTCTTTAGACTAGACATTGCACAAGGGAGTTTTGCTGGTTAAGCGAAGGAATTCACCGAACTATTGGCTAGAATCTAAGCCCTTTGCTTCTCAGTGCTTTGGAACAATGTCCTGAACTCTAGTTTTATAGATGACTAGACAGAGAAGATATGTACACATGTTTATTCCCTCTAAGTCAAATGAAAATTACTCTCCTCAAAAGAGCTTGTCATTGCTCTACTGCACAGGCAAATGTCAATAGTGTTTGTTTCAACTGTTTTATTTTTTTGTACTAAAGGAGACAAAAAGTCTTCTTATGACCTGCTCTTGGAGTTTTTAGTTCTTTACCTGCTCATGGTATGTGCCAATGTGGTGGTGTGGTTGGGTGTTTTTTTTATAGTTGGTGTCTTTAGCTTTCATTTTAACTTAATACTTTAAAGTGTCTTCAGTCGTATTTTTTAGAAGTCCCATCCTTAAATCTGCTTTGTTCATTTTGTAACATAGGTGGTCTATTCTGTCCAAACTGTAGGTAGTGGTTCAGCCTGTGACTTGCTGAGTGCTGTCACATTGAAGTTTAACTACATCAAGATTGCTATAAAAATCATAGAATCATAGAATGGTAGGGTTGGAAGGGACCTTTAGAGATCATCTAGTCCAACCCCCCTGCAGAAGCAGGGTCACCTAGATCAGGTCACAGGCAGGTATTCTACTATAAACATCCAAAACACACTTCCAGCCTAAACGATTCTGGGATTCTATGATTCACAAAATACAGCTTCAAAAGGCTGGTTGTCATACATTGATACAATAACTGCCCAACAATTTAGTGAACTACATTCCTTGATCCTCTGCTCCCTCTACTGTTTGCAGCAGGATTTGACAGGTTGTGCATCTGTAGTGTGTCAGAGGGAAGCTAATTAGAACTCGCAACAGATTAGCAGATCAGATGTCTAAAAAGAGAACTCTCAGGTTCTTTCCTTCTTGGATACTTACATTGACAGGGAGAGTTGTGTCATCAAAACATGTGTTTTCCTTCATACATCTCTTCTAGATCCTCCTGTCTTTGTAGTTAGAAATAGAGTTGCTTTCCTGGTGACATGATAGGGCTGCTATGGAGTTTACAGGATAGATCTGGGTTTTTAATGCAGAGGAAAAAAAAAGCCAAACCCCAAAAATTTTAATAAATGAATTGAATATATACAATATGCCAGACTTTTACCATAAGGGTGTAAATTCTTCAAGGAGGCAGTTTGGACTTCTGGTTGTTGCCAGACTGGTCCTGGCCATACTGTTGAAATATTTTCCTCCTTTTTGCTGTTAAAGAAGCAAACTTGCCATCCTTTCCCATCTGTCTTCTCTACAGCATTGGTCTATATTATGGGGAACAAAACAGACTTATTCTATCTGAAAATAATTTTCAGTTTCTGCCCCAATTTGTTGATTTACAAAAATAAAAAGCTTCTGTCTATGTGAGATAACTGGATTTTTTTGGTGTTAGCATTACCTCATGGGCTGTGATTGTTCCTGGTTTCATGAAGTACTTGTCTAACAAATCCTGTGTTACTTTGTATGAGGGATTAAACAAAAGCAAGCATTGTACCTTACATTTCAAATTAAATCCACTTTATTAATGAAGATAACTATGTCTTGTGTAAGAGACTGCTTCCTAAATGCTTTATGCTTGTTGCTTTCATCAGCTACATAACATTTTCCTACTAAACACACACAGCTGTAGGGTCTGATGTTTTTATACGCCTCTCCATATACTACACCTCTAATGCCGTTGGCCCTACTTCACAGAATCACAGAATGGTATGGGTTGGAAGGGACCTTTAGAGATCATCTAGTCCAACCCCCCTGCAGAAGCAGGGTCACCTAGATCAGGTCACATAGGAACATGTCCAGACAGGCTTCCTCAACTTCCTCACTATATTGGACGAGATTTCTGTTTGGTTTGTATTCTGCATTAGCACTCCCCCTCCTGGTACAGCTGTGTTCATCTGACAATCTTAAAAGAGTTTGGTGCAGATATGGGCCAAATATAGGTATATTCAGTTTAAGAATCAATTGGATGGAGGATTTGGGATATATAAATTGTTTCCAGAAAGTTTTTCTCTTTTTCTTTAAGGTGGAATTTCAGTGTTGGTCACTTTGAGCTGCGCTATGTCCCAGACATTGAAACTAGAGCAGGGTATATTGAGAGCAATTTAAAATCAAATATGAACAAAGAAGAAACAAAAATTATTTCAGATGTGGAGGAGCAGGAAGCTATGATGAAAGATACAGTGATAAAGGTCTCAGTAGCTGACTGGAAGGTGATGGCTTTTAACAAACGAGGAGGACATCTGGAATGGGAATATCAGGTAAGGGAAAAGACAGAATATTAAATGTTACTAAAGCAGAAGTTTTGATGTCTTTCATCTTGAGTTTCAGGTACTGCCTTTGTACAGAGGCACACATCTGCTTGTAATTTTTTTTAAGTGAAGTTCTGACTTTGAGCTGCACAAAAATTAAACCAAGGAATTTAAGCACATTGTTTAACATTATTCTTGTATAATATCCAGTTATACAGCATTAATTTTCCAGTTACTTCTTTCTTCTTCAGTTTTGCACTCCAATTGCTTCTGCATGGCTGGTTAAGGATGGCAAAGTAATTCCAATCAGTCTGTTTGATGACACAAGTTACACTGCAAACAGTGAAGTGTTGGAAGATGAAGAAGATCTCGTGGAAGCCGCCAGAGGGGCCACAGAATCCAGCGTCTATTTGGGTGAGACCCCAACTGAAACGTTATCTGTAGCAAACATTATTCTCCTCTCTGAGATTGTAGTAAAGCAGACATTTCTTGATCACAGTTAAAAAGAGCTATAACATGTCCAGTCTGATATTCTGCATAATGAAGGCTGTCAAATTTAGCCCATGTTGCTTTATAAAGCCCCAACTCACATACACAGCCCAGAAAAACTTGGTTTAAAGAATTTCAGAAGGTAGAGATGTGTCCTCATCAATTCCTAGCCTGCTGTGATCTTTACTGTTGTCATTCAGAGTCAGTGTTCCATATACCCATCTTAGAAATTGTGACAGTAGCAGAAGGCACAGGATAGCTTTGGCTATGGGAGAATTGATATCTTTATTGTTTAGCCTAGACACTGATAGTAAAAAGATTGATTTATTTCCTCCCTCTTTTTCAAACACAGAAGATTTCAAAACCATCAGTCTTTTCCATTTTGATTCTGAAATGTTTGTTGCTTTGTAGTTTCATTACATTGGAGATTATTCAAAGTCTTAAAACTTTTAAAGATAGGTTTAGAGCTAACAAGGCAGTCTTAACTGCTTGGTAAGCAGTAATCAGTGAGCAACATCACCCTCCAGTCTGCTGATTTGTCACATTCATTTTTTCCTCTACGCTGATTACAGTAACTTAGCATGAAGAAATTTCAGTTAAGATTTTACGTGCCTTAAGTTGTCATCCAGCTGTCAGAATTCATTTGATGTGGCTTATGACAATTTGAAATAGTGAACTCTGATCCTTCTTCCTCTCAGCTGACTCTGGCTGAGAGGTAAATGTGCTTTGGTTTTGGAAGACTTTGTTTGCCTTAACCTTTTCTTGTAGCTTTCCTTGTAGCTTTCCTTTTAGTGATTACACAGGTAAAGAACAACACTAGAAAGAAGACAGGTTTTTCAGGGCTACCTGAAGATGCTGAGGGGACTGGAGCATTTTCCTTATGAGGAAAGGCTGTGGGAACTGGGGCTGTTTAGTCTGGAAAAGAGGAGACTGAGAGAGGATCTCATTAACATTTACAAATATCTAAAGGGTGGGTGTCAGAAGGTTGGGACATCCCTTTTTTCTATGGTAACTAGCAACAGGACAAAGGGTAATGAGATGAAGCTGGAACACAAAAAGTTCCACTTAAACATAAGTAAAAACTATTTTAATGTTGAGGTGAGGGAGCCTTGGCACAGGCTGCCCAGGGAGGATGTGGAGGCTCCTTCCTTGGAGGTCTTCAAGACCCGCCTGGACATGTTCCTTTGCAACCTAATCTAAGTGAACCTGCTTCTGCAGGAGAGTTGGATTAGATCTCTAAAGGTCCCTTCCAACCCTATCATTTTATGATTCTATGATTCAGCCTTCCTGCTAATGGTTGTTGAGGAGTCATCTACCAGCATTAACAAGGGTAGGAAGTTTGAAAGAAGCATTAGCTACGCAAAGTCCAAGCTGCTTTATAGCTCTTTAGAATTGCTGGCATTTTTCTGTAGCAGCAGGTCTCCAACAGTGAAAATGGGATGTTCTCATCTCTTGCTTTTCTAGAACAGGGGGAACATATTATTTGAATTCATCCAGCCTAGCAATTAGAGTCAGTATCTCAGACTCTCAGAATATAAAGAAATAGTTTCAAAAATGTTTTTAACTGTGTATTTTAACCAGGCAACTTTATTCTGAGGCTCAAGTGACCTAAAACCTTAAGACTAATATGCTTTCTGGTTTATTACTTAGGTATGTATAGAGGCCAGTTGTATCTTCAGTCATCAGTCAGAATTTCTGAGAAATTCCCAACCAACCCAAAAGCTCTGGAATCCAGGAAGGATAATGCAATTATTCCTCTCCCTAAAATCAAATGGAAACCTTTAATCCGTAAGTAGCAGTTCCAAGTTTCAATTGCTCTCTTAGCTCTGAAAAGGTAGGCCATCTTTCTGATTTTCAGTATGTTGCAAGCTAGTCTAATAGTTTCCAGCTGTGGAACAGTTTAGGCATGATGTCAGTGCTTTATTAATTGTTGGGGTTTGTTACTATTTCAATGTTTTCTATCTGCTTTCTTTTACTATGAATTTGACAGTCATCTTTAATAATGAACTGTTGTGTCTTCTAAATCACATTTTTCAAAGAAAAAGAGGATTTTTTTTGCAGTGATGTGAATATAAATGAATTGACTTGTCTAAAAGTGGTATTTTGGCAAGGGAGAGAGTTGTTAAGTTACCTTAAAATACCTTTCTCAATGTTTCCTTGCAGTAATTGTGGTTCTCATGATCTGATCCAAGAGACATAGATTACACAATTGAAGTTGTCATTAAATTAATACAATAACAGAATTTTGGTAACAGTCCAGCTCAGAAAATTGTGTCTTTTCTATGCTTAGATTCGCCTTCCAGGACTCCAGTGTTGGTGGGGTCTGATGAGTTTGATAAGTGTCTCAGCAATGACAAATATTCTCATGAGGAGTACAGTAATGGAGCACTTTCAGTTCTACAGTATCCATACGGTAGGTGGAAGTTCCCAATTCAGCAGCAAGGCTTACCCATTTATTGTCTGTGACATTCAATAAGTACCTGTTTGTTTGATTTTAAATATATAGCTCTTTTTAACCTTCTATGAACTGGGAAATTATTGCCCAAAGTAGGGTTTCCAAATGGTGGCATGTGTACCATTAGTGCCACACAAAGCACTCCAGAGTGTCAGAAATCCCTGCTGCAGAAGTATTGTGTGCACTGCCATTGCCACTGGTAGTTGGTCCAAGTGGAAAAACCTTGTGAATTGTTACTTCTTCAGAATTTGCTAACACTGCTAGAGACTCAGCCTGGTGGTATATATGGAAGATATTCTGGTTTCAAGCTCTCAGTAGTCAGGCCGTCTCAAGTGGTAAACTTTGTTGGGAGGCTTAGTTGTTGTGGAGTTTATAACCTGTAAACTCAATGAACTGAGCTTGCTTATGTGCCATTTAAAATCATAGAGCATGCAGACAAAAACCTCCATCCCTGGAAAGGTGATGGAACAACTCAGGGGGAGTCAACATGGATTCACCAAGGGGAAATCCTGTTTGACCAATCTGATATCCCTCTATGAGTGCATAACCGGCTGGCTAGATGAGGGGAGAGCAGCGGATGTCATCTACCTTGACTTCAGCAAGGCTTTTGACACTGTCTCCCATAACATCCTCATCAGAAAGCTCAGGCAGTGTGGCTTGGATGAGTGGACAGTGAGGTGGATCAAGAGCTGCTGAATGACAGAGCCCAGAGGGTGCTGATCAATGGCACAGTGTCGAGTTGGAGGCCTGTGGCCAGTGGAGTTCCACAGAGATCGGTTCTCGGGCCAGTCTTGTTCAACATCTTCATCAAGGACCTGGATGAGGGGACAGAGTGACCCTCAGCAAGTTCCCTGATGACACCAAACTGGGAGGACTGGCTGATTCTCCAGAGGCTGTGCTGCCATTCAGCGGGATCTTGACCGGCTTGAGAGTTGGGCAGAGAGGAACCTCCTGAGGTTCAACAAGGACAAGTGCAGAGTCCTGCATGTGGGAAGGAACAACCCCATGCACCAGCACAGGCTGGGGATTGACCTGCTGGAGAGCAGCACCAGGAGAGAGACCTGGGAGTGCTGGTTGATAATAAACTAAACATGAGCCAGCAATGTGCCCTCATGGCCAAGAAGGCCAGTGGCATCCTGGGATGCATCAAGAACAATGTGGGCAGCAGGTCAAGGGAGGTTCTTCTCCCTCTCTACTCTGCCCTGGTGAGGCCTCATCTGGACTCCTGTGTCAAGTTCTGGGCTCCTCAGCTCAAGAGGGACAGGGAAGTGCTGGAGAGAGGCCAGTGCAGGGCCACCTGTTCAGGGGACTGGAACATCTTTCATATGAGGAAAGGCTGCGGGAACTGGGGCTGTTTAGTCTGGAGAAGAGAGACTGAGGGGAGATCTTACTAACATTTACAAATATGTAAGTGGTGGGTGTCAGGAGGTTGGGACATCCCGTTTTTCTGTTACAGGTCGCAACAGGACAAGGGGTAATGGGATGAAGCTGGAACGCAAAAAGTTCCACTTAAACATAAGAAAAAACTATTTCACTGTTGAGGTGAGGGAGCCCTGGCACAGGCTGCCCAGAGGGGTTGTGGAGGCTCCTTCCTTGGAGGTCTTTAAGACCCACCTGGACATGTTCTTGTGTGACCTGATCTAGGTGACCCTGCTTCTGCAGGAGGGTTGGACTAGATGATCTATAAAGGTCCCTTCCAACCCCTACCATTCTATGATTCTATGAAGAATACTCCCTCTCTGTTGAGGACAACTGTTAATGAGAAGATCATAGTTACCTACAAGTAAATCTATGCCTTCTGTGTGTTTTTTATACACAGATAATGGTTATTACTTACCCTACTACAAGAGAGAGAGAAACAAACGGAGCACTCAGATCACTGTGAGGTTTTTTGACGATCCAAATTACAAGAACATTCGCAAGAAAGATCCTGTTCTTCTGCTTCATTGGTGGAAGGAGATTGTTGGCACTATTGTATTTTGCATCGTGGCCACAACTTTTATCGTTCGCAAACTTTTCCATCCCCATCCTTCCAGCAGAGTAAGTTTGTTTTTTATCTGAATCCTAAATACAGAGGATATTCTTCTAGCCTTTGGGGTTTGAGTCTGCAGTGAGTAGTATTAATAAGTTAATAACTAATTAAACAGCAAAATCTAAAGCCTAAATCTACTGTTCTAATCTATCTGTGAAGCTGCCGTCTACAGTTTACTTAACTGCTTCAGCAAGCAAATCAGACTGCGTCAACCATATCTGGTACCTCCGGAGGTATTTACACTGAAATGACTCAATGCCATATCTAGGGGTACAGATTGGTCTCAAGTACTTGAGGAGCTGATTTTTTTTGTTTGCTTGTTTTCTTTGGTCTTGTTTCCATAACCCTTGTTAGCTGAGGAAGGAATCCGAAACACAATGTCAGACTGATAGTAAATACGAGCCCGCCTGTGGAGATGTTAAAGACAGCAGCTGGAGTGACGTCAAGAACTCTGGATATGTGTCAAGGTGAGCTCAATTCAACATAACCAGTACAGAGTTTTTAGTCAGTGTGACAACTAATACTGTTTTGAGGACTAGATCATCTTTCAAGGTCCCTTCCAACCCCTTGGATTCTGTGCTCTATGAAAGAGTAGATGTCCACTTGTTCTTACCTACCCTAGTCCCTAGTGCTCTGACTTTGCAGGATAATGGCAGCTGACACAAAGAACCCTGTCACCCATTACTGATGGAAGATTACAGTTATAGTTGGTCTAAGCAGTCCCAGAGACTTTGCAAGATTCCTGTGATCAGGAACATTGCTGTCATATTTCCTGCTGATACATGAAATGGAAGATTGTTTCTTGAAAGCCTTAATCAGTGTTTATGCCTTCTGTTTCTCTATTTATGGATTAAAGCAGAGAAAGGCAATTACAAATGGAAACAGGTGATGTTTTATATACTCAGCAGAATAGGCAGACTGTAGTTGGAACAAACCTTTGCTGCTATTAAGGAGTTGGTTAAGACAGAGGGTGTATAGGGATGTATCATGATACTCTGGAGAAAATGTGACTGTTTCCTGCACATTTGTAACTCACTGAAAGTAAGACCTGGAGTATTGAAAATGAGGAAGAGTAAGATAGTGAGATCTAAGAACAGTGACATTTTGGAATGGTTACTTAGAAGGACTAATTACAGAAATAGTTATTTGGGGTGGGGTTAAAGGCAAATCATGATTTAGGAAGTAATTACTTGTCACCACTTAGTTTGGGTATAGAAACTTAGGCTCCATACTCATGGTCCATAGTCCAGTAAGCTTGCAAGCTGATAGTATGAAAAACCTCTTCTGTTTCCCCTGTACATGTGTAATGGATCTTGCTGGGTTATGTTAGACACTGGATAAGTGCATAATCAGCAACTGTCCATTTCATAAATAGGTAAATATCTGATTGCCTCAACGAGTTATCAGAGGAAAAAGGTTAAGAAATGCTTCAAGTTGTTCAGTATGTTTTGGCTGTACAGAAATATTTCACTCTTACTCAAATGATTTTTTTCTTCTGTCTATACTAATGTATTTTTCTCCCTTATCCTCCCTATATTCTTCTGTCTCTTCTTCACACCCTTCTCCTCCCAGATATCTGACAGATTTTGAACCAATTCAGTGTCTGGGTCGTGGAGGTTTTGGAGTAGTTTTTGAAGCTAGAAATAAAGTGGACGACTGCAACTACGCCATCAAAAGGATCCGTTTACCCAACAGGTAATGAATTACTTCGTTAAGATACAGAAAAAGTAACAAGTGAATGGTGGGATCCCATCCTGCACTGAACCATCTGTTCCTGAACTGGTTTCGCAGATACTACATTAGGATGGATGACAGACTTTTTAATTGGGGAGGGGGGGGAAACTTACCAAGTTTTGGCATGGAGAATTTGGCATATATAATCACAGCAGAAGGGTGACCTGCTTGGCTAAAATACTGGTGTGGCAGGACACTTGTGAGGATGCTGCAGCTACGTGGAAACATATTTGATTTCCTTGATGAATACAGCCTTTGATAAGAGGACCAGTTTTTTGTAGCACTGTTAATTTGCTTCTCTCCTTCCTCTCCTTACCATTCCTACCCCACCTTCTCTTTCTTTTCTCTCTCCCTTCTCCCAGTTTTTCTGACTCCATTTGTTCATTTGTTTCATTTTCTGGTCCCACAACCCCTACCTTTTCTTTCAGTCATAGGTGGTCAAGCCATGCTACTGAATTACCCTACACAGAGCTTGCAGCAGTTCCTTTTAGTGGGAGATGGGAGACACTGCTTCTGGAAATCTCAAGTTAGAACAGCAACAGGCAGGCCAGTAGAGGGAGGGGGTAAAACTATGAAATGTAGAATAACTACTTTTTTGAATGTGTTAAATAAGTGTAACTATTTAAGTTTAAAGGTTTTGCTTAGAAATTTAAGGTAGAAATTTAAGGTTCTTCTTTTCCAGGCATATTCAAACCCATTAAATAAAATCAGCAGGCTTCATTTGATTTGGTTACAGTCTCAAGAGCAGCAAGTCTTTACTTCAGTAAGATAGTAGGCTGCCTGTTTTCCTGTCCATAGAATGGAGTCTTTATGCAGTCTCCTTGTGTGGTGCCAATTAGTAAAGAAATACAGGACAAGGGGGAAAGGGATGAAGCTGGAACACAAAAAGTTCCACTTAAACATAAGAAAAAACTATTTCACTGTGAGGGAGCCCTGGCACGGGCTGCCCAGTGGGGTTGTGGAGGCTCCTTCCTTGGAGGTCTTCAAGACCCACCTGGGCATGTTCCTGTGTGACCTGATCTAGGTGAACCTTCTTCTGCAGGGGGGTTGGACTAGATGATTTCTGGAGGTCTCTTCCAACCCCTACCATTCTATGATTCTATGATTACTGTCTTCTTTTCTGTCAGTGTCTTCTACATCCCTGTAAAATATTGTTTAGTGCCCTTTTTTTTTCTACCTTATAAACAGTTGAGAGCAAGATGAACCCATTCCTCTCAGTTTTGCTGCTTGTAATTATTTGAAAAGGGATGACCAAATACTTAGCTGTGATGAGCACATACCACTCCTCCACACTTCTAATGTAAAGGAGTTACTCTGGGGTATTTAAGATATACCTGTCTTTTGGTGTGAAGAGCAATACTACCTGCCTGGCTTATAGTGGGCCAATTTGATTAAATTTCTTTGCAGAAATTTCTGTGCTATGCTGCTGCTTTATGTGACCACATCTCTTGTTCTTCTCCCTCCAAATTGTAGGGAGCTGGCTCGTGAGAAGGTGATGAGGGAAGTCAAGGCATTAGCTAAGCTGGAGCATCCAGGGATTGTTCGGTATTTCAACGCTTGGCTGGAAGCTCCACCTGAGAGATGGCAGGAAAAGATGGATGAACAGTGGTTAAAAGATGAAAGGTAATTTGCGTTGTTTTTTAACAATTGAGTTTGAAGCTTGTACATCAACAGAACTGGAGAACTGGTAGATGATCCAGGAAGATGAAGAGACTGGGTAGGAAAGAGGTAGTTTTTATAGAATCATATTGGTTGAAAAAGACCTTTAAAGACCATTGAGTCCAACCTCTCACACTGCCAAGCCCATCACTAACCTGTGTCCCTCAGCACCTCATCTATGTCTTTTAAATATCTCCAGGGATGGGGGCTCTACCACCTCCCTGGGCGGCCTGGGACAGTGTCTGACAACCCTCACAGGGAAAAAGTTCTTCTTAATCTCCAATCTAAACCTCCCCTGGCACAATTTGAGGCTATTTCCCCTTATCACTTGTTACCTGGGAGAAAAGACCAACCCACACCTCACCATAGCCTTCTTTCAGATAGTTGTAGAGAGTGATCGTGTCTCCCCCCAGCTTCCTCAGCTGCTGTTCATCAGACTTGTGCTCCAGACCCTTCCCCAGCTCTGGTGTTCATCTCTGGACATGCTGCAGCCTGTCAATGTCCATCTTGTAGTGAGGGGCCCAGAGCTGAACACAGCACTTGAGATGTAGCCTCACCAGTGCTGAGTACAGGGGGACAATCCCTGACCTGGCCCTGCTGGTCACACTATTTCTGATACAAGCCAGGATGCCACTGGCCTTCTTGTCTACTTGAGCTTATTGCTGACTCATGTTATTAACTTAGCCTGTCAATTTTTAAATTGAACAAGGTACAAATAGGTCACAGTTGTACATAGGATGTCTCAATTTTTTTGGGACCTCCATTGTGTTAAAGTCTTTCTTTCAGCTTAGGAAACATCTTGTAGTTCTTAATTTAACTTTTGTAATTGGCTTTTTGGGTGGTTGGAAGGTTGAAGCATTGCTATTGTGATTCAATTTTAAACTCTCTCCTCTTTGTTGTCTTGGTTTAGATGGATCTGGTTCAGTACTCCAATGCTTCAATTAATGTAGTTCATCAGAAATGTGTGAGGGATAATAACAGGGACAATTTATAAAGCTTGGTAGAAGAAGGTTAAAAATGGAAAATTCAATAAAGTAGTTAGAGGATGTTAAAAGAAAGGAAAAAGTGTGGGTGTATGTTGGCATTTCAAGAATGAAGCCTAATACAAGACTATTTAGTGATCTCAATGTGCCTGAAAATCCTTTAGAATATAGCAACCTTTATGTTTCAGGCATCAAATTAACATCTCACAGCTGTAATTCTGCCAAGGCACTTTAGATAGTCACTGCAATGCATGTTCTAAAGGACCAAGTTTTCTCAAGCTAAAGATGAGCCTGATTGCACATTGGGAATCCAGGCAGTAGAGCTTGCTAAATTGTCCTTTATCAATGAGAAAGCATTATCCTCACTCTGACTGATCTCTGGATTTTGTTCTTCTAGCACTGACTGGCCACTCAGTTCTCCCAGTCCAATGGATGTCCCATCGTTTAAGATCAGAACAGAGCCGTTTTCCTCAAAGGAGCACATTGAAGTTATTGCCACTTCATCGGAGAGGGTAAGGTCTGTGGGAATACCCTGTGGTCAGTCTGATTCTTCTGGAAGCCACTTTTCTCCTCTGGAATTTTCTGCCACAGACAACAGGGACTTACACCAGTCAGAAGATCCACTCTTAAACCTCCAGGACAGTGTCCTTACAGGCTGTGATGTAGAAGACAGTACTATCAACAATAACGAGCTGGGTCACTCCTTGGAAATTCGTTCTTCAGCTGTTCCTGTTGTACACCTGAGGGAAGGGACCTCCTCTTCTATTGTGTTTGAGGATTCTGGTTGTGGAAATGCTTCCAGTAAGGAAGATAAAGTTGATATTTCACATGATGAGAGTCTTTCTGAGGATAAGGCAAAAATTACAAAGGAATCTGCTAACAAGAAATCTGCTTCAGGAAGTCCGCTCTCCGTTTCTCCACCAAGGCCAACAAGTTTAAGCCTGGACCTATCTAAAAATATTGCAGAAAAGGTCAAGCCCACCTCTCCAAAGGTGTATCTTTACATCCAGATGCAGCTCTGCAGGAAAGAGAACCTTAAAGACTGGATGAGCAGAAGATGCCTGATAGAGGAGAGAGAAAGGACAGAGTGTCTGCAGATATTTCTGCAGATAGCCGAAGCAGTTGACTTTCTGCATAGCAAGGGATTAATGCACAGGGATCTCAAGGTTTGTATTCATGGGTTACTGTAGGAAAAGTGTTGGAGGGTTTTTTTTTTTATGTATTTATTGATGTGATCATCACTGAATGCTCGATGTTTCCAAATGCTTGTTTTAATTGGTTATCTCGCTGGCCATTCCCTACAGGCAAATGTTCAGTACTGTGAAGTTGTCTTTGGAGCTATCATAGCTTGAATTATCTGTATCCAAAGTATAGAAAAGTCTCTGGTGCTGCAAAATTCCTGAAACACATAGACTGACCCAAATGGCATGACAGGGTAGCTATCTCTCCACCTCATTACAAAGCTGCGCATCAGCCATTCCCAATTTGACTGTTCCTAGCAGAGCAGTGCCAGGCTGTTTAGCTCAGTGTCAAGTTCTGCTTTAAATTTACAGATCAGGTGAATACAGGTAAAATTTTGGTTTTTGTGTGTGGGAGTAATATGACACTGGAGCAAATGTTGCTCAAGTAGTTGACTCTTATCAGTGAGACCTCAGCATTGATGTCAAAAAGCTGGCTTAACATCTGCACAATAATCCGGAGGTGCAGTGTTCCAGGAAATAGACATTAATCATTCATTATTGCAATTAAAGTCTTTCTTACAGCAAGACTTCTTGTACCTGGCACAGATCAGTTGCATTTGTTTTATGACATTTGTAATTCAAGTACAGGGTTGTTGGTTGCTGAGCTGTGTGTCAAGGCAAGCTGTTTGGGATCCTGTTCTCCTGTTTCACATGAAGCAGATGATTGTCAGTGTTTACAGTTAGGCTCAAAGATCTATAAAGGTCTTTTCCAACCTAAATGATTCTATGATTCTGATGTTTTCCTCCTTCTTTCTATAGCAAAACTGCCTAAGAGCAGCAGTGTTACTCCAGGTTAGAGACACTAAAAATTAATCATTGCTGCTCTAGGATTGAAATGTAAACTGTCCTGGGGTTGAATTCTGAGTCAGTGCCAGCTATCACAATGCAGCTTTCTGAGGGATTCTTAATCTCTTTAATGTCTGATAACATCCAGACAGTTAAGGTTGGGGAAAATGGTTTTTACCTCTGGTATTCAGCATAACTGAAGTCAAGAGTAACTTTTTGTACCTTTCCTTTCATTTTGCTTCTAATCCTATGTTTCTAATCTTGCTGGAATTTTTAGGACTGGAAGTGTCAGTATGTATTTCCAAATACCAGGGTTTAATTAAAGAGCCCAGCTAAAGTTAGCATGGTTATTTTGAGCTCTGAGAAATTGATTGCTTTTGCCAAATAGTGGAGAGGCAAGTTCCTGTTTCTGTTTATTTGAGGAGGAATTAATACCTACCACAATGGACTAAATGCTGAAATGACTTATAAGCACAGGTATAGCTTCTCAGATGGTAATCATTTGGTAATCATTAGAAACAAAAAAGAAAAATGCCATGGTGGATGTGGCAGTAAAAGGGGATTCAAATTCAGTAACACAGAAAAGACCTCTCAAAGTTAGAAACACTCTAAGTATTTCCTTTCCCCATCAGCACTGGGCGATCACTGTGAAGCAGTTATCTGAGAAATCTTTACTGCTTGAGAAACCAGCCAGAAAAGTAATTAAATCCCTGTACTAATATGTTGCTAGACATGTTAATTAGTAATGTTTCTTAACAATACTGTCAGTTGTGACTCTCTGCAGTTTTTACTGAGGTCACTGTTCAGTAAAGCTTATGTAAATCTTCACTTAAAGCTATGCTGGTCTTAATCAGCAGATGTGTTGGGACATCTTCAAAGTTCAGTATTGGCAGCAATCTGAACAAGAGATTTTTTTGTGGTGGTTTTTACTTGGTATAAACAACTTGGAAAGGCTCTCCCTGGATGAACAACTTCTTGTTTCAGAACACTTCCCATGCATGTATAGGTGTTACTCTGGAAGTTGATTTATCCAGTCAGTACATTTAGGTTTTTCTCTACAGTTTTCAGACACTCCTAGGAACATATCTCACCTCATTTTGTAATTTCTCCAAGAAGTTGGTCATGCAACTCCTAAATTTGTGCCAGCACTAATAAGGAAATAACCTGTCAAGCTGTTTTGTCTTTGCTGGAGGCAGAGCTAGCTGCTAGCAGAGGCCAGTTCTTGCTCCCATTGGCACCAGGAAGAACTCAGACCTATGTGAAAATTTGTGTGCATGCCTGTTAAAAATTGAAGGAGATACTTCAAGTATTTAAGTTAACTTTGAGATGTATTAATTAGGCTCCTACTCATCACAGATAACCATAAGGACAAGATGGCAGGAGTGTAGGCAGGCAAATGAATAGGTCACAGTTCAAATTCTTTTGAAGAAAATGAAGTACAGAAAGAGAAATCTGTCTGTCAGGTGGATTTACTGTTATTCCCAGGATAAGCTGTTGCTCATGCTTGACAGCTCAAAAGAAATTAGGTGTTTCACAGGGCTCCAAGAACAGTCTTAGATACATTTTGCAGCATTAATTGAATGAAATGGTATTATTCCAGATATGGCCAGTAGCTTATCTGTGGGGGGGAAAAAAGGGAATTCTCATTCTGATTGAAGAATCTGGATCTCTGGAGAGAAATGTCTTTGTGCAACTGGCAAGATAACTAGAGGGTGGTTTTGTTCTTCTGATTCAAATCAAAATTGTGTACATCTGCCTTAGACTTCCCCGTTCTGAATGTCCTCTTGATGGCTTATTTTTGCTTTAAGTTTGTGGTGGCATTGATATTAGAGACAGACTGTTTTCAAACAGAGAAGTACAACAAATAAAGTGTGCTGTTGAGAAGAGCTTTCTCCTGAGGAGCAAGACAGATCTTACTGACTTCTTGTTTGTTGGAAGAGGAGGGAAATGGAAAAGGCAACGTGATACAAATCCCAGATGGAGACATCTGTGCCTTGAGCATTAAAATTCTGATACAAAGATTTTTTTGGACAGTGTGAGTGTGCAATCAGAGGGTGGGTGCTGTATAAATGCTTCAGAAAGAGCCTGGCAGTGCTGTGGATTTACAGGGTAGTAGCTTTTGTGCACCAAATGAGCTGGAACTCCATAGGGCATGACATTCGTGTTACCTTGAAGCAGCCTTCCAGTACCTAAAGGCAGCCTACAGGAAAGCAGCAAGAGGAGCTTTTAACAAGGGCATACAGTGATAGGACAAGGAGTCATGGCTTTAAACTGAAAGAGGGCAGATTTAGATTAGGTATTAAGAAGAAATTCTTCCCTGTGAGGGTGGTGAGGCACTGAAACAGGTTGCCCAGAGAGGCTGTGGCTGCCCTATCCCTGGACATGTTCAAGGATAGTCTGGATGGGGATTGGAGTCTAGTGGAAGGTGCCTGCCCATGGCAGGGGGCTGGAACAAGGTGATCTTTAAGGTCCCTTCCAACCCAAACCATTCTATGATTCATTACAGAAGAATATATCAGAGAAAAGAACTGGCTCAGAAGGCAATTTTGGAGACAGAATGTGGGCACAGTGAAACTAACAATTTATATCTATTTCTGTAGTGCTTGTGTCAGAGCTGACCATTGCTTTAAAAAGACACAAGACGCCTATTAAATGTCTCCTTTCTCTCTTGCACAGAGTGGGTTTGTCTGTAACTGAGGACTTTGAAATAGGTCAGATTTGTAGTCCTTTGATCTTGCAGAAAAATAGTGCCCTCTATCTGTTTGCTCCCTCCTGTTCCAGGGTTTATGTCAATAGAACGTGAACTGTGTTCTCTCAGCCTTGGAGGTCCAAGGGAGCTTGCCCAGCACCACCTGCCTCTTTACCACGCCTCAGCCCTTTCACTGCATGTAATCCTGCTGCTTCTTCCCCCTTGCAGGATCAATCTGTTCTTCCCTCAAAACTGTGTGTCTCTCTATTTGTAACTGAGGTGGAGTGGTCATGTTTCAAAAAACTTAATCAGTCATTTGGTGTGTACTGTTCTGTCATCCAAAGTGCAAATGTCTTGAGAATCCATCTGAGATCTGTGCCATTAGCAAGGGAGCATCTCAACTCCAGACTTTTCTAGCAGTAGGTTAAGGCAAGGATGGCAAGCTGTGGGAAACCAGCTGAAGGAGAATTAAGCCAGATCATCACTGTTGCTGCTGTAGAAAATTGCAAAGTTCTGAAGCTTCTATCAAAAAGAACCTTTTAGTTCTGTTGTGCAAACAGCTGCTACCACAGTTAAACTGCACAGTACCAGCTGAAACACAGCCTTTGTTCCCAGACTTCCAAGGTGTCTTTAATTTAACATTATGTGCTACGTGCTAGTTAAGAGTGTGGCAAATGATTTTAGCACTCAGAGATCAGAATAAAACCAACTAGGAGTCAGAATTCCAGCATCTGGTGTGAATTTGCCATGTGATGGAAAATTGGAGAACTTCCCTGTGCTGTTGACTTTTGTGTAGGCTGCTCAGCAGAACTATGTAGTGCTAATAAACCTCTACTGGATGACAAGGAGTCATCAGGCTGAGTTTCAGGAAGGGAGAGTATTTAATCTTTTCCCCAAATAACTAAGATTCTTAGCTGGTTGTGCTAATCTGATGTTTAATGAGCATTTTTAACCTTGAAAGCATGGCTGTCAACAAACAAAGTGTAGTATCTGCTGAAACACAGAGACTTATTACTTGTTCTTTTTTCACCTGTTTGTTTTCTTAGCCTTCCAATATTTTTTTCACAATGGATGACATAGTAAAGGTTGGGGATTTTGGACTGGTGACTGCTATGGACCAAGATGAGGAGGAGGAATCAGTACTTACCCCAATGCCAGCTTATGCCAGGCACACAGGACAAGTGGGGACCAAACTCTACATGAGTCCAGAACAGGTTTGTGCACTTCTGCTCTAAAGCTCTGCGTGGCAGTTCCTGGAAGACACGTGAATTCCCAGGAGGAAAAAGCTTAGGCACTCTTTCTAGTGAACTGTTGCAAAAAGTGACTAAAAATTCCAGTTTTGACCTAAATTGAATTCCAAATTTAATATCTTATTGATTATAGAAAAAAAGTGGCTAATGATTTGTACTTTGATACATTCATTTATTGTCTGTTGAATGTACTAGATGCATTCATTTATCTTGATTTTAATGTAGCAGAAAGGTAACTGTGTAATATTCAAGTTCATTAAGCGAGGACACAGTATTGTGCATGAGGTTGAAGTTGAAACATTTTGCTCTGCAGTTGATTCTGCAAAGAGGAGCTGAGGGTCAGGACCTTACCCATGCTCATTTGATAAAGTTTGCCTGTTGTGCAGTTTTCAGCTCTGCACAGGACTAATCACTTCCATATGTTGACCTGAAAGGACGTTTACATTGTACATAATTGCATACAGTGATTGCCCTGATTGCCCAAAACCCTAACTCTGCCATTTTCAGATCTGTGGGAACACCTATTCGCACAAAGTGGATATCTTTTCTCTGGGACTGATTCTCTTTGAGCTGCTCTACCCTTTCAGCACACAGATGGAGAGGGTCAGGGTAAGTATGGTGTTGGGTTGTCTTCAGTTTGATCATTTGTGTAAGACAGCTATTGGCCTGGTGAAACACTTGCAAGAGAGTTCTTTTTGGTTTTGAAAAAAGCCTTGCAATTAGGAGGACAGCTTCTTTATCAGCCTTTCACAGACCCCCTGAATCACTGAAAATAAATTACAGTCTTCCTAATGTGTGCAATTGAATTGAGGCCTTAATTTCTTTACAAACCTCCTCTGTTGTTAAGCCAAGTAAGAGAAACTATTGAACTAGGATATCCAAGAACTCAAGCAACAAATATAGCTTGTGACTTTGAGCCTGCCAGCTTTTTTTTTCATTCAAGGATTGGAACCATGCTGTGCATTTTTATCATTTCTTCCTTGGTTTGCATCTGCAGTGGTTTTTTTCACCCAAAGCACTTAGTGAGAAATTGTTATAGGAAAAGGAACAGCAAGTTTTAGCTGTGAGTCTCACAACTTCAAGCAGTAACTGTTGACCTTCACTGCATCAAATATGAATTTGGGAGGTTTGATGGTGCATTACAGCTCTTCCTTGCTGTTAAAATGCGTGTGAGAACAAGTTCATGGGGTACAGGAGCTACAGTCAGAAAGGCTTTTCCTCTTGTAAATGGTGACCAGTGACCTATGCAGGAAAGAAAGAGCCATTATAACTTGTATTTATCTTTTATATGTACATGGGGGGATTAAATTCTCCTGTAAGGATGGATTGCTTTTTAGCAGAGATGTGAGAAGCAGTTTGAACCATACAATGAGTGCAGCTTGACTGAAAGTTCCACCTATGCTGGTGTTGCATTCTCTTGCTTAAAATGCTCTGGCTTTTTATAGTACAAAAGAGTGTCTAGAGGAGGAGTGACAGTGCTTAATTTGAACCCCTTGCATTGGAACCAGTTTCTTTCTCCAAATAAAATAATTACTGAGGTCTAGAGCTAATAAAGAGCTATCCTGGATTCTCAAACTCTCCTGAGGCAGTGACTACAAGCTTTGCCCTTCCAGTATTCCTGAGTTTAAAAGCATAGCAAGTAATGGGAGTGAATCCTAAATGGCATCTAACTCTGGCCTTTTGCTCCATGAGAGAGTAAAAAGAGTGCCCTGACCTCCCACTATTTTCACTGTCATTATATTCTTTTTTGTAAAACCAGAAAGAAACCCTCACCCCTTTTATTGTCAAGTTCTGGACTTTAGGTGCTTTGGTAGCTGTTTCCAAGTTGTTAGGCTGAAGTTTTCATGGTATCAGCCAAGCATCAGCACTGCTTGCTGAATCCCCAGACGAGGAGCATGACACCTGCCTCTGCCTCAAGCAGTTAGCAGCCTATGGCAGTGCAAGTGATTTCCAGATTAAGTGTTTGAAAACGCATCACTAAATGCAGGCTGCATTGGTAGAGGAGGACAATTTTTTGCTCAGTTCTCTTGAACAGGAGTTGGGCTCTTGCTCATCACTATTAATTGGTCGATTTATACTTTCAGTGGAGTAACAGTGAATTGAATTTTGCTTTTAGTTTAGATTCCTTAATATTTTGTGCCCAAAAGCACAGAAGGACATCCTTCTTAAGTTACACAGAATCACAGAATGGTGGGGGTTGGAAAGGACCTCCAGCGATGATCCAGCTCATCTCTCTGCTAAAGCAGGTTCCCTTCAATCAGGGGGCACAGGAACGTGTCCAGGCAGGTTTGGAACCTCCAGAGAAGGAGCCTCCACAACCTCCCTGGGAAGCCTGGGCCAGAGCTCCCTCACCTCAACACCAAATAAGTTTCTCCTCACGTTCCAGTCAAGTTTCTGTGTTCCAGCTTATGCCTGTTACCCCTCGTCCTATCACTGGGCATTAAAGAAAAAAGACTGGCCCCATCCTCTTGACACCCACCCTTTGGGTTTTTATCAGCACTGATAAGGTCCCCCCTCAGCCTTCTCTTCTCCAGACTGAATAGCCCCAGGGCCTGCAGCCTTTCCTTCTCACACAGATATTCCAGTCCCCTCAGCATCTTGGTGGCCCTGCACTGGCCTCTCTCCAGCACTTCCCTGTCCTCTTGAGCTGGGGAGCCCAGAACAGGACACAGGACTCCAGATGAGGCCTCACCAGGGCAGAGTAGAGGGGCAGCAGAACCTGTCCTAACCTGCTGCCCACATTGTTCTTGATGCATCCCAGGATGCCATTGGCCTTCTTGGCCACAAGGCCAGTTAGCAAATTAAATGCTAAATATTGCCCTTCTGCCCTAAAAACATGCTAAAGTGGGTCATGGGCTGCTGACAATTACAGAACTGAAATTCCTAAGGCAGCCTGCTGCAAATAATTGTGTCTGAACATGCAAAACATACTGTCACTAGATGGAGCTGATGTGCTTGTTATGGAACGAACACTGAAGGCGACCAGCAGCCTTGTAAGGTCACAGAAATAGGCAACGTGAACTGCCCTCAAACTGCTGATAAATCTGCCCATTAGGCCATAATCGTTAAATAAACGCCAGGGCTTACATTGCTAAGTCAGAACCAGTCATTTCTCCCCCTCCCCAGTACTCTGTCCTCGTGAGACTGCATCTGGAATATTGTATCTAGTTCTGAGCCCCTCAATTCAAGGGCAGGGAGCTGCTGGAGAGAGTTCAGTGCAGGGCCACAAAGGTAATGAAGGGAGTGGAGCATCTCCCTTGTGATGACAAGCTGAGGGACCTGGGGCTCTTGAGCTTGGAGGAGACTGAGGGGTGATCTTATTAATGTTTACAAATACATAAATGGTGGGTGTCAGGAGGATGGAGCCAGGCTGTTCTCAGTGATGGCCAATGATAGGACAAGAGACAACGGGTACAACCTGGAGCATAAGAGGTTCCAAAGAAACACACGGAAAAGCTTCTTCCCTGGTGATGTGAGGGAGCACTGGAAGGGGCTGCCCAGACTCCAGGGTTGTGGACACATTCCAACTCACCTGGACGAGTTCTGTGTGACCTACTCTAGGTGGTCCTGCTCTGGCAGGGGGGTTGCACTGGATGAGCTTTTTAAGGCCCATTCCAACCCTTAAAATTCTGTAATTCTGTTATTTAATGTGTCTTAATACTGGTGCAGGTGATCTTGGGGATTATGGGTAGTGCACACACTTGTTGGCTTTGTAGAGCCCAAGTGGGAAAGACAATTGTGTAACATTATAGGCTGTATATATATAGGGAAACAGCAATTTGCCCATTTAGGTATGTTGTGATTTTTGGCCACTAAAGCAAGGCTTTAAGCCAAGGTTTTGTTTCCATCAAGCTGATTTGTTTGCATTTGTTTCTAAGAGCAATAGTGTAATGCTACCAAAGAATGGAGTTTTTGAAAAGTTACATGTTTTCCTTAATACTTTTCCAGACTTTAAGTGATGTTAGAAATTTGAAGTTTCCAGCACTGTTCACTCAGAAATATGCACAAGAGGTGAGTATGTCTGATGCTATTAACTGGAGCTTTTTCTTTGATAGCTGTAGCTTTTTTCCTTTGCTTTCTAATTGCTTTGCAGTTAAAAAGGGAGGCAAAAAAAAATCTAGCAACTGGATCACTCAAGTGGGAAACCATATGAGCAAATTGTGCTGTGTTCTTCTTAGTGAGATGTTTAAAGTGATACAGTGGCAGATCAAGAGGGGGTGATGAACAAAATCCCCCATTAAAAGGCTGAGATGCTTTCAGGTGTCCATGGTAGCTTCAGAGCAGCAGCTAAAGGAGACCAGGTTTTCTTGGTTTACAGATGCAGGCTGCTCAGGGCAATGTGATGTGCTGTGCTCAGCTGGAATAGGACACTGATTCTGATTAAATTTAAGATAAATTTGGGGATCTCATTAATATTTACAAGTATATAAATGGTGGGTGTCAGGAGGTTGGGACATCCCTTTATTCTGTGGTATCTAGCAACAGGACAAGGGGTGATGGGATGAAGCTGGCACAAAATAAGTTTCATTTAAACATAGGAAAAACCTATTACACTGTTGGGGTGAGGGAGCCCTGGCACAGGCTGCCCAGGGGGGGTGTGGAGGTTCCTTCCTTGGAGGTCTTCAGGACCTACCTGGACATGTTCCTGTGTGATCCTGATCTAGGTGAAACTGCTTCTGCAGGGGGTTGGACTAGATGATCTCTAAAGGTCCCTTCCAAGCCCTACCATTCTATGATTCTATGAAATAGTCAAACTACCTGAATATTTAAAGGAAAACCTCCAATTTGGTGTGAAAAATTACTATGTGGCTTAAAACACAGTGGCTTACACATGAAGCTAAACATTACTCATACATTACATTTCATGTGTTTAATGAGTTTTTTGCTTGCAAATGATGTAAAGGTTTTATAACTCTATTGAGTCTTGGATCAGATTTGATTTACCAAATTGATTGCAGTCCTCCACAGTTAAGACAGTTTAAGAGATGCACAGTGATACTTCTTCAAATATTTAGTGCACTTCCATCTACTGTGCCAAAGCACTAGTGCCCAAATCACTCAGAAAGCAACTGGGGACATTTACCACCTGTTGATACAGCTACAATTGAAGTCAGAACATTTAACAAGAATTTATGACTTGGTTCATGTAGCACATGTCATGTTTTCTTTTAGTACACCATGGTGAAGGACATGCTCTCTCCAAGTCCCACTGAAAGGCCAGAGGCTGCAGCAATCATAGAAAATCCTGTGTTTGAAGACTTGGAACTGCCACCGAAACCAGTGCTTAGGCAGAGGTCACGGACAATGAGCTTATCAGGAAATAAGCATTCCAGACAACCAAGCAAATAACTATCCTCAGGATCACTTCTTCCACTCGGCAGGTTTCCCAGGGATTGTTCAGCAGAAGGATCCTATGATACAGAATGTCTTATCTTGGAAATAGTTTACTTCAACCTTTTGTTGCCATGTTTCATGTATAAAACGTGTTGGACAGATTTTGGTTTACTCTGACAGCCAATGAAAGCCAGTAACCACACTTCTCACATTCCCTTTTTCTTACCTTAGCTCTCCTAAGTGGATGCATCCAGCTACTGTGCTTACCAATGTTGTGCTCCATTATTGTTTTTCAAGGGTTTGGGGTTTCTTGGGGTTGGTTTGGGGTTTTTTGAAGCTTGTACATATATCAGCTTGCTGGGTAAGTGAGAGATCTGTAACGTGTAAATAGAATTAAGATACTGTATTTTTATAGAGTGAGTTACAGTCTCTAAGCCTAGTAAGTATCTGTCTGGATCACTTGCTCTTTGGTGAAATGATTTGGAACTGACTTATGACTCCATTTTTTTTTGTCCCTAGTGGGTAAACTGGGAATCTGCACTATTTTTAAAGCAAAAAAGTACCACAGTTGTACAAACTGTCACTCATTGTAGCCAGTCATTAGAGGAAATCATTTCATACCTCTGCACTGTAGTAGATCTTAGGGAAATGGGTAGATCTAGGATAATGGGATGAAGCTGGAACACAAAAGGTTCCATTTAAATATAAGAAAAAACTTTTACTGTGAGGATGAGAGAGCCCAGGCTGCCCAGGGAGGGTGTGGAGCCTCCTTCCTTGGAGATCTTCAAGACCCGCCTGGACACGTTCCTGTGCGACCTGATCTAGGTGACCCTGCTACTGCAGGGGGGTTGGACTAGATGATCTCTAAAGGTCCCTTCCAGCCCTACCATTCTATGGTTCTAGGGAATGCATTTTATACAGATAAAGCTGTAGAGAAGGAAAAGGAGCTTTTTGCCATTAAAAGGAGGGTTTTTTAATAGGCAGTGGTCTGGAGAGCCATAGGAAAAATCCTGTATGAAAAAGTTGTGATTGCAAAAACTTAAACCTAATGAAGTCATACTTGTCATATGTAATCTTGTAGATTTGTACTTTGTAAAACACCCCCCCCCCCCCAAAAAAAAATCAATTGGTAGGCATTTGTGTAATCTGCTGATTTAACTGCCTAATGCCATGCTTTCATTTCTCCCTGTAAATATGTTTATTTTTATTTATAAACTAGAGGATCAATCCATTTGGGTTGGTGGTGTACAGAATGCACTTGCTGTAATTGTTGAGTGCATTAATTATTGTGACTTCTTTCAAGTCTAAATGATTTAATAAACTCTTTTTGGTTTTATTTATAAGATTTCAATTGGATGGTTGGTTGCTTCTTTCTGTTCAAAGCCCTGCATCAGTGCTTGCTGCAGACAGCAGCCTGGTGCAGTTGCAACATGAGAGGTGGGTGATGGTGTTCATGTAACTTTGCTTTTTGTGACCAGACTTGCCACAGTGCATGTGAAGATGAATATGCTGCTTGGAAGGGAGACAGTGTACCAAGTGGGTTATGCAGACAGTCAGCTGTTAACAGAGAGGGAAGAAGAAGAGGTAATTCTTACACAATTAGAACTGGTTTCATATAACTGAATTTTCCTGTTTCGCAGGCTTAAATTTGTTAAAAGTTCTGGCCTCTGAAATCAGTTTCTTAGAAAGATGTTGGATTCAGATCCTTTTGGGGGGGTCACTGGACTGTGGTGTGACACTGGGACCCGCAATTAAACCTGCTGACACTCTGCAGCTTTGTGATAAGGCAAAAGAGGATTACAAAGATGGGCTTGCTTGTGCTCTCCTGGCTACAGGCTTGTCCAGTTGAATGCTGCAGTGAATATTTGGTCAGAAACAGAATTATATTGGGGTTAGCTGAGTTGAAACAGAAGCCAGTTAAGCGTGTTCCCTGTTAGGATCAGGTGTAAACACACAGCTAAATGGCCACATTTGAAGCTCTTTGCCTTCCCTGCCAGCTCTGTGATTACAGGTGGAGCACAGGAAATGAGGAATAAGGTATTTTTAACTTGCTGTACATCTGTGCCTGGGTGTAAGTAGCTGCCCATTCTAAGGGCCCTGCAGCATTTCACCACCAAAAATTGCCTTATGTGTTCACACAAAATGTGTCTGCATGTTCTGGGACGTCACCCTTGTCCTCAGAGGCACGTGCAAATCCTACCTGGTGTGGTACAGGCCCAGCCACAAAAGTACCTGGCCAGGCTCCACTCTCCTGCCTGTGTCAGTGAGTCTTTGCTTCTCTTTGCACTGGATGCTGGAGTGTGGTGTCTCTGGCTTTGCTGCAGGGTTTGACCAAGAAAATCTTTTCCATAACCAGAGAAGTTTCCCACTGAACTCAGATCTTGCCTACAAGCGATTGTTTCCCTGTTGCTGACAGCTCTACTTGCTCTGCCTCAGCAGTGGGGGAACAGGATACTTCTATGAAACACCTCTGTGGGCTTCAACACCCCTATCAGCTCCAGGACTGTTTTGTCAGCTCTTTAGAAGCAGCCTACCTAGAGGAGTGCACCTCCTATGTTCTTTTAAAACGGGTTTTAATTATACTACATGCCACTGTTCTATCCCTGTCCTTCTGTCAGATGATCACAGAATGGTGGGGGTTGCAAGGGGCCTCCAGAGCTCCTCCAGCCCAGCCCCCTGCTAAAGCAGGTTCCCCTCAATCAAGGGGCCCAGGAACGTGTCCAGGTGGGTTTGGAAACCTCCTGAGAAGGAGCCTCCAAACCCTCCCTGGACAGCCTGGGCCAGGGCTCCCTCACCTCGATAGCAAACAAGTTTCTCCTCCTGTTCCAGTGGAACTTCCTGTGTTGCAGCTTGTGCCCATTACCCCTTGTCCTGGCACTGGGCACTGCAGAAAAAAGACTGGTTCCATCCTCTCAACACCCACCCTTTGGGTATTTACCAGCATTGATAATTTCTCCCTCAGCCTTCTCTTCTCCAAGCTAAACACTCCCAGTGCCTGCAGCCTTTCCTCATAAGGAAGATGTTCCAGTCCCCTGATCATCTTGGTGTCCCTGCCCTGGACTCTCTCCAGCACTTCCCTGTCCCTCTTGAGCTGAGGAGCCCAGAACTGGACACAGGACTCCAGATGAGGCCTCACCAGGGCAGAATAGAGAGGGAGAAGAACCTTCCTTGACCTGCTGCCCACACTCTTCTTGATGCATCCCAGGATGCCATTGGCCTTCTTGGCACATTGCTGGCTCATGGTTAGTTTATTATCAACCAGCACTCCCAGGTCTATGTCTGCAGAGCTGCTCTCCAGCAGGTCCATCCCAGCCTGTGCTGGTGCATGGGGTTGTTCCTTCCCAGATGCAGGACTCTGCACTTGTCCTTGTTGAACCTCAGGACGTTCCTCTGTGCCCAAGTCAGGCCAGTCCAGATCTCCCTGAATGGCAGCACAGCCTTTTGGGGATATTTTTCAGTTGACTCAGACCAGATAGCAAACCATGACTGAAAGACTGAAGGCATTTGATCTAATCTGCATTTGCTCTTTGCTCTCATCCTGGAAGAGGAAGCAATGAAGAGAAGCTTGTCTTGGCTCTGTACGGGTGACAGCAGCAGCTTTCCACCTTGATTGTGAGATCCCAGTCTCTACGTGATAACCCTAGTTCCAGGGACATCAGATGGCTCATAGTCAAGGTTGACTGTGCTGCCATTCAGCAAGATCTTGACTGGCTTGAGAGTTGGGCAGAGAGGACTCCTGCCCTGTCCAGCTTTGTGCCCTCTGGATGCTTCCCCCAGAATAAGGGCAGGCTCACCTCTTCCCTGTTGTTACTGGAGTCCTGTCAGGTGGAAGACCTCACCCACTCCATGAAGAGTTGATTTGACAGGAGTTGCAGCCCCAGGCTAGGGTTTTTTCTTCTACCAGGCTCTTGGCAGAGAACTTCTGATTCTTGTACCAGCATCTGCAGTAGCTGAGCTGCTCCAGGCAGTAGCTGCTTGCTTTTTGCTACACCTCTGAGGACGACCTTCTACTGCTTTTGAGCTGGAAGAGCACAGGGACTCAGAACTTCTACTAGCCTCCCCTTTTATTCATTAATACTGTGACCTTCTTCACCCCTCTGAGTGAGTTAGTTTTAGCCTGGATCTCTTTGCTTTGTGTTTTCTCTGCTTCCCAGGCTGCAGAAGCCTTGCCTGTCCAAAGCAGAGCAGGCTCTGGGGACAGTGACCCTCCTGTGCAAACCAGCATGAGCCCCCACCAGAACTGCGCTGGAGGAAGCCATGGCTGTTGTCTGAGCAGGCACCAGCCCTCACAGGACCCTGCTACAGAAAAGCTGTGTTCCTGGGGCTTAGCTCTTACCTTTGCTCACTGTTACAGTGCTGCCTTTCTAGGGTGATGCTTCAGGGAGCTCCTCCACAGCCCTCCTCCAGGCAGCTGGGGATGTGTGATGCTGTTTGAAGTCCAGACAAGCTCTCGGGAGTGGTAAAAATAATTGTTCCCATTAATGATCTTTTTTTTTTCACAGCTGTGGGGTCCAGCAGTACTCTGTAGCTACACTCACAGCATCAAGGCACAGACATCACAGTGCAAAACACAAGTAAGAATCCCTCTTCACTATCCCCTCTTTGGTTGGTGACCTGTAGCCAGCCTCCTTTGAACCCCCAGAGCACTCAGTGCTCTCGGTGTTACAGCGAGTCCTGCTCATCTCCTGGGATCTGCAGCATGGGATATTCCCTTCCAGAATGAGGAAAGACCTGTGAGTTACCTGTAATTCACAGAAGCTCTGAACCTCTTGATATTTCAGAAATGAATGGAAATCTGAGCACGAGCCCTGACTGCAGAGTAGTGCCTTTGTAAAGAAGTCACCTCTGTTCTTTGACTACATCCCTCCTAACTCCCATACACTGACATGTGTGGACTTGTCTGGACAAATTTGTAATGTAAAGTGCAAAGTGAGAGCTACACTGGATTGAGAAGAAAGAACTACTGTCCCACCTCACTTTGCAGATCTTACCAATGCTGATAAACACCCAAAGACTGAGTGTCCAGAGGATGGGGCCAGTCCTTGTTCTGCAGTGCTGGGTGACAGGACAAGGGGTAATGGGCACAAGCTGCAACACAGCAAATTCCACCATAACCTGAGGAGAAACTCCTTTGGTGCTGAGGTGAGGGAGCCCTGGCCCAGGCTGCCCAGGGAGGGTGTGGAGGCTCTTTGGAGGTTTCCAAACCCACCTGGACACATTCCTGTGCCCCCTGAGTGAGGGGAACCTGCTTTAGCAGGGGGTTGGGCTGGAGGAGCTCTAGAGGTCCCTTCCAACCTCCACCATTCTGGGATATACACAAGGACAAGTTCACAGTATCATACTGATATTTTTTTTTCCCCCCAGCCTGAAGCCTGAATTTATCTTAGGAAATGCTCATTAAAAAAATGATTACCCAGGAAAGAATTAACTCCATTAGTTATAACAAATCACCCCGAAAATATCCGAGTTCCTCATTTGTAAAACTGGAAGATGAAGGAATGCGTCTGTGTCATGTGCCTCCCACTGTCATCTTCCAGCCCCTCCTTCCCCTGTTTTCCTGCCCATTACTCTCCCATCAGGATGTGCTTTGGCACTTTCTGCTCCACTGCCTCCAGCAACTGAATCCCCATTAGTTGGGTTTGCCCTTCAGGGCACTGTTGGGCACAGGCCCCGTGATGCTGTATTCTAAGTCTGGAGCAGTCTTGGAAAAGGTGGCGATGGAAACCATGTCCTCTCCAATGTCCACCTGAGACCTGTGCCTGCAAATGAGCAGCTTCTTCAGGGCCCGTTGGAAGTCCCTGTTGAGGAAAGCATAGAGCATTGGGTTGATGGTAGAGTTGCAATACCCCAACCAAGTGATGATCTTGAAGGTGTCAACCAAGACGGTGCTGCTGGAGTCGGTGCCTCTGGCGGCCAGCCAGACGTTCAGGACAAAGTACGGCAGCCAGCACAGCACAAAGACTGAGATGATGATGCTGATGGTCCGTGTGGCCTTGTTCTCCAGCTGCAGGTGGTTCTGCCGCTTGCTGTTGGGGTGGTAGTGAATCTCCAGGCTCTGAGACATGATACGAGTAGCCTTGAGCCTGGAAGCTCGGTAGATGAAGAAATACATACTGCACATGACCATGAATGGGACGAAGAATGCCAGAGCAGAAGCCACGATGGCAAAAATCCAGTTGGTGACAAAGATACATTCTCTGCCTGCATCAAAGTCCACCCCAGGGATCTCGTTCCAGCCTTGCATGACGGGAAGGAAGGAGATGAGGGAGGAGTATACCCAGACCGTGCAGGTCATCACGATGCATCTGCCAGAGGAGAGAGATGGGGAGGGGAGAGAGGGGCTGAGTAATTTAGAGTTGAGAACATCCAGTACAATTCAATCCCCATGGTAACCTGTGTGGGATATGTCACTGCTTAGCAGTCCCACAGGGCCTGGAGAAGGGAAAAAGCCAGGGTACAACGAGTCCACACATGAATATCTCTTAATGAGTGGGTAATTGGGTCTGTGGTTTACAGAATTGGGGTCAGCGTAAGGGATTCTCAGAGCTGCCTGAAAAAGAGGAGGGAAAGTTTCACTGAGGGTTTTTATGAATATTTAAAACATCAGCATGCAGATTTTTTTCTGATTGGTTTCAGCTTTAATGTCTGCCCATTATCTCATGCCTTGGATGGACACCAGATCCTCAGTACCATCACCACTTGCTCTATGACTTGATGGCCTGAACAGCCCCATTCTCCTTTTGGCAACTGCCTGTTCTCCACAAACCATGCACAACAAGAGTTGTAGTGGGGAAAAACATCCCCAAAAGAGCCTGAACCCACCTTGTCATGCACCCCGCAGCTGCTGCCTCCTCTCTGCCCCTCCTCAGGCAACTTCCTCCACCCTGCAGTCCTCATTTCAACATTCCCATGTGAAACCTGGACAGGAGCTTAGAAGCTCATCCTGTTTTTACTTCAGTTCCCCCATGAGTATCACTTGAGAAAACATCATGTGTTTAAGAGGAGGAAGACTACTGCTACATGCATTCTTCTGGAGGTCATTTCCCCTAGTTCCTGGGAGAAATCATGGAATCCCAGAATGGTGGGGGTTCGAAGTGACCTCCAGAGCTCATCCAGCCCAACTCCCTGCGAAAGGAGGTTCCCCTCGATCAGGGGACACAGATGGGTTTGGAAACCTCCTGAGAAGGAGCCTCCACACCCTCCCTGGGCAGCCTGGGGCAGGGCTCGCTCACCTCAACAGTAAATTCCCATGAAATGCCTACAAGGGGCAGGAGATGTAGGTACATCTCTGGTTTCTACCACCGTTTACAATCCATCCTTAGCTTGAGAAGTGCTTTCCCAGGAGCACCATCAAACCACCTCAGTTGCCTTCTCATTTTCTCCTGCACCACATTAAACATTTTCTGCCAAGTCTGAAAAGATGTGAAGATGCTTTTGCCACATCACTCTGCTTTTGGGCAGTGACTGTCAATAGGTCATTTGGCATCGAATCAATACAGGCCATGGACAAGTCAGAATCTGGAAGGACCCAAAGTGAGGAGCAGCTCCACTCACCTGCCACGGGACATCCTTCTTGAATAGTGATATGGGGTCACCACGGAGCAGTATCTGTCCAGGCTAATGAAACACAAGGTGACGATGGATGCAGTGCAGAACATGACATCAAAGGAGATCCAGACTTTGCAGAACAGCTTCCCAAACAACCACATCCCTGTCACCTCGTAAATGATGCTGCAAGAGAAATGGGTTCAAGTCAAAGCTGGGAGGGTGGATTTCAGGCATTGCTTCAAGACTTCACTGAGGTAACATGGTATTTTAACTCTGAGGGCTTAACTACAAAAAAAATACAACTGTTTAACTACAGATGGGGGTGCAGCTCAGTTTGACAGCAGGGATTCATCCTCAAAATGCTGCTGTGGCAATAAGCCACAGGTGGGGCATGACATTTTAGTCTGGAGAAGTGGAGACTGAGAGGGGATCTCATTAATATTTACAAATATCTAAATGGTGGGTGTCAGGTTGGGGAAGCACTTTTTTCTATGGTATCTAACAACAGGACAAGGGCTGATGGGATGAAGCTGGAACACAAAAGGTTCCATTTAAATATAAGGAAAAACTATTTCACTGTGAGGTGAGGGAGCCCTGGCACAGGCTGCCCAGGGAGGGTGTGGAGGCTCCTTCCTTGGAGGTCTTCAAGACCTACCTGGACACGTTCCTGTGTGACCTGCTTCTGCAGAGGGGTTGGACTAGATAAAGGTCCCTTCCAACCCCACCATTCTGTGATTCTTTGATTCTATGAGTGAAGACCAAACCTATGCTTCTTTCCTGCACTCCAAGTAGATGCCTCAAGAGAAGTGTTTTGCACCTCAAAGCTCCCCAAATTTTCATAGAATCACAGGATAGTAGGGATTGGATTTAGATGATTTAGAGATCATCTAGTCCAACCCCCCTGCTCAAGTGGGTCCACCTAGGTCAGGTCACACAGGAACACGTCCAGGTGAGTCTTGAAGACCTCCAAGGATGGAGACTCCACAACCTCCTTTTCATCTGCACAGCTTTATTTCCCACAGCTTTTGCCAATGGCCCAGTTCCTAGGGCACAGAAGTTGCTCTCTCCTCCAAGAAACTCACTTTTCATCTGGTCTTGTGTTTCAGAACTAGAGGATTTCAGCTCTGGGTTGAAAAAAAACCCCACTCAAACTCTTAGGAGGAAGCCTCCATGGCTCATAAGGTGTGCAGCTCACAAGTGCCTCAGCAGGATAAACACACCAGCAAAAAGCAGACATTATGCCAAAATTATATCTTCTGAAGTCAAAAAGGGCCTGTTAGAAGCGAGCAGCGAAGGCAGGAACATATGGCAGCTGTAGGAAGGCTCAGGCATGTTTCTATAGCATCCAGTTAGATGCCATTTACTTCCCCCTTTCTTTCACCAGCTTTCTGCAACTCCTGCGGTGCTGCCGAAGGAACTGTTGCGTGTGAATTTGATGGGAAAGGCTGAGTAACTACCTAGTCCTGCAAGGCTTTAATTATCCTGTAACTTCACAGCTTGCTGGTCAAATACACTGAAAATAGGGCTGCTGTGCACTCAGGTGGGCTCTGGCAAGGGCAGAAAGAGTCAACTTGATGGCAGAGGAGTCAGAAACCAACGTCTGCTCTGCATCTAATGAGCAACAGAGTATTAAAATGCCTTGTGGAGGTTATTCTTGAGCACAAGGGCTGCTCTAGGTGGGTACAGTGCTGCTGAAAGGCCCCAGCCCTTGGCAGCTTTATGTTATGTAAATGCTAGGCAAAAATTCAAGTCGATGTTAATCTACAGCAGAACCTGTCCCTGCACCGTGGTGACCTCCACGTGGCTGCATGGAGGGTTCCTACTGGTCACACAGGGAGAAGTTTCATGGATCTTGTTTAGATGGGGTCATGAGACATACAGAAGTTGAAGCAGGAATCCATTAATAGCCACTCCTCAGAAGCCTTCCTTCTCCCCAGAGAAGTTGCAAAGCCTGTGGTGTGAGCATTGTGGCCTTCCAGAAGCAGACCACACTGCTCTCATGAGCATCCCTGCACACAGAGCCCAGCTGAGCAGGTGGCTAGTTCTCATCAGCACACATCTGGTGGGATGCACCTGACCTAGCAGATGTTCTCTCAGCACAGGGTGGTGGATACCCATTCCCTTTTCTCTGACAGTCTCTGCAGCTTGGGCATTATCAAGGACAAGTGCAGAGTCCTGCACCTGGGGAGGAACAACCCCATGCACCAGGACAGGCTGGGGGATTGACCTGCTGGAGAGCAGCTCTGCAGAGAGAGACCTGGGAGTGCTGGTTGATAATAAACTGAACATGAGCCAGCAATGTGCCCTTGTGGCCAAGAAGGCCAATGGCATCCTGGGGGCATCAAGAAGAATGTGGGCAGCAGGTCAAAGGAGATTCTTCTCCCTCTCTACTCCAACCCCTACCATTCTAGGATTCTATGATTATACTGGTAAAAAACGACCAACAAAAGCCCAAAGAAACACACAATATGAACAGAAGTGAAGTCACCTCTATTTCACTTTTGTTTGTAAGAGAAAAGAGGAGCTGGAAATACTCAGCCTGGGTTGGCTGGAGTATCCAGATGACAAGCTAAGCACAGCTGAACCACTCCTTCAAACAAGCCAAACCAGGAGCAAAACAGAAGCCTTACTCTAACAAAATTAAGGCACCAAGAAACCACCTTATTTTTCCTTTCTATCATACTTTCCAGAGCTGAAATGGCTCCTAAGATCATTTCTTTTCTTTCTCTTTGGCATGTGTTAATATGCCAGCTGAGGAGCAAAGTGCAGTTCCCAAAAGCAACATAGATATGAAGCCAAACCATTGGGAAAGATGTGAAACAACAGCCACTTCATCAGCAGGGCTGAACGTTGCCAGTTGAGCCTGCAGGGTCTGTTCCTCACAACGTGGCCCACCAAGAGCTGGCAAGTCTTCATGCCAGGCAACACCAGGACATTCAGGAGGGGCACAGAACATCAGTTTTGCTCTGGTCTTTGCTCCCCTTCGGAATCTGGGTTGCTGTTAACTAAGTCACCACTCTCCTAGGTGGGCTGTTCTCTCTGTGGCTGCATGGCAAAGCCATTGGCTTTCATGGAAATCCTTTCCCCCTTGTAATGCCCTCTGATAGCATCAGGGGTAATGGCTTCAAACTAAAACAAGGTGGATTCAGACTAGATATAAGGAAGACATTTTTTACAATGAAGATGGTAAAAAACTGGCACAGGTTGCCCAGAGAGGTGGTAGATGCCGTATCCCTGGAAACATTCCAGGTCAGCTTGGACAGGGCTCTGAGCAACCTGGCCTAGTGGAATATGTCCCTGCTCACTGCAGGAGGGTGGGGGTAGATGATCTTTAAAAGACTCTTCCAACCCAAAACATTCTATGATCCTTCCTCTCCCCTCACCCTCTTCACAGCTGTGTTCCCCTCCTCATCCCTGCTGTACCCTTCTTCTCCTTTGCTGTTGGGTCTGAGAAGCTACAGACATTTTTTTCTGCTTCTTCTCATTCCTTCCATGTTTTTTTGGGACCCCAGAAGCAGGAATTCCCTTCTCCTTCATCCCTAACTGAGCAAAACCCAGTGCCAAATTCCCTTTCTCTCCTTGCCAAGGAAGAAGTCTTTCTTCAGTGATGGGGGATGCCACCAGTCTGGCAGGGGAGGCTACACATGCCAAGACACCCATCTGCCTTTGCTCTTAGTTACTGCTCCCTCCCATTGCCCAGGGTGCAAATACCCCATCAGTAGCTGGGAGGCAGAAGTAACGAGGATGGAGGATATCTAGAAATGCCCAGACTCCATTTACAAGACAAGAAATTGAGGACAGATATTGCCAGGCACGAGCAGAATGTGGAGACACCAGAGGAGTCAAGT
This sequence comes from Colius striatus, assembly GCF_028858725.1. Taxonomy (NCBI): domain Eukaryota; kingdom Metazoa; phylum Chordata; class Aves; order Coliiformes; family Coliidae; genus Colius; species Colius striatus. The sequence goes on along the minus strand of NC_084761.1, from coordinate 94,269,556 downwards.
GGACAACAGGAAAATCAAAGAGGAAGCAGTGCTAGCGATTATCAGCTGGAACTCACTCCTAAGCAGGGGTTGTTGAGCCTTTCTCATCTTTGAGCAAATGAGGTGCTGCCATTCCTAAGACTGGGGAAATGGAGAAGGTGATGTGCTGGAGGGATGGTTGGTGTGGGTGTAAGAGCAGGGGATGCTGTGCACTCCTTGAGACACCTGGGCTCTACCAGGTTGAAAACCTCTCATTTCTGAGCTTAAAAAAGAACATGGGAAGGCAAAAAATAAATAGCACATGGAAATGCTAAGTAGGAGAAGGATTGTTGCTTTAGCTAAGATTTGGTGTCTGACGCCCTGTGCTATTTCTAGGAGGCTGCAGTGGTCTGCAGTGGCCTCATCTGTGCAGTGGGAACCAGAGCTTCTCTTGGGAAAAATGAGTGGGTGCTATTGATAGGAGCACACAGATCATTTCTGCATCCCCTCTGGCAGGGGGAACCACGTTGTTTTGCAGGCAAGCCCAGCTCAGGCCCTGCAGACTCCACCACCACCAGCTGCAGACCAGCTCCAGCCCAGTTTAGCCTTACAACTGGAAATGGGGAAGGAAGCAGATAGCCGGACTGCTGCAGCCACATCAGCCAGGTCATCACCCACATACCTACTCAGAGCTGCTGATAGTCAGCCAGCTTGCAGACCCTTCCCACCCCTGCCTGGCAAAGAGCCACCTCTACAATCCCATCTTTGTGGAGGGATGACCTCATTCATGTCTACAAATACATAGAGGGAGGGTTTCAGGAGGATGGAGCCAGGCTATTCTCAATGATAGGACAAGGGACAACAGGCACAAACTGGAATATAAGAGGTTCCAAAAGAAATACAAGGAAAAAGTTCTTCCCTGTTGAGGTGAGGGAGCACTGGCAGGGGCTGCCCAGATGGGCTGTGGAGTCTCCTTCTCTGGAGACATTCAAACCCACCTGGACATGTTCCTGTGTGACCTACTCTAAGTGGTCCTGCTCTGGCAGGGGGGTTGCACTGGATGAGCTTCTGAGGTCCCTTCCAACCCTTAAGATTCTGTGGTTCTGTGATCTTTCTCCAACACAGAGCAAAACCCCCACTACCAGCAATAGAAATCTCCTGGCTAAATCCCTACTGTCATTCCCACCAACTGTAACAGGAGAGCAGCAGGGGATCATCCTACAACTGAGCTGCAATCCAAACCCCCAGGGCAGATATGTGTAGCACCAGGTGGAGGGAAGAGGCAGGTGAATACAGATGGATATTTTCAGGATCTGAACTTAAAAACTCACCAAGCTTAGAATTTAAATTGACAGCAATGTTTTTTCAAAGGGCATCATTAACTGCTTTTTTTTTTTTCCATTCCACCTGACACTATGAACTCATAGTTATGAGATTCTAATTACTTGTTGGGAAAATAACTTTTGATGCCAAATTCAGAAGCACAGAAAGCTCTGTGAGAACTGAGGCACAGAAGGTGAAAAGAGTTCAGCTTCTTCATATTGCTCCAGGAACACTAAACAAGGGTGCCAGCCTTCTGCTTTACACAAATCTGGCCATTCTGCAGCACAAGACAGCCAGAGCCTGCTTTCTGGATTAGATATACTGTATTTGAGCCAGGTAGTGAAGCTCCTGTGAAAATAAACCTCAAGCATGGAGAACTGCCCTCTGAAGTCATAGGATCATTATGGTTGGAAAAGACCTTTAACATCATCGAGTCCAACACTTCACCTCACACAGCCAAGCCCATCACTAACCCATGTCCCTCAGTACTTCATCTGTGTGTCTTTTACATATCTCCAGGGCTGGGCACTCCCCCAGCTCCCTGGGCAGCCTGGGACAGGGGCTGACGACTCTCTCAGGGAAAAAGTTCTCACTAATCTCCAATCTTAAACCTCCCCTGCTGCAATTTGAGGCCATTTCCTCTTGTCCTATCATTCATTCCCTGGGAAAAGAGACTAACCCTCACCTCACCACAGCCTCCTGTCAGGGAGTTGCAGAGAGTGATCATGTCTCCCCTCAGCCTCCTCCAGAATAAACACCCCCAGTTCCCTCAGCTGCTCCCCATTAGACTTGTGCTCCAGACCCTTCCCCAGCTTTGTTGCCTGACCCTGGACACGCTCCAGCACCTCAGTGTCTTTCTTGTAGTGAGGGGCCCAGAACTGCACACAGCACTTGAGGTGCAGCCTCACCAGTGCTGAGCACAGGGGGACAATCCCTGCCCTGGTCACACTAGTTCTGATACAAGCCAGGATGCCATTGGCTTTCTTGGCCACCTGGGCACACTGCTGGCTCATCTTCAGCTGCTGTCAATTAACACCCCCAGGTCCTTTTCCCCCTGGACAGCTTTCCAGCCCCTCTGCCTCAAGCCTGGAACATTGCCTGGGGTTGTTGTGGCCCAAGTGCAGGACCCAGCACTTGGCCTTGTTGAACCTCATACAATTGGCCTCAGCCCATCACTCCAGCCTGGTGAGGGCCCTCTGAAGTGCCTTCCTGTCCTCAAGCAGGTCTACCCACCTGCCCAGCCTCATGTCATGAGCAAATTTACTGAGGGTGCACTTGATCTCCTCAGAGCATCAAAAATCACCTCATGCAACACAGAGCTGGTCCTGAAAGAGGGAACTCAGTGCACTGGAGCCATTTGAAAAGCTGGAGATCTAGTTCAGACCAGCAGTCAGGGTCCCTCTACAGCCAACAAGAAAAATACCCTTTGGAATTCTCCTCTAGTCATTTTAAGGCATTATAAAGGGTAGGGAAACTGAGGCATGGAAGCACTGACCCACAGTTAAGCTCTTTGGAGACCATGTGAACACTGAGCCAGCCCTGCTCGAAGAGTGGCTGCAGAGCCAGGAGAGATGTCACACTGCTGCCTGATCCTGCCTTACCAGCACTCCTTACCTAAAGGGCATGACCAGACAAGCTACGAGGAAGTCTGCCATGGCCAAGGACATGATGAACATGTAGGTGACGGTGCGCAGCCTCTTTTCCACCAGCGGGCAGAGGAAGACTATTGTGTTTCCCAGGAGCGTGATCAAGTCAATGAGGGTCAGTATCAGCCCAATGATCACTTCTTGGAGGCCGACCCCTGCCAATGGACCACCTCCTTTCACAAAGGAGGAGGCAGCAGAGGAAAAATTAGAGAGACAAGTTTCGTTTGTGTCCATCAGCATCTTCCCACTGTTAAAATCTGAAAGAGAGGAGAAGGGGGAGGGAATAAGGGCTTTCATGAACATGACAAGTACAAGTCTATGAAAGGAAGTACAGAGATCATGTTTATGCTTCATTTACTGCAAGAAAAATCCTCATACCCTGCTGTGTCTGGGCCATCACTGTCCCATGGTTATCAGTCCAACAGAAGTGTCTGAGATCCTGATGATGAATGTGCAGTGCTGGCTGCAGTCCTTCATGGCAATTAAACACCGTCCTGTGAGGGAAAAGGTATCATCAGGTGAAGTGTGGTATGAAAAACTGAGATGTACTGAGGGCAGAGAGAGGACAAGCAAGCAACTGAAATCCTAAGTTAAGGCAGCTCTGCTAAATCCCACTGAGCAGCATGCCATCTCAACAAAAGATGGGAGCTGGAACTAGATCATCCTTAAGGTCCCTTCCAACCCAAGGTCTTGTCACGATCTCATCGTTATCTTTGCCACCCACAGACCAGGTGAGGCTGCTTACCCAGACTGGTTGCTTTCATAACCCCACTACTCAGTACATACCCTGCCCTGGGTTGTCCTGGTATATTTTTAGGCTCTAAAGTTTAGATTTTTTTACTGCCATACAATCACAGAATTGTTTTGGCTGGAAAAGCTCATCAAATCCAACGACTCACTTCACACTGCCAAGCCCATCACTAACCCATGTCCCTCAGCTACACAGCTTTTAAATATCTCCAGGGCTGGGGACTCCACCACCTCCCTGGGCAGCCTGGGACAGTGTCTGACAACTCTGTCAGTGACAAACGTTTTCCTAAGCTCCAGTCTAAACCTTCCCTGCTGCAACTTGAGGCCGTTTCCTCTTTTCCCATCACTTGTTACCTGGGAGAAGAGACCTCACCTCACTGCAACCTCTTGTCAGGGAGTTGTAGAGAGTGATCATGTCTCCCCTCAGCCTCCTCTGTGGTTGGCAGCTCCATCCCCATCTGTATGGCCATGCAGAGCTGCCAGCAACCCCATGGGGAGCTTAAGGCAAGGAAGAAAGGGATTGAAGTGTCTCAGGAGTAGTAATGACCTCAGACTTGTGTCCCTTTCTGTACCCAGTAGTGAGAGGGTGATCCTAAGTCTGTAATGGGGCACTTTCCAGTCAAGGAAATTCACATGCCTGTGTCCATAGTTCAGTTTCCAGATGTTGAGCAAGTGATGTCACTGGAAATGATGTGTTTAAAAAATTCACAGCACCCCAGAATGGTGGGGGTTGGAAGGGACCTCCAGAGCTCATCCAGCCCAACCCCCTGATAACTAAAGCAGGTTCCCCTCAATCAGGGGGCACAGGAATGTGTCCTGGTGAGCTTGGGAATCTCCAGAGAAGGAGCCTCCACACCCTCCCTGGGCAGCCTGTGCCAGGGCTCTGGCAGTTGACAGCTCACTGAGGTGACTGATGGGAGCAGAGGGGCAAAACTTGTAGGGAAAAGAAAATGATACACATTTCCAGACAACAAATCATTTTCAGTACTGTCATTCTTCCTGTGACTAGGCTCTGCTTCCACAGTACCCCCAGGCCAAGCCCACATCTCCAAGGCATCACTACTGAGTTCTGTGATGAGAATGGGTGAGGACATCTCACAGTGGCCAAGCTTTGCCTTAGGAGGATCAGAAGAACAGGGCAGCACGTAACAAAATTGCCCCAACGTCTCTTTTCCCTTCCAGCAGTCTGTGATCTGGAATTACCTCTCAAGATGGTTACAAGGACTTCCTAATCATGAAGCTGTCCTGCTTGCCCTTTGGCTCATGCAAACTTTTAGCATCCATGGCCTCCCACAGCAACAACTTGCACAGCTCAGCTCTGCACCAGGCACAGAAACATCTCTTTCTGTTTGTGTTGAGCCTACCACCAGCCAGTTTTCCTTCCTTGTATTGGAAGAAAGATATCATGCAAGCAGTTCCCCCAACTCTTAATGCTATGAGGGGATCCCATCCCCCAGCCCCCTCAGGGTGTCTTGGTCAGGCTGAGGAACATTCACCAACTTGCTAACTCCTCATAGATAAGCGGTTGAGGACTCCTGGCCATTCCTCCTGCTCTTCTGAGCCTCTGAGATGGACCAAAACTGCAGACAATTTCCAAGAGGTAAATGCACTGTGGATTTATTTAAAGGCATTGTGATGTCCCTTCTTCCTTTTCATAACAGTCCCTAACGTGGTTTGCTGCTTTTGATTGGCACTTAGCACCGAGCTGACCTCTCCACAGGACTGCCCATCGCCATCCAAAGATCTCATTCCTGAGCAGCACCCAGCTCAGAGGTCACTGCTTTCGATGGGAAAACAGCATGAAATGAGGAAATTGGGTCCTCTCCATCTCCCCCAAACTACATCACTTCACAGCTGAATTCCTTCTTCTGTTCTAATGACCATTGAGCATCGTAAAAGCTTTTCTGCAATTAAGTCAGGCCCTATCCTTCATGCCCTGATTAAACTGTTTCACCTGCAAGTATCACCATGACTCACCATTTTTGCAGTTAGAGGTTTCTTGAACCTCACACGTGTTCAGCCCAAACACTTCTATGATTCTGTGTCCCTGTAAAGAGTATTGCTGACCTCTCTTCCACAAAGTAACTTGCCAATCTGCTTCTCGCCTGCATTTCACCTTTCAGACAAGTATTTATTCACCCAAGGCACTTCCTTCGTGACTCAGGGCTATTCCATTTCCTTAAAAGCCTTCACCATAAGGGACCATATTGAAAACCTTTCAGAAACCCAAGCAGGCTACACCAGCTAGGTGCTTCTCATCTACATACTTGATGGCTTCTTCCAAGCACTCCCAAATGATTATGAGGCTGAGTTGCCTTTTGTAAAAGCGACACTGGCTTTTTCCTTGGATGTAATTGTGTATTACAGGCACCCACTCATCCTTCAAAACTTCTCAGCTCCCTCCCCTGACTTGCTGGATTTAGTGGTTTCCTTTCTTTCAAGTTAAACAAAAATGAGAAATCAAGAAACAACTAGAGCTGTGTAGCAAAAATTAAGAAGGAAAGCTCCTCCTCTGCCCTTCCTCACCAGAGCTGGGACTTGCTACCAAGCCCTGAAGCTCTCCTGCTCCAGTGCTGACAACAAGCAGGTTTGTTAGACATCAAGCTCTGTGGTAGGCCCCTGAGCAGCTGCTGCTGAAAGTCTACAGGGTATCTTAAGGACATCAGTCTTAATGAAAACATTCCTTGGACAACATTTCACATCCTGATAATACCCCATAAAAATGAGATAAAAAAAATCCTGTCCCCAGCTGTCACATTATTGACAGGAAAGAGGATCATCTGTGGCACTCTTGCTAACAGCCCCACCGAGGATGTCATCAAACTGCATGAGCTCCTGTGGAACAGTTGGATTTCAATTCCACCCTACTTTCTGGCTGAGAAATTTGTTCAGCCCGTTCTCTTCCCCACGCAGTCTGCACAGACAGCACCATGGCTGCTGCCTGGAAACAGCCTTCTGATTGCCACCTCCAGCTGACCCCTAACCACTTTAAGCACATGAATGCCACCAGTCAGCCCTATGTTCTCCCAGAAGAGTGTGTGGCATTAATACAGGTTCCCCAAGCAAAAGTCAGCTTTCATATAAAATCAATGGTTTAAAAGAAGAAAAAAACCAATGCCAAATTTTAAGGCTTAACAAAAAAAGAGTCAGGTCTTAAGGTTTAAAACAATTAATGTCAACTTTTTGGTTTATGGCCTTGAATTATCAGAGATGAGAATGATGGATTCCCTATTACAGAATCACAGAGTCTTAAGGGTTGGAAGTGATCTTAAAAGCTCATCCAGTGCAACCCCCCTGCCAGAGCAGGACCACCTAGAGTAGGTCACACAGGAGCTTGTCGAGATGAGGTTTGAATGTCCCCAGAGAAGGAGACTCCACAGCCCATTTGGGCAGCCCCTGCCAGTGCTCCCTCACCTCAACAGAGAAGAAGATTTTTATTTGGGGTCCTTACATGTAGCACTGAAACAAGAGGGCTTAGAAGTCTCATATTTCCCCCCTGCAAACGGTGCCTGTGGCTCACGTGGTTGTTATGTATCAGTGTTACTGCAACTCTAATTAAAACAGATCATTATTTACCCAGCAATGCTCTGGTGCTGACCTGTGAACACATATTACACTCAGACCTAAGCAGATTCAGGACATGGCTATTAGTGTTCATCTTTGCAAGCTCTCTGGGCTGCTCAAGTACCACCTTAGCCATCAGCCTGGGTTAAAAGGTCATTTCAAATGAACAACTAACAGCAGGTTGCTAAATCATAGAATGGTAGGGGTTGGAAGGGACCTTTAGAGATCATCCAGTCCAATCCCCCTGCAGAAGCAGGTTCACCTAGATCAGGGGGCACAGTACATGTCCAGGTGGGGTTTGAAGACCTGCAGAGAAGGAGCCTCCACACCTTCCCTGGGCAGCCTGTGCCAGGGCTCCCTCACTGAAACCGTGAAATAGTTTTTCCTTGTGTTTAAGTGGAACTTTTTGTGTTCCAGCTTCATCCCATCACCCCTTGTCCTGTCACTGCATATAACAGAAGTGCAGCCCCAACCTCCTGACACCAACCATTTAGATATTTGTAAATATGAATAAGATCTCCCCTCAGTCTCCTCTTCTCCAGACTAAACAGCCCCAGTTCCCACAGCCTTTCCTCGTATGGAAGATGTTCCAGTCCCCTGATCATCTTGGTGGCCCTGCACTGGACTCTCTCCAGCACTTCCCTGTCCCTCTTGAGCTGAGGAGCCCAGAACTGGACACGGGACTCCAGGATACATCTGGGGGCATGACACAGCAATGTCACAGAGGAGACAAACGTGCCCACACTCACAAAATGTGAGAGGAACTCTCCTGCATCACACTATTGTCTGGCCAACACAATGACACACTGTGGGGCTGGAAGTGAGACTCACTTCATCTGAACTCTACAATTTCTCCAGCAACAAATATTAAGCAAAAACAAGGGATGATGGATGCTTGAAGCTTCAGGTTTGGATTCAGGTTGTACATAATAGGGTCCTGCTGCTCCTGGCTCATTTTCAAGGATCAGCCAAGTGCCCAAGCTTGATGTCTCTCACCCTTTTCACCTCTGTCTCGGCAGACAGCAATTTATCTCTTGCTGAGAAGTTCTACTCCTCAACCTTCTGAGGGATTGTTAATACAAGAAAGCAGGAGATGATACAATCTTAACATCTCTGTGCAATCTTTGGGACAAAGCAGGGATGTACCATCCTTCCCAGGGATACACTTCCACAACTTTAATATTAGAGCTTTTAAATTCTCCTACAAGCTGCAGCAACTCACGTGGTTCTGCTGCTCTTACAGCACAGTGTCTATCTTCCACATCAGTCTTTCAGCCTTTCCTGTAAGGAACCCTCTCAAATGAGTGGGATAAACACCTAGTTGTACCACGATGTGAGATCATCCCAGGTTTCCTGGGGATCTCAGATGCTTCAGGGTTTGTGGTGTTCTTATTTGGACATGACAGTTTTGCTTCCCTTCAAAAATTAATGAGCTAGATCCTGCTCTCAGTCTGCCTGAGCAAAGTAACTCCATCTTCTTGTCAGTTTTCCTTCGATGCACAGAAAGTTTGACCCAATATGCTCAGCAGACAAACCCCACATAAAAGCTTGATTTCATCACTAAATGGTATCTTTTAACAGCAAGGGAGGAAAAATCCAACCCTCTGCAATCTCAAGGCTGACTGCACTGGAAAATCTGAGAGGAATTGTGAAAACTGGAAATACATTTGCTGCCAAACTCTGCTCCTCCACTAAACCTGAGTACAAACCACTGTGTGGCAACTGTACCGCCCCAGGACCTCAAAACACAGTTCTCCCCTCTGCCCTGAGCTGAGACTGCAGAGACTCTGTTTTGTCAAAGAGTGCATTGTTCTGCAAGGCTGGTGTGTGGTGATAACACAGGAGGCACATCCCCGGGGATGCTTCCACTGCAAAACGTGTATTCACCGAGGCCGTGCAGCAAGAGACGCTTTGCACTGACTTTCCTCCTCTCTCCAGCTTTCCCCTTTCTCAGCGCACTGATGGTTTCTTTCTGCCTCCAAATGAGCGCAGAACAACCTCTCTGACAGCTCAGCATCCCCGGGGCTGGAAGCACAGCAAGCACACGGGATCTTTACCTCCCATCCCGAGGGATGGCCCGAGGCAGAGAGGTTCCAGGGACTCAGGCCGGCTCGCAGGGCTCCAACATCTCATTGCACATCGCTGCTCTCAGCTCCCATCCCACGTAGCTGCTGCCAGCTCCTGGCTGCGCGGGGCTGATGGTTTCTGGCCAGGCGATGCAGCGGTGTGAGCCAGCACGGCTCCGGGTGCTGCCCGGCACACTGCTCCGCACAGAACCTACCGCAGCCACCCCGCCGAGGACGCACGGAGGGATGGAGCGGGGAGAGATCACAGCAGCAGAACTCCCGGCAAAGTTCAACCCACCAGGCAAATGCCAGGGGGCTCATTGGCGCTACGGGACCGACTGAACCGAGGTGCCAAACCCCAGTCCCCGTGGCGGGGGGGCAAAACCCTCAACCCCTGCGCTGCAAAATCACGAGTCCCTGGGGTGAAAAACTCAAGCCCTCGGTGCAAAAACCCCAAAGTCCAGGGGAAAAAACCCCAATCCCAGAGGGTAAAAGCCCGTTTTGTCAGCAGGGCAAAGCCCCGGGGATGCCGGAGGGCACATCCCCCCTGCACCAGCTCGGGTCGCGGGGAGACTTACCCGGAGGAGGCTGGGGGGTCCTGGCCGGGAAGGGAGACGCTTCGGAGGCGAGGATGGAGCTGGAGCAGGGTGGGTGGAGCAACGTTTGGGATGGTTCTTTTCGGAGGGAGGCAGGTCCAGAAGCTGCCTGGGAGGAGCCGGGTGGGGGTCCCAGGGCAGGAAAGGAGCCGTGCCCGGGGGAGGGGGCGGCAAGGCTGGGGAGGGGGCACTTAGCGGCCCCGGAGCAGCGCTGCCGCCTGTGCCCGCGCCAGCGGGAGAAGCCGCCGCGCTCCCCGGCTCCGCTGCGCTCCCCCCGGAGGCTTTTCATCCCGCCGGGCTCCCCTCGTACAAACGATGCTCTTAGGCTTCTTTCCTGCGTCCAGTGCCGTCCTTCCTCACCCGACGCCGCAGCTGCCCACGCATCTGGGTAACAACAACAAAAAGCCCACCCAAACGCAGAGGCTTTGCAGCGGATCGGATTCCCCGTGGTGGTTTGATTCATCAACCGAACCAAAGCCTTAAACAATCCCAGCCCTTCAGAGGAGTCTGTTGGTGAGATGTTACCTGTTCACCCTTCTCATAGCCGTGCCGGGGCGTCTGGTGGGGCTCGGTGAGACGGGATGGTGGCCGTTGGGGCTTTGCAGCAGAGCTGGTCAAGTTGGTAACCGGGCAATAGGTATTTTGGGCACGTCCCTGAGGGAAACTCGGCTGCGTTGGCTGCCTGGAGGTCTTTCAGCTACAGGCTGGGGCTGGCACCTCTCAGAGTCCTCGGGAGCTGACTCAGCTCAATGGGCTGGAAGAAAATGAACTTGATAAGAAAAGGTATTAAAAAAACCCGGTACTCTGAGAGTCCAGAGCTTGGGTGAGGGTTACACGTAAAGCTGGGACTGTGTAAACCTTGTCCACAGCTCCTGTTCTGTAACAACCTCCCAAATCATGCCTAACTGCATCAGCTCTTCATGCTTGTCACTAAAAAAGTGCCTTCCCCACTTGCTTCTCACAGCCAAGATTTTGGACTGTGGCTTCATCCATCACCCAAAATGCCCTTGGAGAATTTTCCTCCTTGAGTCTGGAGAGGAGCTGCCTTGAGCAGGGTTGGTAGAGAACAAGGAGACACAGATTTACTGCCATCTCCTTGGACCAGCCCAGCTCTTGGCTGGCTGTCAGCCTTTCAGGTTTCAAACTTATGTTTGACATTAACAATCAAGCTGTGATGGAGGAGCATGTTTGGAACATTGTGTATCACATTTATTGCTTCAGAAACAGCAGATTACCCTTTGAAAAGACTAACATCTACTTTAAATGATTCCACTACAGGAAGGGAAGGAATTTGTATCCCACTCAAACACAATTTCATCCTTGTATTTTCTTTTAATAAAGCTAAAATGTTTTCTACAAAGGTGGAGAAATAAGTAATGTGTGGATCAGAGTATTGTGTGACACTGATCTCACAACTTCAGTCAACAAACTCCTGCATGTTTCTGAAGAAGCCAGTTTTGACAGCTGCAGTGTAAAATGACATTGTATTTAAAGTTAGCTTCTGGTTTACATGGAAATCTTCCAAAAAAAAGGCTTTTATAAAAAATGGAGCAAAATCTTTCCTTTCTGATATAAAGGAAAAGAACCATTTTCAAACCTGAAGCAAAGTCTCTGTGTACTGTTGGCCAATCCTCTTTGCAAGTTGAGTTCTTGAAGCCACTTTCTGACCTCCTTCCTCACACTATTAATGCCAAATGTGAGCACCTGACCAGGGAAGATAAGCAAAGCAGTGGAAATTTCTTTAAGGTCTCCCCAGAGCCTTCTCTTCTCCAGCCTGAACAACCCCAACTCTCTCAGCCTCTCCATAGCAGAGGGGCTCCAGCCCTCTGATCATCTCTGCAGCCTCCTCAGTATCCATTCCAATAGCTCCATGTTCTTCTCATGCTGAGGGCCTCAGATCTGGACACAGCACTGCAGGGGGTTCTCACCAGAGTGGAACACAAGGGGAAGAATCCCCTCCCTTGACCTGCTGCCCACACTGCAGCTGATATAGCCCAGGATACTTACTGGTGGCTTCCTGGGTTGCAAGCACACACTGCCAGTTCATATCCAGCTTTTCATCCACCACCACCTCCAAGTCCTTCTCCTTTCCTCTCCCAGCCTGCATCAATAGCAGAGGCTGCCCCAACCAAAGTACAGACTCTTGTACTTAGTGTTGTTGACACCTCCCTTTTCTCTTCCTCTCTTAAATTTATAGTGCAAAAAGAATTCAAAACACCTGAAAGAAGTGGCCTCTGTCCCTCAATTAGAGTTAATTGATTGTTGCTGTGGTTAGGAGGGGGCTGTGGGGGGCAACTGCTGCCATCTCTGGTACTGGAGGGTCTTGCTCCTGGGCATGATGATTTTCATGTGCCTCCCTTTATCTCCATGTCATTTAGTGAGGCTGTCAGCCTTGAATAACTGAGCTTTTATGTTGTAGGGAATAATAATAATAAATGCCTGCATTTCTTCAAATATGAAGCACCAGTCCCCCAAAACTGACAAAGAAGATGGATAACAGCAAGAAGAAGAAAGTGGATTGAACACAGTGCTGCAAATGTTATGTCAACCATTTGTATTACTGTCATGTGTGACTGAGATCACCGGTCAGCACGTCACAAACCACCAAAACACACGGCACATTCTGCTGTTTACTGGAATTTCTGGGATGTTGTCAAGCAGGAATATCTGGGAGATCATCTCATGGGCTGCTGGGTTGGGTTTTTTTTGTTACAAGCAATGTTATCTGGAAAGGGAGCAGAGAGGAAAAATAGAATCTAATTGACTTTCTGATCTTTGCAACAAGAGTAGAAATAGGAAATGTACATTCCAGAGCCTTTTGCATAGCAAAAGCAGCTTGATCTCAGCAAATCTGCACAGTAGTAGAGCTGTGTTCATGCAGACACCGAGGTACAGCCAAAAGCAGAATGCAACAAATCACCTTAAATTGCCAAATAAGAGGATACAGGGTGTAAAATAGGGATACATTGAGGCTTCATTTACACTTGGTCCCCACTTGTTAAAGCCCCTGGGAAGTGGGGAAGGGGAGAAGGCAAATGTGTTACGTTGGCAAATGGAAGAGTACAAGGAAACACTTGTTTTGGTGTGTTTTAGACCTCAAGGTTTCAGTGGGGACAGTGCCATGGCATACAATAGCCCCATCACAGAAGGAGGCTTGCCAAATGCATAGAGAGTAACAAATAAAAAAGGCCTGTAAAGCACATGACATTGGGGAAACAGACCTGTAGGAGTGGCAGGTTTGGGTTTGTGCTTTCTCTTCCTTTGTCTTTTGAGGAGGAGCCTGTCCTGACAGCTCTATGCCTCCTTCAGCACCATTCTTAGGGCAGCTGCGTGAAAAGCTGAAGGAAGAACCGAGCACTTGCTTTCCTGCCTGTCTCGATTTAGCCAGGTGTGAAACTGTACAAACAGCTGCCTCTGCTGTTAAATAACTCTCTAATAACTGCACTGATTGACAGGGTTTTGAACAGGAGCCACCAGATACTGGCTAACCACCGCTTTTCCAGCAGCACTGGGGATCAGAGGCGGCTGCCTCTGAGATGTGCTTTCTGTCAGGTTGCATTGCTGTGCTAATGCTTGATTTCTGTATAAACAGTGTTAGTCATCAGCTCCAGCAATGACAATCCTTTGACACACAGTACCTGCTGTGCTCCCTGATTGTGCTTTTGTAAATATCTTGCATGCTGTATTGTCTGACACATTTCTTGCACATGATGAATTCTATCTGGCAATTTCCCTTTCAGTTTTGCCTCCTCAGACCCCATCTATTTCTATTTTCTTTTTCAAGTAGGATTTGTAATCTTCTTACCTTGACAGGCTCACTCCCAAAATGAACACTGAGGGATTGTCCCTAGTGCCTGTTGCAGGCATCCAGCTCAACTGCTCTACGCTGCTTCCACTCACTCCTCTGACCCCAAAAGTGCTCTCACTTGTCTCCAGCGACTGTAGAGAACACACACTCCTGATTTTTTTCTGTCTCCATTGCACCTCATTTACACTCTGGAAGCAAATAGTACAGATACTCCCATTGCCTTCCACATTTGGCTTCCAGTCATGTTGCTGTTTAATACACTTCTAACCCTCCAAATGCCTCCCCATCTTTGGACATTCTGTAGCTGAACTGCAGCCTGTGTCATCTGTGGAAAAACCCTCCTCCTCCTGGTTTTCAAGGAAATTAGAAAGCCCCAGAATATCCCTAGTGAAATCCATGGGAATTAGCAGAGATAGAACTGGAATAGAGTTTGTTAGATGCTTGTTATCACAGCACCCATTAACTCAAGGCAGGAAGATAGATTGATAGATAGATAGATACATAGTTATGGAATTGTAGGAAGAACAAAACATAAATGTAGTCAGAAATCCCACTGAGTAGACACTAGAGAACTATTGTAGAGACCACCAAGGGGAGTTGCAAAGACTTTCATTGAACTTGAAAGAGAAGAAGAGTGATACAATGCTCCGAAAGTACTAAACACCCCAGACAAAATCACCAGAGGCAAAAAGACAACATATCCCACACACTGTCTCAGGATACAGCATCTATTTGAATAGCCACCATATTTTCACTTGTTTCCAACAACCTGTTTCATGGTTCTAGGATACTTTTCTAACAATAGCAGAGAAATTCTTTTGTAACTCTAAAGGGGAAAAAAAAAAACCCCAACCCACCAAAAAGCCATCTGAGAAATTTATCATCAAAGCCACTTGTCAGGCTGAAAAAAGTTGCCAATGGAAATTCTCTTTTCCTTTTTTTATTGCTTTCCTGACAAGCTGGACAGGGGCTGTTTTCTTTTGTGCTGCAAAATCTAATTATACACATCCATAGAAAAAATAGATGGCACTAAGCATTTGCCTCGCATGACTCACCACTGTCTTTCCAAATGTCATAAATGCTGGCAGGGAAACTACCACCACGAAACACATCAGTGTCTCACAAGGCTGCTTGGCTCATACAGGCTGGCAAGGATTAGGCTGAGTAATTGTGAGAAGATGGGAGGAGGGTTTCAGTGGACATCTGGGATTATCGTGTGTTGGAAAGCACTAAAACACAATTGCCTTCGACAGCAATCCCCATGGCAGGGTGGAATGGTTTGTGCCACCCAGGAGAGGTGGAGAAACAGAGCCTTGTCCAAGTGGAAGAGGAGACACTCACATTTGGCAACACCTAAGAACAACATTGCCTTAAACACATCCTTTTCCTGGGAAATCTCGTGCACCTTGCCACTGCAGCAGCCACAGAAGCCAAAGCCCAGATGTGCTCCTACCAAGTCTCTGCTGTCTCACCCTGAGTAGCCCTTGGGAAGTTTGCTGCATAAGCTGAGTTTGTATCACAAACACAAGCTGTATGCTTCTCTGGGGTTGCCCTGTCTTAGTCAGGCTGTCCAGTTCTAACCCAGGAAATCAAGTTTTGCATCTAAAATAAAGGGCTGCAAAACCATAACTTGGGCCTCCTGATTTAAAACAAAAAGTGGACCTCTCTCTGGATTACTTCTTCATGGCCAGATCTTGTGCAGGAGAGAGGCTGATGCCTGAAAGCTCTGTTAGGACTGAGGGTGGGGAGGACACTGTGGTGAGACCCTGGACACCTTTACCAGGATGCACTCTCTTACATGCACCCTCTGCATGATCAGAGTCCCACTGGGTAGTGCAGCACAGCTCTCCTCCATCCTGGGATCACATCTGTCAGTGCAGACCAGAGCCAAAGAGAAGTGTGTTGGGCTGAGTAAAAGATGGGGGCAAAAGAGTAAGGCTCAGTCTTAGAGCATCAGCCATGATGAATCTGCTATAAATACGTGGTCAGGTTTTTTTAATAAGTACATAATCAAAGTTCCTTCTGAAACTCTGGGGAACTTGGAAGGAACTCATCCCTTCATAGCAGGTTATAGTCATAGCATGGCAGGGGTTGGAAGGGATCTTTAGAGATCATCCAGTCCAACCCCCCTGCAGAAGCAGGGTCACCTAGATCAGGTCACAAAGTGTTTTTCCAAAATACAGTGTTTCTTAAATCCTCTTCCTCAGCTTCCACGACACAGATTTGTTGGCCCAGATCCTGGTGCCAGGACCCAGCAAGAGCCATTCTTGTTTCCATTTTACAAGCCCATTTGAAAACAAATCCCCTCACAGTTTGATTCCCCACCCCTGGAGCTCAGAACTCTGTCTCATTCCAGGCAGAGCATTTCCCCAAGGCTGGCTGCTGAGCTGGGAAATGTGTGTCATTCCACTCCATCAAGCCTGGAGCAAAGGCTTTATCTCTCTGGGTGATGTCAGAGCAGTGGTGCCTGATTTTCAGAGAAGAATCACAGCAGCAAATTGCAAATCAGGAAGAGATACTCAGATGGACAGGGAAACTGTGGAAAGTAAAAGAACTAAGCATGATGCTTTTTTGGCTCTAGACTTTCTATCTCAGGCCATCCTACACTACACTGAGAGGCTGTGCTCTTCCCTACAAACAGCTGCATTATGTTTTTGCCACTGGGCAAATATAACTGTGGTTTATTTTTAGCTTTAATTGAATATCTCCTTAGAAATGTTATCACTGCCCACCCAGATCAAGTGGAATAGACATTCATACAAACATAACATGGATGTTATGCTGAAGATTTAACCTTATGCTGCAGATCACAGCAACAGCAAATTCATCATCTTTTTTTTTCCCAGGCATTTCATCATGAATCCAGGAGAGTCTTGTTTACTGAGGTGATTCACAGCTCAAGAGTAAAATGGCAAGGTTGATATTTCACATTTTAATATGGATTTTCACCTGAGGATCTCCCAATATTTACAAGCCTTGAACCCTGATCTACACAAGGGGGTTTTTTTTGCAGCAAATCTTTCTTTCTTAACCAGCAAGTTTCCCCCCCCAAGATACTTCTCAATAAAATCACAATTACAGCTACAAAATACTTTTTAACTGTATAACTTCATTCCTTTGTCAATACAGAAAAACAACCCCTTTTACTAACTTCAGCAACTTGGTGATGCTAAATCCACAGAGCATTCATATATAAAACCCACACCATCACTTGTCTTTTTAAGCTTAACTCATGCTGTAATATGCTAAAGCATTGCTGTTCCACCAGCAAGTGTGGGCTCAATGCCCATGGTTGTGCTGGGAATACACACCTAATCTGAATATCTAGGGAAGTGTTTGTAGAAATGAGGATGTGTTTAAACCAGTAGGTGATGGGAAATCAAGCTCTGGCAATGGTGTTTTGCTCCAAAGGTAAGTTAGCCCTGGGGAGATCAAAGAAACACGTGTTGGAAATCAGATGGTGTACTCCAAGGACTGGGTTTTGACATATGATGTGCAAATCTTACTTGGTCATAAAATCTGGATGGTAAGAGAAGGCCTAGGGAATAAATGCAAGGTCAGGGAAAGAAGATAAAAAATGAAACTGGGAGCCAGCAAGAATCATTGCACATGTTGGTAGGTTCTTAAAGGCATGAGTGCAATGCACACCAACAGCAGCTCCTGGCACTCCTGCTGAGGATGCCTAGCTGTGCCCAGCTGTGCCCTCGGCCACTGCACAGTTGCATCTGCTGGGTCTCAGAAGGAGCAGGAGAGAGGAAAGCCCCATTTGATAAGTTATGATATAAAAGAGGCTGAAGAGAGAATAAATACATCTTTGCTAAGAAGATGGACTTCTATGAATTGGAACATACAACTCTTTAGGAGTAGGAAAAAGATCCATCTCATCATAACCTCATCCTTTCCAGGAACAAATATAAAGGCAGTGGGGAAGGGAATGCAAAGCTTACATTAACATTCATGAGAGCAACAGAGACAGGAGGAGGACATTACCCTGCCACTGAGCTGTACTCACCCATCAGATCTCTCTCTCAGCTCTTTACTTTCTTGTATTTACCTTTTCCCCCTTTCTGCTGATCTTCCAGCATGGTAATTCTCTCTAAGGCATTTGCACACAGCAATGCACCAGATGCTGTCTCTGTGGGGATCTGCAACACAAAATACTTTACTTAGCCAATCACTTCAGAACAAAGTCTTTAAAAAATGCATTTCTGTGGATGACTGTGTCAGACTGAGTCCTAAAGACCCCCAAAGACCTCCTTTCACAATAACCTGTCTGTTTTCCATTGCCCCATCTGGAATATCCAAATATACACTTATCTGCTTTTTGCTTATTCTATTCTTCATGGCTGGTTTCACTTCTGGCAATCTGATCTTAACAGGGAATCTTTAATTCTGGTGGATGTCTTTGTCATCTTAATGAGAGAAAATGCACTTTTCTCCCATTTTGATGTGATGTGCTTTTGGTGTTTGAGTTTCTGTCACTGGCTCATTCAAGATGGAGTATTTGAAGATGTGATATATATTTATGGATGTGCGTGTGTGTGCACTAAGGAAACTCTGTACTTCATAACAGTAGGGTGGCTGTGTTATATTACTCACTCAAATGACTGTTTTCATGGGAAATCAGGATTACAGAGCAAAAGTTATGATTTCTATGATAAAAGGAGAGATATTCCTCCTCTGCTGCTCTCTTCCATGAATTCAGTTCCCATCTTTTGGAGAGCAGAGTGCTGGAGTAAAAGTCTGTATGATCTAGAGTCTGTATTAGCTCTGTGATTGTGCTACAGTCTAATCTCATTGCCTGTACACAGAGGAAACCTTCCCACCTTCTTGGCCACAAGAGCACATTGCTGGCTCATGCTCAGCTTGGTTGTGGAGTCTCCCTCCATAAAGATCTTCCAAACCCACCTGGACACATTCCTGTGTGGCCTGATTGAGGGGAACCTGCTTTAGCAGGGGGTTGGGCTGGATGATCTCTAGAGGTCCCTTCCATCCCCCACCATGCTGGGATTCTGTGTGATTCTATGATTCTGTGGCTCCTGTTCCACCATGCAGTGGGACAGCAGTTTGCTTTGCCCTGCTGGCAGAGCATCTCCAGGAGCCTTGGGGCAATCCGATGTGAACAAGCTGGAACTGGCTGCATTTTGCAGAAACTCATGGACAATAATTAATGCTCATCCATTGAAACTGTGGCTGAAGCAAAGCCTTTCAGCTCTAAAGGTTGAGTCCTACATTATACTAGGAATAGAATGAGGAAAATAGCCTGAGCTGAAGCCATCATCCCAGACTTCACATGGCATATAACCAGTGGTAGGACTCTGTCAGCTTCAACTCTGATGTCCTAAGGGATTGACAGATTCCCAAAGCATCACAGTGAGGATCAGAACACTTCACAAGCAAGAGATTGAACTTAAAGCATTTTAAACTCTCTGCTACATTAATGTTGAGTGATAAGTACCTCTCTGCAGCTTGGGGTTGAGTCTACAGAGGAGGACTGGGCAACAGGTGAGTTGTGCTTCTGATGTGTTAAAGTCAGACTCTCTGGCTCTAAGTGACTATCAGGCAGATTCTCTTCTCCCCCTCTCTGGGGCACCTTCCCAAGGGTGGCTATCCCTGTGGTCTGACCTTTGCTGGGTGGTCTCTAAATGTCTGAGGTTTGTATGGAAAACTCAGCAGAGTTTTAGCTATGAGTCAAGCCTCTGATTATGGAATCCTGCATCTCCCAATGCTTCATCCCAGGGAGCAGGTCCCTTTGATGGTTCATCAGTTCTTAGGTTGGCAGACAGCTCTTCTAGATTTTTCCAGAATATGAAGAAGGATATGAAGATGTGGGGTTTTTTTTAGAGTTCATGTTGCACTGAGCACTAATGGAGAGTACCACGTGCTGTTCCCTTTTTTAATGAAAACACAAGATGTCCTCAAAGGCTGCTCTAATTAGAGCAATTCAAGTGCTTTCCAGTGAGGTGACTGCTTGGGAAATGTTACTCCATTAAAAGAAGGGAAAATGTTACAGAAGTATAGACACACATCCTCAGAATAAAAGAGAGTATAGAAGCCAACATTGGGGAACAGAAACAAAACAGAGCTTCTGGCAAAAGAAGAAAACCCTGCAATAGCCCAGAGTCATCCCCTATTCCAGGTTCAGACCTGGCTCTGCTGCTCACCACCCTTCAGGCTGTTTCACAGGTCTTGGTGTTATATCATGCAATGGTAAAGCCAGGATTTTTAGTTAAACAAAACCCTGTTTTTCTGTCTAGTGCTTGTTCTGATGGTCTCAAGGGAGCTTTAAATGTTCATTTACTTTACCAGAGTTCAGAAATACTTAGCTCTAGCCAATTAAGTTTTTAATTAAACATGCATCAGGGAGGACAATCTTGCATATGAAATTTGTCCACTTTTTTAAAGAGACACAGCCCTCAGTGATGCTTGACAACCCCTGCATTACAACAAGTTAAAGCACAGGAACATTTTTAACCTTTGCTTGTGAGTCGCATGACTCACAAAATTGAGGCAGCAGAACGCTGCAACTCTCTCTCTTTTTCTCAATGTGTTGATTTATGTATTGATCACATTTCCCTGGTTCCTCTGGTAGAAAGGCTGTCATGTATAGAAATAAGCAGCATTTCATTTGTGGGCACCATGCTTCTGTGGATTGCAAAGCCAATATATGCAATTCTGTAGGTAGGCTGTTAAAGCAAGAACGTGTTCAACAATTGAACTGTGCCAGCGTCCTCTGCCACTCGAATGATAATACATGTTTTAAACAAGCTGGTCTTAAAGCTAGAATGAGCCTGGCAAAAAAAATGCTGAAAAATCCAAAAAAAGAAAGAGAAATATAAATGAAAGTATTACTGAGTCACCTTTGGGCAGTTCTGGGCCCCCCAGTTCAAGAAGGACAGGGAGCTCCTGGAGAGTGCAGGGCCACAAAGATGATGGAGTGGAGCATCTCCTTCTATGTAAGGCTGAGGGAGCTGGGGCTCCTTAGCTTGGAGGAGATTGAGGGGTGACCTCATTCATGTTTACAAACATGTAAAGGGTGAGTGTCAGGAGGATGGAGCCAGGTTGTTCTCAGTGATGGCCAATGATAGGACAAGGGGGAACAGGTACCAGCTGGAAGAGGTTCTAAATAAATACAAGGAAGAATTTCTTCCCTGTTGAGGTGAGGGAGCACTGGAAGGGGCTGCCCAGATGGGCTGTGGAGTCTCCTCTGGAGACATTCAAATTCTCCTTGTATAATTTATAGGTTACTGGTCACACTGGCTGTTCCTTCTGAAGCAACATCCCTCTCTCATGATTCATCCTCATCCCTACCAAGGAAGAATGTGGGATAAAAAATCTGCACTTAGAGCCAATCCATATTTTTCACTTCCAACTTTTGCCACATGAAAAACAGCCTGTTTCGACTTACTGCTTGGATTTAAAATGTATCCTTCCAGTTGTGTGTTACAGAAAAACAGAAGCCTGGCTGCTTTTTAAAGGTTGAATTTGCAGTTATTCATCATTCATTTTCTCCTCTTTAAATGAAACCTTGCCATATATTTTTCAAGTTGGCAAATTGCTGGGAAGAGGGAAACCCAAATGATTCTTGTTTCTAAGCTGAGAAACAAATGTTGTGTTTCTTGTTTTGTCTGATAGCAGACACAAACCAGTTTTGGAGAACAAATGAACTGAATCAACTTTCCAGATGCTCTCTCTCAGCTGAGTGTCATCTCCTTAAGGCCATGGCGTTTGCTACCAGGTCCCAGTGTAAGGAGTCAGCCCTGGTTAACCTTCATGGAAAAGGCTGTGAACTGCAGGAGAGGCTTGTCTTGCCTATCCAAAGTGAAAGAAGTTGCCCAATTTCCCAGAGAAGGGCTGGGCTCAACATCTCCCTGTGGCCATGTCCAACAGCTTCCCCTTCCCACTGAGTCACATCTTCCACGTGTTCAGTCCTCCCCTTGCATTACAGTGGGGTTGAAGGCATCAAACTCAGGCAGAAGAGTATCTAAAAGAGAACAATAGTACTATGAGATGAGTGCTCTGAGATTTTCTGGGCACTCTCACCAAAGAGCACCTTGCTACTATACTTAGCAATTTTCCATTCCTTTGCAAGAGACTCACATGTCCCTGCCAGCCCTGCAGCATGGTGCCAACTTGGAGTGGAGAGGAACAGAAGAAGAATCAAAATCCCCTTTGTCACACAGAAAACACTCTAAAGACCCTTCCTACCAAAACCACAAGGACAGATGGACTTCCATTACTGGCCAGGTGTAGCTTTCAAAGCCATAACTCAAACTTTTGTACCATTATGGTGTAGCCATTGACCTCTAAGTCCTTGGGACTCTTTGGGAAGTGATCCCCATTTAGAAAACACATTTTAAATGTTACCAAAAAAAAAAAAGAGAGACAGGTTTTATTGTCCTTTTTGTCTGCAGAAATGCTTTAGCAAATGGGTCAGATAGTGCCTGCCAAGTGTGGTCAGCTGGTGATGAACAAATATGGGGCAGGGATCTGCCAGAGTCTGCAGGGCTCCTGTAAGCATTCAGAGATCTGTTCACAAAAACAACATGTAGTTCTCATCAATACTGACCTGCAGCTTTCAGAGCCCCTCACAGAAGAGCACCCACTCCTCCATGGCATCTACAGTCTGCCATACAGTGCACATAGCACATCTCATAGTCAGCCTCACAAGCAACGGCCAAGGTGCTTACTACAGCTTGGAATTACCTGGAGGAAAACAAGCCATGAGTCTGAACAGGGTGCACAAAGGATTTAAACCTACTTACAGTGCTCTTGCTTGTCCCAAAGCTGTTCTTGAGATTCCTGCTATGAACCAAATGCCCCAGTGGGATCTATGGCCACACTGGCTTCCAGACTGTGCTCCATGAGGCTCCAGCTGGTGATCTGCTGATGCTTTGCCAAACTGTATCACTGCTACACTGATCATTTGAATACAAAACCTCAGAGCTGTGAAACACACCTGTATTGGCAGTCATCAGTGGTCCATACTTCTGCTGTAAAAAACCCAAAGAGACTGAGGCCAAAGGTCAAGGAAAGGCTGTGGATAATATTGTCTGAGCAGTGCTGAAGTTCCCAGCTCGGTATCAGATCAAACCAGTACTCTTGATATCTGTTGCCACACGGCATCCTCACAAAACAAACTAAACACCCAGAGTTTAATGTTTATCCTAAACATGAAAAACTGAGGCTTCATCTTGCCTTTGGCACAAGAAACAGATTGAGTGAAGCAAGTGCCTACTCAACTCTATAACTGCAAAGGGCCTATTATAGGTCATGTAATAGGCCAGAAGAGATGAACATTTATTGTTAACTGCATACAGAATCATAGAATCATTTCAGTTAAAAAGACCTTTAAGATGGAGTCCCACTACTCATGTCACACTGCCAAGCCCATCACTAACCCATGGCCCTCAGCAATGCATCATTTAAATATCTCCAGGGATGGGCAGCCTGTGCCAGTATCTGAAAACCTTCTTGGGAAAAAGTTCTTCCTAATCTCAAATCTAAACCTCCCCTGCTGCAATTTGAGGCCATTTTTCACTTGTTATTTGGGAGGATATCAACTCCCACCTAGCAGGGAGTTGTAGAGAGTGATCATGTCTCCCCTCAGCCTCCTTTTCTCCAGAATAAACACTCCCAGTTTCCCCAGCTGCTCCTCATCAGACTCGTGCTCCAGACATTTCCCCAACTTTGTTCCCATCCCTGGACATGCTCCAGCACCTCAATATCTTTCTTGCAGTGAAGGTCCCAACACTGTTAGTTGGTCACACTATTTCTGATACAGGCCAAGATGCCATTGGCCTTCTTGGCCACCTGGGCACAGTGTTGGCTCATGTTCAACTGCTGTCAACCAGCACTCCCAGGTCCTTTCACTCCAGACAGCTTTCCAGCCACTCTGCCCCAATCCTGTAGTGTTTCCAGTGGCCTAGGTACAGGACCCAGCACTTGGCCTTGTTAAACTTCATACAATTGGCCACAGCCTATCACCCCACCCTGTCATGGTCCCTCTGAAGAGCTTTCCTGTCCTCAAGCAGGTCTATGAACCCGCCCAGCTTGGTGTCATCATTAAACTTACTGAGGGTGCACTTGATCCCCTCACTCAGATCATTGATAAAGATGTTGAACAAGACAGGCCCAGCACTGAGCCCTGATGAACAGCCAGGCTGTTCTCAATGACATCCAATGATAGGACAAAGGACAATGGGTACAAGCTGGAACATAAGAGGTTCCAAAGAAATTTAAGGAATAGTTTCTTCCCTGTTGAGGTGAGGGAGCACTGGAAGGGGCTGCCCAGATGGGCTGTGGAGTCTCCTTGTCTGGAGACATTCAAACCCTGGATGAGTTCCTGTGTGACCTACTCTAGGTGATCCTGCTCTGGCAGCGGGTTGCACTGGATGAGCTTTTGATGTCCCTCCCAGCACTTAAGGTTCCATGATATCACAGAATGATAGGGGTTGGAAGGGACCTTTAGAGATCATTCAGTCCAACCCCCCTGCAGAAGCAGGGTCACCTAGATCAGGTCGCATAGGAACATGTCCAGGTGGGTCTTGAAGACCTCCAAGGAAGGAGCCTCCACAACCCCTCTGGGCAGCCTGTGCCAGGGCTCCCTCACCTGAACAGGGAAATAGTTGTTTCTTATGTTTAAGTGGGACTTTTTGTGTTCCAGCTTCATCCCATTATCCCTTGTCCTGTTACTATCTACTATAGAAAAGAGGGATGTCCCAACCTCCTGACACCCACCCTTTAGATATTTATAAATGTTAATAAGATCTCCCCTCAGTCTCCTCTTCTCCAGACTAAACAGCCCCAGGTCCCGCAGCCTTTCCTCTTATGAAAGATGTTCTAGTCCCCTGATCATCTTGGTGTCCCTGCACTGGCCTCTCTCCAGCACTTCCCTGTCCCTCTGGAGCTGAGGAGCCCAGAACTGGACACAGGACTCCAGATGAGGCCTCACCCTTGACCTGCTGGCCACACTCTTCTTGATGCATCCCAGGATGCCATTGGCCTTCTTGGCCACGAGGGCACATTGCTGCCTCATGTTCAGTTTATTATCAACCAGCACTCTCAGGTCTCTCTCCTGGTGCTGCTCTCCAGCAGGTCAATCCCCAGCCTGTACTGGTGCATGGGGTTGTTCCTTCCCAGATGCAGGACTCTGCACTTGTCCTTGTTGAACCTCATGAGGTTCCTCTCTGCCCAACTCTGCAGCCGGTCGAGATCCCGCTGAATGGCAGCTCAGCCTCTGGGGAATCAGCCAGTGCTTCCAGTTTGGTGCCATAAGGGAACTTGCTGAGGGTCACTCTGTCCCCTCATCCAGGTGGTTGATGAAGATGTTGAACAAGACTGGCCCCAGAACCCATCCCTGTGGAACTCCACTGGCCACAGGCCTCCAACTCGACACTGTGCCATTGATCAGCACCCTCTGGGCTCTGTCATTCAGCAGCTCACCATCCACAATGTCTATATGTCTGTAGAGTATCACAGAGTGAGCAAAAGTTGTCCCACAGTAAGTGGTACTGCATGGATGAAGGTGTACAGCCAGAAAATACCAGGCATGGCATTAAAAGCTTAAACTGAACTGCACTGGATCTTTCCTGAGTGTTTAGCAAATGGATAAAAGATTTCCATTAATGAACAGTTCATGGCAGATAACGGCAGATGGTAACTGGGTGCAGGAGATATGGTGTAATTCACAAGGGACTCATTAACAGGAGCTGTAACTTGGACACTTCAGATGCCTGACATCTGGACTGTGGGGTGCACATGATACTTCTCCTCCAAATACAGGAATTAGCTTAGAATTAGGTTGAGACACATGCATATATATACATATACACACACAAGTACACATACACACTGTGCTAAGCAAAAAAGGGTCAAGACCAAACGCTGGACACAAGGCTGAGCAGCCAGAACTGGTTTTCATCCACACTAATTAAAGCTAATCCTCTGTAGCAGGTTGGTCTTGGAGAGCCATGGAGTCAGCTGCCAATTCAGTTATGTGGACCACAGTGGCCCAGAGCTTCAGCTGATTTCTCTGACCCTCTCACTTAGCAGCACAATGTGTCTCCAGGATTCCTTTCAACCCCATTCTCCATGGTTTGTGGAATCAACAAACCACTCTCTCCACACCAGTTTTCAATGCCATCCACCAGATAAGACTATCATTTGTATTGAACAAGTTTTTGAGTGAATAAGGGACAGAGAAGTGGGTTCCTTCCATTTCCAAGAGGAAAGAAACCACCCACCAGTGCTTGAGTAGAAAAACATCTCTTACAGGATGTGCAGTAGGTGTGGAAAACGTGCATCCAGGAGCAGCTTTATGAAGGGATGACTCAGATAGTGGTCATCCCCAGAAGAGTGGTCAAAACAGTCAGGAATCCAGCAACAGGAAAGCACCTGCATTGCAGAGCTGAGGTGAGTCAGCACAAGAGTTTCATCTCCAGCCTCTGAGACTTCTGTCCTGTCATGCAAGTTCCTTCCCTAGGAGCATGCTCAAACCATCCAGTCCTTCTTTCTCATGTGGCTGCAGGCCTGGGAATCTGGGGCTTACACTTGGGCACTTTACTCTTCCTTCCCAGAGGTGAAATTTGGGAGGAAAGGTGGGTCCCTTTCAATGCAGCATTTGTTTGGAATGAAAAACTCTTTTGGACATAATGACATTCAAAAATTCAGATGAGTTCACCAAAGACCACATGGTAGCATGGTTAGGAGCATACTGACTGCAGGGACAGCTGACTCTGCTCTGGGAAAGGTGACTGATCAGATTAAGTTAAAAATAAATGGAAAAGAAATCATTATAATTTTCCAGAAGACCAAGTATTGTATTTCCCCAAGTTCTTCTGCTTTCCTGGCCTATTCCTTAAAGCTAAAAATGAGTCAGTGAACACAGAAGGCTCGATTTCAATTCAAAGATTGTTCCCAAACTTCTTTTGGCCTCTAGCAATTTGCTCCCCAAACCACAAAATGCTACATCTCACACTCACCTGACACCCCATGCCCTGGTCCCAGTGAGGACAGGCTGGTCCCCATGCCCCACACTCACTCCTATCTGCCTGAGTAGCTACAAGTTGTTCTCCATCCCACAAATCTGCACAGCCACCCTCTTCTCCTAAGCCCTCCAGAACTTTATTAGTCAAACAGAGGAACTCAGCAACGTGCTGCTTCATGTCTCACCTCTTTCAGTGTGACCTTCAGAGAGCAGAGGAATGATAACTGCCAAGGATTGCAGAAATGCTGCTTTGATGCTTGTCCTGCAAACACAACATTGGATTGAGAAGGAACTGTATGGGAATCCCATAGCATCAGAACTGGCATTTCTCAGGATGCACAACTCTAGTTGGAATAAAATCCATTTGTTTTGCATTAGACAAACGGGAAACTGATGCAAGAAACACAACTGCAGAATACCTGTTACTCCTTGTGTGTGCACAGTCTGGGTTTCAAGGCAGAACTGTCCAGGCTCAAATACATTGATGAAACTAAGAGTTTCATCACCAGCATCTGACTCAGGCACACAGACCAAATCCTCCACTATTATCCCTCACGTCAAAAAGTCCTTGAAATGTCAGGGTCCTTGGGGCAGGAGGCACAACTGCTGCTCCAGTGACCCCTCATAAGGACCTTCATCCCATATAACCAGCCCCTAGTCTTCTTTCCAAGCTCAAGGTTCCTCCCTTATATAAGACCTCCAAGTGTTTATGCAGCCCTCAGCCAATGAGCCCAGCCCCTATGCTCTGCAGAGGCTCTTTCTCCAGGTGCATCAGCTGATGATCAACTATTACTCCTTTATTTCACCAGCTCTTCATTTCCTTGTTAGGCTTGAAGCAGTTTCTTCCAGTTCTCAAAGCTCTACCTCTCCAACAGCTACAAGCACAATGAGTGTAGGTTCAAGGGCTCTGTTTTGAGCCACTGCTTGTCTTTTTAAGGGCTCTGCTATTATCTCACCTTTTGTACTCCATCACACCTGTTACCCAGCACCAGTCCCTGCAGTGTGATCAGTTAACAAGCCTAACTCAGCAGTGGTGTCTGGCAAAGCTGGTGTGAGGCCCAGTTGGCAGACAATCTGCAGGCTGGTATTAGTAGCAGCAATATTGGCCTCACTGGTTTTAGGACAGGAGCTGTGACCACTGCATGCATCAGGGAGGGACAAATGGGGTTGGCAACCACTTTGAGCAATGGGACTGCAAATAGCCACAGTGGGGGACTCCTCTCCCTAATTTTTAGTCAAGTCTCAGACTCTTGAAATAAGTGGAAACCTTTGCAGGGTATTCAACAGCTTTTTGGGGCAGCTCCCAGGGCACATGAACCCACGAGTCCCTGCAAGAACACACAAGGGGGACGGTGCTGTGTGAGAAACACTGTCTGATTTTGGGAGACTCCATCACATGTGGTGCAATGGGGCTGATCCAGCCCTCCAGGTAAATCAGTTTTTCACTAGAAGGTGTCACAGCTGAATTGAAGAAAGCATGGGTAATTACACACAGTAGCCAATCTCAGGCTCTGCCTGCTCTTCTACACGATGCTCAAGACAGTTTGATTGATGTAAAATACTTCAGTGCTCATTTCCACTTTTCATATTCATTTATGCCTTTCAGATGCCCATTCTTTGGGTAAATACAATGAAGTCTCACACTGTGAACCAAGACTGAGTAGTTGGCATAGCCAGGCTCTTAGGTGTTGCTTAGAGCAGGAGCTTTCTGATGTGACCATTTGCCCTACTGACCCATTCAATGAATTGGCTTGTAATGAGCAACCCAGCCAGGAGCCACGTGTCATCTGCAGCAACACTTTCCCCAGCTATGCAGATATAACATCTATTTATATCTAGCAGGTTTCAGTTTGACAATGTTAAAGAATAAAGGAAATGTTTCATATAGCCTTAGCTGAGTGCAAGATTGGCTTCTCCTGAGGAGGACAGGCCTGGTTGGATGGCACTGCTGTTCACAGGGAGTGTGGCAGCACTTAGGCTCTTATGAAGGTCATCTGACCCCAGCTCACCTCTGTGCCAGGCATAACCTGCAAGGTGAGGCTGCCCAAATCCCCATTTTCTCAAGGTTTAGTGCTAGACTGAGCAACTAAAGAAGAAAGTAAGACACTGGTGTGAGCCCAGCCCTTGGGTAAAATGTTTTGGTTTGATCTCAACAAAGGAGAACTGAAAAATAAGGGGAAAATCAAAATATTAGTATCAGAGAGAGTGTAGATCCCAATTTTAAAATAAACAATCAGCATGGCTCATACCTGATGGAGGCAAATCCAGCAAGCAACATACCAGCTGTCTGTGAAGCACACAGAGGTGCCAGTGCCAAGCCCAATGGCAGATATGGGTGTTTCCTTCCAAAGAGAAGGAGAACTGAAGCAAAGCTTTTGGTATCTGCCTCTGAGCTGAGCACAGGCCAAGCAGTTGCATGTAGAGGAGTTGCCATCAGCATGTGGTCATTTAGAAGTGGAAACTCATTTTTACCTTGTGTTGTCACAGGGAGATCTCTGCACCATAACTGGAGTCATAAAATCTCAGTCCTCCTCTTTCATTTTCTACTGGGTGATTCATGTAGTTTTTAACCAAACCAAAGAACCTCTTTGCATTTAAGCCATCTCAATTAAAGGGAGTGAAGACACTTAGGTGCTCATGAATTTCTAGGAAGATGATGTCCCACATTCAAGCCCAGCAGATATGGTCCTAGATGCCAACAGAACCTGAGCTGCCACATAGAGAAACTGTAGAAACAGGCATGAGGCCAACCAAGGCTGGTTGCAAGGAAAAAGACTTGATTTTAGGAAAACTAAGAGGAGTGGCTTTCAATTACCAAGCCATTGGCTACTTCACAAATAAGCCTTTCTGGCTTCTCTTCTCTTCCTCTCCATCTCTTCTGAACTCTGTCATTGGCCCAAGAAAGTTTCATTAAAACCATACTACTCCCAAAGCTTTGTTTCACCATCATGCCCTAACAAAAATCATAGTTGGGTGAAATATGTTAATTCACAAGTTATTTCCTCTTGCTCACAATTCCTGCTGAGGTTGGTGGCTGAGCCACAAGCAGGAATTATTGGAGAAGACCTGGCTGCAGCAGATTATGGCTTATTTATGGATTATTATGGTTTTGCATCATTAACTCTTGTTTCTTCATCTCTCTCTTGAAGAAGAGAATTTCCCATCCTCTCCATGACTGTTACTTAATGAAACATTACATGAAGGACCCAATTCAACAAAACTCTTAAACACATACTTTAGCTTTAAGCACATGATTACTTGTCTTGTGATTAAGGGATCTGAGTTGCTGCACTGGTGGAATCATCTGCAGGGAAGCACTTCACTGTCATCCATAAGAATTGTGCTTTTCAACCTGTTGAAGCCATGTGACTACAGACAGGCTCAAAGTTGATGGTGCAAATACCTCTGGAAAGCTATGCCTGTGCTGTCACAGCCATGCTTCTTCCTAACCATGTTCCTCCAAGGAAGCTCTTGCAGTTGAGGCTTCTGCATGTCCCCATGAAAGCTGTAAACAGCATCAAACACATCTGAGGGTTTGATCACTCCTTGGTGAAGGGGATGTTCTGTAGTGGGGTCCAGCAGAGCCACAGACATATTTTAGCCCATCTTTCAGCACTGTGTCATGCATTAAACTGTTCAACAAGGAGGTTTTACAGCTCTAATGTCCAATGAGATAATTTGTGGAGAGATCTAGAAAGCCCCAAAGCAGAGGACAGTCATCATTAGATTAACCTGTCATCTCTTTGAATGAATTCTCTCATCAAGAGTGCACAAAGTTCAGCCTTCAGTCTGTTCTTACATGCTGAGAAATACAAATGACAAGATTAAAGATGGAAAACATTACTTGAAAATTCATGGTGATGACACGGGATGAATCCAGAGCATCCTTTTCCTCGAACACGTATCTCCCCCACCACCTTAGGAATGTATCACTGAGGAAGACATTTCTTCAGCAATTTGGCAGGATGAGGCAGAGTGTGGTGTCCTGATGCCACACTCACACACCCAGCTGCTAAATGACTGAAGCCATGCAGCTGAGATCCTTCTGACCACATGTTGCACCTCCAACGTGAGAATTTCCTCTTCCACCCAGGAGATGGCACTAAGGCACTCACACAAAAAGCATCACTGCAGCCTTAGCAAAAACCTGTTTTCCCTGAAGTTGCATTTTGGGGAGGGACCAAGTGAGTGTCCTAAGAGGAAGCATGTTTCAGACTGCTCTGTGGAGCAGTCACTTGGATTTAAAGTGAATTGTCTTTATCATAGCTCCAGTGAGTCTCCCACCAGAGAACTGATGGATCAAAGTGCCCTCCATCCAGGGCAGTTCCTCTGCTTCAGAGACAGGGCAGCACCAAATGCTTTAAAGAAATATGCCTAGGGTCAATCATAACAATAATGAGCCAGCATGGTCCTGGGAAGTCTCCTGATCTCAACCAGCCACAGTCTGACTCATGCTCATTCCTCTGTGCTGGTGTGATTTTTCCCCTTTTGGACTTTGCTGCTCATGTAAAACCTGAGCATGTAAACCACGTAAAACCATTTCTCACCTGTTTTTGACCTCAGTGTTCTTTGATGTTACGCCTATGTCACTCACAAGAGTCTCCATCCAACAAAAAGTGGGAGAATCATTGGAGGCACCAGGGAAATGCAAAGCTGACTCTGTGGCTGGTCCCTTCTGTCACCTGGATATATTTGCATAGAGCTCTAATGTCATCTGTTACAACATAGCTGGGACTGTCTGGGGTGGTGTGACAACTTGCTGAGGCCACACTTTGCACCATGTTGACCCCTGCTCACCCTTTTGTGTGCATGAACAGCCTTGGGACCATCACCATTTCCATAGCAGGGAGGGGTGTGTGTGTATAGGGGGAAACACTAACAGCAATCAGACAGACCCATATCAGACAGACCCATGTGGGGAAAGGGTGATGAGGGATGGAGAAACAAAGGTCTGAAAGAAATGTAATTCTGGAAAGAGGAATGGCAGCAGGTGGGGATGCAACAGGCTGGATCCTGGGCACGGGGGCTGAAACGTGCAAGCACAGGTTTCAAAAGCTCTGTCTCTAAGCCTTGTCTCCAAAGCTGGAAAGAACCTAGAATAAGCATACTGCCAGAATGTTCAGGAAAGACATTTATCTTTAATATCAGCAGCTTCCTTCCTTCTCCCTGGCACAACTGAGAACTGCACTAGCAAACTTATCATCTGTCTGTCTGAGGACCCTTATTAATGCACCTGGTGGAGTGTGCCACAACCATACATCTTATTCCAGCCATTTGTTTCCACCGTGGTTGCCCATTTTGATTAGCATTTAGAAACATACTTTTTTCTGAGTGGGCATGACTTGAAATTACCTTGTGTGTGTGCCCTAAGCATTTGTCCAGGCACAGCCCCTGTCAGTGTAACAAACCATTGCAGTGGAGCAATGTTACCATCAGCTTGAGGAGCCCGTGTCCAGCATGAGGAAGCAAGATAATGCTGTTTCTTCATAAAGCCATCAGTGAGGCCATGAGATTAATTTTAAGTGATGTAAAAGTACATCCCATGAAGAACATCTTATTCTCAGGGTCTCATTCCACAGAGAAATGAAACTCCCTGTCTCCTCAGGAGCCTCTGATGTAAGTCAAGTACTGCTTCCCCCCATTTTTAACTTGAAAGGAATTTCATTGCTTCTCTTTTTACATTGTTCCTGCCCTCCAAATTCTGCATCCACCAGCCCACTACACTTAGCTACAGTGGAAATACCCCATGTCACCCAAACACTGTCCCATATGTCCCAATCCATAATGTCCCATGCCACAGTGGGGAGAGGAGGGAGCTCTGCAGAAAACACCAGATCCTTGGACCTCCCTGTATCATGCTTTGAGCTTGGCCTTGCCAGACATCATTTTGCTGAATCCCTCCCGTGTTTCTCTTCCAGCAGGGAAACACAGCCATGCAAATGGCTTTCCTGAGGTCCTGCAGCAATGCTAAATCTGCCATGGGTAAGTGCTGATGGGCTGAAACACCTGCAGAGCTTGAGGAAGCAAAAGAGGTGATTCCCCTTGACAATAAACTCCATGGTGCAGGGAGCGGTGTGCTGCTGTGTACACATAGTCCCTGTCACCATCAGGTCCAGGTATGCTTGATGTTACTGTAAAATAAGTTATTTGTTGTCATTATTATTATATTTTGATGTTTTGTCTGTATCTGTTAAGAATCTCTTATCCCTAAATGCCACAAGGATGTCTCATTAAAAGCAACACCTTTTAGGCTCTAGGGAGAGAGTGCTTTGCACCATCTATCCCAGGCCAATTGTGGCATCAGTTCAGAAGACCCAGAGCCAGTTGACTAAAGTGCCAGGGCTCAGCAGAAAGGCTGCGATGGGCACGGTGCTGCCAGGGACATCAGCCCATCCCAGGTCTCAGATCAGCAGCTCTGTATTGCCATCTTCAGGCAGGGAGCAGCTTTGCTCCTTCCAGAAATCCTAGAAATCCCCCAATCAGACACAGAAAAACTCAGTTCTGTCTTACCCAGCATTAGTTGAAATTGATAACCAAATCCTGGGAGAAGATGTTAAATACAAAGGAAGGGAAGGAGCTCTGCAAGGGCTGGTACTCTGCTGCCCTGGAGAACATGGGTATTTCCCTCCCTGAGAGCACACAAGGCTTTAGAGAGTAAATTAACATGAGCAGTGCTGTTAAATACACACTACTTCTTGCTGTGAAACAAAGTTTATTGGCACGTTTTCTTTCAAGTACATAAATTGAAACTGCCTGGGTGACTTTATCTCTGTAGCCTGCATAGTTCTCAAAAAAAGAGCCTTTTTCTGACAATTATAAAAGCTCAGGTTCTTGGGAGATGTGAATGTGCTTAAAAAGGTCCCAGATAAACACTTGACATTTGACAGACATGGTGGTGGGTTTGGAAGACAGGAGGTTTCCAGGCTTTCAGAGTCTCTCACAGACAATATCTCACAGACAGCTTGGAGGGCTGAGGAGCTGTAATCACAGAACAGCATAGGTATCACATCCTAAAATAAATGAGAAAATTGGGGCATAATGTAGGTGTCCTACTCCAGCTGGGCCAGCTTAGATGAGGCTGCTCAGACGGTGTCTCGTCACTTCGTGAGCATCTCCCTGCAATTCCCCCACCCCTCTGATCTCCAAACAGTGTTTGACCACCCCTGAAAAATGCTCTCCTAATAAGATCTGGTTGGAAAAATCACTTTCTATGAGCTCAAAAAATCATAGAATCATACAATGATTTGGGTTGGAAGGGACTTTTGAAGGTCAACTAGTCCAGCCCTCCTGCAATAAAGAGGATCAAATGCTGCTGCTCAGAGGAATATTCCAGCAGTAAAGCTCTTACCATTTTATCTCAGATCTCACAACAGTTTGTTATACTTTTTTCCCACTGCCTCAATCCCTGAAATCCCATCATTAATCCCAGCTCTCAGTGCAAAAAAAATGCATAATCCTGTTACTTACCACAGCCACCTGCAACACCTCTCACTGGGCTGTGTCTGTCGCAGTCCCCTTCGAGGAGCAGAGTCCCACAGCAGGGATTTGAAATGACCCATTTGGCCTCTCCAAGAAAACACTGTAGTTGTCCTTGTACTCAGATACCCAGTGGTTCCTGCAGAGATCATGGAGAAGGGGGTGAGAAGAGGATCTCCGTCCTTTGCTTTGTGCACCAGGACACGGAAGCTGCCTCCCCTTCTGCAGCATTTGACCACCAGGATGGGAAACTGTATAAACAAAGGCCACAAAGATGATGGAGTGGAGCATCTCCCTTATGATAAAAGGCTGAGGGAACTGGGGCTCTTTAGCTTGGAGGAAATTGAGGAGTGACCTCATTCATGTTTACAAATACATAAAGGGTGGGTGTCAGGAGGACGGAGCCAGGCTGTTCTCAATGATGGCCAATGATAGGACAAGGGGCAATGGGGACAAGCTGGAACATAAGAGGTTCCAAAGAAATACAAGGAAGAATTTCTTCCCTGTTGAGGTGAGGGAGCACTGGAAGGGGCTGCCCAGATGGGCTGTGCAGTCTCCTTCTCTGGAGACATTCAAACCAACTGAACGAGTTCCTGTGTGCCCTGCTCTAGGTGGTGCTGCTCTGGCAGGGGGGTTGCACTGGATGAGCTTTTGAGGTCCCTTCCAAACCTTGGGATTCTGTGATTCTGATGGGCTTTGGGACCAATCTCCCACCTAGATTAACCATTTACACAGGCCGTGTCTCCAGTCTACACAGGATTCCAGGACCATAGATCAAAATCGAGCCTCCAGCATCGAGCTGAAATGTGAGTGTGTGTGTGAGTGTGTGTTAGGGGAAGGTGGAGGGGATGAGGCAGCAGGGAGGCATTGCCTTTCCAGCGAGAAACAAGAGCTCAGGAGCAGTTTATGCCTGTTTGTTCATAGTATTAGGATGAGTCACAAACAAACAGCTCCTGCCCTGTCTGATTTGAGAGAGCCCTTTCCCAGGGGAAACCTGGGCATGGAAGTGCTAAGATGTGCTTCCCAACCCCACAGTGACCTCAGCGTCTTCTTTCCACTGGGATGAGACTGTCCCAGGAGGTCTCCCAGATCTCATCAACCCCACTGCAAAACTTTTCCAGAAGAGGCTGAGCAGCCTTTGAGAAAGGATTTCACCCCAAGGGAATTCAATTGAGCACATTGCATAACATGGACACGGAGAAATACGCTTGAGAAACATCCTCCAACCCCAACCACCACCAAAACCTTCCTGCCCTTCTCTTACCCTGTCCCCACTCCCACCAGCCAGCCTCTCCCCTCTCTCTTACTGGTTTAAGTGCTCATCTTCAGGGAACACGTGAGAAATGTTCTTGTTTGCTCTACAGTATCCATCATGGGCTCCTGGCCAGCGCTGGAAATGTGTGTTGTAGGTAGTTCTCCAGTCAAAGTCACAGCATCCTAGTGAAAGAGAGTCCAAGCAACTGAAACATTGGTTTTGCATCTCTGTCTCCTGTATCTCACAGCCTGAGTGTTCCCCCTTCTCCTGGGCTCCATC
Organism: Colius striatus; assembly: GCF_028858725.1. Taxonomy (NCBI): domain Eukaryota; kingdom Metazoa; phylum Chordata; class Aves; order Coliiformes; family Coliidae; genus Colius; species Colius striatus. The sequence goes on along the minus strand of NC_084761.1, from coordinate 94,233,847 downwards.
ACCTGCTTGTGCTCCTCTTGCAGCTGCCACGAGCGAAGGGTTAGCCAAGGGAGATTGCAAGAAGCACTTCCCTGATGCAGATAAGGTCTTTTAGATGAGATTGCTCAGCCCTTATTTTCTATAGCTGTTTATGTATGACAGAAGTCACGCAAGGCAGATCTGAACATCTCCTGTGAAGTCAGGCTTCATAGGAGAGTTGGGAGAAGACTCTGAGGAGACATTACATCAGCCTCCCAGTCCCTAAAGGGGAAAACAAGAAAGCTGGAGAGGGACTTTTACAAGGTCATTTAGTGACAGGATGAGGGGTAATGGCTTTAAACTGAAAGAGGGTGAATTTAGATTTGATATTAGAGAGAAATTCTTCACGGGGAGAGTGGTGAGGGACTGGAACAGGTTGCCCAGAGAGGCTGTGGATGTTCCATCCCTGGAGGTGTTAAAGGCCAGGTTGGATGGGGCCTGGAGCAACCTGATCTAGTGGAAGGTGTCCCTGCCCATGGTAGGGGTGTTGGAATGACATGATCTTTAAGGTCCCTTCCAATCCAAACCAGTCTATGATTCTATGATCCTATGAAATGATATCGTGTGCTCTTCTCTTCTAGGCATAGACTTGTCAGTTGGTATATATTTCCCCCTGCTGTCTAGATTTTGATCATGCTAGATGAAATCATTTCATCATTCTCTTTCATCTCTGCTTATTTAATCACGGATTAAACCAGGAAAGAGATCCAGGGTCCATCTAACCCTCAAGTGAGGACTGTTACATCTGTCAGACCACCTTCCCCAAAAATCCCCATAGGAGCTGGTTTGAAGGGATCCTGTCTCCTGTCCAGCTCTCCAGAGATGCCCCACCTGTGTATTAATAGCCCACGTGTGTGTCCTTCTGACTGAGCAGATCTGCCTGTGCAGAAATAAGCTCCCACCTCTCTCAACAGAGCAGGGAGGACGTGCTAAGGAGAGCTGCTGATTGCAGACATTTTGTCTGTGTATTTTTAAAATGACATGTTCCTGTGATGAGTCTTTTTGCTGTTTTCACTGAGGCTGAGGGGACAGGTATTTCACATGTGCATGACCACATCAGACCATTAACACAACCCAAGTGCTGGCAGCAGCAGTTCCTGTGCTGGGACATTATCTCCAGGGAGGCCACATCAGGCAGAGCTGTACTGCACAGGGTGACCTCTATGGAAACTGGGAGGCAGGAAACATGATCTGCAGTGCTCCAACTTCTGGAAGGTAATTGTTTTTTTTCTCTGCCCTGCTGATGATCAGATGGTTACAGAGACTCTGGGGATCTTTTTTGTGCCATGCACTTTCCCTTTACCTCCTGAGAGACCTGGAGAAGACTGAGAGGGCCCTTATCAGTGCTGATAAATACCCAAAGGGTGGGTGTCTAGAGGATGGAGCCAGTCTTTTCTCTGCAGTGCCCAGTGACAGGACAAGGGGTAATGGGCACAAGCTGCAACACAGAAAGTTCCACTGGAACAGGAGGAAAAACTCTTTTGCTGCTCAGGTGAGGGAGCCCTGGCCAAGGTTGCCCAGGGAGGGTGTGGAGTCTCCTCAGGAGGTTTTCAAACCTGCTTGGACACGCTCCTGTTCCCCTTGATCGAGGGGAACCTGCTGTAGCAGGGGGCTGGGCTGGATGAGCTCTGGAGGTCACTTCCAACCCCTGACCACTCTGGGATTCCTTAGTCTCTTCCTGCATTAAATTGAAAACCCTCAAACCAGGATGAAGGCCATATGTTGCTTGCATGGGGCAGCTGCCACAACCTCCATCCACTGACCTTCCACCAAAGCAGATGAGCCCAGCATCGTGCTCCTGTTTTGCTGAGCATCGTGCTGCCCGGCCCGGCACGTCTCCATGGCGAATTGCTGGTAGCTGGCCCAGCTTGGGACCAGCTTCTGCCTGCACAGCAACATCCCTGAGAGATGGCAGAAGAAAGAAGTTGCATTAGTCAGGAAGCAATATCAATTACTCACCCAAATCCTACCCTTGGGTGGGAGCAAGCAAACAACAATGGCAAGTTGGAGCCTCAGCTGGCATAAATCAAGGGAGACCCATTCACTTCAGCAGAGCTTTGCTGAGGTGCATCAATTTAGCATTGATTTAATTCGTGAAGCTAGCAGGGGAAGGATTTATGGGGATGCAAAGAAAGTGGAAGGAGCCTAGCTGTCTCCACGCTGCTCTGGAGTGCTAAAAGGAGCTCAGACCCTCTGCAGGAGGATTGTGTATGAAAAGGAAAGACTTTGTGGGAAATACTGCACAGCTGGCCTACACAGGGGCACAGCAGGAAGGGAAAAGCCCACACAAGTTTTGTCATTAGCACAAGACAGCTTCAGATGGGCTTGGCAAGTACATGCTTGAAGCCCTCAGATGTTAAGTGGTGTCTAAATGGGTTGTCCAAATGGTCATTTGTCCAAACGGAGACACATCCATCTAAGATGCTCGTCCAGCCTCTCCTGGTGAGTGGAGAGAGAGAAAACCTGTCAGAGCTTACTTCTTCTCATCTTCAAGATGGTATTTAAGCTACAGGACAGTACAGAAAGGATCCAGACACAGGTGTCCCACGCTGGGAAGGGTCAGCTCAGGGAACAGAGTGGACATCCCTGCTCATGTGTGCTATTTGATCCTGGAGTGTTGCTGAGCAATGCTGCCCCCTGAGCTGCAGGAGCTCAGAGGAAGATCTCTGCTGCTGTGGGAAGGCTGAGCATGGCTGGGTGATGTTTCATGACCAATGATTTTGTTTTCCTGACTTCTATCAGCGTTTTAATCCACGCAGGCAAGCTGCTAAATGGGGTGGCTGAGGGCTGGCTACCAGCTCCTTTGTTGCATTTGCTGCCTGAATCATACAATCACAGAATCATTTTGGCTGGAAAACACCTTTAAGATCATCAAGCCCAACCACTCACCTCACACTGCCAAGCCCACCACTAGCCCGTGTCCCTCAGCACCTCAGCTACATGGTTTTATCTCCAGGGCTGGGGACTCCATCACCTCCCTGGGCAGACTGGGACAGGGGCTGACAACCCTCTCAGGGAAAAAGTTTTTCCTGGTCTCCAAACTAAACCTCCTCTGGTGCAACTTGAGGCCATTTCCCCTTGTCCTATAATTCATTACTAGGGCAAAGAGACCAGTTAATTCCTCTGGACACTGCATCAGTAGGAGAAATGATATTTTCACTAGTGCACTGTGATTTATTGGGACACCTGGACTCTTCCATTTCTTTTCTTACAGATTTCAGACAGCCCACCAAACTGCCTATAGTTGAGTGAAGTTAGTTGTCATTCAACACTGCTTTTTCTTTTGCTATTTGCCTTGTACATTACCCTCTCTGCTTGTGGTTTCACAAGAGACTGAAGATTTTCTTCTTTTTCCCCCCAGTTTCCACCAAATTCAGGGCTCCAAGTTCTTTATTCCACGTCACATTTCTCTCCACACAACTGTGTGGGCTCAGCTCTAAGGGCACTAAGGGCCTGTTAGTTTGAACCACTCAGGTTCCTCGTGCTCAGCCACGGAGTCCTTTTGCCGCTCTGTAATGAGCTGCAACATGGGGTCAATGGCATCTCCTTCTGTCCCAAAGGAGCCATGAAGATAAAACCCTTGGAGACTTTGCAATGCTGCTCCCTTGCTGGCAGGGGCTCTTCACACACACAGCATGGCTCTGCAGATGTTTCTACAGCTCCAGCTCACTCTGTCTGTGCCTTGAGCTGGCCTGGGAGCTGCATATCTGTGGTGACAGATACAGGGGACTGGAACATCTTTCTAGGAGGAAAAGCTGCAGGATCTGGGGCTGTTCAGCCTGGAGAAGACTAAAGGGGAACCCCATTAACACAAGTACTTAAAAGGTGGGTGTCAGGAGGATGGGGCAGCATTTTTTCTGTTGTATCCAGTGACAGGACAAGGGGTGATGGGCACAAGCTGGAACACAAAAAGTTCCACTTAAGCAAAGAATACTTTACTATGAGGGTGAGGAAGCCCTGGCCCAGGCTGCCCAGAGAGGGTGTGGAGGCTCCTTGGGAGGTTTCCAAACCCACCTGGACGATCAGGTGCCCCCTGATCAAGGGGAACCCGCTTTAGCAGGGAGTTGGGCTGGATGAGCTCTGGAGGGCCTTTCCAACTCCTACCATTCTGTGATTCTATGACTCTATGACAGGTGCTATGCACATGCTGCTTATCCTCACCATGCTCAGCCCAGCACTGATTCTTAGTGGGGATGCTGCCACCCATCCAGCACAGAGCATGGGCAGAGGCTCAGCTGGCAAAGGCCCAGGCAGACAGCCCTGGGGGAGCTGGAGATGTCCAGTTAGCTGCTGGCGCCAGTGTGGGGGCTTACCTGCTGTTCCAGCAGTCTCAGCAGCAGCTGGAATATGCTGGCAAAAGGACAGCTGCTTCTCTGGCTCAGACAGAGCCTGCAGCCTCTCCAATTCCTCCCTCTGGGTTGCTGCCAGTTCGGTGGCAGGGTAGCACTTTGGTAAGTAGCTTTCTGCATCAGGAAGGACTGAAGTAAAGTGCTTTCTCTGCTCCAAAGCTTTGGGGCTGGAGGGGCTGCCCTCTGGCTTCCTCCCTCCTGCATCACCATCAGCAGGGCTGTTGGCTTTGATGCTCGGTGCTGGGGTGCCTCCTCTCCTCTCCCCGATGATGCTGTCACTGTAGGGCACCACCTCCTTCTCCTGAGGCACAGCAAACTCCTTGGCTTTTAGCTGGGAGTCTGCAATCTGCAGCTTCTGCAGGAAAAAAAAAAAGTCCCATGTGAATGGAGAGGCAGCAAGTGGAAAGGATAGTTGCTAAAGCATCATCAAGCAACACTACTTGCCCACAGCAAAGCCTGGGCTCAGCAGCTCTGGCGGTACATCAGCCACAAAGCAGCTCCGTAACTGTCACAGAAGGTGCACAGACCATCACGGCCCTTTCTTTCTGCTCATCTTATGCTCTGGGACTGCAGGGCCCCAGGTGGGCAGAGAAGGGAAGGAGTGAATCCTGGCACAAGCAGTGGTTTGGTGGTGGGAGAGGGAATGGCTTCAGGGAAAGGCCAATGGGGCTGGCTTCTGCCTCTTCAGCTGCACACTGCAGCTCCATCACAAGCCAGATGCTCCTTTCTAGGGGCTCAGAAAGAGACTCTCCTGCTGAGAGCTCTGCCAGGCTGCTGAGGCCACCAAGGACCATCCTCACGGGGTTTGTCCATCGTTGTTTTGGATCTCCATAGGTTTCTGTTTGTCCCTCCACCTCCAAGGTCCTCAGGGCTCTCCCCAAGGTGGCTTCTCCAACACCATGCTGACAGTAGGACAGGTGAACCTGCAGAGCTGCAGGAACTACCTGTATCTGTGGTCTTCCCCCACCAAGGATGGCCATTGCTTGTTAAGAGGCATCTCCAGAGGGACAAGAGCCCGCAGGAGCTCACCAGCCAGTGCTTCTGTCTTTAGCTCAAGGAGCTCCCCACATTCCCCTTGGAACCAAGTTACTGCCTGAAATTCCACAGATCAAAACACCACAGTGGGTTTTTTTCCTCTTGAAAAGACTCCAAATCCTAACAAGAAGGGAACTTGCGTCTCCTGAGTACTGCATCATCACCCTGCTCAGTGGAACAGCTTTCCTCTGTGGGCCTTGGGAGCTAATGAGGAGCCAAAAGGAGCTGCAATCTGAGGAATGCAGACCTCAGGTGTGTGTGGGTCAGGTGGGTCAGTCTCTCCTTCCTCGTAGGGAATAACAGGACAACATGAAATGGCCTCAAGTTGCATCACAGAAGGTTTAGATTGGAGATTAGGAAGAACTTTTTAATTTAGAGGGTGTTGTCAGCCCCTGTCCCAGGCTGCCCAGGGAGATGGGGGAGTCCCCATCCCTGGAGGTACTGCAAAGCTGTGTAGCTGAGATGCTGAGGGCCATGGGGTAGTGGTGGGCTTGGCAGTGTGAGGAGGTGGTTGGACTCGTTGATCTTAAAGGTTTTTTGCAATCAAAACCGTTCTATGAGTCTATGATCTCGGGTGCCTCCTCCCACCTCATCTCCCAAGCCACCCTAGGACCTCCAGAGGAACAGTGCAGCCTCCCAGAAATGAACAAAAACCAGCAGAAGAAAAAAAGGAAAGGCAAAAAAAGAAAGAAAGGAAATGAGATTGCTGTTCTGGAAACCGTGCTGCAGCAGGCAGGGGTTAAACCCTGCCCTCCCAACCAGGATCTCTGCTCCTGGAAGTGGAGCAGCCACCTAAGGCTGGGGCTGCCTAGGAAGCACTGGCAGCCTGGAGAACAGCAGGAGTCCTGAGCAGCCCGCTAATGATGGCTGCTGGCAGTGGGATGCTCGGGGCAGGAGGAGGGAGAGGGAAGGGGAGGGGAGGAGAGGAGGAGAGGAGAGGACTTCCCAGCCTGCTGCCCAGCCAGGATGGCAGCAGTAGCCACAGACAGCCCCTCTGCCCCGACGGGCACGTTCACACAATGATTTCTCTGTTGCTGTCCCCTGCTTTTCCTCCCCAGCCTGAACTGGGCCTTTTTTTTTGTTTGTTCCCTTCCTCTCTCATGAGCACAGGAGCCCAAAGCCCTGCAGCAGCCCCCCGCCACGTCCCCGCTGCTGCCCAGTGCAAACCGCAGCTGTCCCCACCGGGCTGCCACAAGCAATTAAGGGCGGGCAGGCGGAGCGAGGCAAATCAGATTAAATAGCTCAGGGGGTTGCTCACACTGCAAGGAGATTAGCAAAAAAACAACCTCAGCTTTCCTCCCCCTAGAAGCCTTCTCAGGCCCGTGTCAGGGCAAGGAGCCATCTCCATCCCAAACCTCCTCAAGGCGGTACCGGGATGGGTCTAATCCTGACGTGCCTCGTCAGCCCCATGGAGAGCGAGAGGAGTCTAAGGCTTAGGCACCGCTTCAGCAAGCAGTCATTAGTGCCCTGACTTAATGAGTGTAATTAGCATCACCCGCCTCAAGCGGCTTTACCAGAGGGCACAGGGGGGATTTCCCGCAGAAGGGATGGGGGCAGGAGCCAAGGGCATTCAGAGGTGATGTGACCTGCTGGTGGGTCACAGCAGTGGGGACCGGAGCAGACTCTGACGATGCAGACAGCACCCATGCCTGCTGGACCCGTGGCACTGACCCCATCCCTGGCTGTCCTGCAGCCACGAGAGAAGACCTGGCACCATGGGCTGAAGAAGGAAAAGTCCATAGTACCTTCATGTCCTCCTCGCTGCGTGGCTGGTGCTCCTCACACCACTGGTAGTCTCTCTTGTACGAACTCCTGTACATGTCTGGTGACACAGGCAGCTGAAATGAGAGGAGGGAGTCATAGAATCACAGAACCATTTCCGTTGGAAAATACCTTTAAGACCACCAAGTTCAACCCCTTATCTCACACTGCCAAGCCCACCACTAACCCATGTCCCTCAGCACCTCATCTACATGGCTTTTAAGTATCTCCAGGGCTGGGGACTCCCCCAGCTTCCTGCGCAGCCTGGGACGGTGTCTGACAACCCTCTTACGGAAAAAGTTCTTCCTCATCTCCAATCTAAACCTCCCCTGGTGCACCTTGAGCCCATTGCCTCTTGTCATTAATTTCTGGGGTGAAGAAATCAAGCCTCACTGCACCCTAGCCTCCTGTCAGTGAGTTGTAGAGAGTGATCATGTCTCCCCTCAGCCTCCTCTTCTCCAGATTTAAACACCCCCAGTTCCCTCAGCTGTTTCTCATCAGACTTGTGCTCCAGACCCTTCCCCAGCTCTTGTGACTGTCTCTGGACACACTCCATAAAGGAGCAAAGAGGAGGAGCTGCTAGGATTTGAGGAAAGCCTTCAAAAGTGATGATACAAAATCAAAATGCTCCCTCCATAGCTCAGGAGAGGATGAGCTGCTTTCTGGGCACAGCCCTGTGTCCCCCAGGCTACCTGGGGCCAGTCCAAGTGGGGAAAAACCTTGTGCAGTGGAGCCTGGAGCAGAATGGCCAGGAAAGTCCTATGCTCTTTTGGCAATGGTTTCTGGGGCTCCTCTTGTCTCAGTTGGTGCCTTGCAACAAGCACTTTCCTCCTGCCTTTCTCATGCCTTCTCTGACTGCTCAGATGCCCCTAGGCAGAGTGGTAACATAAAGCTGCCAAAATACTTTGATCAGCTGCTGAGGTCCAGTGTCACTCAGGCTAAATCAGCATGTGCTCTCATCTTCTATTGCAGGGATATTTCCCACGTGCTTAACACACAGTTTAAAGTTAAATGCTGGTTAATGTCAGTGCTCATTCTGCAAAGCAAATGGAGAAACTATGGAGGAAAACTCCCCAAGGGATATTAAGGCAGTGACATCTGCCCTAACACTGAAAATCACCACAGCGCAAACTTTTGGAGACGAGGAGAGGATTTTAAGGAAAAGGCATTATAGTGTGAATTCTCCCTTGGCATCCCCTGTGGGCACTGCTGGAGCCAGGGAATCAGGTGAGATGAGCCTTCAGGCTGATCCGAGAGAGCTGGTTTTATGCTAAAGCATCAAATGCCAATGAATGGCAGAGGGCTGAGGGAGATGAGCTCTTGTGTGGAAATGAAAGGTACTACTGCAATCTCCACTGCTACAGGAACTGGTGTACCACACAGGAGTGGCTCGGATGGAGAAGGCACAGGTCTGCCCTCGCACAGACCCGTGATAAACAAAACTAGCAACAGCAGCAGCATGCAGCAGCTCAGGGAGGGCTCCTCTTGCCTCCACCAACATCACCCATTATTGGCAAGAATCGGTTTCACATTCCTTTTTTTCTGACCTTTCACTCTTTTCCCACTCTGGGCTTCCCAGACTAGTGGCTGCCTTTGTTCAGGATCCAGAACCTAGTTACCACAGCTCCTGTTATCTTCCCAGCCCGGCAAACCCTGCAAACCCACTACTCAAACAGCAGTGAGGATGAGAGTCCCATGTGTACTTCACCTTTGAGTGCACTGCTCTCGACGTGTCCACCATGGCGAACCAGGAACCTGGACCAGAAAAATCATTCCGTTAACAACCAGCAAACCAGACCCTCTCCCTCACACCAGCCCAAAGGATAAGGGGTCTAGGCACCTGGAGTTGGGTACTGGCAGGAGGAAGGGGATTCAGCTGGGGCTGTACAACCTCTGTGCACCCCAAATGGGCAGTTAGAGTATGACTGACTTAATCCGAATTCAGCAATGCAACATATACCTGTCCAGCCTAGCAACCAGCACGTCCAGAGCCAGACACCTCGGGGGATGCAGCCTGGTGGGACCTAGCAGTGAAGAGACAGAGGCACTTCACCATCAGCAGCCCCAGAAGCAGCCAGAGTTGAGCAGGGCTGTCCTCTCCTGGGATAAGGCCTGTGATGGGATCCACCAGCATCCGTGTTGCCATGGCACTGCCATGGACAAGGGAAAACAATGCACACGCCCTCCGGAACCCTGGAGGCCTCCCAGGGGGGAGAGAGGCCCCTAAAGGGCTTCTTTGAGGAGAAGCTACACCACAGTCATAGCTGAGGAGTTTCTATCCAATCCCTCTTCTGCAAGCAGCGATGCCAGGAGAGGGACAAAGCCTGCCCTTCATGAGCTCTTGAAGCATGCCCAGCTCCTGCTAAAGATGGGAGCAAAAGATGGGGAAACGGGGGAGGAAAGGAACTACTTTGTGGATGCATTGAGTGGAAGAAAGCACCATCCTTACCTCAAAATATGGAAGGGTGGGAGACATTGCAGAAGTAAGGCACACAGAGATCTCTGCTTGGTCCTGGAGCGGGGATGTGTGCACCTGAACTGTCCCATCCAGATGCTGCAGTTCTCTTCCTCTATGATCTGCAACACAAAACAGCAGGGGATGTTCAGATTCAGTGTTCCTTCCCATGAATGGACAGGAACACCAGAACAGACCCATAAAGCAGCATCTGCTCTTTAAAAATTGTCAAGAATTAACCAGATTTGGTGAATGCACCCCATCCAAGACTAATCTCACCTAATTTTACATGTCCACAAAGAGGACGTCTCCCTCTGAGCTGATTCTCCCTGGCTCATTTAGACTAATTCATGTGACCAATGTGGATGCACACTTGGGAATGAAATCACAGAATAAAGGTTGGAAGGGATCTTGAAAGCTCATCCAGTCCAATCTCCCTGCCAGAGCAGGACCACCTAGAGTAGGGCACACAGGAACTCGTCCAGGTGGGTTTGAATGTCTCCAGAGAAGGAGACTCCACAACCCATCTGGGCAGCCTGTTCCAGGGCTCCCCCACCTCAACAGGGAAGAAATTGTTCCTTATGTTTCTTTGGAATCTCTTATGTTTCAGCTTGTACCCATTGCCCCTTGTCCTATCATTGGCCATCACTGAGAACAGCCTGGCTCCATCCTCCTGACACCCTTTTAGGGATTTGTAAACATGAATGAGGTCACCCCTCAGTCTCCTCCAAGCTAAAGAGACCCAGCTCCTGCTTTCTTACAGTGAGTTGAATTTTATCCAATATCTGCAGCCACACATAAGCCTGACTATGGATTCAGAAACGAGATTCTCTGGCACTATGTCACAGGGCCCTCTGCCTAGTGAATTACTACAGTAATGCAAACAGGGGTAAATGCTGGTGAGGACACAAGTCAGAAAGATGACAGCTTGACTCCAGGTTCTCCCATAAAGGAGGTGAGTTGGTCATGGACCTGCATCACAGGCACTCTTGGAATGAGCTTGTCCTACGGTTATTTCTCTTTGCAGAGAGTGAGGCACCAGTGTGTAACTGGAGCCCAAGGGTGCTCCAGCAAGGGTCATGTGCTGTAACGGCTCAGCACTGGAGTCAGGCAGAAGAAGCCCTTCACCCCCACTGTATTCCATGCAAATGAATGTTAGAATAAATGATACATCAAGAAAAGAAATTATTTCCAGAAATGCAAAACTCTCATGTTTTCCTGTGCTTATATTAAAGGGATTACACTCCATTTCCTTCTTAATACAGCTAATGCTCTATGGGAAGCCCTCAGGCCAGGGATTAAAGCACTTATTCAATTAATTAGGAACAAACTCCTGCCTTAAAGTCAAACACACAAATATCAGTAAGCCACTGAGAGTGTCTTCCTTCCAGGGCAGGGAAACTGGATCCTATTTCTGATGTAAACGAAACCAAGCCTGCATTCTAGAATTGTCAGGAATAACAGAAATTCAGAAGGCTCACTTCTAAAACACTGTAAATCTGTAAAGCAGCATGGAAAGGAGGGGCAGTTCCATCACCCTGAACTCAGCATCTAAACCCCCATCAGTTACAGGGGGAACAGAATCAGGTCCTACAGGGCTAATAGAAATGAGAAACAATTTTAGGATGTAACATTGGTAATTCACTTCAAGCTGCAGGCACAGCAGTGTTCAGATATATTTGAAGTTAAGGGTGAAATCCTGGCTCTGTTAAACTCAAAACCTAAAATGCTTATTCAGTAGGATCTGTATTTCACCTAAGGTGTCTGATTCATTACTGAGATAGGAGACAACTTCCCAAACCTGGCTCCAGAGCCTAATCTTCCTTGATGATGGCTCGATCCATCTTCTCGCAGGCACAGCTCACATGAAATTAAAAGGCATTTTGCCAGGACAGTTCATGCAAGAGCAGCTCACTATCACTGCTCAGCTTCCCATTTCTTCCCAGTTATCAAATGATGGGGATGATAATTTCCCACATAATCCCGATTAGAAGTGGGTAGGAACCAAGCTCCCAGCTCTTCCTCTACTTCCAAGAGAGCTTGTTGCTAATTCAGATATGGAGAAAAGGTACAACTAGCCATAGGCTTCTTTGTTTTAAGTGGTTTTATATACCTTTTAACATTTCATTCACAGAAGCAGTGCTGTCATCTCTCCCAACACCCTGCAATGGTCCCAGGTTTCTCTTGAGCCCCCATACATGGAAGCTCAGCACAAGGATGCTCCTGCATGTCAGCTCCCTCCCCTGGCATCCCCAAGGGTTGCACACGAGGAGTGCTGGAAGGAAGACATCCAACTGGAGTGAATGGAAACTGTGTTGGCTTCTCATAAGCTGGAATTGCCCCTTCCCTGCAGCACTCACCAATGTATGATCATTCAGACTCTGCTGGGCTACACAAAGCAGCACTGGGCACTTCAGTGTTACCTGTGAATCTCACCTATGGAGTTGCTTTGTCAGCATTTTTTTGGCCAGGCAGCTTTTCCTGTGCCTTTCCCTCCTCACCTTTTTCATTACTAAAGCTTCCCTGCCCTAGGAGCAGTTCATTGAAGTGGGCTCACGGTACCCTGCATGGCTGCTCTCTGTGCAGCTGCCTGCACATCTCTAAGACAGAACTTAATGCTGAAACAAACACTGTGCTATAAACACCTGCAGGAAAAAAATACTCTTAAATAACTGGTTTATTTTCACAATACTCCAGGGAGGCAACAGCTTTGATTCCCAGAGTCAGGAGTTTAAACCACAAATCTGAATGGAAGGATCCCTGTTTCTTAAGGCAATGATCAGCCCAAACATCCACGGAGGTTTTCAGTGGGTGCTGGTGCTTTTGACCTCTCTACATGATGCCATGGATACAACAAAACTACAACAAACCATCCAGGACTTGATTGTATAAGGCAGACAACTATCTGTTTTAGTAGTACCTTGGGATAATTTTCCACTGGGCCCAAATGTTTGATAGCTGAGTTCAGGTCCTTTAAAATCATATGGGAAGTGTTCAGATTAAAGTCAAGGATCTTAATTATAATGTAAACCAATGAGATTTGTGTACTTGATCTGTGCAGCTCCTTCCTGACATCCTGATGGACATTCCTCCGTGCTTAGAGGTACCTATATGCCTCTGGAAAGTCAATCTCACAGCCTCAGCAGGACTGCAGTAGCACAGAGGATGAGACACAGAGACGAGTTTCACCAAGATTTGGCCCTAACTTCCTGTATTTGCTGTCTTTTCCCATTTGTGAAATGGCAATGGTGCTATTAAAGCCTGTATTGCCCTTGTGCAAGGCGCTGCATTGAGTACAGGCAGGATTCAGCTGAATCATCTCAGCTATTAACATTTCAATGTAAGAAATGGAAGACATACCTGCCCATCAACCCAGCTCTCGACAAGTGCTCTTTGAGCTAGGAAGAAGATTCATTGCCCCTGTGAGGATGTTGAAAGAGGGAAGTGCTGGGTAAGCAGGACTCCCACTGCATGAAAGGGGCAGGGTGTAATCTGTGAATCTCCATTCAGGTTATCACGAGGAGACAAAGCGCAAAGGGGACACTCTTCTTCAAGGGATGAGCGTTGACAGCCCATTCTGTCAGCATGAAGTCAGTCACCCATTTGGGTCTAAAAACATGAACTTTCGTGGCAGTGCAGCAGTCCAGCACAGGAAGGTTTCCCATGGAGTTGTTTCATGCATTTATGGCATCTTGTGATCAGAAAGAAGCAGCATCCTTCAGCTTAAAACCAGACTAAAACAGAGGTGCCTGTGTCTCTCTTCCAGCCACCCAAATCACTTACAGGACTGAGCCCTCAAAGTTAGACTCCTTGTTGCAGAGACATTCTTCTCTGCAGAAGACAAGGGTGCATGGTGAACTCAATGGTGGTGTCCCAAATCTTCAGGCAGTTCTGCTGTAGCTTGCTAAAACAAACCCCCCCAAAAGCATTTCTCACTAGAGGATGGCTGAAATCTCATCACAGGCTACTGATGTATCCTGTGATACAAACCAATGCATATTTATGCACCTGTGTAAGGCAAATACATATCTCTATTGTTTGAGAACTTAAATCTGCTCACTAATGCCAGTTGTTTAAATAGCCCTTTAACCACATCACTTCTCTCCTCGTTAACAGGTTAAGTCACTAGAGGTGAAAAAGTCCCTCCAAAATGGTTTTCACTCACTCACCCAATCCAAAGTAAACATGCCTCTGGGACCATTATGTGTATCAGATATCCCAGGCTTTGTTAAGAGCTTGCCTGTTAGGTAAATTCTGTTTCTCTTTCTCCTTGGAAGGAGAAGGTTAAAAATAGAGATAGGCTGGCAGGAATACTGCAGAAGACCTCACTTTATGGACTCTAGTCCACAGTGGTTGATAGGGTTGGGACAAAGGCTGGACTCAATGAGCTAATAGGTCTCTTCCAGCTGAAATGATTCTATGATTCTGTGGTTCTATGAAGTAAGAATAACACAAACTCAGAGCAGTGCACACAAGTGACTCAAGTCTCAGGGAGGCTCTTGATCAAATATAACTCTGGTTACAGTATGATATTGGTTTGATTTGTGCCTGTCACTGGTAATCACATTCATCATGGTGGCCAAGAGGCTGATGTTTTGTCCAGCAATCACTGTGGATACCATATAGAGCTGAGACCCCAGAACAACAAGCATGAGCCTTTGCTAGCAATAAATATGAGGGAAATGTGCATCTATAGCACATCAAGGAAAGTCCTCCAGCCATAGGTCCACAAGTCTGGAGGAGCTCATGGGTTTCAGCCTTTCCTGAAGTCTCACCCTGCAATACAATCACATCTAATTCTTAAAGGTGAGTTTGGCATGAGAACGATCACTCCAAGTAAGCCCATCTAGACTACCCACAACTGACTACCGTAAAGGGGAGCTTTTCCATTGATTGCACCAAGGTTTGGGCTGGATATGCAACTGGGAGATTTGCCCACTGCAGCCATTAGCTGTTCAGCTGATTTAAACTTGTCGGAGAGAATAAAGCAACCACCTGCTTCCAGCGACAGGAACAGTAAAGTGAGATCAAACACCAGCAGAGGGAGAGAATTTAAGCAATGTGAGAGGTGGCTGCATGTCATTTCAAAAGTCACCTTTTGTCTTTGATCTGTGCTTAGGAAGCAGGCATCTCCTGGATCAGATGGTCATTAAAGAAGTGTGCCACCAAAACCATCCCACCTTGAAGTCTCAAGTGTTTGCTTTCCCTGGGGATCCTCCACCTACTTCCGCCACCATGTAAATCAACTGCCCTGAGATTTCCTTTAGAAAAGCCAATTAATACACGTAAGGCATCAGGACTTGTGTCTTCTCTAATGCCAGGATCATTCCCTGTGATGAAGCTGAGACTGCTCTTTTATAACTATATTATGCACACACAAAAGGTAGGTCCTCTAAAGATCAGAGGAGAGTTATTATAAAGGCTGTTATGCAAACAAAAAAGCCCTGGTCCTGAGTAGCTTATAGACTAAATGCACAAGACAGAGAAAGGATTTTGACTCAAAGGATTTTAAAGACGAAGCACTCTGAGACAACAGATCCCATAGAAAATCTGTGACAAAACTGTGGATAAATCCCACTTTGCTGAATCCTCACTCCTGCTCTTACCAGCTCCTTGGAGCATTGCCTGTTTTTTTTGCTAACTAAGCACTTGTTTTAGCAGCACCCTTTGGGGACACTGTGAAGTTTTAAAGTGGGAAACGCACTCAGTCACCTTCTAAACCCAGAGCTTTACAGCAGGCTTGCATGCAGATATTTGCCAGCCCTGGCTATGCAATAAAATAAACCCTTTGCATTTACTTTGTTGATACCTTCAGTGAGTGTTAACAAGAGGCCAAATCACAGGGAAGCGAGAGCCCGCTCTCAGGTTACCCCATAAATTGGTTAAGGCTGCAGAGAGGATTACAGTCCCAGAGCCATCCTAAGTACTGAGATGTCATTACGGCAAAATCAAAGGTAACCATGGGGCTTGGCAGGTAACTGTCAACAGCTACGGGAAAGAGCCAGCCAGGGAAGGAGCTCCGTGTCAGGATGAAATTCAGTCACCTTTATTTTCATTTCAGGTGAGGGGTCAAGCAGAAAAGCTGTCCCCAGCGGCCTTTATTTACAGTTTTCAAGGGAGCGGCTGATGAAGCATTTAGAGGAAGAAGGATGAACCTGCTCGTCCCTCACTCACAGAGACCAGCCTGATGACAGACAGAGGATGCTGTAATGGCACCAGAGATGGGAAGATGCCTTTTATGAATGAAACAGCAGAGGTCCTAACAGAGATGTTAACAAAACTCAGGGTGACTCAAACAGGCCTGGCACTCCACCTGTAGTATTTGCAAGGAGACAAAGGAAAAGCTCTTCCCATCAGGACAGCTGCTTTCTGCAGTGTAGGAGCTCCCTCCTGGCAGTGATAACACCAGCAATGCCCCATAGGCAGCTTTCAAGGTGTTTCTTCAACCCGAGTTTGCTTTTACATTTCTCCTCCTCATCCTACCAGGCAACCAACCCGAATTTACAGAAAATGACAATGTTTTCATTTTTTTCTCCTAGATTTGGTAACAATTTGCTACAAAAACTTTGTAAAGTTTTTGTCTTTCTCTGGATCTCCTGTTGATGAATCAATATGGAGGCTATGAATTGTTTTGTGTTGTCAAGTCACGCTGGAAAAAAATACCAGGGTCTGTTCTTTAGCCCTGAGCTTGCATCCACACAGCCCAGCCAGCACTCCTTGTGACAGAGCGGGCCTGTGGAAACTGCCCACTGAGAAGTTTATAGCTTCTGAGCCATAGCTGGGCATGGGAGGGTACTGATCACTCCAGAACATGCCTGGCCCATGCTAACAGAATCAAAGAATCATAGAATGGTAGGGTTGGAAGGGACCTCTAGAGATAATCTATTCCAACCCCCCTGCAGAAGCAGATTCTCCTAAACCAGGGGGCACAGGAATGTATGCAAGTGGGTTTGGAAACCTCCCAAGAAGGAGACTCCACACTCTCCCTGGGCAGCCTGGGCCAGGGCTCCCTCATCCTTACAGTAAAGAAATTTTCCTTATGTTTAAGTGGGATTTTTTATGTTCCAGCTTTCTTCCATTGCCCCTGTCCTGCCACTTGAGACTAAAGGAAAAAAAGTGCAGCCCCATCTTTTTGACACACACCTTTTAAACACTTGTGTCAACTGACAGCATGGACTATTGCAGGTCACTGGCTGGACACAGGACCTGGCCCTGTTCAATGCAGCAGTGGAAACACAGCCAGTGTGTCCCTACTGAGCATCCAGTACTTTTCCGTGTTGCCATCAGGTAAGTGGTAGATGACTTGCAAGGGGGTTTTAAACCTCACGGCTCCAAGCTGCCGCACATAGGCAGGCAGAGGGTGATGGCTCCCTGCAAGGACACTGCAGAGCACTGCTCCAGTCCCTCCATGGACCGTGGGCTGCAGCACTGAAAGGAGCCTCCTGCTTCTTGCCATGATCTCTACCCAGGGCAAGAAACAAAACAAAAAGGCAAAATTCCTCCTTTTCCACTGAGACATGGGAAACCTTCTTTTACCCTCCCTCCTTTTTAAAGACCTAAACCCTACCAGCAGCCAGTTTGGCAAGGGTTAACCAGCATGAAATGAATGTGGAGAGACAGTCCGGGACCATAATCACTTATTATTTTCAGGTAATATGCTTTATCTCTGACTAATCTCTTCATCTGCAGAAACACTCACAGCAGACAAGAGTCACCGAGGTTATCTCTGATGACGGGGCTCTACGGACTACTGACTGCGAGGGACTGAGGAGAGGCCAAGGAGAGGACTTCAATTATGGCCTGAACTATGCTCTGGTAGCTGAAAGGCCACTGTTTAATCTACTAGAAATCATCTATTTTAGCAGATAAAGGGATTACTTGCGTTTTCTTTCACCCCAAGAACAGCGTGTTATTCCAACTACTAATGGAACATTCGGTATTTAATTAAAGAAAAAGCACGGGGAGAAGCAGCACAGGCATCAACATCACTTCTGGGGAAATTCAAGTTGATTGTCACCCTTTGATGCTGCTCAATCACCTCTATCTCACTCACCCTTCCTACAGCCCAGATTAAATCTTCTGGTGCTCTCCATCCTGCACATTTGAGTTTCTTTTTCCTTGTTTTTCAGGGATCCCATCCAAAACTTTAGGACAACGCAGTGTGAATTCACCTCTCTGCAGAAACCTGACTCATAAAGAGCCAGATTACCTCAGGAGGAGAGGGTGGAAATTTGAGTTGGATTTTGCCTCTTTGCCAGTGATCTGGTGTCATGGGGCCAGTGTTTGGAAACTCAAAGTGGCTCCATTGCTCAAGGATGAACTTGCAACTGCTGCCTGCACAGATCCTCTGTTTGCCCGTTTTCCCTCTCAGTTCCCTTGTCTTTGCCATCTCCACTTTCAGAGAGGTTTGCTCTTTTGTCCCACAGACCAATGACCACAGAAGACAGTTACAAGTCACTCTCAAGGGCTCCGCTGTGTTCAGCAAACACAGATTCATTTTCTTATGTCACCCATCCCTTCAAGCCACAGGCTGCAGACCCAAAGAGCCTATGAAGGAAGCTTCAGAAGTAGCAGCTTATAGAGGCTGGTGTAAATTCAGTACATAGGGGTCCACATCTCTGTTCAGAGAATTATAAAGCAAAGCAAAATATCAAAATGAAAACAAATGATCTCATTTCCTCTACCAGGAGGATCTTAATCCTCTTCCCCTCACCAGAATAAAGAACAAAGTACCTCGAAAGAGATTACTCAACCAGCCAGCAGCCAGAGTTTCCTCACATAGGTGACTGTCCCTTTTGTACACCCTATTGCTGACTGTCCCATTTCTGACACGGTCTCAGAACCCAGAACACTGCATTGCAAAGACCAGCTGTCTTTTTTTGTTTGCCTTCCTGACCATCCATTTCTTTACACACAGAAGGACAGGGACCGACTGAGCAGCCTGATTTTTGCTTCCACTATTTATCTGTGTCTCTTCATGACTGTTTCAGATGATCTACGCTCACACGCTCCAGCTACATCCTCCTTGAGACCTCTGGGGAAGGATCTGTTGCTGTCCTGTGTGGTGAGATTTCTGAAGTAAACAGGGCTGTCCACCTTGTCCTCACAGCTGCTACCTGCCTGTGTAGCTCTCATCCTTTCTCCCTTTCCTGTTGGTCTTTGGCTCATACCAGTGTTTGATCTGCATCATTCATCATAGGACACAGCAACCTGACTTGGCACATCTGATGAAGCGGCACCACCAGTGAAGATGTGATCATCCTCAGGCTTTTGATCTCCTTGTCTGACTTTGCCCAAAGTCTTTGGTGACTCTAACTCCATCCTTCACTTTCTATGGGCAGCTCCAGGAGCTCCTGTGAATTAACGACTCACCCCATCTGCTACCAGTCGTTGCGTTGAACCAGTTGTTCAGCTTGTTCTTGACCAGGACTGCTGACCTCACCTCTCCATAATGTTTTTCAGCAGCTTCTTACACATATCATATTGCCCTAGGACACTCCACACACCTATTGCAACACAACGGGTCAAATGACTTCTTGAGATTGTGCAACTCAAGTTCTTCTTGAGATATCTGAACTTGGCAGTGACCAGCCTCTTGCACTGGTTTTGCTCTACTGTCCCTCTTGCTTGGTGGAAACTGAATTTACCTTCTGAATCCTCCACAGTGAAGAATTTGCTTAGGTATCAGGAGACACACAGAATTTGGAAGGTTGCCATTCTGGGAACTCACTTAGGAGGATCCACTTGTCCTTGTTTTGGCGATCTTTTATTTCCTGATAGCACACAATTGCCTGGCTGGGTCAGATTTCTTCAGTGTCCTGCCCCTTTTTTGCAGCCTCTTGCTAGCAAGACTCTTCTTGTCATCCAGCTCATGAAGTGTTATAATCTCCCAAACACAGAATCTCTTCATCTCTTGATCAGTTATCTGTAAAAACTCTGCCAATACTTCAGCCATCTCTTCAGCCTGCCCCTTCCTGAAAGCAGGGAGCTCTCCTCAACGTTAATGTTGTGGAGGGTACACTAGTTCTTCTTCCTTTGTCTTTTATAAAAGACTGCCTTCATTTGGACTTTAACAAGAACATTTTCATGCTGCTTTGCCTTTTAAACCAATTTTCCTTCACTGCCATTGCTTTTTGACTTTTGACCAGCTCTGGGTATGCCTGCTCAGAGAATGTCTTTTCATTCAGCACTCAGGCTCAGTGTCTGTCTGCTTGCTTTCTCCTCAAGCCATGCTAAACGAAGGTTGTTGAGACAGATGATACAGAAGACCACTGCTCCAGGGGATACCTAGAGCTTGCTCTTCCTCCACTTGCTATTTTTCATCTTCGTAAATGCCAATCACTGCTTTCTAGCTCTGATATCTGTTTGGTTTGTGCTTGCATCTCTTTTTGCATATGGAGAGTCTGAAGAGTCTCATGAGAGCCTGCAGGCACTTGTATCCTGGTTAATACTGTCTTTGCCAATCTTTGGCATGTGCCAGTCAGTCATGAACATCAGTCACTGGATACATGATGGTTCACTCCCAAGGTATGGCTTAGGCATGCCTTGACTGGTAGCAGAATCACCTGAAATTCATCAGACAAGTCAAGGAAATTCTTTCTCTCTATCTGTCATAGGAGCCCATACATCTATAGGCACTACAGAACCTGTTCCACTGCCCTAAGTGGAAGGGCTGATTTCTGACAGGTGACAAACCTTCAATGGACATGGGTTTCCTTTTTACTACTGTGATTCCAGCTGATGCATCGCTTGTGTTTTGCATCATTGCCTTAAAAGCAGGTTTTCCCATATAGCATCTCTACCTCATCTATCCACTTGATTTTCAGTGTTAAGCTGGTAAATCTCAGACTTGACCATTAGCAGTGAGATTTTATCCAAAGTCATCTCAGATTCCTGTTTCTGCTGGCCAAAGCTTCCCTTAGCAGCAATCCTTTTGCTGGACCACTTTCCCTCATCAGACACTGACCTACTTACAGGTATCAGCATCTACGTGGCTGGGAAGACTCAACGCAGCTCAAAACGCCTCTTGCCACTGGCCTTCATGGCAGACACAACCCTGTGGGTCTCAGCACATGTTGCTCTGCATCTATTGAGTACTTCTCATGAGTGGGTTTTTTGGCTTAGGTCATAACAAGGTGCTCAATTCTTATTCAAGCATCACAGCAGTACCTAGATTACCAAAATCACCTATCTGGCTGGCCAGTAAAATCTGGGCAGCAATATCACTCAACTTGCCTACACCAGGCAAAATTAAACACATTGCAATGACAGCACATCAGCTGAGGAAAACTTTGGGTCTGGAGCTGGTGTCCAGTGCAATATTCAAGGTAGGACTGCTGGTGGGAAAATGGGAACATGGAAGATCACTGTGGACAGCCCACATGCATGCAGAAGGATCCAGGCTAAGGTCTCTCTTAGTCTTAGGTCTTAGTTCTTCTTTCAAGCATGTATTGGAAAAAAATGTCCCACCTTGATTTTTAAAATGGTGAAGAATCCACAATAACTCCAGGTAAGTCATTCTAATGATGATGCATGATACTTTGTACTTAATTTGGTTGCACACAATGGTGTTTAGCACCATCTGAGGTTCCCTAGGAGAATTCCTGAGATTTCCTAGGAGAAGCTGGAAGGCATAGCTGCAAGTTGAGTGCAGTTTTATCTTCTCAGAAACATGGTTCCTCCAAGCTTTTCTTTGATGTCTCATAGCTCTGGTATTTGACTGGATAGTAAATAACTTCACTCCTGTTAAGTTACCCTGCTACTCACAATTTTACTCAGAATTTGATACAGTACCAACATGAAATCAAGATAATTCCTTATTCCTGTGCCTCATTCCCCCCAAGATCACAACTGATTACTCTCAAGAACCACAATGACTTTTAAAAGAAGTTATTAACTTCTGAGATGGACTCCATCACCTCATCAATCTCAGATGTTCCTCCTAAATGTGCCCTTTTGCTTCTCCACAAGCAAATACAGCCTGCCCTTTGGCTCCCAGTCCTGAGGCAGCTCTGTGTCAGAGAACTGTCCTCTTCATTATTTAACACTCCATAGCCTGAGTTTTAGACTCCTACACATTCTGTAGACAATGATTCTTTATACCTCCTCCCCAAATCAAGGACAGAAACAGAACAATAAACCAGTTTCCACGGGATTTCCCTGCAAAGAGACTCACGGATTCACTTCTCACAGTGATGTCCTGAGATCTCTCAGTTAGATCCACTTCATTTGTACCATGTTGATTTTACACGATTTTTGAAAACTTTTATTAACCAAATACTTTCAGAAGTCAGTTACATCAAGAGTTGCTCACTCCTCCCAGAGAACAACAGCAAATTGATCTGACAATTGATTTTGCATTAATTCCACTGCCTTCCTTTAAGAATCCATTAATCAAGTGACATTCCCACTGTTTCTTGCCTTCAACAGTGACAGACTGAACAGTCTTAGAATTATCCAAATCATTTACCCAATTCTTTGAAATAATGAGTCAATATCAGCTTTCTTAATCCTCTAAAATCTCTCTAGTGTCTCCAAGTGAGAAGTCAGCATGAATAGCCCACATGATGTGTTCCTGGTTGCAAGAGTTCTGAGATTTGTGGCTGTAAATTACCAGGACTGGATGATTATAAAAATATTTAATTTGTGGCCGAGAAGGCCAATGGCAGCCTGGGATGCATCAAGAAGAGTGTGGCCAGTAGGTCAAGGGAGGTTCTTTTCCCTCTCTATTCTGCCCTGGTGAGACCTGACCTGGAGTACTGTGTCCAGTTCTGGGCTCCTCAGCTCAAGAGGGACAGGGAAGTGCTGGAGAGAGTCCAGCACAGGGCCACCAAGATGATCAGGGGACTGGAGCATCTTTCATACGAGGAAAGGCTGTGGGACCTGGGGCTGTTTAGTCTGGAGAAGAGGAGATTGAGGGGTGATCTTATTAACATTTATAAATATCTAAAGAGTGGGTGTCAGGAGGTTGGGACATCCCTTTCTTCTATAGTAGATAGTAACAGGACAAGGGGGAATGGGATGAAGCAAAAGTTCCATTTAAACATAAGAAACAACTATTTCACTGTGAGGTGAGGGAGCCCTGGCACAGGCTGCCCAGAGGGGTTGTGGAGGCTCCTTCCTTGGAGATCTTCAAGACCCACCTGGACACGTTCCTATGAGACCTCATCTAAGTGACCCTGCTTCTGCAGGGGGGTTGGACTAGATGATCTCTAAAGGTCCCTTCCAACCCCTACCATTCTCTGATTCTATGTTGTTGCTATTTAACATAATCTCTAATTACTAATGAAGCCCGAAAATGCTCTTTCACCAGCACCTGATACTACTACACAATCTGATTTTCTCCTCCAGACAAATATGGAAAATAAATATGAATGTAATACTCCTGCATTTCCTTGTGGTGGTGGTAATGGCAGCTACTGCCTTTAGCAACTAATAGTTTGGAATACTTTTACTTTAGCTAACCATAAATGTATCTCTGTTTTTCCGCTTCCATCACTTATTCCAGGGCAGAGGTGGCCTATTGAGATGAATCCAAAAGACATTTGCCTTTACCTTACTAGAGGAGTGATCACTACAGGGCAACCAGCCCAGAGTACTAAGCTCCGTTTCAGACATCCCATTACACAACAAAAACACTTAAAAAGCACAAAGATGTCATGTTATTTCAGCCCAAGTCAGCTTCTAGCTTTAAGCAGGAGGGATGAAGCCCCTGCTTAACACTCCTCCTAGAAAAGACACTTCCTGATAGCAACAAGTTCAGTCACACCTGACTGTCAGGTAGACTTCTTTATGGTTGCAAAAATAAAATGGGGAAGGATTAAATTAGTGTGATCAGAGTAGGGGTTTAAAAATACTTTTTCTGAGCCTTAAGCTCGAGGAGAGGCAGGAGGAATGCAGGGTGCTTCTGCAAACGTGTTTCCAAACACCTGGAGCATGTGCTTAATCCTCTCGCCGTTGATTTCCTTTTGTCTCCCCCCAAACCCAAAAGTCAGGTTTCTTTCCCAGTTTTGGTAAAATCACTTCTGATATGCAGAGTCACTGAAGCCTGGCCTTTGTCTGCCAAAACTCTGAAGTTCCCCCTTGCAACTGTCTCACTCCCAAGGTGTCTGTTTAATCCCACTTTTATTAGGAGCACAGCTCAGGGTAGTTTACAGAGGTTACAAACAATGAAGCTTTCATCAAAACTTTGGCTAATCAGTGGCTAACAAGCTCTAATTCAGGAAGGGGCTAGGCAGGTCCAGGCTAAAACTAACCTGAGGCAGGAAAAAAAAGGAAAGGGAAAAAAAAAAAAAGGTTGGGAAGAGAGTGTTCCTCTAAACCTGGATCAGTGCCCCAGTCCAAAGCCACAGGAACACTTGTGCGAGCACAGCAGCCAGAAAAAGCAGCCAGGAACGGACACAGAGCAGAACTGCCTCTTCCAGGGGCTGAGAACGTGCTGCAGTAACTACAGCTTGCAATAAACTACTATTTATTCCCAGCTTTGTGGCAGAGTCCAGGGGCTCCAACACACTCAGTATCGTAGAAACACACTGGGATCCTCAGTCTGCACCCTGCAGTTTACAGAGAGCAGGAACTAGAAATAAACCAGAACCAAGCCAGTCACTGGTAGCCTGAAAATCATAGAATCAGGATACCTCCCCAGGAAATGCTGGAGGGTCTGAGAAAGTCAAGGAAGATTTGAAACCTGCTGATGTTATCGTAAAAATGGCAAAAATTGATCAGCAGAACTTCAGTCCAACAGATGACTAGATATAGGAGAGAGGAACACATGTAGTTGTCCTTAGGTAAGGGATAAAAGTTCCTCCAACCTGTACACACACAGAACATCCTTCCCAAATTTGTGGCAGTGAAATATGTATTGAAAACCATCAGACATTCTCTCCTTGACACCCCTTTACCAGACAAATCAGAGGGTGAGTGAATAAAAGACTTTCTTAGAGCAGATTAATAGGTGTTAAACACCCAGCCTATGAAGGAATAAGCTTCTCTGTAAATAAGGGAGTAGTGCTACTGCTTAAATTTGAGAGGTTCTTAATCAATTCCTTGATATTCTTGGGAGTGAAGCCATGGTCCTGGACCACTGCAAGGGAAAAGGTAATTCTCATGTCTTGTCCCAGAGATGAAGAACTCATTGCCAATTTCTTTGATGACTCTGGATAGATACAATCAGCACATGAAGAATTCTTTTATACGTGGACCATCGAGTTACTGCCTTGTCTCTTGCCAGCCCAAGGGAGAAAGTGAGACTTATATTGCAAATGCAGGGAAACAAACCAAACCTGTGGTTCCTGCTTCACTGCAGCAATCTGGAGCCACTGAAGGGATCCTGGTCTCTCTTTCCACTGGTAAAGTCAATAGCAGACAATATGGGCTATTATATCCCAATACATTCCCTGTGCCTGGACCTCAGCATCTTTGGGAAATGGGGTAAGACCCGGGGTGTGCAGGTATCAGTTCCCACTGTGAGGCTGGGTGCTCACTTGGGTATGAAGCACGTTCTGGTTTCTGTGTTCAGCTGTACACACTTAAGATTCAGAACAGGAAAGTTAAGCCTGTACCTACATGTTCAGAGGAGCATGGCCTTAGAGGCAAAGACAGTGTCTTCTTAGCTGGGGGAAGAGCGCTTGCCACACACATGACAAGGACAAGCCCAGCTGCAAAGTGAATGGTGTGGCTAGCACGAGGCAAGGATGGGGAAGACCTTGCTTTCCTGTAGCACTTCTCCTCAGGAAGCCTTGAAACATTTCCCAGGGCAGCTGGCTTGGTTTGAAAGTAATGGCAGCTGGCTGGGGATATGTTTCATCCCTAACTCCCGTGCCATGGGCTCTTCTGCCTCCAGGAGATCCCTCTGCCACACTCGAAATGCCAATGCTCATGAATGTGCCAGCAACTCAGTAACAACAGAGTAACTTCATAGCGTGGCTCAAGCCCAGCCCCACATCTGTTCACAGTGATGGACAGTTGCCTCAGACTCTTACTTCTAAACCACTTTCAGTTTTGCATTTCAGCCCCTTGCCTGCCAGCTCCTCCACGAGTTTCTAAAAGGCAAATGTCTTGCAGACCTCTCTGGGGAAAAAAAACCCCAGCAGCAGCATTTAGAAAGCAGAGAGGCAGAGCGCTGGATCCCTTCATGCTGCTCTCCTCGTGCCTTGGCAGAAGGGAACAGCAACAGGTTTATACCGAGACCTGATGATGTTGCGAGGCAATGCTGCGTGCTCCTTGCAGGGTAAATGCAGTAAGAAAAGGAAGCATTTTAAAAGCCATCACACCATTAAAGTATTACTCTCTCCACTCTTTAAATGGTTGGTTTGGATTATCCATGCCATCCCAGATAAAGCTATTTTTGTTTCATGTTCCTTACTATTTGGTAAAGCAGTTTTCTGAGGACCTACATATTTGCTTGAGCTACTTCAGCATTATTTTCTCGCCCGTTTCCTTTGTTGGAAGCAGAGAAATCAACTAAAGAAAACTCAAAAGCAAGTATATCACGCCTTTGAGTTGGAAACTGCCTTCCCTGCCTGGTCATAGCGGGCTGTTCCTCTAGATGGCTCTGCCTTTGCCCAAATACAGCAAATCCCCGAAGCAGGAATCGCAATTTCGAGCGATACAGGCGATACCACTGACTGCTGCTCTCCCTCCTGCAACGATCGGGGGGGAGGCTGAGCCAACGGATAAACACAGATTTGTTGTGGTTTGATAAAATATTTTTGGCTTAGCTCTTCAAACACGGAGGGAAGTTACTCTAAAAAAAATCAAAAATCTACCTGTTGCTTCTTTAGATGTCCTTTCTAGCTGTGATTTCCCCATCAACTGCTTGGTTTAGATGCCTGTTGTCCTGTCAAACTTCAAACCAGCATTTTACAGAGCTGTTACAAATAATAAAGGCAAGGGAGCTGAGAAGCAAAAAGCCACCTTGTGAAACATAATGTAAAATCTTCTCCTGCTGTTCTGGTTATCCAATTACAGATGGGAAACTCTTTCCCCCAAAGATGCAAAATAAAATCAGCAGCAGTGACAGAAACAAAATAGTAACAGGAAAAAACCCACCAAATACCCTCAAAAAAACCCACAAAAGACCCAAAAACCAAAATCCCAAACAACTTCCCTTAGGATTAAAGGAGGAAACCCCAAATCATCATTCTTTATCACACTCACATTTAAGTGATTCTCTGTCTCCAAACTGCCTGTCCACTTGTTTTAAAACGAAATATAATGGTGAAAATCCTCCAGTTATTACACCCCTGCTTGGATCACACCCGGGATGAAAATTCAGCATAGGAAGTAGCCCGGGAAAGCTGCCGCGATCCGGCTTCACTGATTTACATGCGTGTTTGTAATTATTATATCGAAGACAGAAAACGCAAAGACTTTTCTCAAACGCTCGTCTCTCCCCCGAATCCTGGTGCCAAACTAAGACAGCCAGTGCTCTCAGTCTGGGCACAGCGCTTCGCTTCTGCACTCGGGAAGGCGATTTTTAGGCATTTTTATCAGAAAGAAAAAAACCCAAACCAATAACAATCCCGTTTAAGACGCGGGCATTTACATCTTCTTAAGCGACTGACAAAGACTCTCTAAATTGTCCCGCACCGTTGACCGCATTTTTGTTGTTACACATCTGGGTCCGTCCGTGGGCTTTGCCCCGGACGAGAAGGATTTGCCGGAGCCGTCCCCCATGTAAAACCCGGGGTGCTGGGATCGTTATGAAGAATTCTGAGAGCCTTTCCTCTGCGAAAGGATGCGCTTTCCCACAAGCTCCCCCGAAGGACGAAGGCGAAAAGCAACTTTTATTCATTCCATCGCGCCCCGCAACTGCCATCTCTTTCCCCTCACACTACGAGCCAACACTACGAACCGATGGTGTTTGTTTGTTTAATTTCGGGCAATTGCAAAGGTAATTAACTGCGAGCTCAGCCCTGGCTGTTGCGAGACGTGTGGCAAAATTACACCCAAATAACGTGAGTTTAAGCGAATTTCACCCTTCGCGATGCCGTCGGGGCAACCGCAGCGATGCTAATCTCCCCCGGACCTCGATTCGGGGCCGGTTTCGAGGCCGAAGGGATGAGGGACGATGGCATCCGTGGGAAAGGCGGGTTGGAGCCCAAGGCAGTGCGGAGAGACCCCCGGGAAGGGACGGGACGGGGGACGACAGTCGGGAGAGGAAGGGGGGGAGGCAGGGGGATACTGCCCCCGCGCTGCCGGGAGCCAAATCCCTGGCGCCTCCCGCGGCTCCCCCCGCCAGTCCCTCCCCCATCGCCGCTTTTGGGGCCCGGCCTTGCCCCCGTCCGCCTCCCTCCCCGGCGCGGAGCCGCGCTACTGGCTGCTCCCTGCGCGCCGCAGCCGCCCGCCCAGCCCCGGCCGCGGGCGGGGACGCCGGGCGCACCGCAGCGCCTATAAGGGCGTCGCGCCGCAGCCCCCCGGGAATTTTTGGTCTGGGGCCACCGGGACCGAGGCCGGGAGGCCGAGAGGACGGGAGCAGCAGCGGCGGTGGCGGCGGGGGGGGGAGCGCCGGCCGCCCTGCATGGCCAGGGATTATGAGCGCCGGTGAGTTGCAGCAGGCGCAGCCCAGAGCCTCGGCGCCGGCGGCCGCCCCTGCGCCCCCGCAGCCCCGCAGCGCCCAGGAAGCCCCCGACATGGCGGTGTACTGCAGCGAGAACTTCAGCGTCTACCCCCAGCCCAGCCTCCACCCGCCCGGCGCCGCCGCCGCCGCCGCCGCGGCCGCCGCCGCCGCCGCCGCCGCCGCAGCCTCCTCGGGGCAGCGGGCGGGCGGGTACGCGCTGGGGGACTACGGGGCGCCCGCCAACGCCGGGTACCTGTGGGGCATGAACAGCCCGGCGCCCTACCTGCAGGGCCCGCCGGGCTCCGCCGCCGCCGCCGCCGCCCCCTTCCTGCCGCCGGCCTCGTACGGCTGCTCGCGGGGCGGCCAGCTGGTGGGCTCGCCCTCGGCGCCCGGGTCGCCGTCGGCGGGCGGCGCAGAGCTGAGCTGGCTGAGCCTGGCCAGCCAGGAGGAGCTGCTGAAGCTGGTGCGGCCGCCTTACTCCTACTCGGCGCTGATCGCCATGGCCATCCAGAGCGCCCCCGAGAGGAAGCTCACCCTCAGCCACATCTACCAGTACGTGGCCGAGAACTTCCCCTTCTACAAGCGCAGCAAGGCGGGATGGCAGAACAGCATCCGCCACAACCTCAGCCTCAACGACTGCTTCCGCAAGGTGCCCCGCGACGAGGACGACCCCGGTGAGGCCGCCGCGCCGGACGGGAGGGTGCGCGGGGGCGGGCGCGGAACGGGGCCGCCGCCACCCCGTGGGGCGAGCGGCAGCGGCCGTCCCGTTGTCCGGCGGGTCCCTTGAGCCCTTTAGCCGGGTGCTGTGTGGAAACCGGGCTGCCTTGTCCCGTCGGGGTCGGTGAGGAGGAGACGGGGCTCCCTTGTGCCCTCAAGCCGAGCGCTGAGCGGGGACGGGACTCTCCTGTCCCTCGAGGCCAGCGCCGTGAGGAGACTGAGCGCTCCCTTGTGCTCTCGAGCCGAGCGCTTTGAGAAGACCGAGCAGTCTTATCCCCTCAGATGAGGAAACCAGGCTGTCTTGTGCCCTCAAGCCGAGTGCTGTGAGGTGACCGAGGTCCCCTCGGGGCCGCTGACCAGGAGACCGGGCTCACTAGCCTTAAGTCGGGCGCTGTTAGGACAGCGGCTCCCCTTCTCCCGCCCCGGGCCCGGCGCTGGTCCCCGCGGGCAGTTTGGGCGAGGGGCGGCTGGCCCCAGCCCTCAGCCCGTGCCGACGGGACTGCCGGTTGTGCAAGGCCCGGCTCCTTCGGCCGTGATTCACAGCTCGCTCGCCGGCCCGGCCGCGGGGCACAGCCGGTGCCCGGGAGTGGGCGGAGGCGAGCCCGGACAGGGAGAGGACGTCTGGGGCTTCTGCGGGGACTTTGTGGGCTCACTGCTGCCCTCCCACCTGGGCCGGAGGCATGTGGGGACAGCTAATGCCACCGCAGCCCCTCACACCGAGTCTTGCATGCGGGGCAGCTTGTCTGCAGCTCCTGTGGCTCGGTGCTTGCCAGGCTGCTGTCCTCTTGGTATACCGGGCTGCACCAGCCTACCGTGCCACCAGCTCTTCTGAGAAGAGCCATTGCAAGGGACACCACCACCTTGTCACCCGCTGCAAGTGCCCCTGCTTGCTGTGAGGCAGTCAGAGCAAGGGGAGCCCTGCTCATCCCCTTTGGCCAGGCCTGAGATAGAGGTGCAAATCCTCAGGGGAGGTTTATGCTCTCAGATGGGGAGACTCTTCTCCGTATGACCTCAAGGTTCACTTGGGCATTGGAGGGGTGAAAGTGGTGATGTTCTGGAGCCAGGTTTTGGATCTTGGTAGTGGACAGCAGAGGAGGAACAAGTGTAGGAGAGATGAGAGTTCTGTGCCGGTCAGGCAGGGCATGGATATCGCTTATCTGTCTGCTAGCACAGAGATTCACTTTCTCTCTTGTTTCTCTTGTTTTCTTCCAGGGAAGGGCAACTACTGGACCTTAGATCCCAACTGCGAGAAGATGTTTGACAATGGGAACTTCCGTCGCAAGCGCAAGCGGCGCTCTGAGCCCAACGCCCCCGCCAGCGCGGCCGCAGCCTCCTCTCTGGGGGGCCTGAAGGCTGAGGAAGAGCGACCCATCCCAGCCACAGGCAAACCGTGTGGAAACAGCCCACCTCCAGAGCTGGACCCCTCGCCTTCTGCCCGGGACCATCCAAAAAGCTCCTCTCCCTCCGGTATCATTTCATCCACCCCTAGCTGCCTCAGCACCTTCTTCAGCGGCATGAGCTCGCTGAGCAGCGGAGGCAGCCGGCTGACAGGTGGGCTCGGCAGTGACCTGCATCACAGGAACTTCTCTGCTGGACAGCTGAGCAGCGGCACTTTCACCCCTTCCAGCAGCTCTTCTCAGGAGGTGCCTTCACCAGACCAGCTGCAGCGGGTTGCGGGACCTTCCCCTGCTTACTACAGCTCCTTCCATCCCAGCAGCAGCAGCCAGGGAGCCCAGTACAACCACTACTACAACTTCACAGTTAACAGCCTCATCTACACCCGGGATGGAACGGAGGTGTAGGACGCCGGGGCAGTCGGCTGGCGGGCGCTGCAAAGGGAATGGGAGTTGCAGGTGTGCCTGGCAGGACAGAGGAACGTACACTTTTTGCAAACAGCATTTCAACGTGGACACTTCCCAGCAGTTCTTCCAGGGAGACAGATCTTCTCACCTTCCTACATAGGAGCACCCCGTAAACACCAGCAAGAAGGCAGATGCAAAGTCTTCTCCGCATCCTGGAAGACGTTGGGTGGTTTAGACGGCTTGATTGTCTAAATCCTGCGGATGGAAGCGAACTGAATCCGTGTTTTCAGAGGTTTCCAACCTTCCAACCTTGAATGTAGAATAAGAAGTTTAAAAAAACCATAAGCATAAAGTGATTATCAGCAAGAGCTGAGCGTAGACATCCAGTGAGTCTTAGAACTGAGACCAGGAGGGAAAAAACAATGAAGAGATTTCTTATGAAGTGCCTTGTACAATGTATTAAAAACCTCTTCTGCCAGCAATTGCCTCTGTAAGCCCTTGCTTTCGGCCCTCATCTGGCAATATGCACTGCACTGGGTGGGGGACACTGGGTAAACACCCACCCAAAACCTCCTGGAAACCCACGAAGCTTCAGTGGGCTTTCCCCTGTGTATGGCATATTGTACAGCCAGGGCTGTGTCTTGTAAAACAACCCTTTTCCCTGAGCTTAGTACCAAAGATAACTGTAGCCACGCAGCTTTAGCAGGAGAATAAACACTGGGGTATTTTTATACATATTTGTACGTAATGTAACTCTTCTGTACATATGTTTCTATGCGGTTTTATATTTGTAAATTATGTTCTGGAGCTGTACTTATTTATAATGTGTTTGAAACTTGGTTAAAAGTTTATTTTCCTTCGTCTCCCCTTCTCTCACGTTGTTTTTATTCGTTTTGAGGGGTTGTTTTGTTGGTTCTCAGTTTTGTTTTTTGTCCATTAGTGTATCAGTGAAACTTTTCAGGCTGAACAGCTGCTGGGAATAAAATGTTAGCAATTGTTAAGATTTGGGGTTTTTTTTTGCCTGGTTTGAAGTGTATTAATACTCTATGGGAGGCATGTTTTGCTTTCACATGGTTTGGGATAAAAGGGGCAAAGATTTATGAACTGTTTCATGTGTGCAGTAAGACAGAAGCGAGATGCATCTGAGCCCGTTTGCAGCCTTTCATAGCCTCACTGTGTAGAGGGGGCACTCGGGGCTGCTTTGGTTGGTTCTTGACAAGGATCTGAATGACAACTGTCTTGGTTTTTTTCAGCCTGGTTTAGTAAAAAAACAAATAAAAGCTTGCAAAAGTAAAAAGAAGTGGGGCTGGCTCCAGTGTGGTGCTGGCTAGCAGGAGATGCAAAGTCTAAGCTTGACTCTGGGCTCGATCTGGTTTGCAGATTTGTTTGTTTGAACAGGGTTTCACCTGCTCCCAGTGACAGGCCAGTTGAGAAGCAGGAGAATCCTTTCCCCGATCCTTGCTGGGAAAGGAGAACCCCTCCTAGGTCAGCTCCCAGTTCCTGCCGTTTGCTTGGGCTGTTTGCTGGGTGCTGTGCATGAATACAGCTGAGATGTGGGTGTCTTCGTGAGGAACGAGGCCTCAGTCATGGAGCTGAGCATGAAATTGCAGCTGTGTAAGGCCGTCCCTGCAGGCTATTGAGAAAACAAAAGCTGTTGGCCGTGGGATGGTGCAGTGCCTCTTCACTGGCTACCTGCAGAAGGCACGGGGCAGTGATGCAAGGCAAACCGCTGGCCCCATCCAAAATACGGTGAGGCCATGACGAAACGTCAGATGACTTCCATGTGCTCGGGACTGGGACCAAGGGCTTGCCCCGGCACTTGCCAACTGCCCTTTGTGCAATAGCCGAGACCAGTGGGCGAGTGGCAACTCCTGCCTCATCCCCCACCTCTCACTCACCCCTTCCCAGCACAGATACCATCTTCCTGGCTTTAAGGGTAATTCCTCTGTGTCTTGATTTGTAATGGTGCTGCAGCAGCAGTGGTAATGGGAGGGAAAGGGCAGAGTGCCGCTAGCAAAAAGACACGGTGGTCAGTCTTGTCCTGCTCGAGTTTGGTCACACCAGGTCTGGAACAGCTTTACTTGCATTTTGGACTGCTGAGTTAGATCAAAAAAAGTGATGGGGGGATTCCCAACACCTTCAAAAGATCCAGAGCCAGTCTGTAAGTAAGCCAGGAACTGCTTACTCAGGGATCTCAGTGACCATTGCACCCTTTCTCTGCTCCAGCAGCCTGGTGTCAGGCTTAGCAAGCAATGGGGCAGCTCAGGACGCTTGCACGTGCCCAGCTCATGTTCTTCATGTTCTTCAGGGTTTTCCCTCTGTCACTTCCATCAGCTGCATGTTCCTGTAGACAGTACCCTTAAACATATCCCCTGAGGATCCCAAATCAGTGGCAAATTTGTGTTGCTGAGTGCTTGCCTCTGGCAGTAAGCCCTCAGCACATATCCCATGGCTCTACAGACATCCTCATGCCACATTGATTGGGTGAAGGCTTAGTCAGAACCTGCCAGAGCAGAGCCAGGGAAAGATTCACACACTACAGCATTCCAGCCTGACTCCTGAGGGGCAGTGGTGGGCTCTAAGGAGGTTTTGTCAGGTCTAATTGTCCCCAGACAGCACTTTTCACATCATTAGCACCAAATGCTCTTCTCTCTGGGTAAAGTGAACCAGGGACTATGGCCCCTGACTCCCACACACCACCCCAAAGGCTGGCTGTGCTCATGATAAAGCAGCCTCCCTAAGAGGCACTTTAGAGTGGATTTCAGCAAATAGACACCTAGTCTGCAAGAGAGGAGCCAAGTGAATGAGCTAATGGCAGCCTTTTAGGTTTCCTTTTGTCATTTAAAGAAACTCTTCTTTTAGGAGATCTTGGGAGAGGGAGGGCAAGAGGATTGAGTTTAATGAAAGGCACTTGAAAGCAGCAGGGCTATTGTCATGAGCTTTGGGGATTTACTATGATTCTGCCATTGAAGGAGGGGGGAGAAAAGGGCAATTAGCCCTCTGGTCTCACCCTGAGAGTCCCCACTTCCCTCTAAATGCCAAGGCCATGCTTGGGCTGGGCAGTTCTCCATGACAATGAGCCTCTTCCCAGAGTGAGTCAGGTGACGTCTCAGAAGCCCAGGGCATAGGGTCTCCCAGAGAAGCCTGGAGAGAAAGGTCCTTTCGTTGGAGACAGGCTGGCAGCCACAGGAATTACCTTGTAAAATGATTGCTTCTGTCTTTGAGGAGCAGTGATCTTGTGGGGGAGATCCTGGCTGCTGGATGCTAAAGCTAAGCATTGCAGGAAGTCACATCTTTGCTTGGTTTCTCCACTCTTTCTAGGCATCTAGAAAGATGCCACCACAACTTTACCAAGATGGACAGGAGCATAGATCTGCTTGAAGGCAGGAAGGCTCTTCAGAGGGATCTGGACAGGTTGGAGCAATGTGCTGAGGCCAACTGCATGAGGTTTAACAAAGCCAAGTTCTGGGTCCTGCACTTAGGCCACAACAACCCTGATAATCAGCAGGACCAGGGAAGTGATTGTCTCCCTGTACTTGGCACTGATGAAGCCACACTTGGAGTACTGCATTCAGTTTTGGGCCCCTCACTACTAGAAAGACATTGAGGTGTATGTTCAGGGTTGGGCAACGAAGCTGGTGAAGGGTTTGGAGCACAAATCTCGTGAGGAACAGATGAGGGAACTGAGGGTGTTTAGTCTGGAGAAGAGAAGGCTGAGAGGAGACATGATCTCTAGAACTTCCTGACAGGAGCCTGTAATGAGGTAGAAGTTGGTCTCTTCTCCCAAATAATGAGAGGAAATAGTTTCAAGCTGCCCCAGGGGGATTTCACTTGGAGATTAAGAACTTTTTCCCTGAGAGGGTTGTCAGACACTGTCCCAGGCTACCCAGGGAGGTGGGGGAGTCCCCATCCCTGGAGATATTGGAAAGACACATAGATGAGGAACTGAGGGACATGGGTTAGTGATGGGCTTGGCTGTGTGAGGTCAGTGATTGGGCTTGATGATTTTAAAGGTCTTTTCCAACCAAAATGATTCTATGAACCAGGCAATACCAGTGCAGTGCAGCAGTACCTGATGTGAAACCACGACTGCAAGCACAACTCCTTGCTACCTCTGCCCTGGACTGCCCATGCCCACCGACACTGCCAGCCAGGGGCTGGCTCCTCCAGCACACACAACTACTAAAAAAGTCAGTCCCTGCTTGAAAAGGAGTACACTCCAAAAGCATTTGAAGAGATGTGTTGGATCAGTAACACAGATGCTCGCTGGCTCCTACGTGTGGCACTTCTCCAGCACGGGGTCGTTTAACTTTGCTCAGCACTGGCCCTATTGACATGCCAGCGAAGGTTCAGGCAAGCACCTCCTGCAGGTCTGCACTTGAGCTACTTCTCAGTACAAAGGCTTTGCCAGTACAGCTGGATCAGCCCAGTCCCCTAAAGGAGACCCAGCTCCCACCAACAAAGGAAACTCTTGTGCCAGCAAAGTTAAACCCCCCACCCCCAGCAACAGCGAGCATCTAGCGGGGCGGTGGGAGGGGATTCAAGAGGCAGAACACAGCCATCCCGCTGGGTTTCATCGCCAGCCAACTCTTCTGGAAATAGGCATTCAGTTACTGCCACTGGCCACGGACTGTGGTTTGCATCTTCTCTGAAGGAGGAGGCTTTTGATTTGCCCTGTTGCTCACAAAGTCCACGGGAATTGGCCACAGTACCTCGTGCCTGTGCAGAAGGGTTTATTGCCTTTTGTTTTAAAGTGATG
The DNA here is from genome assembly GCF_028858725.1 of Colius striatus. Classification (NCBI taxonomy): domain Eukaryota; kingdom Metazoa; phylum Chordata; class Aves; order Coliiformes; family Coliidae; genus Colius; species Colius striatus. Next base: position 94,198,392 of record NC_084761.1, on the reverse strand, counting down.
GAGGATAATTTTTCCATGAAATCTTTAGAAATCATTCAAAAGACATAGCAGTGTTCAAGGAAACTACTGTCTGTATTTCTAGCAATAGAAACTCTTCATCAGACTCCTTGAGGTGAGGCTCCACCAGCCCTGCAGATCGTACCTGACTTTGAATGCCACGTACCTGAGTTCTGCCCTGCTCGTTTGCAGAAGATGGTCCTGTCAGCCTCATTCAGACAGCACACAAAATTAACAGGGAATAGGCCTCATTTTGTAGCTTGACCCAAGAAAGGCAAGATGAGAATCAGGCCTGGCTGATGGTACACAGGTGACTGATACCTCAGCTACAAATAGCTGTGCCAGATGGAAGCTGCTGTTGTTGGAAAATTGTAGTTTCTCCTTAGGCTTTGGCAAATTAAAAAGAAAAGATCCTATTTTTATTGTCCTATTAGAAAACACCTCCCAAACACATATTTGTTCCCTTTTTTTCCCCACCTCCCTCTGATTGTTGAAAGGAGAAAAACATGGATTTACCTTTTCTTTTTCCTTCTTTTTGGCAGAAATTTCCACCAACCCCAACTCGCTCCCCAACATTTTCTATTAAAGAGAAGGTTGATGGAATGTTTTTGACCAAATTACCGAGTGCAATATTCACCTGGGTAAGGTGACGAGAATTTGCCCCTCAAGGAATAACTGAAGTGTAATGTAAAACATCAAAGGTGCTATTTTTTTTTCACCCTATACCTGAGCTATCTCTGAATCATATCAAATAATCTTCTCGTTTCATAACACCGTACAATGCAGGCTAAAAGTGTATGTGATCTGCTTTGTGTACTGCTGAATGGATGATTAAACTGCCTAACCTGAGGGATATTCATCCAGGGCCTGCCCCAAACACAGTGAAGTCAGGGGAAAGACTCCCACTGACTTCAGAGGGCTTTGGAGCAGACCCACAATCAGCCAGGCTCTAATATACTTCAGGTGGTGTCTATGAGACTGCCCGGGGACACGTAAAAGGAGCTAAAGATTGCACACTTGTGAATTAAACATCTTAGGCCTGATCCAGGCAATTGGCTGCCGTGGGAGAGAGGAGCCTGTCTCCCCCTTCTACCCGTGCTCCTCGGATCATTTTCCCTTTCCTGCAGCCCATTGTGTCCAGGGTTTATTGACAAAGCAAAGCTCTCACCGTGCAGCCGGTCCACGTTTGCAACACACAGCGACAAATCAGGTCAGCACTGATGGTTAATCTGCCCTTGGCCCCTTCAAGTGGTGCTCATTTTATATCTAATTAAAGTAAATAGTGGGGCTGAGCTGTGCCATTTCCCTTCCAGGCTGGTTGAGAGGGTGGCAGAACCCACACCTTGCCCTGCCACTCTGGGGCCATCACAAACAGTGATCCTGAAACACACAAGGTTAGTGCCTTCACTCCAAGAAAGATGAGGGAGTCAAAGCTAACTCCTAGCAGAACCAAGCTTGGACTTCCTTCAGCAAAGTGAATGATACTCACACGGGGCTAAACTAGATTGGAAGGTAACTGGGGGAGGGAAATGCTGTTTACACCCATGTAAGTGTTCTTCTAGTCTAGGCAATGAACAGGCAGTGAAGCTGCCAGGCAAAAGGTTCAAAGCAGACCAGAGGAGGTGGAGGTGCCTCAGTGGTGATGGAGGATGGAAGCTTGTAGGGAGGCAGGATGGATTCATAGAAAGGAAACCCAGCAAGGGTTGGGAAATGCAAAGACCTCCATCTTTAGGTAGAAAGATCCTGAAGTGCAAAGTGTTGGAGCATAAGAATATATTTTGGGAAAGTACCACTGTATGGGAGAACCTTCCCAAGGTCCTTTCTCTGCCTTTCAGCACTGTGAGGCAGGACAAGGGGTTGGATAATCCAATCCATTTTATGTTCCTGTCTTTATAGCAGTGTAGTTGAAAGCATCATTTCAAGTTCACATCTTAGTGCAGGCTGATGCAGGGCTCTGGCCAGTCCTAATGATTCACACTGAAGACACTCAGCTTGCTGCAGCAGTTCTCACCCTAAAAGAAAATTGGCCAAGTTAGGGCAGAGGAGTTATTCTCTGCAGGTGCCTATTTGTCTCCATCCAATGCACAGGAAGTCTGAAGAGCTAACTTAAGCCAAGCTTTTGTTCCTCCTCCAGGCTAGAATGCATAGCTATCTGCAAATATGAGTTGTCTGTCATGTGTGGACTTATATTTGGTCACAAATAACACCATGGCCACCAGAGATGCAGGAGCCCAAGTAAGGCACAGGTCTAATTCACAGCTGAGCCTCCTTAGTCATGGAAGGACAAAACTCCTTCATAGAGTTTCCTTCTCCCACACAGCAGCATCTCAGCCTTGCTTTGGCTCATTGAAACCTGAGGAAAGCCAGGGAATTTCTTTGAGGTGGGACAGGAAGGTTCAATGAGCTTTTTTACTCTCCTTATTGTACTCTTGTTCACATGCTGCTCTAATCAATATAGGTGCCTTCCAGCAGTGCAACATGATCAATATGTCACACGTATTCTCTCTTTCCTGCTGCAAGCACTGCTCATGAAGTGTAAAGCTTTTTGTTTTGCAGGGAAACATTTTCCTACATGTTCAGGCTGCTCTGCATTTCTCATAGAAAAAGCTGGATGTGAAGGGCAGCCTGACTGGAGATGGCAGGAGGTGACACTTGTGGCACAGTGAGGTTTGCAGCTCCACTGCACCCTGAGCTGTTCCCAGCATCTGGGACAGCAGTTTTGAAATCCTGAACCCAAATCACTATTTGATCACTGGCATCAAGACCATTGGTTGTGTCAGTGACAGAAGGTTAGACAATCTTTGCTGGGCAGCAGGGGAGCAACACTCATGAGAGAGCAATAGCAAGACACTCTGGCTTTGCAAGGGTAAAGCTTCATTAGGTCCCTTCATTAGACCAAAGCTCATCTTCAAGTTCAGGGAAATGGATTTAGCTGAGTTTGTGGCTTTCTCACAAGTTAGCAAGTGAAAATATACCCCTCTCTTTTCAGACAGAGCTCTCAGCTCATGGGAAAGGTAGGGACCACTTTGTCTCTGCTTGCATGTAAACCCATGCGAGCTAATGGAGAGCAACTGGGTTCAGGAGCCAAGACAGTGTGTGCCTAAATGTGTATTATGTGTTGTCAAAAGATAGAAGAGCTGTCATGTTTTGGTGGGGAAAAACATTGCTGTCTTCATCCTCTCCAACATTTGCAGCTTCTCCTTGGCAGCACAGCAGGGAAGCAGACCTGACAAGAAACCAAGGAGACCCTTCAAAGAATCAGGGAATGCATTTATTGTAATTGAACAAGGGACTGTATTTATTTTCACTGTTCCTGTCAGGGAATATGTGAGCAGTGGGAAGACTTAGAGCAATGAGCATGTCATGAATGTTAAGGTCATTTATCATAGCTCTGAATGCTGTTTCTTTACAGAGAGCAGCTGCTTGTCACAGTGTGAAACCTCATTCCCTGCCCTGGAATGACAATCCAAAGAGACAAGTATGGCCCCATTTTACTGCAAGGGGTCAAGGAACATCATGGGAAGGTGATTTGCTAAAGGTCACACAGTGCTATAGTGGAGTTAGGTGTCAAATCCATACTTCCTAGTGCCTCCATCACAGAACTGTCCTTTCCCTGCCGAGTCAGCCTGAAACACTCTGTCATGGCTCAAGAATGAAGCTTCCTTGGTGCTGTTAGAGAAAAACACAATGAGTCACAACACTCCTTACCTAAAACTGACCCATAACTACTTTACACAGCAGCATGGGTGCTGCTGAGGGAACAACTTTCCTGCCTAGGGAGTGCAGTAGCATTTAATCTTCCTCCCTCCAAACCCTACAAGTCACTTGCACAGCCAGGGACTGGTTCTCTCTCAAGAGATTTTCATAGTGTGTAAGACATGTTCTTAACCACACAACAACTGGAAATGTGCTAAACCTGGCAGAAGTGATACCAGCAGCTGGAAGCAGCAGTGACCTGAAACCTGTGATCCATTTTCATGCATTACAGATCTGCTCAGGTTTTACAATAGCCACCTTTAGTTTGCACACCACGATCTTGGAAGAAAGGGTTAAAACACATTATGAGTAGAATCCTGCCCTGGAGATCTGATAATCTAATTAGAGCAGTTCAAGTCCCTTCTCTACCCCCAGTGTAATCCTGTTTGCATCCAGGAGTGATACCAATCTGATTCCACCCAGTTTGAGCTCTCTCCAAGCAGCAGCCTTGCTTCCCACGTAACACATGCTGCTTGCACTTGTGCACCTCCACATAGCTACTGCAGTACACTGAGAGCATCTGCTCTACCTGTCCCCAGGGGTAGGGAGGGGGGGGGAAGGTTTTTTCCCCCAGTTTTTGGTGGACAGATGAGCTCCTGACCTCAGGTTTGGTTAAATGTGTTGAAGGCAGGAATGCTGCTTTCCCCTTTGCCACTGGCAATATGTTTCTACCAGGAGAAAGTGATACTCGGTGCTTCTCCAGGAAGGATGCTGGAAGTAGTAAGGAGTGATGACTTCTGAACTGATCTCAGAAGTGGCCTTTGCCTGGCCAAGCCACTGTGACTAGATCTTCAACTATTAGTAGATGTTGCTTCAATAAGTCTAGGAAAACACATCAATTTGCAGCAGAGGAATTGCCCCAGCTGACTTCACATCAGCTATTTCACCGCATGATTCGCTCTCTAGACTCCTCTGACTGTACAGAGCATATTTCCCCTACTTTCTGGCAGAACTTGGACATCTTTCTCACAGAACACCCACCTGCAGACACATACGATTCAGTGCCTTACCTGCAAGCTGTGTCCTGCCCTCCCTGCCCACCTACATGTCTGGCTCTCAGATCCTCACCAAAACTCCTCAACATTTTCTAAGAGTGGGATTGGTTTTACCAACTTCAGGTGTTTCCAGCACAGATGTCTGTAGCTGAGCTAGTCACCTGTGTGTCCCTGTTGAGCTGAAGTAGAGACACTGAGGCCGTGCACCTGCAATTTTTTTTTGGCTTTTATTTTTTTGGATCTCTTTCAGAAATGTCTGAATCAGTCCCTCGATCTGGTCTGTGACTGGAGAGGGGCAGATCTGCTTTAGTCAGATCAAAGCCATGATCACTCTCCACAACTACCTGAAAGGAGGTTGTAGTGAGGTGAGGGTCAGTCTCTCCTTCCTAGTAACGAGTAATAGGACAAGAGGAAATGGCCTCAAGTTGCACCAGGGGAGATTTAAATTGAAGATAAAGAACTTTTTCCCTGAGAGGGTTGTGAGACACTGTCCCAGGCTGCCCAGGGAGGTGGTGGAGTCCCCAGCCCTGGAGATATTTAAAAGACACATAGATGAGATGCTGAAGGACATGGGTTAGTGGTGGGCTTGGTAGTGTGAGGTGAGTGGTTGGACTTGATGATCTTAAAGTTCTTTTGCAGCCAAAATGACTCTATGAATTGCCTCCCCACAGTACTGCAAATAAGAAAGCTATCAAGGGCATAGAGAGCAGAGACACAGATTAGTACCTCCTCCAGGGAAACAGTTATCATTCAGCAGCCCTGGCCTTCAAACCATGCTGCTGCATGGCAGAGAGCAAGGTGGGAGATGTGGAAGAAGAGAGGTGTTAAGCAAGATAAGACAATCTCATTGGGAACCAGTCATTCATTTCACTGCCCATGGAAGAGGTCTTTTTTTTTCTTTTGCTAAAACACTTAGGGAAACCACTGTGCTCCCCTAATTGTTGAAGGAATGAGGCCAAGTACCTCTTCTGATGTAAATTCCCCTGGACGCATCCTGCTATTCACAGTAGGGACAACTTCATTTGCTGTGAAAGCAGCACAGGGAGCCACGCTGGGCCCAGATTGACTGACTGACACCAAGAAATAGAATTCAGTAGCTCTGATCGTTAAATGCCACTCAAGCAGTGAAGAGGAACAGCCCACATGGGCTCTCCTAACCAGTGAGTTGCTCCAGTTGTGTTTCACTGAAAAGGCGCAGCTGGGTTTGTCTTCTGATCAACACAGCCTTTCCACCAATCTTGCTGCTTGGAATCCATCACCACCAGCCCTGGGAAGTAAAGGGCAAATCTCCCTTTATCCTTTCCAGGGACCAGTGCAGACAGAAGGTCTTCTGTGTTTTCCTTCCCTCTCCTCAAGGCTTTCAATGGAGGGGAGGAAATCATCCCCCCCATCATCTTTTCTCAACGTGTTTCCAACACATCTAGAAAAATCAGAGCTGGGCACACCAAATCACATTCAGACTTAAATCCTTTCCAGCTTTGTAAAGATTTTCCAAAGCTTAACTACATTTCTAATTGGCCTGCCACCTGTACTGAAATGTGCTGGATAATCATTTTAAGTTTTCCTGCACTCAGTTAGTAACTCCTGCTAGATTCATGGGTGTTAGTAAAGAGTCAAAATTACTGTTCAGCTCCAAGTATTCCTTTCCTTCTTTTTATTATTTTCCTTTTCCTTTCTTTTTCTTATTCTTCTTCCTTTCCTTTCCTTTCCTTTCCTTTCCTTTCCTTTCCTTTCCTTTCCTTTCCTTTCCTTTCCTTTCCTTTCCTTTCCTTTCCTTTCCTTTCCTTTCCTTTCCTTTCCTTTCCTTTCCTTTCCTTTCCTTTCCTTTCCTTTCCTTTCCTTTCCTTTCCTTTCCTTTCCTTTCCTTTCCTTTCCTTTCCTCTCTAACCCATTCCAAACATTACACCAGTACCAGCACTCTGCTCCCCTGCACGTTCCCCTTTCCTGTGTAGGCTGAAACTGCTGGAGGTAGAGGTGTGGCAGTGATGTTTGATCTTATTTCACATTAAAACTCTTCTACTGAGGGCTGATTCCCCCACGCACACCTTCATCTTGAAGAGCATCCTACTCTATCAGTGCTCTGCGGGAATGAACAGGCACAGTAAGCTAATAGCCGTTGTAAGCAGGGCTGGCAGGATCAGTCCTCAAGCAAGCTGCCATCCCCACAGGGTATAAAATCTGTAGCCTCCTCCAAGTAAAGGTGAATGTGATGGCACTGCTTTTAGACAGTTCATGCATTTCATGCCTCAAAGCATTTTCTGGTTCCAGCTGAGGATAAAACCTCACCAGGGCCAGGATTTTGTGTCTCTGAGGAATATCTCAGAGCTGCCCATGCTGTCCCTGTTTCATTCCTCTGAGGGCAGAATTAGGCACTTAAGCACTCTCTAGTCTGAAGCCTTTTGACTTTCCAAACCCAAATGAATAGGAATTATGCAGTGACTCATTATATATAATATAGAGGTACTTGGGGAAGCTGTGTGCATTAGGGACTAATGAAGATGAATGAGGTGTGAGGAGCAGGCACTCCCTGAGCTGACAGGTAGGCTGCAGGATTGTCTTTGGTACACTTACTGGGGTTTAGACAAGCCTTTCCTTTGTGTCACTGGAAAGCTTTTGTGTTGCTAACACGGAATAGTTTCCTCCCAAAACGTTTTGAATGTCGCTACCTGGAAGCAGCACTTCAGACCTGTTATCTGCTGCCTACCTTTGTGTCCTGGGAAACACCTAGTAATTTTCATTCCCTTAGTTCTCAGCTTCAGGAGCTTGCAGGGGCACCCCAGGACACCCAGGCAGGCTGCCCCATTGCAGACATCTTCAGGGAAAACACAGCTACCTTCCAGTTGGGTCACTCTCAGGACTTCTGGGCAATGTCCATGTGATGAGGGAGAGTGCAGCTCATAGGAGGGCAAGCTGGGAGCACTAAGCACTAAAGCTTGGACACTCTTCCTGTGTCACATCCATGCTGGGGGCAGATATTAAGTTGAAGAAGAGAGAAATAAAAGCCCCTGCCTGTGCAGACTCACTTTAGAGTCAGTATGCATGACAGGAAAGGCAGGAAAAGTCATGTCTGCCCCATCTGAGCATAGATAAAGGAGAAGGAGCAGTCCTAGGTCTGGTTCCTGTGCTGCCATGAAGCTTTTCCTTGAGAAGATGCACAGTGGAAGCCTCCTCCCTGGTGTTTCATGGGTTGCACACTGGACAGTGGAGAAACCATATCTTGTCTCCTGTGGCCACAGACATCACCAGCATTAGTGAACAGTTAGAGATCAGTGCTACTTCTTCAGACCTTCCTTTCCTGGCAGGATGGACTGAATGTGGAAAAGACACAGACAGCTGTGAAAAAGTTCAGAGACCAGCAAAAAAAGCTAAAAGAGTGGGTGAGAGACAGAGAGGGCAATCCAGTGTGAAGAGCATGATAGACAAGCCAGGAACTTGACCAGTACCTAGAGGTGTGAAGAGTCAAAGGACAGGGAGGAAATACAGAGGATTATGTAGAAGAGTATGATCCTAAATGCAATCAGCTGAAGTACAATGGTTGCTCCCTAGCTCCTTCATCTCCAGTATTTATGATAATTGTAAAGGTAATATTTGCCTCATACACAAAATATCCCTCTGACACTAAAGATTTCTGAGGAAGGATGGTTTCTGTCCCTGCTCCTAGCTGACTTAATCATGAGAGCACCTGACATCACCTCAGTGACAAACACCTTTGTCAGCTTTCTGAGGGTCTGTGGCTGTGAAGATTCACTTTGTTTCACTCATCTCTGCTGCACCCACCCTGAGCACAGAAGTCCTTACACCAGCAGATCAGTTTGTCTTCCGAAGCCCTGGCATCGCGCTTTAGGAGCATCGATCTTTGTGTCTCACTAAGTGCTCTTCTGGCCTGCTGTATCAGCACCTTTCAGGCTATGGGAAAGGACAATCTTTTCCCCTCCTACCTTACTGAGGGAAGTTCTTATGTAAGCAAGAAAGGCTCACATCAAAATTAGCAGTGGGGGCCATGTGAGGTGCTGGGTTCAACAGTTGGCTGTGAAGGTGGTGTTAGAGATCTTCCCTTCCTCCTGGCTCAAACAGGACACCATTCCCTCTGCTGCCTAATGCTGATGTCAAAGAGGAAGACAGCTTTCTTCTGAAATATGTTATGCAACCTGGATGACATCCCAACTAAAGGCACACAGCCTGATCTTTGGCCAGCTGCAGCAAGAGGCAATTGCCTTGCCACTCACCTGAACCTTTCCTGGAGGCTCTCCAGACAAGCCCAAGGCTTCATGCTGACTACGTGCTGCAGGGTGAATACCCTCCTTGAAGTGGATCTAGGAAAGGCAAAATTCTCAGCACACCTTCATAGCACTAGTAGTGCCAAGAGGACCTCATTCCAGCTTAGTCAATGATGCTGTGCTTTCAAGACCCAAAACTTTAGACCTAGGCCTAAATTTGTGTCACTGGAAAGCTTTTGTGTTGCTAACACTGAATAGTTTCCTCCCAAAATGTTTTGAATGTCGCTACCTGGAAGCAGCACTTCCAGAAAGGTTCTACAGATGCCAAATAGCCAGAGGTGGGTCTCTGAGCATCCTGAGATCCCCCATAGGCAGGATGGGTTAGGAATATTGTCTTGCTGGGATCAGACCAAGGTCCAGCTCCTGTTTACTATCTGCTCCTTTATGAGAAGACAGGTTTCAGTCCTCCTCCCTGTCTCCAGCCTGTTTTAATTTGAGGTATTCTTATGAGCATAAAAGTATTCAACACCCTTTGAAAATCCTCCAAGCTCTGCACGAGGGTGGCCTCTAATAAAACAGAGTCTGGTAGCTCAGCTGCACTTGTGAGGGAAGATTTTTCCTTCCCCTGTGTTCAAATGTCTTCTCTTTGAAGTTGTGGTAACACTCCTCTGCTGCTGCACTATAAGAGCTGGTGAGATACCAACCTATCTGTTTTTACCCATGGCTACTCTTACGAAAGCCCTTCCATTTAACAGCACAAGAACAGATGCTCTGTGCCTGTGGTTGACCTGAGAAGGGGAAACAGAGCCATTTCAAGATGTTCTGGTTACTCCTGTAGTGTGACGTGATGAGGAAGGGATGCCTCGTGGTCTGTGGAGAGTACCAGTGCCTTCACCAGCACTGTCTTTGAGTGAGCCAGTAATGAGCTTGTGTTGAACTGCTCCTGGGGGGGGACACTGCTCCAGCAGTGCATGACTTCCACACATGGTCACTCATAGTAATAGAAACTCCAGGTTTTGTTCACTTTCTACTAAAATGTCTGCCTTTCTTCGGCCACAATAGGAGATTGGTCATTAGAGGAGCCACTGTTAACTCAAGACCCTATCTGAATTGAACTGAGATTCGTCCTAGACGTTTCTCTTTGGTGAGGTACCTCAAGGCTGACTGTCCTATTCGTATCAGGTGGTATATACCAGATAGCATTGGCCCTGAGGTCATGGCAAGGTGGCAGTGTAGTGCCATCAACATCCAAAATGTCCTGTGGCTGGATAATGTCTGGCCACTGTCAGTTCACATTAGGACACGTGACATGACCTGGACACAACCTGAACTTTTGCTGTGATGGCTGGGTACCCACATCTTCCCCTGCTCCCGTGTTCTGCCACCCTAAACATGGATAATCTCCAGCTCACGCTCAATCAGTCCTTCTGAAACCACTTCACGGCCTTGGATTTAAGCTCTGCTTTATGACCAAGGGAGCACAATCCTTGCAAACCCCCAGTAATCACAATCCGTGGAGGCAGAATTGATACATGTGGGCTTTTTCTATCACTCAATTAAATGGTTAGTTTATGCAACATGCCGTCTTTCTGAATCAAAGCTGGGTCACTGTTAGGCTGAGGTAACATTAATTATTTTTCCGCCTGTCGGATCCCATGAAAAGGATGTGAAAATGGCCTGTTTATGAAAGAGTGCGGGCAAAGGCTGTGAGCTGATTATGTCAAACATATTCAAAGCTTCCTCTGCAAAAGGGATTGTGATCAACAAAGCATAGCCCACACCTGCACCCATTTCACAATGAAAGCTGTGAGGGCCTTGAAGCTATTGGGGGAAAAGAGAGGTTGCATTAACCCTTCTGGGGAATGGGATCCTACACTGTAAGAATCACACACACACAAAGTCACTCTTCTCATTCCCTCAAGGGGATCCCAAGAACATTACCACAGAAGCCAAACCAGTCTTCTTCATCTAACTTTTTTTCCTGCACGGGCTTTTCTAGGTTGGGTGAAAACATCAGATCGATGTGTTTCCTCTTGCTCTTTGCTGGTCTCCAAGGGAAGCTGCAGACAATCATAGAAACACTGAATCATTTCTGTTGGAAAAGACCTTTAAGATCATCAAGTCCAACTGCTCACCTCACACTGCCAAGACCATCACTAACCCATGTCCTTCAGCACCTCCTGTATGCATCATTTATATATCTCCAGGGATGGAGACTCCACCACCTCCTTGGGCAGCCCGTTCCAATGCCTATCAAAGCTATCTGTGCTGGAAGAACAGGAGAGCAGTGCAACCTCAGACCCCAGTCCCAAAAGAAGTTCTGTTCAGGGTAATCCCAGCATCCTAAAGGTAAGTGCCTATTACACAGAGGAAATTGATGGAGCCAGGTCTTCTTCTTAATTGAAAAATGTAGCTGCTTGGAAGGCAGGAAGAAGAGATAGAGTGGGAGTCAAGCAAATGTTTTCCAGCCTTTTCCTGCAGCACCCCAGGAATGGTACCAGGGGACAGCCGAATTCATAACTTCTGCACACAGAACCCCAACATCTGCCCAGAAATCCCTCTCTTCAGAGCTCCTAGAAGGCCACAAACCCACCTGTGTGGGAATTCTCAGTTCATAATGTTAGTGAATACATGCTCTTTGTGAGCAGGTGAGTCCTGTGGCAAAACTCTTTGATGTCAACTGAAGTCACCTCAGGATAAAGATGATACTAAGACTTCAAGTTTCTGTTCATGCTTCCTGTGGTTCAATAGATATTGCTGGTCCTCTAAAACCTTTCTGGCTCCCATGTAGAGTCAGTATTATTTTTTGGGAAGACCTGGGACAATCTTTTCATTCAGCAAAACTTCTACTGACTAATGTAAGAATTCTGCCTTAATAAGGATGCTATAGAATCATCTCATCTGCTCCAAGTAATGCTCCTGAGAGGAGATAGAGAAATGCCTTGCAAAACATCACACAACATAGAACCATATTAAGGAAAAATGATATTAAGGATGAAGCTGGAATACAAAAAGTTCCATTTAAACATAAGAAAAAGCTATTTCACTGTTGAGGTGAGGGAGCCCTGGCACAGGCTGCCCAGGGAGACTGTGGGGTCTCCTTCCTTGGAGGTCTTCAAGATACGTCTGGTCATGTTCCTGTGTGACTTGATCTAGGTGGACCTGCTCCTGCAGGGGAGTTGGACTAGATGATCTCTAAAGGTCCCTTCCAACCCCTACCATTCTATGATTCGACATTTCTATGAAGGTCTCCATCTGACTCTTTTCAGGGGTGAAGGTTTCCTTGATTCACTGCATACCATGATGGCAAAATATATGTTCTTGCAAGTATTAAGACACTTCTAGAATGATTTTTCCCATATATGCTTGTTTAAAATAATACCAATATAGTTCTGCTCTGACTGTGGAGCAAAAGTAATCACACATCACAATAAACCTCTAAACTCCAATATTTTATTATCTTCAGGCTGATCTTCAGAGTCTTTAAAGATTAAATGCTGTAAAAAGAATTGGCTAACTGTTGACTGGCTTGTAGCCTGTGATTGGGTTGTAAGCTAATCTCTGGGCAGTGTTAATTGGAAATGAGTAAGAAAGCAAGGCATGTTGCAAAGGGGTGTCAGTGACTCCAGGTAAGGTGGTGAGAAGGTCATTTTCTATTATCAAATGTTCTAAAAGATATTTTAACCTTGTTTGGAAACAAACAATTAAACAAAACCTTCAAGTACACATTTTAGCGATCTTCGTAATTAGCGTGGAGCAAGGAAAAGTGAGTTTGGTAAACATAAGCTCAACTAAGGAACTATTCTTGATTGATATGAACAGCAGTGACCAGAACAAGTGTTTTCTTCCAAAAATCATTCTTTCTTTTTTTTTTTCCCATTGATAATTTAAATCCCTTCCCTCAGGAGCTTAAAATAGCTCCAACTATGTGAAAGGAACTCAGGGCGAGAACACCTTGGTTTAAATACATGCCATGAGCTCTTTTGATGGTATCATGATGGAGAATAGTCACTATTTGATTGTAATTATGTATAAATAAACTAAGCCACTCAATAGTATTTGTGAGGGTCATTACACAAATCAGACTGTGACTTTCTGCCTGGCAGCTGATTTAGTCATGAATGCACCTCTGAAGAAAATCAGAATTTCCCACTTGCAGCAAATTCTCTCACTTATATTATTCATTTCTAAGTCTAAAATTAAAAGCTATCATTTGCCTGGAGATAACACCTTGCAAAATGTTTAAAACTTGAAAGTATAAACATGTGCACATATTTACAATACATCTTTTCAATCTCAATTTTTTTTATGATCTAAATAATAATTTAAGCCAAAATGGTTTATTTTGATTTTTTTTCTTTGTGAAAAAAAAAACCAGAGAAAAAATCTTTTTAAACTGATAATTACTTATGACAATTTTAAGGGGATAAAACAGTGAGATAGGACTAAACCAGCTTTAAAAGCTTCCAGTATCTTCATCAACAACCTGGATGAGGAGACAGAGTGACCCTCAGCAAGTTCCCTGATGACACCAAACTGGGAGCACTGGCTGATTCCCCAGAGGCTGTGCTGCCATTCAGCAGGATCTTGACCGGCTTGAGAGTTGGGCAGAGAGGAACCTCATGAGGTTCAACAAGGACAAGTGCAGAGTCCTGCATCTGGGAAGGAACAACCCCCTGCACCAGGACAGGCTGGGAGTGACCTGCTGGAGAGCAGCTCTGCAGAGAGAGACCTGGGAGTCCTGATTGATAATAAACTAACCATGAGCCAGCAATGTGCCCTCGTGGACAAGAAGGCCAATGGCATCCTGGGATGCATCAAGAAGAGTGTGGGCAGCAGGTCAAGGGAGGTTCTGCTCCCCCTCTCCTCTGCCCTGGTGAGGCCACATCTGGAGTCCTGTGTCCAGTTCTGGGCTCCTCAGCTTAAGCGTCTGGAGAGGGGGGACTGGGGACTGGAAGTTAAGTTCAGGACACTGGAACATCTTCCTTATGAGGAAAGGCTGTGGGAACTGGGGCTGTTTAGTCTGGAGAAGACTGAGAGGGGATCTCATTGATATTTACAAGTACATAAATGGTGGATGTCAGGAGGTTGAGGCTTTTTACTACTGTATCCAGTGACAGATAAGGGGGAATGGAAGAAGCTGAAAGACGAAAAGCTCCATTTAAACATAAGAAACAACTATTTCACTGTGAGGTGAGGGAGCCCTGGCACAGGCTGCCCAGAGGGGTTGTGGAGGCTCCTTCCTTGAAAGTCTTCAAGACCCACCTGGACATATTCCTATGTGACCTGATCTAGGTGAACCTGCTTGAGCAGGGGGGTTGGACTAGATGATCTCTAAAGGTCCCTTCCAACCCCTACCATTCTATGATTCTGTGAAAAGGGATTTAGACATGATTGTGAAAAAGAAATCATTAAATTTTTCTGAAGAAAAGTTTCTGTGTTCAAGCTCTAGCACTTAAAAGCAAACCTCTCCTCATACTGGCAGCAGATACTAATGCCAACGGTTCCTACCAGCTGCTGAAGTGTCTTTCCCTTCAGTGTCTCCTGCAGATTGGACTTCAGCAACTGCTGGCACTGTGAGGTTGTGCCAGTGATGCATAGGCTCATTTGGACACATCTTGAACATTTCTCTGCTACACCTAGAAATTTGTTTTGTTTTGTTTTTCCTGAAGAATATTTCTGCTGCTGCAATACATACTTAGCTGCAGCATACTTAGGGGCCAAAGAAGTGAGGTTCATCTGATCAGAGCTAAGTGTCTGCACAGCCTTCTGCTCCATCTGAGCCAGCCCTCGGGCTCCTCATCAAGGGAGAGAAACTGGATTTCTTGGAGCCCTTTAATTCAACATCTGCATCTGACTGACAAAACACGCTCTAGTTTGATTTGTTGACAATGGAGGTATAAAGGTAGGGTGGACAGCACAGGAGGAGACATCTACAATACAGACATCTGCAGTTAGACAGGATGAGTGCTGACTATCTATCCACAACTGACTTGGCTATTGCTCTTCCTTTTCCTTGGAAAACCACTGAAACTTTGGCAAACAAGGTCAGGAGAGGGAAAGCTCTTAAGACATTGCCCACTGCATTTGTCCTCTTTGATATCTGGGACATCAGCACTGTGAGCTGCTTTTTCCCTTTCCATGTAGGACTGAAGTGAGGATCCTGTAACAGCAGAGATACAGGAACTCTGTTGTGCATTCAACTCCAGCTAAATTCTATAGGGGTACTAATAGCATATCTTTTTATGGGTTTGACACATATTCCTTGCATTACTCATCCCCATGTGCATATTATACCCCTGAGGAACACCAGGGACCTCTCACAACCCAGCCCAGAAAACCCAGTAACCCTACACAGGTCATGTTCAGAAACCCTGTCCTCAGTGTAGGGGTGAACAACTCTTATGTTCCAGCAGAGTGGCCAAGCAGGAATGGACTCCCATGTTCATCTGCAGATTGCTTGGCAGCTGAGATAGAGAAGGAGAGGATGGACAATAACCTGTACTTTCCTCCTCTTGGACATCCTTTCTGTCCTCCTCATTAACAGTGTTTTTTATGCCATGGTTTCTTTTCAGTTGGAGTTGAGTCTCAAAGAGGTAAGGAAGGGAGTCAAAAGGTATCTGCTTGTTTATCTTTGGATTTTAACCCAGAGGTGTAGCTTCTTCACCTTATTTGTATTTCTGCCTTTTCCATATCTTTCTCCAGCATCTCAAGTGGCAGATATAGTTACTGTTCAAAGGAGATGCCAGCAGGTCATTTAATGACTTTCCCTTTCCTCCAAGGGCTCAACTCTTAATTATACATGGAAAGATAGACAAGAGATTAGAACAAGAGGAATAGCAGGCAGCCAAACCAAACTGATTTATGTATAGTGTGTGACATATGACAACACAAGACAAGATCTCTGGCTTATGGGCGTTTTGGCAAGATATGAGGTGGATCCTGTGGCAACGCCTTGTGTTTGCACAGCTCCCATTTCTGCTGCTCTGTCCTGGTTTTTTCTGTCATGTGGCATCTGTAGGCATTCAATGAGAGGTCTCTAACCTTCCTTGGCCAATCAGCATCTGGACATTGCTTAGACACATGCCCACAGCTGCGAGCCATGCTGCTTCAAGCTGTTCAAGAGATGAAGAATCTTAGAGAACATTTTTGTCCCATTTCCCCAGACTGTAAATGCAGAGAGTGATACTTACCTCTTTTATCCACCTCAAAAGATAATGTGAGGGCCAAATACTGTTTTAAAGCACCATCTATTTGTTGAGTATTTTTCCTTATTATCAGGAAAAGGAGGAACATATGAGCAGCCAGTATGTCTCAGGTCAAACCTCTGCCCTGACCAGTCATCTGTCTCCTAAAGGGCCAAAAACAGGAGCTGGGGGAAGGGATATCAGGATAAGGCAAGACCATTGTCTTTACCTTTGTGCAGCCTTCCCTTGTTTCTCATTAAGCTGAAATGATAATAAAGGATTGATAATTCCCTTTCCTACCATCCCTTTCCTTTCTTCATCCCTGGCTGCCTGGAAAGGAGTCATCATGTGAGATGAGGAAGGCAGGAGGCATTTGCTGTCTATGGGAAGACCAGATCTCAGTCAAAGGCAGTGGGACAAACCTGCTTCCTGCAACCAGGAAGGGAGTGGAAATTTCCATGAGACTGGTGCTCACAAGTCCCATCAGTCTTGTCTGCAAATCCTCTACCTTTGATTTCAGGATCTCCACACAATGGACTTTTTATGCATCGTTCTGCCTTTGATGACTACTGCCAGGTTATTTTTCTTATCTGACTTAGGAAAGATCTAACAGTATCAGTTAGCTAGCTCCAGGGTAGGTTCTTTGAAAAGCAATGATTTAGCAGGGCTTTCTTTTACCTGCTCTCAGGGTTCTCTAAACTTTCTGGTTTATCCAGCTCTCTGAAACAGCACTGCCCTCAGCGATGCCCGGATGGGCTTGGTTGAGCTGCTGGCACAGCCTGACCCATGGCTTATAATTCCTCCCTCAGTGAGGCCACACAGATGCTGATCCTCACTGTGGAAAACATCTCCAAACACAGCCCAAAGACAAGGGGAAGCCTCTTTGAGGAGTATGGATGTTCAAGGTGCTTGGAGTTAGCAAGAGGATAAGCATTGAGCAAGTGGCTACCAGAAAGTTCTTGTGTGTGCATCTCTGTGATAGTGGAGGGACAAATGATTTCAGTTCAAGCAGAGCAGGTTGCTGATAAACACTCAAATACTCAGCTGGCTTAAGTTAGTCCTGGAGCTACACGGTTTGCTGGGATAGAGAAGAAATTGGCAGCTATCTGAGGGTGATTATGAACCAGGCTTCCATGCTGAGAAGGTCAGCTGGGACCCTCCTAGAAGAATCTGAAGGACACAAGCCCAGAAGGTCTCAGTAAAAATCAGGCACCTGGATGTCCTCCATGGGAAACATAGCACATGGGGCACACTGGCTGGTGAGAGGTCTGGCTGGAGAAGCTGTGATGTGAAACTGGTGGTTTGTGGCACTGTCAAAAACAGAGTGGCTCATGAAGGGGTTGCATGCTTGAATAGACCCGAGAAATTCACAGTCAGAGCTATCAAAAGAATGACCCAGCTCCTTTAACATGCTGTCTGAAATTGTGTTCAGAAACTTGGACACCAAATTGTAATGCTCTGTTGTATCACTACAGACAAGCCGACAATGTTTTACATTTACACGTCACCTTCCACTCCAAAGAATCCCTCTGGGAAGGTCTGCAGTGAGAAAGGGACTTTCTGGGGACTAATGGTGCTATGTAAAATGCAGGTACAGGTACACAGCAGCTCAGTGAAGTAAAATCCTGATCTCCCTCCAAAACTGGGAAAGTTTTAATGGGGGAGGATGTGATTTCACCCACTATAGACACACAGAGGGGCCTGGATTCAACAAATCTGTCTGTGGCTAGGCTTGTGCTCTCCCTGCAGCCCCATTGAGCAAAGGGGAGGCAGAGGCAACCTGTCCACACCAGCATGATCTCACGTCTTCCTTGAGCTCCTGGTCTTCTCCTTCACTCTCCAAGGAGACCATGGAAACCAATCCATAGCAGAGCCTTGACCTTCAGATGGCTAAAGATGGAGAAGGTAAATCCTCTTTATGTGTGCCTATATGCAGGCAGCACCACTGAAATGTACATTCATGCATTCATAGGGACTTCCAGCACTGGGTATTTAAGATCTTCACAGGCTTTTTTTTCCATTGTCATCCTCTGAGAGGCAGATATTAACATATGTCAGTGCCTGAATTCTATTCAAGTACCTAATATCCTTTAAAACCACTTTTTTATTGGGATTTAAGTGCCTAAATTCCTGTTTCTGACGTGCTCAAGGTGACATGAGGCCCATGACAGAGCAGAAGAAGGGTTCACAAGGTTCCTTTCCCTCAGCTCTGACCAGTCTGGTGTGGTGTAGGACAAGATCAGATGAGAGGTGGAAGAGCTGTGAATTCAAGTCCAATCCCTTATGCTCTATGTCCTGGTTTCGTTCCTGTGAGGAGGCAGGATGAGGAGTTTTGAAGTTTTCCAACGTTAGCTCATGTGGCAGAACTGTCTGGCTCCAGGTACCACAACACAGAGGTCCTTGTGGATGCCACTGGTAGATGGAAAATGGAAATTCAGTGAAAGAAGTGGATTTTAAGGCATGGACTGAGAAATCTGTAGGGAGTCAGTTGTGCAAACAGAACTGCTCATTGGACAACTCCATTTACTCTGTGAAATGCAGATGTAAGTCTCAAGACAGAACCATAGCTGGTGTTAGTTGTTATAAGCACCCTGGGCCATGGAGAGTAGCTAAAGATGTCTGTGGTGCTGGAAGCAAGGGAGTAAACTCTCCTGCTCAAGAAGATACCATGGTGGTGAGTCTCTGTGAAAGGGACAGGCAGCTTTTTGTGTCCTCAGGCTGCTTCCAGGCTTTGACTCTATCTGGCCCATCCCTCTTGCTGAAGGATTCCTGCTTAGTGATTGCTTTTCCTTGCCCTTGCACTGCCCTGCATTGCTCACAAGTCCAAAGGGCTGGAAATCCATTGCCTTCTGTGCCTCTAGACCTCTGTTCATCAAATCTTAACAGTGGCTTAACTTGACATCAAAGATCTGCTGAGTCCATCAGAGACCATCAGTCTTGCTGAGTGACATCCAGGGAGCCTTGGACATGCCCACAGAGGTAACCATCCAAACCAGGGTAAGGTGATGACTGTTCAACTGCAAGGTGGAGATGAGGTCCAGTGCCAGGATGGCTGGAAAGCCCTTCATGGCAGAAAGGAGATCCAGGCAGGAGAGGGGAAATGAAGCTGTGGAGGAAGAGAGAGGACTGTGGAAACAACAGAGGGTTTGCAGTGATGGGGCTGTCTGTCTGCTGCTCAATGGGATGCTTGCCATTTGTCCTGATTAGAGCTGGTGATACACCAAAGCTCTTTCTCTCTTTATTTTTTGTTACTCAGAGAGATAGAGTGTTTCTCTGGTTGCCATATTCAATTTATTTCAGATCTGATGCCAGAGGATATTCGATATGAGATCTAAATAGCACCATGTAAATTCATCATGTTGTCTGTGCTGGAACATGTTGCATGACTTTGAATCTTACTGCATGTTAGTGCCATCAGATATACCTCAATACAATCAAATGGAACACACCCAGATAAAGAAAAGATGTGACACCTTTGCTGTAAAGCTAAAGGAAATTAGCCAAAAGGGAACAAACCATGATTTGGCAAAGCCTCAATCAGCTCAGAGGAAACTTGGTGTTCATAGTGTGTAAGTAGTCATAGTACCCAACTGAGAGGGTAAGGAGAGACTTCTCAGAGCAGAAAGACAAAGGAGGCTTTGGCAGCAAGGTACATGAGATAACACTGCTCTTGATCTTGCCTGAGATTCATCCTCTGCTCTGAGGCTGGGAACATCTCTCTAATATTCACCTGTCCAGGTAAAGAACCTCTTGTTTCCAGCTCTGCATTGCCTCCCTTCCTCTCCAGGGAGCTGCATTGCAACTCCCACTCTTTACAACTTTTCCTTAACGGGATCTATATGTGGAAGCTTCCAGATAATGACCTCATAGAGAGGACTACTTGCTGTCAGGTAGGAGAGTCAGCGTGACTCCCATGCACATGTACCCCCAGCATGGGCTGTGTGCAGTTATGACAACTGGTGCACACATAGCTCAGCTGGGTTCCACATCTACAGTGATGAGTAAAATCTCTGCCACTGCAGACACTGGAACCCTGAGGTGTTTCAATGTACATGTAGTCATCTGAGTTTCTCCTCACATGGGTATCTACCTTCCCTCTGTGTGTTCGGCTGTTTGTGGAGGGAAAAGCTTCTATAGACCAAATACAGAACTCTGCTCATGCAGAAATTAGGGTGTTCAGAATTCCTCACAGTTTCCAGATCAGTTTCCTTCCCCTTCTTTTTTCAAGCATGCTTTCATTTGGCTGTCCATCCCAGACTAGGATGTAGCACATCCCCTGCAACATGTTTATGGTGTGCTGGTGGAGCTGAGTGCCTTGAAGTAGGTTCTTGATTAGACAACTAATTGGGTGTCGTGAATGAAAAGGTAATTGCGTTTGCATGGCTTCCTGTACCTTTGAAGGGTTCAGGAGGCTGGGTCATCCCTTTTCTCTATGGTTTCTAGCAACAGGACAAGGGGTGATGGGATGAAGCTGAAGCACAAACGTTACATTTAAACATAAGAAAAACCAATTTCACTGTTTCAGTGAGGGAGCCCTGGCACAGGCTGCCC
This sequence comes from Colius striatus, assembly GCF_028858725.1. Classification (NCBI taxonomy): domain Eukaryota; kingdom Metazoa; phylum Chordata; class Aves; order Coliiformes; family Coliidae; genus Colius; species Colius striatus. The sequence goes on along the minus strand of NC_084761.1, from coordinate 94,177,689 downwards.
AGGGAGGGTGTGGAGGCTCCTTCCTTGGAGCTCTTCAGAACCCACCTGGACACGTTCCTGTGTGACCTGATCTAGGTGGACCTGCTTGAGCAAGGGGGTTGGACTAGACAATCTCTAAAGGTCCCTTCCAACCCCTACCATTCTATGATTCACAAAATGGACTGGATATACTTAGTTTATTTTCCTGTTTATGTTCAGCATCTTCCAAAGGAGCATTTAGTGCACAGAACATGGAAATATAGAGGAGAGACTGGGAAACACGCTCAGTGAATGTGAGCACCCAGCCAACACTCTGCAGTAGTGTCATAGCCTTCTCCATATAGGTCCAGCCCTCCCTGTCATTCACTTACATGGAGAAGCCCATGGTCATTTTTCATATCCAGCCCCATAAAATTAACCTTGTTGTAATAGTGTCACAACTGAATAGCCTGCAACGGGCAACCTTCTGTTTAGATGAACTGCAGAGCTGTCTCATCCATCACGGTGGAGAATGGGATTTCTGGCATCTGATTTTGCTTTTAGATGTTCAAGAGATTTGTCTTGCCATCAGCACGGATTTCTGCAGTATGACTGAGCATCAGCCCCATCACAGTATCCCATAGCCTTTGTACAGGACTGAGCTTGCAAAATGACAGCTGTCACTGGTGCTGGCATAGAGAGGGATGGGCATAGGTGGTGTGTAATGGAAAAGGTATGTGTCCTAGAAGTGACCAGATGGTTTAGCATCTTTTGGTACAAAAGTAGCTCTCCAAGTCTCACAGCTTCCTTTGCAACTTGCAACCACTTCTTTTTATCAAGCAAATGAGTTTGTTTCTCTGCTGCTTCAGTCACCATTATAGGAAGTTTCATATCCAGAGCAATTTTGTGGTCAGGGCATTGGGCTAGTAAGCAGAAAATTAACTTATGGCTTTGTAATAGATACTTACATGCCTGTGAGCCAACTCCCCATCTAGAAAATGAAAATATTGCTACTTTCTTCTTCCTATTGATTGTCTTCCATGTTTATCCCTGAAGAGCTCTGTCAGGATGATCTTTGGTTGTATAATGAATGCAGGGAGGACTCTGAATTTGGCCAGCCCATGGCTGCTGCTATGCCCCTTCCCTCCCTCCCTCCTTCCCTCCACACCAGCTCTCACAGCCTATCAGATGGATTCCTCTGCAATGTGACAACACTTCCAGGGACTCCAGGTGACTCCAGCACCTCCCTGGGCAGCCTGTTCTAATGCCTGACAACCCTTTCAGTCAAGAAATTCCTCCTCATATCCAGCCTAAACCTCCCCTTGGTGCAACTTGAGGCCCTATTGTTCTATTGCCTGTCACTAGGGAGAACAGACCAACCTCCACCTCACTACAACTTCCTTACAGGTAGTTGTAGAGAGGAATAAGATCTCCCCTTTTTCATTTCTCCAGGCTAAACAGCCCCAGACCCCTTATTTCTCATATGGTCCAGTGGTTGATAGGGCTGGGACAAATGCTGGACTCAACACTCTTAACTGTCTCTTTCAGCTCATTCTATGACTCTATGTTCCAAAGATGCTAACTCAGCGCATTGTTATTGGATGATGACCATCCCAATGCTTCTGTTGTAAGAGAGTTCTTGACCAGCTCAGAAACACCCTTCAGTTTCATTTCTCAGTTGTTAAAATATCCTTATTTGCAAAAAGTGGTAAGATTTGTTCAGTTCTGGGCACAAGGCAGGAACAAAGGACCAACCATGGTGATGACTAAATGTGTGAAACAGAGTGAGAAAGCTCCTGTGCATAGAAAAGGAGATGGGGTTTTTTTCTGTTCAAGACAGGATCTCATTATGTTCAATACAGAGATGGGCAGTGAGGAACCTCATGAGGTTCAACAAGGACAAGTGCAGAGTCCTGCATCTGGGAAGGAATAACCTCCTGCACCAGTACAGGTCGAACTGCTGGGGAGTGCTGATTAAGTGCTGATAAGCTAAATATGAGCCAGCAATGTGCCCTCGTGGCCAAGAAGGCCAATGGCATCCTGGGATGCATCAAGAAGAGTGTGGCCAGCAGGTCAAGGGAGGTTCTGCTGCCCCTCTCCTCTGCCCTGGTGAGGCCTCATCTGGAGTCCTGTGTCCAGTTCTGGGCTCCTCAGCTCCAGAGGGACAGGGAAGTGCTGGAGAGAGGCCAGTGCAGGGTCACTAAGATGATCAGGGGACTGGAGCATCTTCCTTATGAGGAAAGGCTGCAGGAACTGGGGCTGTTTAGTCTGGAGAAGAGGAGATTGAGGGGAGATCTTATTAATGTTTATAAATATCTAAAGGGTGGGTGTCAGGAGGTTGGGACATCCCTTTTTTCTATAGTAGCTAGCAACAGGACAAGGGGGAATGGGATGAAGCTGGAACACAAAAAGTTCCACTTAAACATAAGAAACAACTATTTCACTGTGAGGTGAGGGTGCCCTGGCACAGGCTGCCCAGAGGGGTTGTGGAGGCTCCTTTCTTGGAGGTCTTCAAGACCCACCTGGACATGTTCCTATGTGACCTGATCAAGGTGACCCTGCTGCTGCAGGGGGGTTGGACTAGATGATCTCTAAAGGTCCCTTCCAATCCCTACCATTCTATGATTCTAATACACACAAGAGACAGTGATCACCTTGGAAACAAATTGCTTCCCTTCCCAAAATCTTCTCTGAGACCATAAGATGGCTCTGCCTATAATTTAGTAAACACTATAGATATCATTTCACATGCAACTTAACACCTGTTGAAAGAGTCCCTCTGCCCATCCTGTCCCTCACAGTTTTGTTAATGTTTTTGTTACAAAATGTACATGCAGAATACCATGAAAATCAACAGAGAGAGTAAAGTAATATCCAAATGCAGGTAGCAATTAACTGTGAATTAAGAGCCATTATGGGCACTGGTTAATGGCTTGCAGAGACCACACTCTACTCAATAACCACTTATTTTCTTCTTCAGCTGATCCCACTTCAGGTCTCCCTGCTGCTTTTTGCAGCTTTTACAAATGAGAGAGTAGTAAATCTCAGCTCTGAGAGCTGGAATCAGAAGACACTGATCTCTATGTCTTTTCTGTTGTCTTCATCTACTGGAGGAAGCTTTAATTACAGGTCTGAGTTCAGGCATAAAGGAATAAGCAGATGAAGTTCAGAATTCAGCCTTGGATTTTGAAGGCTGGAAGATCTTTGAACCAAATCAGTACTTCCTTCAGAAATATATATAGGCTTGAGTACTCTTGGAGATGAGGTTAAATGGCTCAGTCAAGCAACAGAGACCTGCTAGGAAGAATTCAGTACTGCAGACCATTCTGCAAACAGAGCAGCTGTCCTCAGGGGAACCTGCCTGGATCACAGGGACAGCAGGCTGCAGAAAAGACCATGGTATTAGCTCACCATAAGAGTGACTTGTAGCTCTCATCGAGGTTTCCAGCTCTCCCTTCAGCACAGAGGATGATGTGTCAAGCAATAGTCACGGAGACTCACTGCTGAGTGATCAAGTGTGAGATCAGCACATTGGGAGAAAAGGATTCAGAATGAATTTGACAAGTCAAAGATTCAGGCTGGAGAAAACAAAATGCTGTTACTTGAGCTACACAGATGCCTCGTTGGGTACTAGTCTTTGTGACAGGACCTGGGGATTAGGCTGGCTGAAGAGCTGAATGGAAGTCAGCTGTAGACACCATCCTGGGATGTGTAAACACCAAGCCCTTGAAGCAATACCTCAGTCCCTTCAACACCAGCAGGACTTTGATGGAGTAGGATTTCAGTTTCTCAGCATAACCACCTAAAGAAGCTGTGGCCACTGGAGAGAAGCTAAAAGTCGTTAAAAAAACCCAAAACTCTATATCAATCATAACCTACACAGAAAGATTGAAGAGATTGGGATTGCCTAGCCTAAGGAAAACAGGGGAAATAGGCTGATGGCCTTCCAAGATGTTAAAAGGTGCTGTGGAGAAGGGGATGCCTTTTTCTTCATATCCATAGAGCAGCCCAAGCAGCAATGGCCTCTGAATTCATTTTAGTGATTAGGAAACCTTTCCAGCAGTAAGGCTCGGAAGCAGTGGGGTAGTTTTGCTGAGCAGGTTGGGATGCCTGCATCACTAGCCACCTTCAGAAAGGATACTCAACCTGTGGAGCAACCTTGAGATGTGGGGATAGGCTTTTTGAAGTTCCTTTCAGTCCAATGATGATGCCAAAAAATGAGGCAGTGGTAAGAGAATTAGATTTCTAATATCTCTGCATTTTTTCCCCATAATTCTAAAATGGCAGATGGTGGAATTCGTATCCTTAGGTTTGCAGCTTTTATCAGAGGAGAAGCAAAACAACAGCATTAGGATTACCCATGCACTACAGTTTGCCAGATCAGGATATAAAGGACATAACTTGTAAATTGATAGAATGATAGGGGTTGGAAGAGACCTTTAGAGATCATCTAGTCCAACCCCCCTGCAGAAGCAGGTTCACCTAGATCAGGTTGCATAGGAATGTGTCCAGGTGGGTCTTGAAGACCTCCAAGGAAGGAGCCTCCACAACCCCTCTGGGCAGCCTGTGCCAGGGCTCCCTCACCTCACAGTGAAATAGTTTTTTCTTATGTGTAAAGGGAACTTTTTGTGTTCCAGCTTCATCCCATCACCCCTTGTCCCGTTGGTAGATACCATAGAAAAAAAGGGATGTCCCAACCTCCTGACACCCACCATTTAGATATTTGTAAATATTAATGAGATCCCCCCTTAGTCTCCTCTAGACTAAAAATGATTGAAATCAAAAAGTTCCTGCATCTGAAGAGGAGCTGAAGGCCTTCACTAGATCCTTATCAAAATACTGAACTAGAGTATAATCCTGCAGTTCCATAAGCCTTCAGCACATGTGTGTGCTTAGTGCTTTACTATGAATGTCTGTGTTTGAATATTCTCTCATTTTCAGACCTTTTATTTTTTGCACTGGTGGTAATGATGTAGCACTGAATGAAGAGTGGAATCTCTGTTTCCCAACAAATATTTGTTCTCAGTCAAAAGGGAATGTTTGTTTAGCCATCCTCGGGATGATGCAGGCTCCGTTCTGAAGAGATATGCAAACACATGTCAGCAGCATGACTTATCACTGAACTTTTTACTACATGCAGTTTTAATTGTATCTGTGCTGAGATTAGAGACAAATTAGATGCTGGGGTTTTTTCTCTGGGTTTTAAGATAGTGGCAAATTTAACAATCATTTACATATCTACACTCACTACATTTCTGCTTAGACAAAGTTAAGACTGCATGACCTAGGGAGGTATTATGTATCATATATGGTGAATTGCATATTCTTAAACCTTCCACAGGCAGAGAGAGTGGAGATCAATGATCACTAGCTACAAAAATTCACAGGTCTTTTCAAGCTGTAAATGATCCAATTTGACAGGCTGTTGAGTATATGAACATTGCAACCACAACAAGGACAGCCTGACGAAAAACAACAATTATTATTAAAATATAGTAGCTTGGCATTGTTGTCTGCAAATTGTTTTATTTTCATCTGCTTAGGTAGGTTTCAGAAGTTCAAATACTACCATGTCATTAGGAAGATGTCATTACCATAATGCTACTACCTATATTACCACTAAGGCTAATTAAGCACACTTGTGCCAATCAAGAATGGGTTTCTTTGGTCTTTATTTAAGGGGTAACAGGCAGAGTCTGCTCCACATCTAAAATCATTACATATTAGAAGGCAGTGGCAGCAGTTATCACTTGTGATAACATCCATTGAGCAGGTAGCTCACAGCATTTTTTGCAGGTAGCTTCTAAACACCTCTGGGGAGACATATTCTACTTGGGAGTCGATTTTGAGCAGTTAACTTCTAAACATCTCTGGGGAGTTGGATTCCTCTTGGGAGCTGATTGTGTGGAGGTAGCTTCTATACCCCCCTAGGGAGGGAGATTCCTCTTGGGAGTTGATTTCATAATGGAGAAAGTGGATAATCTTGTCTCCACTGAGGGGTTATACTATTTCCATTTCTCTCTTTCTGCAGTTCCCATGGCAAAGTACAAGTGTTTTCTGCTGAAATAATTCAATCCATGAATTGCATTTGCTTGTATTACTCAAGAAATTCCTCAGCATCCTTCAGATATCAGCTGACAATGTTCCTACTTCATGTTCATGGACTTTGTCAGCACCTGGAAAGCTGGGTACAGTCACATCTTTCCCCCTAACACAGCCTTTACAAGGGCTTTGCACACACAAACGTCTTCTGTGCTGGGTGTCTGAAGTCTCCTGGTCGCAGGGAGCTGCTCTCTGCAAGTTAATTATCTGCCTCAAGATCAACTTTGTGATTTAAGACTTTAAACACCGATTCTGTATTTCCTAAGCTCAGAAACTGTGCCTTGAATGATCCTCTCTTCTCTTTTTACAAGGTGTCAGCCAGACATAACTGCTGACACCAGTGCCTATCTGCAGAGCAAGGAGGAGGTGCTGCAGTACATTAATGCACTTGGATGTGGCTTTTGCATGATGATGGTGTATGCTGTGCACTGGCTGTTGTCTTCTCCTGAGAAGCAGAGCCTGGATGCCAGATGCTGGCCCAAGTTCAGGTACACACAAGCCCACAGAGTCCTGGTCACTGCCAGCACTACAACCACAACCCTGGGAGCCGTGGAGGTGGCTATCAGAGGTCTGGGCTACACAGGGAAACATAAGAGCTCAAAAAGGAACAGAGCTCACCAGAAACCTGGAGGGAAGGAAAAGTGTAAGGGCTGTCTGAATCCTGCAATGACTATTCTTTTGCTAATGTCCTCCACACTGTTCTCTTTATAAATTACTGAATTATCCTTAGGAACAAAAGGTATTAGGGTCCTGCAAGCTTCTCTCAGTTTGTGGTAGGACTAATTCATTAATGTGGCTCCAAGAGGAATGTGTGCAATGTTCTTTCTAATTGGACATGACTGGTCAAGAATGACTCGGCCTCCATCCAGATCACACTGTCACTTATGCTGTATAATAAGCTACTACTACTGGCCCATGAATCAATTTTTAAACAATCTCCAGTAATGAACTTGGACGGCCCATTGTTGTTGACAAAGAAATGCACAGTCCTGCTATTGTCAAGGGGCTCAATTATGAGTTCTTGCTGATAAAATAGAGGAGGGGGGGATAAGGGGGAGCATGGTCTATGGACAGTAGTGACAGACTGAAAGAAGTGTTTCATCTCTGGGGTCCTTACAGAGACTGACAAGCCAAAAGGTCAGTTTCATAGAGGTTTAACTTGAAATGTCTGAGGACAAAAAAGGCATCTGGAATCATTAGGAAATGTGAAGTTTGACTTGCACCATTGGAAATCCTTCATATATTATTTTAACTGTAGACCTGACAAACTCTTTGCCCACTGGGTGGGAAAGAGAGGTTAAGGGAAGTAAGAGCTTTATATTTCTCCAGTGGGGGGGAATAAAAAGGTTAATTTTAGTAACTCTGGGAAGAGTCTGTGGGGAAACTGTCAGTGTTTCAGCCTGTTTGCCATTGTCCTGAGCCAGTGGAGTCAATGCGGGTAGCGGGAGAGGCTGCTGCCGGCACTGGCTGCTGGACGCCAGGCTCCCAATGCTTTCCCCTCAAATAACCTTTCCAGTCACCAAAATGTCAGGGCTCTGCCCAGTTCCTCCTGCCTGAGCCAGCATTGTCAGCAGGGCAATGCTGCCTCGTGTTTTGTTCAGGATTACTCGCACGTTACCGGGATTCCCTGACGCTGACGGCACAAAGGAAATGAATATATCTGAAGTGGTTCTAACAAGCTGGGTCTGGTGTGGAAGAGAAGGTGTTTGCAATAGTCTTCCCAGTTGACCAACACCATACAAAGCAAGCTTTGTGATGCCCATGTGGGGTCACAGCTGCCAGCTCCTGTTCTAAAGCTTTAAGAACACCAAGCAAATTGGGGAACTGGTTGCAAGTTTCTTCCAGCAGTAGAGCTCACAGTGCTGTGAGCCCACGGGAGAACACACACCTGAATTAACAAGAAAGAGCCCCAGCCAAGTGGGGTGTAAATTTATAAAGGAACAATTCCACTGGGTCCATGAGTTACATCCACCATGGAGCTGGGGGAGAAGAGCAGAGGGCAACCAGCCCTGTGCGAGCCCACCACGTGTTTCCCAGGAGGATGAGTCACTTCTCCATCTGGATAGGACATCTGATGTCCATTCCCCAGCTGCAAAGCAGGACAACCTCAGTGCATTTGGAAGTCCAGCCTTGAGCAAGAGCAGTGGGTGGGATGTGATAAGGAAGAGTCCAGCAGGGAAGTGTGGAATCAAGCACATGCCAAGGCTTTGCTGAAGCAGGAGTGAATCTGGACATGCAGAGCTCAAACCTGTTTGAAGGTAGAGCCTGAGCCACACCTGCCCAACAAAGGCTGCTGGGACTTGTCTACAGACCTACTCTTTTTACAGGATAGTCCTCCCAAATGGCCTTCGGAAGAAAGGGGAGGGAAGGTACTGAGGAGACCTTGCTCAGCACACCCCGATGCCAGCTTGAGTCAGGGGCAGACTCTCCAGATCACACGTGGCAGCACACAGGGACCTGGTGGAGCATGTTGTGCAGGTGCTTGATGAGACAGCAGTGAAAAAGTCCACATAAGAAGCGTGTAGCTTGGCATTGTTGCCTTTCTTTTATTGCCCAGACACACACTATCCAGGAAATGGCTTCTTGGGAAACACTGGGCCAAGTCTGTGGAGAAGACCCTCAGCAGAGGAAGGTGCTGGATGATGAGTTGTAAGGTCTATGCAAACACAGGTTGTCACTGTTGGCATATGTCCTTGGGACAAGGTCTAGTCTGGTGGCACTCTCTCTCTGAACTCCCAAAATAGCCACCTTGTAGGCGACACCCAAGTTCCTCAAGCAAGGAAAGGAAAGTTTCCCTTCTTCATTCTCCCAGCTGGCAAGAAACCCTTGTTTTCATCTCTAGAAAGTGCCCTCCTGTGAATATACCTGGACCTGTGGTGCTAATGGTTTGTGATTCACTGGGCAGGAATGCATCTCCACATCCAGACCTGGGCTCTGTTTTTTCCACTCCTTCCTGGGATGGAGGAACAAGCAAAAGGAAGGGACTTGAGCCAGGCCAGAGAGAGAGAGGGGCTTTGCGGTGAAGAGCAGCAGGCACATCAATCCGCTGCTCATCAGAGAGTTGAAAACAACCCTTGCACCTACCAGCAGCGTTTTGAGACCCCATCATGCCCTGTGCAAGTCATACTACAGCAACCTTGGACCATGACACAGAGCCAGATGTCCCGGTGGAGGTGACCCCATTACCAAGGGGTAATGAGATGAAAGTTGAACACAAATGTTCCACTTAAATATAAGAAAAAACTATTTCACTGTGAGGGTGAGGGAGCCCTGACACAGGCTGCCCAGAGGGGTTGTGGAGTCTTCTTCCTTGAAAGTCTTCAAGACCCACCTGGATGCATTCCTATGCGACCTGATCTAGGTGACCCTGCTTGAGCAGGGGGGTTGGACTAGATGATCTCTAGAGGTCCCTTCCAACCCCTACCATTCTGTGATTCTGTGATTCTATGATTCCCACATCAGCCAAGGTCTCTGCCGGGGCTGAGCAGAGGAGAAGAGTCTTGGGATCTGGAGCTATTTGGGCACTGGTTGAAAACCCTCTACTCACACAGCCAAAAGACCCCAGGGGCCGTATGCAGTGCTTGTCTCAAGTCTGGGCGACTCCGTCTGTTCCCATTAGGAGGCCTAGGCAGTAAATTGGGCCCTGAATATATAATTAAGCAAAGGGCATCATCCTGACGCCAAGGTTCACACTGATTTGTTGTGGCTGGGGTGGGAACAACCCTTTGCAAATCAGTCGCAGGATGTTGCTCCTAGTCAGCTGGAAACTTTGGTAGCTCGGCTCCATAAAAGCTGGATCTAACGCTTCAGCTCCCCAGCTGGTTTCGGCATCCTGACCAGCACGCAATTCCGTGGCTTAATTTTCTGCACGACAGTCTGGAAACCTTCCTTGAGAGCCTCTTGTTTGCTGGCTGCCAGGATTTGCCATGCAGATTCTTGCCAAAAGGATAATATAAACAAAGCATAATGTCAAGTTTCCCACACAAGTAAGATGATCTATTAGCAGTGCACTTTGTACTAATTATTGCACAGTGGGTGGGGGCTTGTGAAAGGAGATTTATGCATTCAGCTAGCCTCACTTTTATTATTTGTAAGTACTTTTTGGCAAGGAATGAGCGAGATATGTATTTTATTGTTACGCTGTTGCAAACATCCTAATCTTCCACACTCATTAAAACCTCATAACAAATAGTAGGAATGATATATTGCAGCCACAACGTCTCATTCATCCCCAGGTCGGGGGAGGGGGGTGAGATCCAAGAGAAATGGGAATGTGTGGTTTTGGGCCACGGTTGTATTTGCAGAACACGGAGGGCCCAGGTAGCTGAAGGGTGGAGAATAAGGAGATGGATGAGGAAAAGCTGGTGGGCTGCCAGGGTGGATGGGGAGCTCTGTGGTGAGGTCTCAGCATCGAAGAAGGATGCTGCTGCCCTAAAGAGTGAGACAATGCTCCAAGAAAATGAGAGTCCATCTACACTCTTCCTGACATGAAGCAGTTAAACTGTATGTCTGCTCTGGAGGAGCAAGTTGACATCACTACGTTCAGAGCAGCCTGACTTGCAAGGCTCATGCTCCTGTGTCAGGACTTGGCATGAGGAGGAGCCCAGGACACTCCAGGAAGGTGTCTCAGACTGTTTTCTGCACTGTCTGAACATGCAGAAGAGGCCCCAGAAGTTGCCCAATGAATCAGTCTGTCCTTTGGGTAATAGAGTGCTGGGTGACAAAGTGCCTTTTGGTGTTGTACCCATTGAGTTAACGCTGGGTAGAAGCCAAAACATGCCAACTTTGGCTGTCTGTTGTTTTGGGAGGATAAAGTTCGGTGGGAAACCTTGTCACAGGCTGAAGGGCTCTGATGGTACTTCTAGGACATCACAACAGTTGTAGGGCACTCTTTTTACTGGGAATTCCCAGGTAAAGGTCAAAAAAGACAACACAGAAGACTCACGCGTATACTCTTGACACACTGGAAAATATGACAGGAGGAGGGGAATGGAGGGATGGCAGGAACCCCAATGAGACGTAGTCTCACTTACTCTTACTTGGGTCTGCATACCACAGCTCTCAGAGTCATTCCCAGCCCTGGCTCACGCTTACTTGGGATGGGGTGAGAGCTGAGGTGCTCTTCTTCACAGCTGATGGGGTTTCTCAGTACTTCCCACTCAATTAGAGCCCTTCTGGTTCTGATGTTAAGCCTTTGGTAGGGATTGGGGTAAGAGAAGGACTTTCATCCTCTTAATGTGTCATTTCTCCTACCTTGTACACTGTATTTTAAACATTCTTCCAAAATATTACTTTTGATCTCTCTCTTCTTAGCCTCCAACAACTTACATCACTGATCTGACCTCTGGAGGCAAACAAGGAAAGTGTGGCTCAGAGGTTACGCCTGATTGTCAGCACTAGCCTGGGGCTGAGTCAGCTATGTGCAAAGCTGAGCAGAAAGTCTCTGACACCCTGTTTCCAGCATAGCTTTGGAGTGGCCACATGTGGCAAACAATCAGCTCAACCTTTCACTAGGTACTGCCAGGAGGGGACTGCAAAATAGTACTGACTTTTCATTCCTCCAAGCTCAAAAGTCTTGGCATCATCTTTCTTCTTCAGTCTCAGGCAAACAGTATTTTGGGACTCATTAAAAATTATGACCCAAAAGTTGTTACATATTTGTGGAATACCTCCTGCATTGTCTTCCTCAAGTCTTTACGAGCTTTCCAGCTGATGTTGGGTTAGCCCCAGGACATTGTTGGGCAAAAAGACAGGTAAGATGGAAAGGGAGAGAGAGGATTGAATTTAGGAAACTACAGATAACAGCTGGACCTTCAGCCCAGGGCAAATGTAGAAGGAAAGAACGTTTAAGAGATCCTTTGGGGGTTTTTTTGGTTGGGTTTGGGTGTTTTTTTGAGATGCCAGTTCTAATTCTAAATGTTTCATCCCTGTTTCATCCTTCCTCTGGCTAAGCCCTGTTACTGCAATGGCACCATGCTCCCTGGGGAACAAAAAGGGCAAGTTCTCACGTGGGAACAGAACCACCATGACCCTTCAGACTGTGCCCTCACACAGATATAAGAGATGGAAGGGTATCCTTCTCCACTCCACCATCTGGAAGCATGCAGAGATTGCTCCTTACACTGAAGTCATGAGATGGCTAATATAAATGCAATGGTTTAGAACAGGTCCTTCATGTGTGTTGGATGCTCAGTTGGAAAAGGGACACTCAAGCAACTGGAGAGGCCGGTCCTCAGTCCTACCATCAGCACGTCCAGCGTGGGACCTTGCGAAGATAGATTCTGGAGGAAGCTTGGCTCCTCTCTGAGGCAGAAAGCAGAGGTGTAAGAGGGAGAAACCTGGCACCTGAGATGGGAAAAATGAGGATTATCAAAGTTGCTGACATGAGGTAACTCATCTCTCAGGCTTCAGAAAGCGTTTAGTTGCCAAAACAGAGATCATAGAAATACATTCAGCAAAAAAAGGGTTTGATACATCTCAGGAACCACTGATGTGAACTCAAAATTGCTCCATTAAAGTCCCAAATTGCAGACCCAGGCAACTGAAGGAGGGATTGTTGAGGCTGCTGTTGTGGCTGTTGATGGCAGTAGGCCACCAGCCAGTCTGCTTCACCAACCCAACTGTGGGTGAAACCCCAGATGAACAATCTCACTTTGCTCCTCATCACCAACAGCCCCTCCTGCAGCTAAACCCTGCCTGTTGGCCATTTACCCATCTTTATTTGATTCTTTCATCCCTTCAGACCTCACCTTGGTCATAAACTTCAGCCAGAACCGGGGAACTCCCTCCTTCAGCCGATGTCTGTCATAGTTTGGTGTTATTTAGTTCCCACCTTCCTCACCAGTCACGTCCACGGCAATGCAGAGTGTCACCCCATCTCTTCTCCTGTCTCTCCCCACACACTACACTCAACTCTCTGCACAGTCTCACCTTGAACAAACCTCTTTTGTCAGGCCACCCCACACTACAAGAAAATGAGCATCATTCAGGCATGTTGAGGCCACCACAGCAGCTACAAGCCGTGATTATGGTGCATGTGGTTAGCACAGCCTGCAACATCAAACAGCGTGTTTACAACAGATGTAATCCGTAACGATACAACAGGTGTATAACAGTCAATACCGGCACTGTAGCGATCAAATAACTTTGTGGCACGTTCACATTGATCCGGTATTAACGCAACTCCCTTGGGGCTTTGGTCTGTGATTTATATGACTCACTGGGAGGTTTCAGCACCTATTTGGCACAGCACCAAACTCCAGGCAGGGATCAGTGTGTAATTTACCTTTGCAGCGAGAGCTTTTTAAATCCACGCTCTTAGCAAGCCAGGTTTGTCAATGGCACTTTGAAAGGAAGGGCTTGTCGGAGCACGCAGAGACACGTTTCATTCAAAGGCTGATTCACGCGCCGCAGCTTCGGCGACTGTCCTGGTTTTACATGCTTGAATGCTGATGAATTAAAGCAGCAACAAGGAGGATAGCCCATGTCAGCTCTCACAGGCTTCTGCCCACGCTGTGAATTTCCTTCTGCATCCCTTTGTACGTTAGCTCAACTCGTTTACCTCAGTGAGGAGGCACACAGGAGAGGATGGGATAAAAGCATACCGAGGGAAGAAGGATGGGGAGCTTATGAACAGGAATCAAAGCAAAATCCCAAGGTGGCACGTCCAAAACAGACAGGGGAAATACTTTTCCACCCAGGCCCTGGTTAAACCGTTGAATTGCTTAATTGTTAAATTGGAGACCAAAAAAAATGTGTGAGATTCAAGCAGACAGCAATCATTCAGTGGGATAACAAGAATATCTTGTGATATTCTGGCTCACAGCTCTGCTCCTGCCTAACAGGAGTCAGCCCTCCTTTGACGAGTCAAGGGTCCTCATTTAGAAACTCATCACACACCTCATTTTGGTTCACATCTCTACAGGCAATTTGCAGGCAAAACACCAGTGATCAAAACACATGTGGCAAATTAGGAGCTGCCTTTCAATAACGAGGGTGAAACGTGTTGCTGAAGGAAGAAGGAAGGGAAGCTGGTGTTGCACGTGCCGCCATCCAAGAAACGAGCTTCACTTGCAGCAGTGGCAAGCCGGTAACTTTCACGAGTATTAAATGCAATTAAAGAAACAAACACTCTCCATCATTCCCCAGAGTGAGAGATATTATCAGTTGTGGCTTTGTATTTTTACATAATCACAGTTTAAAGGAACATTTTTCCATATGTGGAAATTCCCCGTTTTCTCCTCCAAACACTAACAAAATCCTTGCCGCTGGCTGGCTCCGCTCTCTTCACGGCTCCCTCTTATGGCACTCCTGCTTGCCCCAAGGCCCCGGGGAGAAGAGATGGGCCCAAAACACATGCCAGAGGTGAACGTGCTGGAGATCCAGTCCTACACCCAAACAGCACACGTTCCCGCAGCTTGGAGTGGTTTTGGAAAATTCCCCTCTCCCGGTGTTAAAAAGGCTTTTGTGATCTCAGAGCCCTCCTCTTTCAGGCTTCCCGCCCTCGCGCCGTGATCGAGAGTCACGTCCCACCCATCGCTGCATGCCCCTCACCCCGGAACAGGCCTTCTTCCAGGGGTAAGTAGTACGAAGGGCACAGCAGCTCCAGGGAGTTGAGCCCAACTGAGTCAAACCTGCCTGTACCACAGGGTGGACACCTTGGGATCTGGCTGATGATAATGGCTTCCTTCTCTGATGCAATTAAGGCTGTTGAGTGCAGCCTCCTTCCAAGACAAAATGGGTAGCACCTGGGGGCTTTGAGCTCAGCTGCTCTGCAGCAGCTTCATGCTCTTCACTGCTCAACCCAGTGGCCAAATTCTTTGCCTCCTTGCTGGGGAGTGTGGCCAGGTACAGCAGGCTTGGAGGGAGGCTCATGCCAAGGGTGCACTGCTCAGGATGCCCGTGTCTTGCATGAACATGTTCGCATACCCAAGCTGTCTCACACACCCATCCAGAAACGTCCATGCACGGTTGTCCACGCATCCATCTGCACTCCCTTTCTGTCCAGCCACAATCAAGAATTCAAACCTTTCTCTGCCTTTCCATTTTACCTGTCCTTTTGTTTCGTTTTGGCTTTTTTGTCCTAGCAACATCCCAGGGCTAACCCAACACCAGTTGGAAAACTCATGTCCCTGTAGAGAGGGCAGACGAGCATCTCCCACGTCTTCAAACCGCTGGCCCGGGCACCCTTCGTGCCGAGCGCTGAATTCTGGCTTGCTCGCACGGCCTTTGCTCGACTTGTTTGTTTGTTTGCCTTGCATGCTGTTTTGTGTGCAGCTTGCCTGCTGAGCTTTTCTCTGCCTACATTCAGGACGTGGGCTGCTCTGCTCTGCTCTTGGATTTCATCTCATTTGGTTGCAAGCCTGAGGGAGCTGCGTGACTCTCCTGGCCTCTACCATGCAGCCCGTGAGCAAGACTCCAGCATGACCAGGACCACTCCTAGGCACTGAGGTGAGGGTCTTGGGGCATCTTGAGGTCTCCCACCACCTCACTGCAGCTCCTGGAGAGTTTACAAGCTGTAATTCTGATCATCAAACTTTGAGAGAGCAAAAGTCACCGTTTCTAGTGGCAGCAGGAGAAAGTCTAATGGCGTCAGAACACATTAAAAGCAAAGACCCTTTTTTACAGTGACCTACTTGTGGATGTTGCCTAAGGAGACCTAAATCCACACAGAAATCATCCAAGAAAGTCTATTGATGCTAAGTCCTTCACTTGGGACTGCACCTTGAAACCTATATCCATTGGATGATCTGGACTGATCATCTCAAGACATGAAACACTATCTATATATCCAGGATCACTTGGTAAAACAGGGAAAGAGTGAGGAACGATCCCACCATTCATCTGCCAAGCCACACTATGCTATACATTAAATTCCTCAGGAAGGGACTGAGCTCTGTGGTACACTGACCCATAATGTGCTTTCACACTCTTCTACATGCACATTCCCAATTTTGCGTGAGCCTGACAAGAAGACACCCAGGCTTTGAAGTTTTTTCTTAGATGAAGGCAGCTATTGCTGTTATTTTCCATCTGGCAAGACTCTGAGGACCTATGGCTGTTTCCAAATATGTTTTCTGGGAATGTTACCATATTAGAAAACACTTAGATATAAAACATCCCCACATGGGAAAATCTTGTTAACACAGAGCCAAAGGCAGAAGCTCTCGTTACAAATTCCTTTCTGCTTGATAAGGGCTTTCCTTATCTAAACAGTGGTTTGGTGTCCTCCCCTGTAGGCTGGTGGTGTGTCATGGAGCCCAGGAAGGCTCTTCCTTGCAGGCAGAATAGGAAAGCCAAGATGAGCTGCCTCTCGTGCTGTTGTTTGAGTGCCTGGAGCCTGCAGCATTTGAGTTTGTTATTGCTACCGGAGGAACCACCCAGACCTCAGTCTGATGCAATGCTGTGAAAGCAAAAAGGAAGACAACACACATAGCAGGTAAATCACTGGTTGGATGCACAGTTAGTGTTTTCCATTGCATTGCAGAGACAAGGAAGGACAGGTCTACAAGGGAGTTCATAGAATCATAGAATCACAGAATGGTAGGGTTGGAAGGGACCTTTAGAGATCATCTAGTCCAACCCCCCTGCAGAAGCAGGTTCACCTAGATCAGGTCGCATAGGAATGTGTCCAGGTGGGTCTTGAAGACCTCCAAGGAAGGAGACTCCACATTCTCCCTGGGCAGCCTGTGCCAGGGCTCGCTCATCCTCACAGTAAAATAGTTTTTCTTGCTTATAAACGGAACTTTTTGTGTTCCAGCTTCACCCCATCACCCCTTGTCCTAATACTAGATACCACAGAAAAAAGGGATGCCCCAACCTCCTGACACCCACCATTTATAATCTTGTACATATTAACGAGAACCCAATGAGATGATTACTTGGGATATCCTGAATCCCTCTAGAGACATGTGCAGGCACTTATCTAACCCAAGGCTCTGCTCTGGTATTGGACCCACTGGCCAATGCATTTACCCACACCCTGGAAGCAGAATCAGCCCCTCCATGGGCAACCTGATAACCAGATTCAGGAGCACCTCTTCCCCTGTTTACTTCCTGTTTCCCTCCTCTTCTTTCTCTGCCAAAATCAAACCATCCTGGCTACTGACCATCTCTGAATCTCATGGTCATTCAAATACACAGGGCTAGACATGGCTACTGTTACTCAATTTCATTTCTAATCTGTTGTCTTTTTTTTTAATCAAATCCCTTTAAGCCTCTTTTAAGGGGGACCACCAAAGATGTTTCCCAGCTTTCTTTCCCCCTGTGCACAGCCTCTCTCAAGCACCTTCAAATCCTTACTTGTTTTCACCCTTTCTGTTCCCATGAAGTAGCCAGCATATTGCCTACAGCAAATGCTCAGCTCCTCTCCACTCTAATGGGTATGTCTGCAGATCAAGAATCTTGATGCTCCATCAATTTTGGCTGCAGTAGCTCCAGCAAAGATGGCCGTTTTATTGAGCAGCTCCCAGCTTTCCACACAGACTGGAGATTTGAGGGCTTACAGGCTGCTAGGTGAGCTGCTTCCCTCCTGGAGGAGCCCAGGACATGCAGCAAACCCATGGATAACTGCTGGACCCAGGTATCCAAGGTTCCATAAACTCAATCAGATCATGCAGGGTCCCAAGAGCCCATCCTGGGATGATTGGATCTTGACTTCAAGCCTGGACCTGGAGGCCTGGTAGCTTCCAAGGGATGCAACTGTGGGGTGGGAGAGGGGGTTCTCAGGGCTTTTTGGCTCTTGGTTTGCAATAGGGAGCCTGAAAGCCTAGGGGTAGGTTTACCTCTCCACCCTCAACCTACATGCCTAGGCCTCTGCTTCTGGTCCATGAAAGCTTGCTGAAGCCTGGATCTTCTTTGCAGAGGGAATACCCGAGGATGAGCAATTTGGCATGTTTCTACAGTGCTCTACTTGCAGTGTCCTGTGACTGCAGTCGTTGTGATCCAGAACTGGAGGCTGGAGGAAGCAAATTAACCTGGATCTCTTACATGTGCCTATATAGTGTCCACCCTGTTAGGGACCTCCAGGAGCTGGGTCCAAGACCCTCATCTGACCCACCCCATAAAGAACCATTGGTGTTTGGGAGCTTGAGTGCACGACACATCCGCTCTCATTGAATCCCACGCCCAAGGCCTGGGAATGTCTTCAACTCCCACCCCGCTATTGTTGTGTTTTCTAAGCCTTTCTCACTCCTCTTCCTTGGTCTCACTGAGCTGCAAGGTGAGTCCCCAGCAAAAGCTGAAGGATTCACTGCAGAGCATTGCTTGCATTTTTGATTATGCAGTTCAGAGCCCTCAAAAGAGCCCTGCAGCCACTCAGCTCATGATGACGACTGATACCAAACACCGTTTCCTCTTATTGCAAGCAAGTAAAAATAAACAACATCCTACTGTACCTACCTCTATCCAGGAAAGCACAGTAACCAGTATTTACAGGTAAACAGAGATACATTGCCTGCTGGGGTCTGCTGCAAAGAATTTAGACCTGAAGATTGAGAATCCAATCGTGTTTATAAATCAGCTGTGACATGCCAGTGTCATGTCATCAGTGGAAGGCAAAGGGCATGTTTACTACAAGCAAAGGCACACGCTGCAGTCATATGCATAAGCAAGTCTCTGTGTAGACAGGTTATTTTTTGCATAGTGGTTTTTTGATTTTTACATGACTTAAGGATAATGCTCTAGGAGCCTTTTTTTCCTCTTTGTGCAATCTTGGGGTTTTTTTAATAGTAAAGTTGTTTTTTCCTCTTTTGTGATTGACTGGAGGTTTTGTTCAGTTTTGTTTTTTACAATGTTCTGAAGCATGTTTGTGCTTTTTTTGGCATCTTATTACATACCTCAGAAAACCTGACTAAAACCCTGGCTGCTTCTAAAGCTCCTGCCAAAAGGAATTCATGCTCTTCTAAATTTGCTGTTCACATTTCTCGTTCCAAATGATATTTTAATAATAAATATGGTTACTAAAAATAGCTGTTTACCACCTCTGTCTTTTATTTGGATTCAGATTTCATCCTTGGGTTAACTGTTTGGCTTGAACAAAAATCAGCACCGTTGTGAAGACTCTGTGGGGACCTTCCCAGCAAGTTGTGTGGTGTCTTGAGGATGTGCAGCAAGGGGCCAGTCTAAGTGCATGGTGTGCTGCAGTCTCCTCCCCACCTGGGCTTTCTGAGGTGCCTTGATTTAAACAGGTAAGTCCAAGCCTTCTCAATCCCCGATCCCTTTCCATGAGCCATTTTGTTTTCCCAGATGCTGCCTGTCGTCAGCTCCACTGCCAGGTCTCTACATCCCTCTCCTTCCATCATGCTAGCCAGATTTTTTTAGCTGACTTTTTTTTTTCCCCCTTTTTCTTTTTTATCCTCTAGACCAAGCCTTCTTATTAGATATGCCCTTTCCACTGACCCTGAATTATTGCTACCCATGGTCTTAGAAGAACAGTGCTGTTTGTTAGTCTAAGAGCACATGTGACAACCCTCTTCCTGGCCAACACCAGAGGTTGCACCAGAGATTTCCAGTCCAAAACCCAGGCATTTCAGCAAAAGCTACGGGCTCTGAATGCCATCCTTAGGGTCAGAAGAGGACAAGGGACTCATCGTCTATTTGGGGACCTGCTGCAAGACACTAATCAGAAAGACGTGCTCGAATTTAATCCTGAACACGCAAGAGTTTCCCTGGGCTGAATTTAACCCCCTCCTGTGGCAAACATCCCATTCCCACTGCAAGGGGGCTGTCTGCAGGAGCTGGTATTTTAATGCCCAAGAGTTTTGCTACAGGCCATTTGGTGCCTGACGGAGCCTGCCCGGCGGCAGCAGGGAGCGGGACGTTAATGGGGAAGGGCATCCCAGTCCATAGGGGTCTGGGCTGGAGGAAAGGTTCCCAGCTCCACGGCTCTTTAGGGTATGCAACAATTTGCAGATTAGTGTTGGCACTTCCAAGGCCGGGCTGGCAGCGAGACCTTTAACCAAGACAGACAGATTCCCCGCTGTGGCACTGTTCAGCGGGCTTAAATGGAATAACGACGTCTCTCCAGCTTGGGTGATACTGGGTCAATCTTTTTCTGTTTCACTGTGTTTCCACTCCTCCCACACCCCATCCCCATCCTCCCCCCACTGCAGGAGGGCTGCGCGCTGCCGCTCTTCTGCCTTTGTGCTTTGGGAGGTGGCGGGGAGGGGTGGGGGATCATTTTTATAACTCTTTGTACCAACGCAAGCAGAGCTAATGGTAAAAGGCAATCAAATCTTCTGCTCCAAGGCATAAGCTGGTTGCCTGCAGGGTCAGGGAGGAATTTTGCTCTCCCTCCCCTCCTGGGCTTGGAGGCTGCTCAGCATTAGCACAGTTTGAGTCTCACCCCAAAAAACCTCCCTTGTTCTTATAACTCTTTTTTTTCTTTGCTGTGAAAAATTACGGAGGGAACGGTGGGTGCTTATAGAGTTCCTGAGGAAGAACCTCGTTAGCATCTGCAGTGAGTGGAACTGGAGAAGCTGCTCATGGCTCAGCTGGACCGTGGGGCAAAGCCCTGCGCTGGCATCAGGCCACTTTTTCTCTTAGGGCTTTTGTCTGCCTCCCTCCTGTCCTCCCTCCGTGGCAGTGGGTGAGTTTTCTGCCTTTAGGTCCTTCTCTTTCAACTCCCAACCGCTATGGGTGCTGGATTCACCCAGACTAAACTTTTCTGTGTGCCTGATGGGTAGAGGCCTTGGGGTGGGAGATGTTCCCAGTCCCCTTTGCTGGGGAACAGCTCACCTTAGCTTGGTCAAGGCATACCAGCGAGATACACAGCAAAAATGCAAGCAGGCACAAGCAGGGAAACAACCGTTGGGGAGGCAGGAGTTCAGAGGTAAGCCAGCTGTCCTCAGGTAACAAACTCTGGGCCACCCACATCAGAGCACCAACCTCAGCTCCCTCCCAGCAAAAATGACCAGGGGCAAATCTGAAAGGCAGAGCCAAGGCGCAAGACACGCACAGCTATCGGCGTGGTCTCGCGGGGGAAGAACAGGCATCAAAGGCACCGCGGCCCTGCTCCCGAACCCAGCTATGCCACAGCCCCGGGATTCTGTGCTGGGGGAGGATGGAGGCATGGGGAGGCTTTACCTGGGCTCTGCCCTCCTCCTCAGCTCTCAGCACCCCTCTTCTCCAGCCAGCCCCACGTTGGGGTGAGCCCACTGCTGCTGCATCCCCTGAGAGAGAAAACACACACACTCACACACACTCACACACACACACACACACACACGAAAAGAGAAGGGCTGGAAATTTTTATGGTGGGTTTTGGGGGTTTTTTTTCTGATGCATTCTGAAACCAATAATTAAATTCTAAAAAAAAAATATAACCCAACAACAATTAAAGCAAATTAAGTGTGAGGTCTAAGCTGCCAGCAGAAGTTTGATTTGAAGACAGCAAAGCAAGAACTTCTGGTTGGGAGCCCTGATAGTTTGGCTCCTACAGATGGTCAGAAAGCCAGAGAGAGCGAGTGAGGGGGAGAAAGTGGGTGTAAAAACATGGTTAATGTGGGGTATGACCCACAGATGGGATGGGACCCATGTGGGTTACAGCAGCACTTTCACCCTCTCACTTTACACCAAAGGAGCATTTGGGTGGCTGTGACTGAGCAAAACTGGGTCCACTCCACCATCTCCAGCATGCACAAGGCTGCTCAAAATCTTGCCCAAAATGAGGCAACCTTGCCCTAAAACCTCTCCAAAAGAGCTCTCAAACCTAGAGGGGCAAAGAGAAATGCATGGGAGGTGCTATGCTCATGAATGCAATTGCACCACTCATCCCTGCTAAGCGTCTTTTTGGGGCATCTTCTCTGGGGAGAAAATCCTACTGTCTCTTGCCATTCTTGCCCATCTACCCTGCTCATCTCTTGGGGAAAGTTTGGGACAGCTTTGGTCTCAGCCACTAAGTCAGTCTAAACCAAGGGTACCACCTACACACAGCTGTGTCTTTCTGTGCTACAGCCATCAGCTCATCCCTTTGGAATGGGTGAACTTCCATCTCACATAAGGCATATCTGTGTCCCCCTGAATATTAGATAGAGAGGCTTGCTCTACCAGCCCCAAAATCCATCACTGGGCTCCAGACCTTCTCCCAGGGGGTAAAACCCCAGAGCCTGTCCCTCATCCACCACAGCTATCACCTGGCAGCATGTGAGCTGTGCTTCTCAACCTTTAAAAAAAACACCTAATTTGCCCTTGTTTTTTCTTTTTTTTAACAGGGTTTCTCTGTACACAGGGTCTGTCTGAGACAACAGAGTGGAAAGTGTCCTTTCCCTCTTGGCTGGCTCCCTTGAGCATCTTTCATCAGACACTTATAGGACCAAAGTGTACAGCAACCCAGTCTCTTGGGAATTTCAGCTCTTGAGGTTGACCTTGAAGAGGGTATTTGGGGCCACCCAGGGGAATGACAGTGGCAAACCCATGGGCTCAGGTGAATGGCTGCTGGCTGCTTCCTCCCCTGCCCTCCACAGCCCCCTCTCCTCACCCCCCGCCCACGGCCCTTCGCCGGGGGAGCTGCGGCGCAGGTCTGCGCCATGCGAGAGACATCAAAGTCTTGCCTGGAATGTGTGTGGCTCTGCTGGGCTGCATGAGATACAGAGCCAGGGATCATGAAAGAGATACTGTGCTGGTTATCGGCCCATCAAATCAGGGGGAAGCTGAGCGTCGGGCTTGCCAACAATACCTGCTATTGTTCCTCCCCTCTGCGGCGCTTTATTAAGCGCTGTAATCGTTTTAATATTCATGCATCTCTGCAGCGATTCCACTCCCCCCTCTCCTTCTCCTCCTCTTTGCTTTTCAACATATTCCACATTGGAAAGTGCCTTTCTTGCATTTCCTGGGAACTCGCTTTCCCTCCGGGCAGCAGGTGTTTCGGTCCGCAGCACTCAGGCAACGTCCCTCTCCGCACCAAGAAAGGGGATTTTCTCTTGGTCTTTTGCTTCACTCCCCTCACCACCTCCTCACATCCACCCCCAACCCCTTTTCCTTCAAGTAAAAGTTAATTAAACACCACCCTTCTCAAACAATGGCATTGCTTCACTGTCAATGCAAGGGAGAAGCTGGAAGTCTTTGCTCCCACTCTTGTAGGGGAGTGAGCTTCTAGGACACCTCATCTATCTTTGCATGGCTGAAGAGTGGTCAGAGAGTGTCCATATACTGATGCTGTAAGGCAGATGCTTCCCAGTGACTGTGCATGGGGTTGGGGTTTGCACCAGTCAACCTTGGGATGAGCAATCGAGGCACAATGGTTTGCACCATGTCAGGGGTATAAGGATGAGGAGGTTCCTTTGCCCATCCTTCACCTGCCCATCCTTTGCTGGCTCTCCGAATTTCATTCATCTCAAAGAAGAAAACTGTTTGCAGGGTGGGTCTAAATGTGTGTACCCCAGAAATCATGGTGCTGCTTCCCCAACCTCCCTAGTCTGGTGGGATCACTCCTTGGCACCAGGACAGGCCAAACTCTAGCCAAATCACCAGCCCCAAACCAACCAAAGAGGCCATTCTCATCACTTACAACACTCCTGCCCCAGCCCTGGACCGCTGGCAGCTTGACATGGCATCTTTGCTGGGGGTGGTGACCATAAAGCAGCTCACAACAGGTTCAAGTGGCAGGATGTTTATTCGGGGATTACAGCCCTAAGAAATATCCAGGACATGGAGATTTATTTTGCAGCATCCCAGGCTGGGTAGTGTTTTCCCAGGGCTGGAAGTGTGTCTGTCACCGGATCCCTGGGAGCAGCGGTGCGATCCGGCGGCTCTAAGTCACTGAGTAAACAGCAAATTTGGGAGCTGTTTCATGAGCAAATACCACAAAAATCTCCTTAAATGATTGTTTATGGGATTAGCTGCAGATAAGGGAGAATTGTTGCAGCCGGACAGTGTTGCTGCTGTGGATTTTGGGGGTAATTTGTTGAAGAGGCTCCAAGCCTGACGCTGTGCTGCATTGGCACCTCACCTGGATGCTTACAGTGTTGTTTTCCTCCTGCTTGGCCGGGCTGTGATCCACTCCAAAACATGGGGCCACAGATTCATGTGCTCTCCCCAGAGATCCAACCAGAACTGATGATGCTCAGCAAGGGAAACTTCAGCCAAAAGCAAAGGCCAGCAGCAGCACCTCCACCTGGACTCTGTCCACTGCTCATCCCAGAGTTCGCTTTCATTCTGCAGCACCTAAATTCCCTTTTAAACTGCTTCCTTCATTCAGTACCTGAGCATTTTCACTTGTAAATGAGATGGGGAAAAGGTACCTCTGAAATCATTAGAGTGAAATTAAAATTTTAAAACAGACACAGGGATAATTGCCCAAATTCCCCCAAGTAGCTTGGGATCCCTTCCAAACCCTGGCTTTCTGGTTACCATATTTGAGTAAAACCTCCTGTTCGGTGTATTCAGAACACCTGTGGCAAAGAGAATTGGATGCCTTCAGACTCCATGGCAATGATGGAAGTGTGGAGAGGCAACCCATGAACGGCCAGGGGACAGGTGAGGGGGCAGCACAGCCCCATCCAGACCAAGAGTTGACCACATATGATGCTCCGGAGCCAGGTTTCCCATTAGCAGCAACGCAGGGTAACCTACCCCAAAACATGACAGGACTTCAAAGGGAGTCAATTTTTGGCTTAGGGAACGTGCCCTTCCCTTGCCTGTCCAGCAAAAATCCTGCTTGCAGCAGCAGGGCTGGAAGGTGTCGCTGGGCCCATCCCGGGGCGCTGCAGGATGCAGCCCTGTGTGCCTCCAGCTGTGGCTGAGGTATGCACAGCTGGGGCTCGCTGGCAGGGCTCTGAGCCCATGGAGTTCCCCCAGTTCAAAGCTCTACTGCTGACTTTGTACCCTGCTGGAAGACACTTCCCCTCACCGCCTTCCGGGTGAGATTTCATAGCTGCAGGAGAGAAGCCTTTTCATCATTGGGCCTCAGCCTTTTTTTTTCTGTCTTTCCTCCCCCTCTCCCTCCCCCTTTTTTTCTTTTTTTGGTAACAATATCCTATAGAGAAAGGAAACAAACAAATTAACTGCTCTGTCTCCAGGCTGAGGCAGCCTCATCCACACACAGCAGCCGTCACCCCTGATCCCAAAGGCACTACATCCCCTGTGCCATCCCTCAGCCATGGCAGTGGGCGTTGTGCAGCTGTGTGGAGCTCTGTTTCACCCCATGGCAGAGCTCAGGGTCAGGAGAGGCCTGCTTTGCTGGGACAGCAGAGTTCAACCCAAGGCTTGACATCAAAGGCTGAGGATCTGGAAGGCTGGTGTGCAAATACACCTCTACTTTGGTCTCATTCTCCTTTGGGGTTTCTTCTGTGAGTACAGAAACTGTTGGGTGTTTTTCCCTAGAAGGGAGCACAAGCAATGCTGGGGTACATCAGTGTAACAATCTCTGTAATATTCATAGAACCACAGAATGGTTTGGGTTGAAAGGAACTTTAAAGATCATCTCGTTCCAAACCCCATGCCAGGAACAGGGGCACCTTCCACTAGACCAGGTTGCTCCAGACGCCATCCAACCTGCCCTTGAACACCTCCAGGGATGGGGCAGCCACAACCTCTTTGGGATGTCCCAGGGTCTCACCACCCTCAGAGTACCAGTGGTGTGCTGAGCATCAGAACTTCTTCCTAATATCTAACCTAGATATCCCCTCTTTCATTTTTAACCCATCACCTCTTGTTCTATCACTACATCCCCTTGTAAAAAAACCCCTCGTGTCTGGTATCAAAACAGCACTAAGCTTTAGGGAAAACCAATGGGTGCTTGGTACCCAGTGTCCTTCTGCCCAACCCATGCATCAGCTTAATGGCAACCTGTGAAACACAAGCCTCCACCAATTCCACCTGCATCACTGTGTCCCTCCAGGCAGGTCTCTTGTGGCTGTCACCAAAGCCAGATAAGGCTACCAGAGAGAAGGGATATTCTGGAGCCCTTGTAACCTAAGTGGAGGTCATGTAAGGGGCTGTAGGATGGGTCCTTGGAGGTCCATCAGCAAGGCTGTTCCATAACATATCATAAAGTGCTTGGCTTGTAAATGAGAGGCTGGTAGGCAAAGATGAGTCCTTGGGGTAGGCAAGGCTAGAGGAGAGGGATGGCTTGTCCCAGGCATGTGCCCCTCTGATGCAAAATACTCAATGGTCCCCAGTGGTGATCCCAGCCCTCTGTGCCCAGCACCCCCTGGGGTGAGTGGGCTCAGTTGGGATGGGGTCTCAGCTAGTGAGGCTCAGTTGTGCTGAGAGGCTGCAGCTGTCTGAGACACAGCAACAGCCTCATGAGTGGCAGCTGAGGCACCAGAGAGAGAAGAAAATCCCTGCAAGTGCACGAGCGGACCTGGGATTTGTGTTTACTCTTTTTACTCCTCCATCATCTGATAAAGAGTTGCTGTCTATTGCAAATGCTTTAGAATGTCAGAAAAAGCAACTTACCTCTTGAGAAGGTAGGTAGAGAGGAGACATTTGAGCCTATATGACCGTGTAGCACCCTGGACCATGACTCCTGGACTGTTATAAGGGGAAAAATGAATCAGTGCCACTGGTGTGCTGAGCATCATAGAGACATAGAACCATTTCCATTGGGAAGGACCTTTAAGATCATTAAGTCCAACCACTCACCTCACACTGCCAAGCTCAACACTAAACCATGTCCCTCAGCACCTCATCTATGTGGCTTTTCAGTATCTCCAGGGATGAGGAGATCTAGCTAGGCAAAAGCCATTCGAGCACCAATGGGGCACAGTCATGGGGCCGTCAAATATTTCAAGACACAAGACCCAATTGTTGGATGATTTCAACCCTATTCCTGGTTTGGAAGTGATGTAAATCTAACATTTAACCAACAGAGTGAAGTAGCCTAAGTTTGATATGTGGCCCACAGTCATACTCACAGCTTATAGTAAATAAGTAAGTCAGGTAACTTAGCGGATAACAATCATGTTCGGGGGTTAGGGTATTGTTAAGAGCTGTTTTGCTAAGATAAGATTTCTGACATCCATCATTGCTTCTGTCAAACCCGAGAGGCTGTGAGCATGATAAGAAGTTGTCGTGGTTTCACTTTGTCAAAAGGCTTTCTTGAGTTCAGCAAGGATTGATTTTGCAGTGGTAATAACTCCCTGCAAACAGGTGGCAGGCCCTGATGCATCTTAAATAGCTGCTGCATGACTCTGGGGAGACAGTTCTGGGAGTTATTGAACTATTTGTGACTATTTTCTATCCACTTACCTTTTTATCTATCTTTCTTTAATCTATTTTACCCCAAACCAGCACTCAGTTCAGGTAAACAGCTACTCAACTCAGCTGAGTTTGATGAGAGACACTTCCTGAGAGACACTTTAAGGTCCATGATCAACGGCTTAATGGGGATTTACCAAATTACCACTCATTAGCAGAGCTGCATTGAGTTACCATAAACAAGGCAATTCAGCCCAAACCTTCCTCCTTGAAGCCTTTACCCCCCTTGTTGAGGCTCTGCATTGCTCTGGGTCTCTCCATCCTCTCTGTGATGGAGGCAAAAGGGCTAAACCTTCCTCTGCAAAGAGTTCAGATCATGTGGGAAAACCTCACTGAGCATGAAGGGATCTCGGCACCTCCTCAAAGCTCCAGTACAGAAGCTGTTTACAGAGTAAATAAACAGACACAAGTAACGGGTGCAATCCTTCTCCTCACACTCTAGTCCTCTGGGGAAGAAAAGCAGCTCCAAAGGTGCTGTGCCCAAGTGCAACAGCAGCAAAACTCTCACGTTGGGGGTTGGACTGGATGATCTCTAAAGGTCCCTTCCAACCTTACCATTCTATGATTTTTGTTTTGATAGAGGTGGTGGAAGGAGTCCTCTGAAATAAACTGAGCTCCAATGGGCTGAGGAGGCTGGAAACTGGAATGGCAGGAGATCCTTTTGAACAGCAGGTTTTCAGAGGATGCATTCAGAGGTGCTGGGGGGGTTGCTTTGGCTATCCTGTGCCCAAGCATGGTCATCATTGAGGAACACTGGGAAATGGGGGCAATTCAGGGCTGGCTGGCACTGTCCTTCCTTCCCAAAGTACTGGTTTTCAGAAGAGGAAAAGCAAACTTCACATGAGCACAAGTGAATAATTTCCTCTTGGCTGATTATTAAGAGAAAATCTGACCAGGATGACAGGTTTACTGAGTTTGAGAGTTACTGCTGCAGATACCGAGGTCTCTCATACGGGTATGGCTTTTTGCCCTGCATGCAGGACCCCAAAAAGTAGCCCTGAGCATAGGGAGGGGGAAAAAATTGTCCCCAGATTTTGTAGGGAGAAGAGGAAAGAAGCAAAGAAAAAGGCCATCTGTGATATGGAACATGGAGCAGGGGAAAGCAGTATCCATCCCTGGAGAGGGCAAATGAGTGCCCATCTAGTGCCCTGAGTACCCAGCAGGTGATGAGGCAAGGACCAGAGCACCATGGGCTGCTGTCTGAGCTGCAGCTCAGCAGAATTTCATAGACACTCTCCCGTGGGTGACCCTTTCAGCCATGGGACACCTCTGTGACATTTCTCATGGCTTTCAGACCTACCAGTCCTTTTGGCTCAGCCACCTCACACCTTGGCACCAGGACTTGGAGGAGAGAAGCAAAGCATGCCTGACCATGAAAGCAGCATGAGACCTTCATATGATCAGAGATGCCCAGCACGTATTGGAGCCATATGCCTGGAGCCACTCTGAGGGGCAGCACCCAGTGGGTTGGGTGGCATTGGCTGCACCAGCAGCTTTGCAATACCTCTTGGCCTTCAGCCACCAAACACACTTCCTCCTCTTGTCCAGCCCTGTGGGATTAAACTTTCCTCTGCCAGGTGCTCTGTGGTTGGGGCAGGGCTTGGAGAGGTTGGGTGGTGGTGGGCGAGAGAACTTTAAAACAAGGGTGTGGACATCTCTCTGGCAGTCATGTTATAAAAGGGCCTGGCTTGCCCAAACAGGTATGGGCCTTGTGTCCTTGGCCTTCAGTGGTGAGTATCTCTGCGGTGGTGGAGTCAGCTGTAGATGCCCTCATGGTAGCCAAGTCTCAGAGGCTTGTGAAGGACCAACACTTTCCCATGGTGCGTGGCAAAGTCATCCTTTGCATGTCTATAGATAGTGAGACTTTGGGTCAGGCTGCCCCAGGGCCTGCTGCCAAGCCTCAGACAGCTGAAGCTGGACTACACAACCTCCACAGGTCCCTTTCTACCTGAGCTATCCCACGACTGAGGAATTTCCCTGACTGCAGGAGCAGCTTGGTGCACATCACATGCTGCTCTGTAATGAAGCCATATCCAAAACTCCTCCAGGCAGGGCTTGGGTCATACTGTCACTTGACATAATGGCAACACTGTCCCAGTCTGTCAGGATCCTGTTGTAAAACAAATGTTACAAGATAGAAATATGGGACTAGCTTTCCCCAGGAGTCAGGCACTGTTGTGTCTCCAAGTGTAAGGACTCAGTCTCACTGCATCCTGAGAGTGCATGGCCAAGCCAGGAGGACACTCTACAGGTCTTCCTGTAGCTTGCTCATGCAATGCCTGCCCATGCAATGCCTGCCCTCCAAACCAGGGTCCAGTCATGGCCTTCCCCACCACTGAGTGTTTATTTCCACCTTGTCTGATATCACTTGATTCTTTCTCTCTCACATCAAGCCATTTCTATCATGGGGCTGTTTCAGAGCTTCTCATCCAGGCAAGCAAAACAGGCCAGGGGATGAGGCTGTGCATTCCTGCTATAGGAAGAGGGGAGGCAGGGCAGGTCAATGGCAGTAGAGCTGGGAGAGTAGAAGTGACTACTGCTGCTTCTGGATGGATGAGAGGCACAGGGACAGGCAGACAGAGCTACCAAAGGAGAGCGATCCTCAGCCCTCAGCTCCCACCTGCCATCAGCACAGCACCACAGACCCTACAGCTGCAGCCTGGGGAGTTTTCACCAACTGAGCACCCAACTGCTTACATTGCTGAGGCCTCGGTGTCCCCCAGTGCCACCCTCAGCGCTGCCCTCCCCAGTGACAAGCGAGCAGCCTTGATGAGATGTCACGTGTTTTTATTTGTGCTGGCTTTGCCCAGGTAATTGCCAGCAAACACTGCAGCTTGATAAGCAAAACATTGGCAGGCTGCAATTTCTAAAGCATCTTTAGCTAAATTTGTAGCGGTTGTCTCCAATTTGCAGTGCTGTTTGTGTCTGTGAAGAAGACACACACTTTCTCAGCTCAATTCTCATGTTCCTACTTGCCTTGCACAGCCATGGAGGTAGAAGGAGGATTCCCCTCGCTTTGTGCAGCTTGGCTTTGACTGAATAGCTTCCAGTTACCTTGAAACCTAATCTTCTTTTGAACTCTTTTTAAGTCAGTTGCATTCTTGGAAGGAGATGAGCCTGCGAACTTGTATCATCTGATGAGAGAGATAACAGCTCTGCAGAACCTACGCCCGGTGGCAGACACAAGCCAGAAAACATCTGCACCTGCTCACATGGAAAAAGCACCCAAGTATTAGAGGAGGTGATTTGCCTTTCATGAGTTTTGTGATGTTTATTCCATCTGGGAGCTTCTCGGGGATGTCCTGGCTGCCCACTTTGGGACAACTGCCTGTTGGTTCTAGGTGAGCTCTGGGACATGCTGCAAGACAAACCCCTACCTGAATGGCTCCAGACGAAGATGATCTTCGGAATTTGTTTTTTTGGAGTGATTCCCAGAGGGTAAAATGGGCTTGTGGAATGAAGCTGAGAGCCCTGGCCCTCTTTAGATACAGGATTCACAAGCTCTTCCATTCATCTTTCTCTAAAAAAGGGACTGTTCAACAAGATTTGCTCAAAATTAAGCTCTGCCTTCCTTTCCAATCTACTTCCCAGTAACAGCAGCTACCCATGGCCACCAGAGACCATGGAGGGAGTTCAAAGTTCACATCATTTTCAAAGACCACGAGCTGGTGATCCCTCTTGTAGGGAGATCTATAGATCTGCTGTCCCATGCTCTAGTCATTGGGTTAAGGTGTGACTTTTGAATAGTCTGTCCAGCCTCCTGCAGTGGTGTACATCCCTAGAGGGTCTGAGTGTCTCTGGTGAGTGTCTGAGCTTCCACCTGCAGGATCCGGGGGTTTGGTGTTCAGCTCTTCTCCTGCACTTGGAGCCAGCCCAGGACAGCTTCATTCTGCTGTTTGCTTTGCATTGGGAAAGTTATAACTGCTACGAAATGAACCCAGAGAAGTAAGCAAGGAAAGGCAGGGACTACGTGAGAGGGGCAACCAGATCTCTCTGCCCTCACCCATTCCTCCACCCAAACTGTCTGAGGGACAAGATGGTGGCCATTGCCTTTGGTCTCCACCATGGAGCAGAGGAGCATCAAGACAGAGAAGGACTGTAGAGAGGGACGAAAGCCACTGCATATAACATTGGGAGGCAGGGCTGGATGCTGAGCATGGAGCAGCCAGCTTACCCAAGGGCAAAGAAACACGCCCTTGAGACTCCTGAGAGGAGCTAGGATTTAGCCACCTTTTCCATGTGCCTTCTGTGCTCCTCCATGGCTCCTTGGATCCTTCTTTTCAAACACAGCTGCTTATCTTCCTGAATTACTCAGTGTTTCCCTAAGTGTGCTCTTCAAAGCACAGCACTCACCACAGTGAACAGACCGGTTGATTAAATTAGAGCAACTTCTAATTGTCAATAGCATGGACTGCGAGGGCTGGGGAGATGTTTTGGGTTATCTGTGAATAAAATTGCCCTAAAATTGCTCATTGTCAGAGCCATCCAAGGCGATACTTGGAACAACTCAGGAGCCTTCTGTACGGTCTCATAAGAGCAGAGGAGCTTCTGCAAGAGCAGACGTGTACTAATGGGTTTTCCTTTTTTAGTACTGTTATTCTGACAGAGATATTAAAGAGCTACCCCAGAGCATCTGGACAAAGCAGCTAAAAACCCAGCTCATCGACCAATCCATTTCTCTGAGTTGTTCTCAACAGTTTGAATGCCAGCTGTGGGTTTCAAATTGGAACAGCGAGGGCAAGTGAGAGGAAGTAACCACCCCTTTTCCGCCTCAGAAGTTCTTTGTTGGTTACAAAAAATGAGGGGAGGGGAAAAAAACAGTGGTGAAGAACTACATTTTTGGTTCCTCTCTGTGCATATGTGTGTGTATGTGTGTGTGTGTGTGTGTGTTACAGCTCTCAGCTGGGGCAAAATTTGGCTCTTGACAAAAGCATGCTCTTGGTCCTGGATGCTCCCTGGCCCAGCTGGTGGCCAGGAATGATTTGTTTTCATTATATACATTTTTAGAGCCATGGCATCGCTGTTTATTTTCACCTCCCTCCACACAGGCAGTGCCTGGCCTCTCAGCCATGGCAGGATGGCATCTGGGCCCTTCAGTGCTTGGAGAGGAGCCTCTTTGTCAAGTAACCCAACCGGCATCCTCCCAGTACGCGACAGTCAAATGGTGGTTGTGGGACTATGGCAAAGGAGGCGAGTGGGAGTGGGACTGCTGGCTGCCAGAACAGTTCCTTAGAGCCCACAGCGTGCTCCTGCCCACATCTGAGGAGCTGTCGGGGAGGCGGGCGAAGCGGGAGGGAGCTGAGGAGCAGATGTGTTGCTCCGGTGGGCCGTCTCCAGCCTGCAGGCCGCGAGGAAGGCGCGCCTGCACCACCGCTCCCGGCGCTCGCTTACCCTTTGATAGGTGCCGTGGAGCGAGATCGTCGTGCATCAGAGAGACAGCGGTGGGGTGATCCAGTCCGGGAAGTCGTGTCTATCTTTGTTCTCCTCCCACCTGATTGCGGGATGACTCATCCCATTCAAACCAGCGAGGCTATTTCTGACACGAGGAGCTACTTGGCGGGAGTAAAGATGGAAAAGCCTGCCCCATAACTTGGATGATAAAAAAGATAATAATTATGCTTTATATAGCAGACTTACAAATAATGGCTTGCTTCTTCGGCTGTTCAAGACCACACACGCTTTTTTTTTTTCAGGGGGAGAGGTGTGGGGGGTTAATTTGGGACTTTTTTAGCTGGAACGGGAGATCTGTGTGGTCCCGTAGGCTCCTGTATAATAATTCTTCTAGCTTAATATCTTTTGATCTCCTCTAAGTTATTCATCAGCCCTGAATAACACACTACTTGACAGTCAGAACTTTTTATTGGTGAAATGGTGCTTCGTTTCGCCTTCAAACAAAAGCCAGCTCGATGCTGTGCTTCCCCAGTCACTGCAGGTGTCAGGAGAAATGGGATACTAAGTGGAGACAGGAAGGAAAGAGAGGAGGAAAAAGAAGCCAACAAAGAAAGGTACAACTTAAAGGAACAAAAAGACACACAAAAAAAAGAGGTGCTGGAAAGGTAACAACTAGTAATGGGTTGGGGTTTTTTTTCCCATTTAAATAAAAATAAAAGGTGAAAGAGGGACTGAAGTGAGAGATACATAGAGAGGAGTAGTTCAAGTCACCCCAGGGCATTCAGTGACTCTCTGCTCCAAGTCCCTACAGCAGTAGATAATGGAAAAAAGAGAGTTCAGAGGAGAAAGTGCCTACTGCTAAGAGAGCAGGTTGAGGTGGTCAAGTCCAGATCATCCAGATCATCTCATCCTGTAAAAGCTGTCCAAAGACACAAGTGAAGATCACCTCCAACTGAAGAACAGCCCGGGTTCCCTGTATCTGAGAAGGGTGGAAAGTGTTGTGTCCAGCTAAGCCTGGGATCAACAGCAAGCAAGTGCCAGAACATCTCCCAGACACCAGGAGGGAGCGTACGCTTTTACAATGTCAATATTTTGGGGACTTGAAAAGTTCTTTAAGGCTCTGGAGTGACACAAAGGACATGGTCAGTTCATGGTGCTGCCACGAGCTGGGTCCCAGCAGAGAGCAAGCAAGCAGTGGCCTGTGCAGGAATACATCGGCTGCAGGGAAGGGGGATCGTTAATGGGACTGCCTAAGGATCAGCGTTGGAAATCATCTCACACTCTCCCTGGTGACTTCAGCACAAAAAGCAACAGCGTGTTGATAAATCAGCTGATCTCAAAAAATGAGGGTAAGAGGGAAAGGCATAACCAGTCTGGAAAAAGACATGCAGAGCAGTTCAGAAAAACTGTCCAAAGTCTATTGACAGGGACACCAGACACCAGAAGTGGGATGGCACTGAAGAGCACAGAAGGCAGACAGACACCTTTAGGGTGACATTCCTCTAACCTTGCATTAACCTTTCCATTCTACAGACAATGCAGAGAGAAAGGCAGGTCCAGAGGGGAGTTTTCTGCACCAGAGATGTGTGTCTGACTTTTCTATGACTGAAATTCATGGCAGAAATGCAGCTCTCCAGTAGGAAGCAGCAGCAATAGCTGTTGCAGTACATGCACTATGTATTAGAGCATCAGGCAAGCCAGTGTAGAAGTAAAAGACTTGTGCTTGCTCTAATGCCTGATTTTCCCTATGGAGAGGCACGGGCAGTGCAGGACAGGGCACATGGCAGGGTACAATCACAAAGACATGGAGGCCTGAGGGCATCTCTGCTGCATCCGCTTTAGGAGGAGATGGTGCTTGCCAGCACTGGGACATGGCTGTGTGGGAGACCACAGCAACATGGAGAGGAGTTGGCTGCTCCAGGTAGTGAGAGGAGATGGCTAACCAGCCTGGGGCTGGCTGCTGGCATGTCCCCAGCTCACAGCAGTTAGGGGTTTTGAGTTTCATCATCAAGTCTAGTTGGGACACAGTGGTGATAGTCCATGCTTGTGCCTCTTACCTTGTGCTGCTGTAATGTCTGAGGACCTTTTCTTCCCTGGCAAATCTGGAAGAGAGAATGACTCTTCCAAGGCCTCCTCACTTCACGTAATACTGTAGCCCCTACTTTACTTGTCCCAGCCCAGAAGGATTTCAATTCCATCAATGACTGAATAAAGACATTTACCTTACTTCTCCCTGGGTTCCCATGTTTATCCTGTGAGTTGCAAAGAAATCAAAAGAAAGTGGAATGATGGCCCTCTCAAGGCATCTGTAACAGAGTCATCTTGGTTCTGACCCAGGAGACCTGCCGTTACTGGTGTGAGAGCAGAGATTTTGGGAGGGGCCCCTGCAGTTTGGTGTCCACCACATGTGTCTGTCCTCCTTAGACCTATCTGCAATGAGTCTTGGACTAATTGCAGAAAACAGGGAGCAATTGCTCATGTCTGGGAAGCAAAGGAACAGATGCAGAGGTCAGAAATACAGTCCCAGTGAACTGTGGCCACCATTGGAGAGTTATCCAAATCAGAGTTTCTCCAGGTTTTAACTCCATCCTTGCAGCACAGCAGACAGGTCAAAGCCTGCTTTAAAGCGAAACCCAAGCTGTAACCTATATGCCCAGGCAGGCACATGGCCAGGTTCACATCGTGCACTGAGCCTGGCTCTCAGGGCTTGTGTGTGGACGGTCTGGGTGAAGGCTTTGGTGGAAGAGTCAAAGCTGCGTGGGAAGCGTAGTCCTCAGGAAAGGGGCCAGCGTTGCAAAGACTGTGGTGTAGCCAGATGGCAAAGGCTGGCAAGCGAACTGACGAGAGAAAAAGCTCCAGCACCATCGAGCAGGGCCGGCTGGGCCAGGATCCTGCACAGGGATGGCTGTCAGAGACTCGCTCCCGCTAAGCCCTGA
Organism: Colius striatus; assembly: GCF_028858725.1. Taxonomy (NCBI): domain Eukaryota; kingdom Metazoa; phylum Chordata; class Aves; order Coliiformes; family Coliidae; genus Colius; species Colius striatus. The sequence continues at coordinate 94,142,104 of NC_084761.1, read as the reverse complement.
CCTTGCACGCCCCTCCAGACGGGATGCTTTTGGCAACATCAACCCATGCTGTCACTGGGACAAACCCAACAGCGGGCATGAGAGTTGCAGCATCCAGATGCCAGCAAGAGCTGGGCTGTGCTCTGCCAGTCTCCTCTGTGGGGGTTTTGCAAGCGAGTGAGACCGTGCACACACTGCTCCATCCCAGGACTGCCCAGCAGCAAAGTGTGGCGAGGGGGAAAGGCAGAAAGGCAAAAGTGCCGATGCACAGCCTGGATCTGGGAAACCTGCAAGGTTGTTGGTGTTAATATTTCAGTTTGGGCTGGAAAATTCAAGATGAAGAGCAAAGCGTAGCATTTAGGCACGGATTAGAAAGGAACAGCAAATAATGGGTAAGAATGTAGCCAGCAACTGGGTGATTCACTATGACAAATGGCAAAGGGAGCTGAAAGCAGGAGAGCGCTGTGGGTCTGAGCACCAGAAGGGGAGAGGTGAAGTAAAGCCAGAGCTGAGCTGGCACACTGACAAATGTGTTTATACCCCTCAAATTCGACAAACTGCAGCCAGGATCCTGGTGCTGCCTTTCTATGAAGAGTTTGAGGGTGGTGTTAGGATGTGGGGACTTGAACTGGGGGTTTCTGTACCTGTAAAGTTTGGAGATAAACTGGGAGATGGGCTCAGAGTTGGAAACAGTTCTGGGTCAGCATCCCCAAGACCCTGCTCCTAGAGCAATCAAAACACACACAGGGAAAGTTGAAGCTATGGCTGAAATCTGCTCCTCCTGTCACTGTCAGGGAGTACAGGAAAGTAATTTCGACCTCAATTGAGAAGCAGATTCTTTGGTTAAAATTCTTTTCCCTCAAGAGAGATATTGAGATGCATCAACATTTCCCCTCCACCCCCCCACCATTGCTCCAGAAGAACACCAGTCTGGATACATAAACCCCTGAGGATGTCTCAGACACTCAGCACCTCTCAAACAGCCTCAGGTGCTATGTGTGGTTGACAAAATTTGACCCTCAGAGTCAGTAGAGGTGCTGGAGAGAGCTTGCCTGTCACAGATTGTTAGAGAAACAGACACAAATTTAGGGCTTTATGACTTAATTCTGAGCCCAACAGGTTCAGTGTAACTCCACCCTCCAACCTGGGATGATTTTTTTTCCTGCTCATTACTGAGTCACAAGCTTTCTCAGCCATAACGGTGGCTGCTAGCAACTGGCTCTTGCACAAGCAAAGCACAAGGGTCTTCAGCAAAGAAAAATTCATATATGCAACACTGATAAATCCTCACAGCACAACAACCGAGTCGGTGGGTCAGGAGGGTCACGTTTCCACAGGGCGTAAATCAGCTGCGCTGCGTTCAAATGAAGGCAGTCACATCAATTTACACCCTCTGGAGAAGTGGGCCCAGGAAACTTAATGGGAAAGCTATTTCCCCTGTCATGACTTCACTTTGCAAAGCAGGTCGCAAGGCAGTTGGCTGAGTGCAATGTTCAGATGCAATATGATAAGGCACTTCCATGCCTGGAAGAAACACCTGTCTTAGAGAGATTTTAATAATGACTGCCTTGCAAAAGTGCCGTACAGCTGGGCAGCAAATGTCCTCGTTTGGTCTGTGAAGGAGAATCTGCATTTCAGCCTGGTGCACCAGTTTTCCTGTTAAACCAGACTCCTAGGGAAGACTGAGGCGGAAGGCGATGCCATCAAGGCAAGCTGGTGGAAAGATAACCCATCAATTACCCAGGCCTTGGGATATTCCTTCAAAGGCCCATTCAATTAGATACCTGATTTGCATGTCTTTCCCATTTGCTGTAGGTACTCATTAGGGGCATTTAAATACAACCCTGACTGCAGCCCCACAAAGCCTTGGGTGGATGCTTTTGGGAACCTCATTTTAGTTTATCAGAGTTGTCAGAAGTTGCAATTACTGTAGAGCAAGAAACAAAGTGCTTTATCACCTCTCTGAATCTGCTGGGATTAACATCCCCCCTCGCAAAAATAAATGTCTTTGCAGTCTTTAAAGACTCCAAAGATCAAGATCTCTTAAGCCCTGTCAGAAAGACAAGCACAGTGACCCCCAAACACTGGATTGATGTGTGGCTCAGCTCACCAGCACTCTTTTACTCTCTTTTCAGTAGATTTGTGGCCCAGGTTGCCAACGTGGGCCGTGTCAGCACATACCACAGTTCAGACCAAGCAGTGACAGCTGTTTTCCCTTCACAAGAGACCAGAGCTGTCCTTGCTGCAGTATCTTGGGGTTTTGGCAGTGGAGGGGGAGATTGCCCCTCAATCCCCACGCAACATGTCTGTCCCATCCTCCTGTCCTTCCTCCCTGAGCTTTGCTGCTCTGTCCAAGTCTTGCGCTCTCCCTTTGGGCTTTTTAGGCTGAGCTGCTATTTTAACGTCATCTGAGCTGAATCAGGACTGGAGTGACATGTGACCACATCCAGCTGTGGTCAGATGCTTGGCTGAGAGTTTGGATTCTCAGATATGCAGCACAGCCCTACTGAGCTTGGCCCACGGTTGGGACATTCACACTGTCTCTCTGCCATGTGAATGCCTATCTCTACCAAGGTCAAATCTACCTGGAAACTACCCAGAAGCCTGTTTCCATATAAGATGTTGGAACTGAATGTCCTCAGGCCTGTCTTTCCCCCTGACAATTTGGCTCTGAAGTTGACTCAAACCTTCAAAGATTGCTGTGGAAGGAGCGGGTTGAGAGATGATAGATCCTTGAGGAAAACAGCTTAGAGGGAAAAAAAGGCATCACCCCTCCCTTTCTCCTTCTCCCTTTTGGCAGAGCAACAGAAGCAGACATGGTGTAGACACAGCTGTACCCGCACTCAAGGCCTTTGGTCAGCGCAGTGTGTGTTATCGTGGGAGGCGATGCAGCGAAGCACGCTCTGACAGGAGAAATCCTTGCAGTGTTGGCCCAGCCTCGGACCATATTTGTCCCAAATTTGCACAGAGACAGCTCTGAGGATGGTGAGGACAACTTCATGTCCCCATGTGTGCCAGGCTAGGAGGTCCAGGCAGGAACAAGGGCTGTGCATCTCCTTCAAATGCATCAGGGTAGGATGGGTGCTGGAGGAGTCATGAGAGAGAAACCAGGAGTGACCCCAGAGCCCCATCCAACCTGGCCTCACCAAACCCTTCAAGTCTCCCTTGTGCACCAACACCACAAACAAAAGCAAGAAAGCAGATGGTGTTTTAAAGGAAGAAAACCATGTTAGCCTTCTCCCAGCCTTTGATTTCTGCTTGGATATGCTTGTACAAGGTATAAAGGTAGTGTCTCTAATGAGATTACATATTATAGTCAGTCAGGAGCTGTTAAAGGGCTGTTTCTAATGGGATTAAAATGTATAGCACCTAGGTATAGCTGTAATTGCATTACACCCCTAAGGAGAGCCTGTAGTGTAAATCGAAGGCAGGTCAGAGATTCGGCGCACACTGCTTCGCCTCAGTATCTCCTGAGCTGCTTCCCTGTTTTTCCTTTTTTCCCCTGTCTTGGATGAAGAACAAAGAGGGAGAAGATTTAGCAGAGTGTCAGGAAGTGACTGGAGGCTAATCCCTCTGCTGACACTCCCCAGCACCAGGGGGAAGTAACTGAGATCAGCCAAATTGGCATATCAAAAGCCTTCTAATTATGTCACTGGTGGCTTGAGCCAATTCCTAACATTCTTATTCGTGGAGTTTCCAGAACAAGAAAACCCTTCTTAATCTGAGCTGCTGTTGTGCAGAACACAATGTCATGGATAGGATTCTCTTTGTTGGTGCTGGGGACGCCAGGGCTCTGGGCTCAGGGGCTGCAGCCCAGTGTGATGGCAGGACATGGCAGGGCACCTCCCAGTTGCTTTTGTGCAGCAAAGTTTTGTTGTGTAAATGTATCATCTAAAAAACAAAATCCCTCCTCCCCACACACTTGGACTTTGCTCAAGGAGAGTTGTGGTAAGCTGGACACAGCTTTCTCCTAGAAATGACGATGTGTGACAGCAGAGATTCTGCCTGCCTGCGTGTCCACCTGAGGCTCCTCCACACCACTCACCATGCCACCAAACCCCACTTGCACTCCTTGCAGTTACCTTCCACAGTTAAACCCACCAGAGCCAGTGTTGCAGTAGCTTATTCAGCTCCAGCTCATGATCTAGCTCTTAAAAAGATGCTTTTCAGCAGCTCCCCACCCCAGGTCTGCAATCCTTGCTGCTGCCCCAGTGCTGGCAATCATGAAGTCATAGAACCATAGAAGCCTTTTGGTAGGAAAAGACCTTTAAGCTCATCAAGTCCAGCCACTCACCTCACACTGCCAAGCCCACCATTGGCCCATGTCCCTCAGCACCTCAGCTGGGTTTTTAAATATCTTCAGGGATGGGAACTGCAACACCATCCTGGTGGATTCAATGATTAACAACCCTTTCAGTGAAGAAAAATGGCGAGGGTCCACACCAGAAGGCACGTAGGATGTGCCTGTGGCCATTGAGCAGTCAGTGGCCAAGGACCCAAGGCATCCTGGCAGCTGGTGTCTGTCATACCTGTTTGGCCACAAGCCTCCTTTTAAACAGGGACAGCAGGCTGGCTTGAAGGGTGTGAGTTTAAAGCAGTAATAATACTCAGTCCGTAGGTAGCACTTTTCATCTGCAGCCTCAAATTTCTTGACAAATATTGCTCGCAGTAGCAGAGATCTGAAAAGAACAAAGGAATTGGGTCTGTGCCCATCTTGCTCCTTTGTAATATGCAAAGAGGGCCAGAAATCACTTTGTTCATGTTTGATTATTTATTTTTTTTCTCAGGTATTAGAAATGCAGATCTTCATTGCCCCAGAGAAAACAGTACATCCATATTATGGAGCAGATGCTGAGCGGGTGACACTCGAGCAAACAGGGAAGTGATTTGTTCTCCAGCTATTTAAATAGCTGCCTTTTGTACCTTTCTGTTATTGTTGTTACAACTCAAGAGCCTGCAAAACACTTGAGAGTAAAGAGGCTTCTGGTAAGACCTCTGCAGGGCACCTTCAGCACTCAGAGGAGCTGAGATGCTCGAGCCCAGCAGTGGCTGAGCTTGTGTGCAGGCTGTGCAGGGTACCCAGACAGGGCACGGGGACACCAGGGCTTTCAAAAGCTTTCAGTGCCCTTTACCTTTGGAACATCTGCAAGGATAAAGTTCGAGTCTGTGTTTGAAAGCAGCACACAAAGGCTTCAAGTTTATTGTTCTGGAAAGTACCATTGAAACTATTTTTTAGTGATGCAGCAAAACATCAGCCCATGCAGGACCAGTACCCAGCCCCCCCAGCTCCTCAAACAGTATCTGCCCTCATCAGCAGGCACTCCTGCCTCCAAAGCCACTATCCTTTAACCCTTCTGAGACACTTTCCTGGGAAACACCTCTCCCTGGCTTTGCCATTCCTGGCATCCCACAGGACCACCATTTGGGCCAGAGAAGGGGTGATGATTCACTCACTGTGAGCCTCCTGGACCTGTGGCCAGCAGGACAAGGTGCTGAGCAGACCCAAGGCTGCAGGCAGTGTCCTCAGGCTCCCTCTGCCCTTCCTGGGCCTCAGATGGGAAGGCAAAGCTCTCCCAGCCTACGCAAGGCAGGGCAAAAATCTGGCACCCGCTTACTGCCCCGCAGCGCTCGATCAAAGGGGCTCGGTCCAGGGAAACGTGCGGAGCGGAGCGTAGTCCTGAGACAGTTCTTGGGGAGCGTGGGAGTGAAACAGGGGGTGCTGGCCATCAGCAGGGCATTTGGGCTGAGAGGGTGCCTGCCAGCGTTGGGCATGGAGGAGCTCTGTCTTCCTTGGCAGCAGGAGGGGGGATGGAGAAGGATGCACTGGGGAGAGAGCAGTGGGGATCTCCTGAAGCCACCAGAGAGGTGGTCAGACCAGGGACCTGGCACAGGGTTTTGACAGAAGACAGCTTGGACCATGGCTCAGCCATGTCCCAGTTTTTCTCCAATTAACATTGACTGTTTTTCCCGGGTGCTCAGGATGAACATGGGGTAAATGAATATCATATCCCCTCTTGCATTGCACCGCTGGTGGGAGAATAAGCTCCTGAGATATACCCATACTGGAAGAATAAGCTCCTGAGATACAGCTTATATCCAGGGGATATAAGCTCCTGAGCCTGTCCCAAATCTCATCAGTGCATTGCTGCAGGGATGTTACGGCCAGGAGCAGGGCTGATGACAGTGGGGATGTGTAGAGCCTTTCCACTTGAGCACTTTCAAGCTAATAGGACAATATAGGGATGGGAGAGGAAAATAGGCTTCAGAAGCAGGAGGCAAAGATACCCGGACACTGAGTCACGCTTTGGGCCCCATCCATCCATCTGCCTGCCTGACCTCTTGACAGTGGTTACTGTCCTGGTGTGAGCTGGTGGGAGGATATCCCCTTACCCAGCCCAGAGTCCCAGCACAAGCATTCCCTCTTCAGTCAGAGCCCTGCACCAGAGCTCAAGCTGGAGATGCCTGAGGAAGGGGGACACATTTCCACCCCTTCCTCCTGGGTAAGCTGGTGCAGAAAGGAATCACCCTGTCTCCCAAGAGCCAATTGCCCCAAGAAGCCGACAGGCAGAGCCAGGAGCCCGGCCAGGAGCCGCGTGTGCCAGATGTACATCCCCTACCCCAGGCTCCGTGTCCGACTCGCCTCCCCCAGCCACAGCATCACCTGCCTGTTTATACGGGAGATTTGAAAGCTGTTACCTCCAACTCTTTTTATACCTTGGTCTAATCTAGATACTGTTAATGATATTTACTTTCAAGACACTCACCTTAGATTGGCTTTTCAACGTCTAAATTAAGCGTACCATCCCAGTCTTTGATATCATGACGGCACTTCAGCTACCTTTGATCCTATCTACTAAGTATTCTCATTAGTAATCAACATTACTTACTTAAAATAAACACATGTTTTCTTGAAGCTTTGTGGTTACGCTTAATCAGCCGCAAAAATTCCCCTTAAGACGGTTTGTATCATTCAAGGGCATTTGCGTCCATAACCCTGTAAATAGTTGTTGTTGTTTTCCACGCACCCTCCAAAACGCTGTCTGCCGAGATCTGGCTTTCCATTAAGAGGATCTGATATCCGTAACATCCCCCCAGACTAAACCGCCGTTCGATACTCTGCTGTGTAAACCAGATCGCGGGGAGAATCGCCGTCAGCAAGCTCTGTCTTTCTGATCCCGGATCGGAGGCTTTGGCAGAGGGCAGAGAACGGCTCCCGTGCTGCTGAGCCTGACCCCTGACTTCCCAGCAGCGGCAAAACCGCCCGAGTCATAGCAGAGCTTGTTAGAGAGATAGCTGGTGGTGCTCTGAAGGGCAGGCAGGTACCGCCGGGTTTGCACGGTGACTCTGCCCTCAGACCGTGCTCTGTCACTTTGGATAAAGGTCCCTCTGACATGCAGAAAACAGGGAGAAACTTGCACATTTTGGCTAAGCTGTGTGTGAAATCAGCTGCTATTGCTGCACCCTGGGCAAACAAACCCCGCTTTGGGGTCCTGCATCTGACACACTGCACGTTGCTAATGAGCAGCTTTGTGCGTGAGTGGCCCTGAGTCAGCCCTGTCTGCATTGAGGAAGCCTCCAGGGGAGGCAAATAGCTTCCTCCCTTCTCTCCTCAGCTCTAAATGTGTCCTCATGTCCCCTTCCAGCTCCTCCCTCAGATACTGTTCTGTTCTCCCCTGTTCCTCGCCTCCTCCCTTGAACATCCATCCTAGTGTCCCACCTCTTGGAGTAGCCCCAGATCTCCTAAAACCATCCCAAATGCCATCCTCTGGGGGATGGCAGAGGAGGTGGTCTCCAGGAAACAGTGATGGTGATGCTGGGCTCCCTTCAGGACTTCTCCAGCCTGCCTGTCTCCAGTGGGAGAAAACCATTCTGCCTCCCTGCCTGTCAGTGCAGAGGGATTAGGGACATAAAACCCCATGCCATGGGGGAATTGTTCAGGGCCTAAATCTTTCCTGCTGCTGATAGCACTTCCTCTGGCTTCTCCCTTCTCCCTCCACCCTTTGATGTCAACTGGAAACACCAGGTCTAAAATAGCCACTGCTGTTGATTAGACCTAATTAGTCTCTAATGCCTTCTTAATTCCTGTTTTAAAGAGGAGCCATTCAGCACATCCAGAGCTGGCTGAAGGTAAAGTTGGGGGGTGCTGATCAAAAGGAGAGAGAGTGCTCAATAGGTAACTCAAGACATCTAGAGTGTCGGGCAGGAATCAGGTCTCATGGCATCAGCTCACAAAGGCTGGGGAGGAGAGCAGGCAGCATCTCCCACAGCTGGGGGCTCCCCAAAACCATAGCTGCTTCTCCATGGAGAAATCTCTGGTTCTGGGAACCGCTTGTTTTTCCACCAAGAGGAGGTGCTGATTTCTGATGGTGGCAGGAGCCATCAGCAAGGTGGGGAAGGGAAAAGGGGATGAAGGCTAGAGCATGCGGTTTGACTCTCAATAGCAATGTTTTTCTCATGAGATATATTTTTAGACATTTGTTGAATCAATACTCCTTGGGGGCCATCCTTGGTTGGGGAGAGGAGAGTATCGCCCCCTTCACCTAATTCATCCCACTCCAGTGCAAGAGCTATGGACACAGTGATTAGAGCTTCAGTTTAGGAGGACACAACGGGGATGAAGTCCTGTTTATCACATACTTCATCGTCACTAACCTCCATGGCTCTTGGCCACTCCGTCCCCATCCCATCTCCTCTGTGAGGCTCAAGAGTTGGGAACGAGATATTCCCCAGGCTGGGCCTTTGCCTCAGCCACACGACCAACCTCCCGCCTTTAGGTCCAACTTTCTCTAGAAACCAGGCCCGCGTCCAAATTAATTTTCTGTATGTGTTGTTGGAGTGATTAGATCTGCAAATCAACATAGCCACAAACTGAATAATGCACCAGCGCCTAGCGCTGTCAGGGCAAAGCCCCAAGTTCCTCGTCAAGTTCAGTCCTGCAGAGCCTGTAACTAATGATTTTTCTCCCTTGGCCGGGAGTCAGCGCTCTGTCTCTCACATGCACACACAAACATTGTACGTGTGCCTCGTTAGCATAGCGTGATCTGCTGATAAAGGGAGGGAGAGCCGCACATCGGCCCCGCAACGCTCGCGGCACACCTCAGCCCCAGCACGCAGCGGGACATCCCGACACATCCATAGATGTTGGGAGAAGCATCCCACCAGTCGGTTCCAGTTCTGTCCTGCCACTTGTCCTTCTCCCGTGTTGGGATGTTCCACAGGTCTCTCTTTCCTCCCGTTACTGAGGGCTGAAACAAAGGCTGCAGATGTCAACGAAAGCCAAGGACGAGTTCAGCGGTGTGACAGGTCCCAGGCCTGGATGCTACACAGGCACGGAAGCAGAGGGTGATGACACCTCCCAGAAACTCCCCAAGTGTCACGTGGTTGGATCCAAGGAAAAGAAACATGAAAGAGAACTAGGTACAAGAACAGATTGAGAGGGGATCTTATTAACATTTACAAATATCTAAAGGGTGGGTGTTGGGAGGTTGGGACATCCCTTTTTTCTATTGTATTTAGCAACAGGACAAGGGGTGATGGGATGAAGCTGGAACACAAAAAGTTCCACTTAAACATAAGAAAAAACTGTTTCGTTGTGAGAGTGACGGAGCTGTGGAACAGGCTGCCCAGAAGGATTGTGGAGTTTCCTTCCTTGAAGGTCTTGAAGACCCACCTGGACATGTTCCTGTGCAACCTGATCTAGGTGGGACCTGCTTCTGCAGGAGGGGTGGACTAGATGATCTCTAAAGGTCCCTTCCAACCCCTACCATTCTATGATTCCTTGACTCTATATAATTCTACAAGCATGTAGAATTCTGGTCCCCTGGTCCCCACGTTTTCTTTGTTGGAGATATTGGAGCCTGATAAAGTCCCCTCCCAAAAAATTAGGGCTTCTATCCTCATTCATGCTTTTCTCCAAGCCACGAGCTTTGTCTCTGAGGGTAAGTTCTCCCATGGCCCACAGACTTTCAAGCCAGAAACTGCAGTCTCATTTGGAACACACCAGGTTTCTTTATTGGAGATATTGGACCCTGATAAGTTCCCCTCCCAAAAAATTAGGGTTTCCATCCTCATTCATGCTTTTCTCCAAGCCACAAGCTTCATCTGTGAGTGCACTCTCCTATAGCCAGCCCAAAGACTTTCAGGCAAGAGATGTAGTCCCATTTGGGACACAGTGGGCATGCTGGTGGGGAACAGGAGTGCCCTGCAATGGGGAAGCCAGCACACAGCTGTGGGCTGCTCTGCACTGCAGTTATCCTCTTGCAGCCATAGTGGTGGGCTATACTCACAAGCTATCCAGTAGCATGGTGGGAGGCATGGAGATCAGACTAAAAGAAAGGAGGATGCTCATCTTCTAAATTAGCCCCTAGAAGTTACTTGTGGTACATCTATAGTCCACAATTAGAGACAGGATGCCCCAGAGGACCGTCCTGCTACATCTTCTGAGACGTGTCTAGGGCAGGGCAGCTGAATTGTCCTACAGACTTGGGTATTCAAAAGATATGTAGTAGTGGTGCTGAAAGACATGGTTTAATGGCAGGAGAAGGGGAACAGTTGGACTCAATTGATGATCTTTAAGGTCATTTCCAACCTAAACACTTCTGTGATTCTGTGATGAAGCCCAGACAGCCAAGTGGGACTGGGGTAGCATTCACATCACTCACCACTGAATCTCTGCAGCAATGACCTCTGGAGCTGAGCAGGTTCCTCAGCTCCCTTCGTAGTCACCAAAGGCCCCCTTGAGGTGCAATTCACCCAGCCTACTTGCAACTGCTTTAAGACACGATGAACTGCACCCTAATTTCCCCTGGCTGTACAGATTAGATCTCCATCAACTATAAAGGGAGCATAGAGAGACCTCTAGGCCTTTTACCCGTCTGCTTTCAGTCATATAATACCCACCCTAGGTGACTGAAGTTGGGTAAGATAAGGATTTGCATTAATGAAGGAGAAACCAGAGTAGGTGAGGCTCTCACTCCTGGAACAAGGAGAAAGATCAGCAAAATGAGCTTGGGGGTGAAAAAATTGATCTGCCTCCAGGGACGTCCCTGCTTGGGTGATATCTGTGCTGGTGACTGATCAGGACAGAGAGGACCTCAGCAGTTGATTTCAGCTCCCAGAACAGAGTGGGTATTTAGCCCTGGCTCTTCACTCCACCTGAAGCCAACCTGCATGGTGAGTGATATGTCCCTGAGCTCTCAGCACTGCCATGCAGTGACAGTCAGACAGACCAGCTCATGGCTGTAGCTTGACCTAGCTAAGCCACCATTGCACCAACCCAACCCACCACACTGGTGCCAGCCCAAGGGAGATGTCATCTTTTGGGACTGCCATGACATTTGGTGGAGAAGCATCTTTGTGAGTGGTTTGCTCTTCCAATCTGAGACCTCTGTGTTGCACCTACTTGATGTTTAATGCAGAGCAGCAAACCTTCTCTTCAGATGCTCTTGTGCTCAGCTATAGCTTTATCTACAATTGTCAGTTGTACTACCCCCTCCATTACCCTCTTCATTCAAGTCCCTTATGATAACATTTTCATTTATCTATTTAATTATTTACCCTTGGTTGTCAGTCAAGTATGATAAGTGTAGAGGTTATTCTTTATATAACACCTCCTAAACAGACTAAGACCTCCTAATCTAACACCAGCAGGATAAGATCTACTCCATCAGTCCCCTTTTCCCCATCCCATGAGCTGTCTGACAGTGAAAAGGAGCCCTTTGGTGCCACTGTTTCTACTGTAGCACTTCTAAACACAGTCCTTTAAGGTCCTTTCAAGGATCTAAAAGAAGACAGGGGGAACCTAAACAGCACTTTGAAGTACCTAAAGAGTGGATGTCAGGAGGATGAAGTAATGGATGTAAGTTGGAACACACAAAATTCCACTTAAACAGGAGGGAAAACTGCTTTAGTGTTGAGCTGAGGGAGCCCTGGCCCAGGCTGCCCAGGGAGGTTTCCAAACCCGCCTGGACATGTTCCTATGTCCCCCGATCATGGGGAATCTGCTTTAGCAGAGGGTTGGGCTGGATGAGCTCTAGAGGTCCCTTCAAACCCCCACCATTCTGCAATTCTGTGATTCTATGGTACAGCCTTAACGTGAGCCTTGGGGAGGAAGTTGTGTGCTCAACCCAAGTACATCTGTCCCCTGCCCTATCCATATATCCCTTGTCTCCATCCTTATGATCATGCAGTAGTTCATCCAACTGAACACTAACCTGACAGGCCTTGGTCCCAGCTGAAAAAGGCTGTTTCTACAAGGTTGAAATCTTGGGGGGCTACAAATGTGACCACAATATATCACCTGTGTCAGATGATGGAGGAGGAGCAGCACTTCCCCATCACCCTCATGCCAGCACTGATATCTTGAGGTAGACCTTGCTCACACCAGTGGGAAGGGAATGGAGTCCTGCCGATGTAGCTTGTACCAGCTTGCCAGGTGAAAGATCAGTGTGAAAGAATGCACTATACAGGTATAACTTCACAGATTTACCTTGGGAGCCTCTGTCATTGCAGAACTATTGCCTTGTATCACACCCCAGCCAAATGTTGCCACACAGCAAAGGGTTTGGGTGAAGTCACTGTGAGAAGAGAAGAAAAGAGAAGAGAAGAGAAGAGAAGAGGAGAGGAGAGGAGAGGAGAGGAGAGGAGAGGAGAGGAGAGGAGAGGAGAGGAGAGGAGAGGAGAGGAGAGGAGAGGAGAGGAGAGGAGAGGAGAGGAGAGGAGAGGAGAGGAGAGGAGAGGAGAGGAGAGGAGAGGAGAGGAGAGGAGAGGAGAGGCCTGGTTGTGCACCATGTACATGGACACAAGAGGGACAGCCCAGGCTCCCCAGCTGACGACCCGGCAGAGACCATCCACCCCTACTCAGAACATCCAGCAATCATTATCCTGTTACGGGAACCTGTCATGGACCTTCTCCTCTTTCCATGGGCTTTCTCTGGGAAGCAAAGCTACAGAGTTGGCCAGACAGAAGTAGGACATCCAGGAGCTTGGGAAGGGCTCAGCTTGCACCCACTGCTCAGTTCGAGTGCCTTCAGGGAAGACAGGTTGAAACCAGTGTCTGGGCAGCAGCAAGTCTTGCAGAGATGCCCACCTTTCTGCTGGCCAGAGAGGCATGGTCATCCCGGGCAGTCTCCATCTCTCGTGAAGCATCTAAGCAGCATCAGGGATGTGCCCACGAGGCCCCAGTGTGCACCAAGATGTGGCACAAGGGCGATGGTCCTCAGCCACATCCTGACACGAAGGGCTGGATGTGGGAGCCACGGCTCTGGGCCCATCTCTGCCACCCACTCGCACAGCATCTGCCGGTACCCCAGCTCACGGCCTCTCCTCACGGTGCCTTTGCGCCGCAGCGAGATCAAAAGGCATCCAACCCACTGATCGCTCGGTTTCGTGTCGAAAGGCTCCTTGATTACCTCACCATTAGCTGCACCCATTAAACAAAATCCTAAAGGTTTTAGACAAAGCTGAGGTTTCAGATGAGAGGGCGAAGGAATGACTCAGTGCCTTTAAACGCCAAAGTCTTCTCCTCCGTCCTGTTTGTACAGCACCTAGCACGAGGGGTCCAGGTGCATGCCTAGGGCTCTGAAACACCGCCACAATTAAATAATAAGTGTAATAGCAGCTGTACTCCCACCAGCAGGGTTTCGTTTCGTTATTTAAATACTCAGTTAGGGCTCGGTAGCACCTCTCAGAGGTGCAGTTTCCTTCTGTGAGGTGGAGGGTGACCTTCCAGCTGGCCGCTGATAGCCACCACAGCAGCATGGGTACAGCTGGAAGCTCATCACTGCGTGCTGGCACTGTGGGAGCAGCCCTGGGGTTGGTGAAAGCAAGGATGAGGCAGGAGGCAGTGGCCCTAGGGTCCTGCAGTTCCCTGAGAGCTGCAGCGGGGCTCAGCAAGGGGGATTTCAGCTGATATTAGAAGCTTATAAGGCCTGTAAAAGTGGTGAGCCCTGCCCTGGGACTACTCCAAATGAGGCTGGCAGCTGCAGGCTTCTCTCCAGATGAGAGTATCTGGGGACAGCAGTCACAGTGGTGTCACCTGGAGATGGGTACAGGTGAAAGGGAGCAGGGGGTGATGTAGAAGCTGCCTTCTCCCTCCGTTCCACCTGGAGAATCAGCAACAAGCACCAAATTTCAAGCCCCCCCCAAAAAAAAGAGCTGATACAAAACAGGCAGTGTCATGGTTTGGCAGCAGTGCCTGAGGTTTGGGCTGATGATCATCAACCTGCTGAGGGCACTGAACCCAAAGGGAAGGCAATATCCAAGAGGACAGATCTCCAGAGGGACCTTGGAGACTCTCTGCCCAGCTCCTGGGATCGGCCAGCTGCAGCCCCCCATAGAACTATCTTGGTTGGAGGACCTTTAAGATCATCAAGTCCAACCCCTCACCTCACACTGCTAAGCCTACAACTAACCCATGTCCCTCAGCTCCTCAGCTACATGGCTCAGCAATAGCTCTAGGGATGGGGACTCCACCACCTCCCTGGGCAGCCTGGGACAGTGCTTAGCAACCCTCTGGGTAAAAAGATTATTCCTTATATCCAATCTAAATCTCCCCTCTCGTGCAACCTGAGGTCTTTTCATCTTGTCCTAAAGAGGACAAGCTCACCACTGTCTCCAGCGGCTGGTGGAGCTCCTTGGAAGCAGCTTGCCCTCAGCCTGGTGCTTCTCCTGCCAGGTCCAGCTCAGGCCTCGTAGTAGAAGTGGGACTCACCTGCATTTATCTCCTAAGAAATGGTGCCATCTGCTGACATTAAAAACCTTTCCTAGAAAGCCAGGGCCAGGTGCGTATTTCTTGTATGCTGACAGCTGCTCAGGGTTACGCCAGCCCCAGAAACATCCACACAGAGCCATGCTGATGGAGCATTCACAACAGTGACCCACAGACATGGCTGTGGCAAGCAGGCAGTCTAAGAACCTCACAGACATCCAGTGTGGCCCCATGGTTGGGACAGTTCGGTACCGAGGGTGCAGACCCTGAGCTGGTATGGTCAGGGCTGAGATTTATATTACCAGCCCTTCCCAGCCTCATATATATCTCAGCTCCCATACAAGTCACAGAATCTTAAGAGTTGGAAGGGACCTCGAAAGCTCCAGTGCAACCCCCTTGCCAGAGCAGGATTACCTAGAGTAGGTCACACAGGAACTCGTCCAGCTGGGTTTGAATGTCTCCAGAGAAGGAGACTCCACAGCCCATCTGGGCAGCCCCTGTCAGTGCTCCCCCACCTCAACAGGGAAGAAGTTTTTCTTTATGTCCCAAGTCCCTGGGAAGTAACTGTATTTTGCACAATGGTCCCCACATGAGTTTCAGAGTAGATGTGAGAGTTTTATGACAAGGGTGGTGAAACAGACCGAGTTTCCCAGAGAGATGGTAGATGTCCTATCCCTGGAAATATTCAAAGTCAGGTTGGATAAAACTCTGAGCAACCTGATCTGGTTGAAGACGCAGAGAGGCTGGACTAGATGACCTTTAGAAGTCCCTTCCAACCCAAATTGGGAATTCCCAGATGGGAAAAGCCTTGTGACAGGGAGATGATCCCACCCCATCTCTTCCCCAGTGACATGCAAGTTGCAGGAGACCAGGTCAAAAGCAGACAGCATGAGCTTGGCCTGGGAACGGCCTGTGGAAAGCAAAGCTGCTGATTTTCTGAGCTGACCTACCAATAGCAAAACCATCAAAGCAGGAGGCACATTCCTGAGGTCTGACCCAGCGCAGCAAAGTCAAAGAAAGATTCCCACTGAACTCAACGGACACTGGACTGGAGCCACAACGCTTACATATAGCCAAGATGTACTTATTGTTTTTCCCCATGGTCTTATCCAAGACTTCATCCAGCCAGGGCTCTGTCTCATCCTGCAACAAGGAAGTCAAATTTATCCTACAGAGACATTTTAACACAATAGATAACCAAATATATAGAGTTAGAAACATTACCGTGTATGCATATATCTATACATATAAAACACATGTATATTGTATATACACACAACTTCTTAAATGAGAGGCTAGCACAAAACCAGTCAGAGTAAACACTGTAATAATTCTAATTATGCAGCATATCCTGCCTAACATATTTCTTTTTAATGGTAGTCATTTTAATAGCTCTAAGGCCCTGAATTAGTCCAATGTGTTCTTAACTATGCTCACTTTAAATACAAATGCTAATGACTTTTCCAGAGGGTCCAGCACCCTGGATGAGCTTGTTGCACACCAGTATATTCTCCCTAACATGTTTACTTTTAATAACAGGTTTAATGATGCACTCGGGGCCTAATAGCCGTGTTTAGTCACAAAGAAAAACCAGCTACAAAATACTTTCTCTAAAAACTAGGCTACAGGGGATTGCTGCACCATTTCAAAGCCACAGTAGCCATCAATTAATGTACCTCTCTGTATTTCAGCTCTGCCTGCATCTGGGCTGGGGACTGTGGCCACAGATGAGCAGCCCAAGTGGATCTTTGGAGCCCGTTTCGGGGTGACCCAAGGACCCTACACAGGAGCTGAGTCGTTCAGGGTGAAGGAGGTCGCTAAGTGTGGCCTCGCCTCCTCCCACCTGCGATGCTCAGCGGTTGGATTTAGGGAGGTAGATGGGGTGGGTTTCAAAGGAAGGTGGTGTTGGGCTCTGGTGGAGACATCCCGAGGCTCTCACTGATCTCACCGGCAGAGACGTGACAAAGGAGAGCGTTTGAAAAATCACACCCACTGTCGTTTAAAAAAAACCCAAACCACCACCAAAAACCCCCCAATAACAAACAACAAAACCCCAACTCCTGTCTTTGGCTTTGCAAGAACTAGAAATATCAAATACCAAATGTAGAGGCAGGAGGCAGCTGCTCTCTGCCTTGGTGCCGGATCAACTCACTCCCACAAGGCCACAGCCCCGTTTGTATCTCAGGCTTCAAGGATGGGGCCGGGGGCAGGCAGGACCCCCTGAGCACACCCACCCTGGCACAGAGGTGCTTTCAGCTCTCCAGTAGAGAACTCTGCCCAGCCGTGAGGCTGCCAGGGCTTCGCTCTCCCCGGCTGTGTCCAGACCTGTTTGAGCCCAGACCTGTGTCTGCACCCGTGAAATCTCACTCGCCAGGGAGATGCTCAGAGCTGCCTCCGTGACCTGCAGCGTTGGACCAGCCTGACCCATCCCTTCCCATCCACAGCTTGAAGGGTCACCCCAGAGGGTGTCACAGATGTCCTCAGGTCTGTGGCAGCATGTGCTGGCAGGGCTGGAGTTACTCTAGGGGCAACACTGTTCTCTCCCCGTGTGGGAGCGTGCCAGGGTGTGCATCTTGCATTGAAAAACCTCCATGGATATGTAACATGTAATAATATAACCATGTCAGACTTCAGCAGACTTCATCCTCACTTGCATGAAAAACACTTGCAAGGCTGGAACCAGCTCTAATTTGTATACCTTTTGCCCCGAGGGCCTGAGCAAAACTGGAGGGTGGAATCCAATAGCGTGTTGTGCATAAAAAGATTATGCCAAAGATAACCTTATTGCTAATAATAACCCTGGAATCCGACCCTGTGAATAGACCTTACTGAACGTTTGAACACAGGCATTCCTTGGTTAGGTTTTTCTGCCTACAAATACTTCTCTTGAGTCCTTAAATACTAATCACACAATTCAGAAGGAGGCTTTTTATCTTCAAAGTGCTGCGGGGTTGGGGGAGGGGGGTGGGAAAGATAAATAATTAATTCATTAATCAAAGATAATTAAAGGGCACAAAATATGCCTTTTCTAAGCACGGGGAGCCAACCAACACAGCGTGAAGCCATCGTGGGGACTCTTGAGCATCCCTCCCACCGGGAACGTGCTTTTCCCGCAGCGGTGCCTGGGCAGCAGCCTTACTTGTTCCCAGCAGCTCTGCTCAAGCTGTCTTCCTGACATGTGTTAGGCTGTATGTCTGCCACGAAGGAAATAGGGTTTGAAGCTCACAGCCAGGAGCAAAAGCTGAGATTGAGGCTTTAATGAAGCTGGGATTGAGTGGCTAGGGTGGTTCAGTGAAGCAGTAAATGCAAACACATTATCACCTGAGAACTTGCTCCAATTTCACACCAATTAACTAGGAATGAGAGAGGAGGGCTGGGGCTGGCTGCAGAGATGGCTGATAATCTCGTGAATGGGCAGAAATGGCTTGTAAGCAAATGCACTTATGCCAAATAGAGTTTGCTAGATAACACCAGTCCTGGCAATTTTGTCTTGGGGAGAGAGCATGTCATTACTGGAGCTGCTTTTATTAGCAAATATTAAAAACATTTGCAGAAATACAAATGCCCGTGAGGGAAGTGCTGGTGGAAAGTAATAAAGCAATAGCTGATTATTTTATTTGCCTGCCAATGCGTCATAGCACAGGGAGAGGGAAGGTGCAAGGGGAGAGGAGGGAGAGGGCTGGGATGTGAAGAGGCTGCTGGTGCAAAGCCAGCAGCTGAGGGAGGAGAATATCCCATCCCATCCCATCCCATCCCATCCCATCCCATCCCATCCCATCCCATCCTCCAGGAGCTCTGGCTTTGGGGTGGGTTTGACATCTAAACCCACTGCCTGCAGATGTAGGTCTGAGCCCCACAAGGAGGGCAGAGAAGATCTCCAAAACTCACCTTGGCAGCAGTAATGGGACCCATCCCCAGTCCCTTCCACCTGCACCCAGGAGCCACCTGTCCTTCACTGCATTTTAGAATTTGAGCTGTTTTCACCTTTTTTTTTCCTGCTGGAATTATTTCCAAGTTAGAGTCAGGGTGGAGAGAAAGCAGCAATTTAGAGGAAGTGCTACTCAATGGATTTCTGTGGATTAAACACTAAAACAAATCCCATCCTCGGTGTGTCAGGCCCCACATCCCCCCTTCATTACCTGCTGGATTCGATGTCTGTGAGTAACCAGCCTGATTCTCTAAACCACACCAGCCATGAGACGTCCTGCAAGTCAGCACCTTGAACTAGAGCAATTTCTTACATCAGGTAAAATCTTGTCTTCATTTTTAAATGCACCCATGATAAAGAGGCTACTACAAGTGCAAGGGCAAGAACCCCTTGCTGGGCTTCATGCTGACACATCCAGCTGGAGATGATCTCAAGAAAGAAATGAGGTTTGAGCTGTTTTTCCTCATTTGGGAAGGAAATATTTGAAAGGTAGGGGGTTTCCCATCTCCTGATGGGGAAGGCACCAGGACAAGGCAGGGAGCACTCCTCACCCTCTTCAGTTCAAAGTCAGATGGGTGAGAGCAAAGCCCTCCAGGTTCAGCATCATGCACTACAGCTGCTGCTGCGTGGCTAGGCTGGTCCTCTCCATCAGAGGGATGTGAACAAACCACTTGTGAGCAGCAACACCTTAAACAACAGCAAAGCAACAGCCTGGTGAGAAAAACACACTGGTGCCCTTGGGCATGCCAGTCCATATGGATTAGCTTGGATGCTCTAATGTTGGGTGCTTAAGAGGCAGTTCATTAGGGGACTGAAAAAGAGGCAGTTTATTAGGGGACTGAAAGAGGCTGCAGCATTTTTAGAAGGGAAACCCTGTGGATATGGCTAGCCCTGGGGAAGATCTATGCCCTGAGAGGGGTCCTCAGTGCTGACCTGGCTCCTCTATGGCCAGGCATCTCCTGGGAAGTCACGTTGTCCCTGTCCTGCTCCCCAGCAGGGAGCTCCAACAAAATAATTGCAAGAAAGGTGCAAACAAGGGAAAAGCAGTTGCTGTGCTCCTCACTCAATATTGAATTAGTCCAGGCTACAGGAGGGACTGAGATATCTCCCTTTAAAATCAGGAATACGTGTTCTCTGGAGATGGAGGATGGACAGGCAGCAAGGGAAAAGGACAAACCAGAACATCCTTGAAAAAGACAAGTATGGTTCACATCACTAAGAGCCAAGGAGAGTGCTGGGTAATGACAATGCCTCATCTCTGGCCAAGGGGGCCCTGGGTGCTCCCTGCCCCACCGTGGGTCTGATTCTTGGCATCCTGTTCACTTCATGTGTGTGTTCCCTTCTGAAATGGCTTGAGAAGGAGGGAAAAAAACCGTGCCTTAAATGAGCAAGAGTCATTATCTGCCAAGCCTGGTGCTGGGAAACACTCTCCCCTGAGGCAAGAGGACCCCTTGCTCCAGTTTTTTCAGCCATAGGGAGTGGGGACCTGGGGTCCTGCCCTGCTTGAGGTATGCAAACAGCTCTCCCAGGCAGGAAAAACACTGCTTAAAGTGGCAAATCTCCTGTAGCGTACACAACGCTGTGCCCGAGCCCCGGTGCAAATCCACAGGGCTCTTCCTGTCCGCTCCCTCCAGCCTGTAATTATCTGAAAGGCAACAATTAACACTATTGAAACGCATGTGATGGTTTTAGGGAGCATAGCTTGGCTAATCCCCACAAGCATCCCGGCGGAGCGGAAGCGAGGAGCTCCCAGGGGCTGGATGCTGCTGCAGGTAGGGACCGAGCAGAGCTGCCCAGGACCATGCTCAGGGTGAGGAGGTGGCAGCAACCCAGTCCCCAGCCAGTGTGGGACCCCAGGACTCATCCCCACGGCAGCACCCAGGCCAAGGGCTGGGTAGGCTGTGGGAGGGTCTCCTCAGGCCTCACCCCATCTTGGTGCTCCTCAGGGACACACAGAAAGTCAATGATGGAAAAGATCCCATCCTCAGAAGCTACTCTTTTGCTTAAAGCACTAACTATAAAATTCAACAGCAGAAATGACACCTCCCTCCTTCCTTGTCCCTCCAGGATGTAGCACAGCGAGTCCTGCTCTGTTCCACACGTCAGGTACCAAAATCAGGTTATGTTCACAGTTCACACACAGCCCCTTCAGGCCTCCCCATCCTTCACTGCAGCAGCCCACCGCTGTTCCACATTCACGTGCAAAAGGCTGTGCCAACATCCACGATGCTCTCTCCTCAAGGAGTCCCAGACCAAGTGCCAAGGAATGGATAGCAAAGAGTTAAATGTAATAGCACTGCCCTCCTGTGCTCATCACTTCTTATTTTATGGTCTTCTCTCCCCAGGAATCATTATTTTTGGTATTTTTCTGAAAGCATCACCCACCTGGAGTTTAGTTATATGTGATTTTTCCACCCTGCCTTCTTTTAAGCAGTTTCTACCTCGTGCTCAAATGCTGAGCAGCACTGTGAGTCTCAAAAGGCAGGGAACTAGAGAGTAAAAAAGAGAACACAAACCCTTTGTTCTCAGTATCTCGTGATCTTAAAGCGCTTGGGGTGATCTCAGGGGTGTCAGGGCAAGGACAGAGTCACACAGGGCAGTTGCTGCCTCCTCTCCTTTCCATCCCTCTGGCTCTTTTCCTCTCTCCTGTGTATCATCTTTTTTTTATGTGATTTGGTGTTTAAAAGGTTTTGAAATTTTCCAGGTTTTATAAATTTGCCCCCTGACCCAAAACTCAACCACAACTTTAACCATTTGGGCTAAAAGTCAGTCATTTGGGTTTCAAAATACCTTTTATTTTTGAGTTTCAAATCTTTTTTACAAGTTTCTGCTCAAAACCAGCTCGTTTTTGGTGGAACAAAGACTTTCATTACAATCCAAACCAATTCAAATTCCTGTTCAATTAAATACTTAATTTCTGAATGCAAACTAGCTTCACTTTTTCTTTTTTTTCCCCCTCCCACTTTTTCCCTTCTCATTTCTCTCCCTTTTTCATTTCTAAAATACAAATGATGAGAAAAAACATCCTCTTCTGAGCCACTTCTGCTGCTGTTTACCATTGACAGCCCCAGGGATGTTCCCACCTGTGCTCCCCTAATCAGGGAAGGAGCCTGCAAAAGGTCCTGGGCCCCCTTCTGTGTTCCCCACTCCTCATGAGCACCTCTCTGGCTCTATGAAAACCACAGCCAAGGGGCTGGTGGGGATGGAAAAGCCGCCAGCAAACCCAACCTTGAGGTGATAGGACCCCAGACAGGCCTTGGCTGTTTTATCCTAAGAAGTATGTGGAGCCATCAAGGCAGAGGAGCATCACTCTGATAAGTGATGCAGCAGAGGGCCAGCACCTCTTCATGTATTTATTGATTAGCAGCAGCAATTTAGATAAGCAAAGCCCAATTGCCTTTGAGGGCAGGGACAGGTGTAGCTGCCTTTCAGCGTTGTGGGCACAGGGCAAAATTGATCTGGGGGTTGCTCTCCATCATGTGAGCACATGACTTTTTTTATTTGCATTTCTAGAGGGCTTTAGTACTGAGTTTCTGTCTGAAGCTGGGGAGCAGGGCTGGTAGGAGCTCAGGACTCCCCAGGAAGCATACCCTGCCCTTGGAGGTTCAGATCCACCACGGGAGCAGCAGGGGGATGGGTATTTACAGCAGTGCCTGGTTTTTCACAGCAAGGGTGAAAAAAACCTAAACGGGGAAGCCAAGAAGCAAGTTGAGAAGGATGAACTCCTATCTCCAGATCAAGCTGTTCATAAGCCAACAAGTTGCTGAGCTCGATGAACACGGGCAGAGTGATGTTCAACAGCCTGTATTGAGCTGGAGATCAAACAAACTGATCTCCTCTGCCTTTAAAATGTATGAAGCTGCAAGATCTTAAGGGCATATAAACTTACTTTGATTGCAGGGCTGGGATCTTGGAAGTCGCATTCCTTTAATTTCCTTGAGCTGGTTGCTTTCCCCCAGTGAAGGACATGTACAGGGTGGTGAGTTTTCAATGGAAACTGGTTTTGCCTCATTTTCCACTTCCCTCCTGCTACAAGGAAAGAAGTGCAGAGCTGGGGAGGCCTGCCTGCCTCTTTCTATGCAGACAGAAAGGGCTGGGTGTCTGTGTTTAATTACAGCCTGAAAGAACTGCATTTAAAAGACAACAGCAAGCTATTTAATTAATACTTATCATTAGCACACATAGGAATGCCTAGCAGCAAATTGCAACAACAAAGCAACTCTTTTCTTTCTTTTTTTTTCCCCCCCTTCCTTGCACTTGGGATACATTAATTTAAAAAAGGAGTAAACAAATTCTTTGCACTAGATTTGAGTTGACTTTTTATGGAGTGAGAGTACTGGGATAGCAGGTATTACCCTAGGACAGCAGGGATCTATAAGAACAGGCTTTTCAATCTCCAGCTCTCCTGGCCAAGGAGCTTATCTTCATCTATCCATCTATCTATCTTTCTATCTTGGCATTTACGCTGGGCTCATCCCCATGTCTGAGCGCCTACTTGTCTTCATACCTGTCCATAAATTACACAGTGCCCCCAGGGTGTTATAAATAATAATTCAGCTCTCAAAGCTGCTTCAGAACTGTTTTAAAGCATTCACCATGTTGTGGACTCCTCCTTCCCAGCCCATAAAGGTACTGCTGGAGCAGGACACGACACACTGATCAGTGGAGGAAATGCCCCAAAATCAGTTCCTTGGGTGGCAGGGATGGGGTGTGCAGCCATGAGTTGGAAGATGGGGATGGACGTGGTGGCAAAGAATGGGGGAAGGCTGAACTGCTCTGCTTGTGGGAAATAACACCCTCACCCACTGCCCATCGAGGATTTTTATACCTCCTTGAATCTTAGCTCAGCCAGTGCTGCAGACAGCCATGCTATGCCCTCCTTTAATTAATAGCACTCTTAATGGCACTGTTAATGGTTGAAGAACCACAGCATGGCTCTGCTGCTGCTGTCTCCATGGGACAATGGCTGCTAGCTTAGAGGTAGATGGCTTAAAAGGCAGACCCCATGTGTAACCAGATAGATCCCAACTCACCCTGGGACAGATACCCCAACATCTTGTTGGACACACCAGCAGACAGCTACAGGACAGCAAGATGCTGTGGTACATGAATGCTATTGGCCAAAAACCTCCAGCTGAGCCATGGGGGATCTTATTCCTCTATCCCAATTGTATTTCCAACCCAACACGTTGCATCTCCACTCTGACACATTGCTTCCTCTTTGAGGTCAGTGTCAGGAACACACCCAAGCCATGTCCCTCAGTGTGAATGAAGGGTGTCCTCATGTCTGTGGGAACATGGGTCTCTGCAGAGAATGAGTGTTACTGTCTCCTGGATCACATGGGTCAGATCTGCTCGGGCTGAGGGACCTGAAATTGGAATTTTTCCTGAAGAAAAGTGTAAGCAGTTGATGTATGAGATGAATTATTCCCAAGTCTGGCCTGGATTTGTGATCAGCTCTGGAAGGTGCAGAACTAACATATCGTTAACGCCAGGAGCATGTGAAGCTGCCTGAGCCCGCAGCCACCTGTCAAAGTGCTGGGTGAGGAAGTATCACCTTTCTGCACCACTTTCCTCCCTCCATTTTCCATCTGTCCATCGAAAGCAGAGCCTCAAACACTCGTTTTGCAGCTGAAGTGGTAACTCTCTGTGTGGGAGCAGCCAGGGATGCCATGGTAGGATACAGCATGCCCACGAGGCCAAGTTCACCCCCACATCCTGGGCACCTGCGCTGCCACACATGGCCACACATTGTCCTCTGCCAAACAAGCCTGTCTCTGCTCCCTCTGCCTTCTCTCCAGGTGTGAAACAGGCTTTTCCTGCTGCACTTCTGCCCCAAAAATCACAGGGAGGGTTTTCACAGCACCCTGAACAAAAGACATCTGGTTTGGATGGGAGGAATAAGCAGCACCCCATAGGGGTACCTTCAGGGATGGCTGAGTATTAAACCCCTCCTCACAGACTCTCAGAATGGTGGGGGCTGGAAAGGAACTCTAAAGCTCACCCAGCCCAGCACCCTGCTAAATCAGATTCCCCTCCATCAGGGAGCACATGAACTTGTCCAGGTGGGTTTGAAAACCTCCAGAGAAGGAGCCTCCACACCCTCCGTGGGCAGCCTGGGCCAGGGCTCCCTCACCTCAACAGGTTTTTCTTATGTTCCAGTGAAACTTTTTTTTGTTCTAGCTTTTGTCCATTACTCCATGTCCTGTCAATTGAAACAACAGAAAAAAGTGTCCCCTCTCAGCATTCTCTTCAGACAAAACAGCCCCAGTTCCCGCAGCCTTTCCTCATAAGGAAGATGCTCCAATCCCCTGATCATCTTGGTGGCCCTGTGCTGGACTCTCTCCAGCTCTTCCCTGTCCCTCTTGAGCTGAGGAGCCCAGAACTGGACACAGGACTCCAGATGAGGCCTCATCAGGGCAGAATAGAGGGGGAGCAGAACCTCACTTGACCTACTGCCCGCACTCTTGATGCATCCCAGGCTGCCATCGATCTTCTTGGCCACGAGGGCACATTGCTGGCTCATGGTTAGCTTATTGTCAATCAGGACTCCCAGATCTCTCTCTGCAGAGCTGCTCTCCAGTAGGTCAACCCCTAGTCTTCATCCCATATGGGCATCATCTGCAGTGAGGATGGACAGTAAAGACAAATCCAGCTGCTTTAGGGCACTGAGATGGGATTGTGGAATGTGTCCACTATGCTTTCTGTTTGCAAAACACACCAAAGCTGTGGCAAGCTGTATTTCCAGCACTCCTTGGCCCATCCTTCCAAGGTCCACTCTCTCATCCTCCCCCTACCCTGCTCCTCCTCCTCCCATCCAGCCAGCAAGCTGGATTTGCAACCTCTCACTTGGATGCAGAGCTGAGTGCAATTTTAAGCCTCTCCCCCTTCACAAAGTGTCTTAAGCTATGATTAAGGGCTAAATTACAACTGGGCAGCCATCCCTGGCCAAGAACCACAAGGTATGGGGAGGCAGCTATTCAGAGCAGTGGAGTCCAATGAGTATAATGTGCATCAAGGAAAGGGTCAGCCTATCCCAGGGGTCAAATGGGATCAGGAGGGTTTCTCATCAGCACCACCAGTGACTTGCTGCGCCTCACTCCTGTGCAAAGCCATCCTGAGGCTGTTCCTGAGGACGGGGCTGTTTTGCTGCTTAAATAAAATGTAGTTTGCTGGCCAGCTTGGCTCTTAAAGAGGTGTGAATGATGGCTTCATGATGCAGACCTTTCCTGGACCCCACCACCATTTTCCTCCCAACAGCTGTATACATGGAGCTGCCAGAATTAAAACCATCCAGCATCCCAGTGCTGTGGGGTTTTGCAGTTTTCAATTGTCCCCCTCATCCCCACTGATTGAAACAGGGCAGCCTCAGCTCCCACCTTGGAGGAGACACAGGTCTCTGTTCTCCTGAGGGGTTTTGGTGGGGTGGAAGGAGGTGGCACAGGGCTGCCCATGCTGGGGATAGCTGAGAAGTCTGCCCATGTGCCAGAAAAGCTGTTTGCAGCCAAGGCAGAGCTTCCCACTCATCCCACACATTCTGCAACATCCCATGCTGATTCACTTCACAGCCTTTGCTTTTACCCTGCTAAATGCCACTAAACCTTCCAATTAATCCTCCCATTACGGGACTTCCTTTGATGTCAAAGGAGGAATTTTTTTGATGGCAAAGGGGGATTTTTCCCCCCTGGTCTAATTATTCCCTTCTCTTTTTTTTTTCCCCTTTTCCCTTTTTAGGCACAAGAGGTTCCTGCCAGATGCATGGCTTGTGGAGGCAGCTCCCACATGAGGTATTTATATATTTATATATATGTGATGGGAATGTGGTATTGAGAGACCTGAAGTTTCAGGCAGAAGATAAGGGGAATTTCCCATTTCCTATTTGTTTCAGTGGAAGTTGCCCAGGAAGAGGCTGCAGCAGGACTGGGACAAAAAGCTGCAAGATACAGCGCTGCAAAGCAGCTCCTTGATATGAACATGTCCAGGGAGAACATCTGCTATTTAACACCATCACTGAGCAAGTTTCAATGCCTGGGAATGTTTCCTGGCCCTGCTTAAATTACAGGGGTGGGTAAGGCATCTTGGAACATCTTTCATACGAGGAAAGGCTGTGGGAACTGGGGCTGTTTATTCTGGAGAAGAGGAGATTGAGGGGAGATCTTATTAACATTTATAAATATCTAAAGGGTGGGTGTCAGGAGGTTGGGACATCCCTTTCTTCTATAGTAGCTAGCAACAGGACAAGGGGGAATGGGGTGAAGCTGGAACACAAAAAATTCCACTTAAACATAAGAAAAACCTATTTCACTGTTCAGGTGAGGGAGCCCTGGCACAGGCTGCCCAGAGGGGTTGTGGAGGCTCCTTCCTTGGAGATCTTCAAGACCCACCTGGACATGTTCCTATGTGACCTGATCTAGGTGAACCTGCTTCTGCAGGGGGGTTGGACTAAAGGTCCCTTCCAACCCCTACCATTCTATGATTCTAAGGCAGATCCACTCCAACCCTGCCCGTGTTTCCCGTTGAGCACCTCAGGTGCTACTGGGATCACTGGGACAGAATTGCTGGGTAATGCTCCCAAGATGGTGACTGTGTGTAATGCTGAGGGAAGGGCTAGTAACGATAGAGCAGGCAGGTTTACTCAGAGTTTCAATCAGTTTTAATGAGTTTCTAGGGAAAAGCAGATACAATTGCAAAGCCCTTGACTGGAAACGTTAGGAAACAGTCTCTATTACCACAAAGCGTGTTCTTGCTATTAATTCACTGCATGAAGAGTGCAGGACCCTCTCCCAGTATAACACAGGTCTCTCCTGGGAGTGGATGCTGAGCCCTGGGAGGCACTGGCCCTCCGTGCCACAGC
This sequence comes from Colius striatus, assembly GCF_028858725.1. Taxonomy (NCBI): domain Eukaryota; kingdom Metazoa; phylum Chordata; class Aves; order Coliiformes; family Coliidae; genus Colius; species Colius striatus. The sequence continues at coordinate 94,114,636 of NC_084761.1, read as the reverse complement.
AGCTCAGGGCTGTTTGCCACCCTGCCCAGCCACCCCCTTCCGCCGTGCTGCTGCTTCGACCCGCTCCCGCAGCGCCTGTGCCCAGTCCTGCCCTCGCTCCAGGGGGATGCACCTGGTCTCCATGGCTGTTAAGGCAGTGATTTCAGAAGGAACCTGGGGCACTAGGCCAGCCCGGAGCACAGCTTCCTGAAATTTGGCTGCGGAGGCTGGAGCTAAGCAACAGCGGGGCGTGCTGGAAAGGAAAGCAAAGCCAGAAAACTTTTGATGTCAGCGAGGCCTGAGCTGGAGATGCTGCAGGATGCTCTGCTTCCCAGCACTCCTGACCCCTGTCCTTACCTGTCTGGCTGTGAGTAGTGGTAGTGAGCAGCCACAGCAGAGTGGGGGCACAGCAGGTAGCCGTTCTCCTCCCAGCAGTGCCGCATGGCTCGCACGATGTCCTCGTCGGAGGCCGAGCACGAGCGCAGGGTCTCGGAAAGCTGTGGTCCAGGGGGAAAGGGGGAGGTTGGCACAGGGCAACCCCATCATCACCACCCCACACCTTCACAGCTGGGCTTATGCCATGAGCACTGAGCAAGCCAGGTTGAAATTGGGAGACTGGAGGATGGAGTTCCCCAGGGACTAAAGGGGTTGCTGCTACAGCTGGGGGATGAGGCACCGCTGGAAACAGCATGCAAGGGAGGAGTTTCCATCCCCAGGTGTTGGGAATGTGGGTGGAGAGGAGCCGAGACTCAGGTCCTCAGCACTATGCTGCTATTTGCATGCTCTGAGGGAGTTTCTGAGGGCTCCTAAAACCACCCTCAGTGTAACAGCTCTTCTTTCAGCAACACAATTTTTCTGTATGTCTTTTGCTGCTGCACAAGCAGGGCAAAGGATGCTCAGCAGGGAACGGGGTGTGTTGGATAGGAAGAGGCAGGACTATGCATCTGACCCAAAGAGCCTGGCAATTCAAATGTTTGTTTTTCTCTTGTATTTCTCTCTGCTTTGTGTTTGGGCTCCTGTTTGCTGCTCTACTGAGGCTGAATGGCAGCACCATACCCAGCAGATCTCCTCCTGAACACCGTGTTCCGTCTGAGCCCAGTGCACGATGCCCTGGTGCACAGTCAATGCCAAGGCTGGGCTGGCCAAGGACAGAGTGGGTTCATATCCCACTCAGATAATTGTAGGCATTTGGTAAATTAAGTTTGCGAAGAAAAAAGGGGTTTCTTGTACAGAACAATTAAAAACAGGGATTTAGCACCTCTGTGCACACACATTGATGTGAAAAATCTGCTCTGGCCTCACGCTGCACTTCTGGGTTGGAAATTCTCCTCGATGAAATACGTTGTTTTTTTTTCCAGGAAATGAGTTGAAAACCACTGGTAGTGGTAAGTCTTCCACAGGCACACACGTGGTGCCTCGTGCATGAGGAACTGACCTTTCTGTGCAAATCTCCCGGCAGCTTAAGGCTTTTCGATACGCTGAACCTCTCCATCAGCTCTTTTGTCAGGTGGCTGTCAGAGCCTGAGAGCAGCCAGAGGATCCTCTCCACATTGTAAGGCTCCTGGGATAACAAGGCACTAGGTGAGCAGTGGAAATTCCAGTGCTTGTCTTGGTGGGAGAGCACCTGCATGGATTCTCTGATGTCTAATTAGAGTTGAAGTCCTACTGTCACGTTTTTCTCGGTGGAAGCTGGGGAGGGCTTGTGTCTTCCCCTGCACACCTACATCCCAAGACAAGTGTTTGGGAACACAATGTCTTTCAGACTTTTGACCTACCAGAGTAGGCTGGTAGTGACCATCAGATTAAAAAAGAAACCTAATGAAGAGACGACTGATAACCCAATGGCGTGACCACATCTGTGCAACCACCTTGAGGAACCCAGGTTAATAACACCCATGTATTTGAGCACCAGAAATATCCAGCTGTTTAATCAGGGTTGCAGATGCTGCTGTGAGTCACCCAGCTCCTGCATGACTTAATGAGACATTCAGTTCCCTGCAGAGCTGACTGATAATCTTTATGAACATATAAAGCACATATAGGGCCTGACTGGCCTGTATGGTTATGGAGCAATCGATGTTGAAATACTGCAGCAAACCAGTGCAAGACTGTGCAGGAGGGTCCCAAACCAATTTCACTGCTCACTGTCTCATTCCTGCACACTCATAAGCACCAAAAAACATTCATCCATGTGGTTTGGCCAAGATACCTTGTAGGGACAGACAGGACTGTGAGGGTGAGGGAGCAATGGAAGGGGCTGCCCAGATGGGCTGTGGAGTCTCCTTCTCTGGAGACATTCAAAACCTGCCTGGACAAGTTCGTGTGTGACCTACTCTAGGTGGTCCTGCTCTGGCAGGGTGGTTGGACTAGATGATCTCTGAAGTTCCCTTCCAGCCCTTGAGATTCTGTGATTCTGTGATCAACTACTGAGTCCTCATCACATCTCCTGGGGTTCAAGCGCTGGTTTTGGATGAGCAGCTTACACCTTTTAGCAGCTGACAGTGCCTGCAAGCTTTTCTCTCTCTTATCCCGTCCTACCTTGCCAAGTCATCAGGACTTACTCAGCCTTTCATGTCCTTATCTGGGTGGCTTACAGCCCCAGTCCTGGTGTTCATCTTCCCACCCTCATCTCACAGAGCCTCCAGTCTGTAATCTTCAGTCTAGTCTGGGTGTAGCCTGCCCTTTGCTTTAGGCTGTCCCCTGTTTCAGATTGTCCTCTGCTTCTCAACCTGGCTGTCCTGAGAAGCCGTGTCAGCATGCCTGGACTTCAACGACCTGCTACTTGGAGGTGCCTCCAGCTCTGTCCTCCTGACACCCCTTCTCCTGCCTCCTGCAAGTCACTACTGGCCTTGCAATTTAAGTTATTAGCTGTCCCTGGTCTAGATTTGTCCCATGCCACTATAGATGTCCAGGAGAATGGGGCCCAGTTTGCAGGACAGGTCATACTGGGGACCATTCCTAAGGAACATTTTGGCATGTGGACATGAGCTGTGTGATGCTTCCAGAGGCCAGAAAACAGCCTCTGATTGGCTTTAAGTACTACAAAATCACATTGTCTGCTCTGATTCTCTTAGGATTGCTCCTTACAAGGCTCATCTGCACTAGACTTTTTGTTTCATCTTCAGCTTTGGTCAGTGTCTGTATGGAAAGTTTGTTCTGCTTTAGCTTAGTCTGAAGAAGAGGCAGCCTAAAGAGATTCTGCACTCTCTGTCCTTGAAGGTTTCTAACACCCAACTGGGCAAAGCCCTGAACAGCCCAGTCTGACCTCAGGGTTGACTTTGTTTTGAGCAGGTCTCAACTAGAGATCTCCTAAATTCTCCTCCAGCACAAGTAATCTGTTGAGCTGTGGAAATATATGCATGAATGCTTCAGAGGTGAGCTGAACAATGATCTCTCATGCAGCCATGAGGAGAGATGTGAAGAGAGATACACCCATCCAGCTCCTTGGAGATCTATGGACATTACCTCATCTGGTTGCCTTCCCCAAAGTCTGTCACATGCTCAGGTGCCTCAGCAGACCAGTGCTACTGAAGGGACACAGGCAAAGAGAGGAGGCCCAGCTACCCCTGGAGCTCTGAGGCACTCCAGAAATTCATGCCTCGAGAGGAAAGTCAAGCTACAGAGCACATCAGCCAGGTGATAGGAGCATAATGACTGACTGAGTGCAAAGCACCACAGTTCCTCCAGACTCACAGGTTCTCCCAATGTGCTTAAAAAGCTTTTTGAAAATCCAGGTAGCTTAAGGCCACAGAGATACACCACCAAGTGTTTCACACTTTGGTCACTTGTTTGGAAGCAGATCCAGTCCTTGTGGATCACAGGGTAGGTATGAAACAGGAGGTATTTGCTTCCAGGTGTTTGGTTTCTGTACCTCTATGACTTTTCATTTCTGAGGACTTTGCCTGCCTGCTGAGACTTGTTTAGCTCTGAGCAAGCTGCAGATGACCATAGATGAGGCACTTCTTCTGGGCTTCCCTGCCTTCTTCCTGGTCTCTTCTCATGCCCCTGATGGAGCCTTTCAGAAGCAACAACAAAGCTCTTGAGACATAATGGGATTTATCATTTTCTGAGTGCCATATTTTGAGATAATGTTCCTAACCTCACACATAATGAAACCCCAGAAACCAGCATTTAACAAGGAAGATTACGAGGTCAAGGCCTGAGAAGTGAGGAAGGAGGTCTTTGATCTATCTCAGCTCAGCAGTCTGCAGCATAAATGCTCAATATGAGTCACATCTCTTAAGGCATCGCTGAGAGGCATTGCCACTGGCAGAATTATGCCCTCATAAACCAGGCAGAACAAAGTACAAGGAGAAGAAATGCTAAAATATATAACATTTGATATGTTTCCCCATTTGGGCTGATTCATTACATACCTGAATATCCATGGCTGATGCTAATGTAGCCTTCACGCTCCCTGACAGTGAGAAATCTCCATGTTGGACAGTCCTATGAATGATGTCATTGCTGTTGACCACAGAAACAAGTCGAATTGGGAGACCCATTTTCTGGGCAATGCAGCCAGCTGGAAAGAAAAAAGAAGTGAAAAGAATGCGAATATAGAATCATTTCAGTTGGAAAAGACCTCTCAGATCATCAAGTCCAACCACTCACCTCGCACTGCCAAGCCCATCACTAACCCATGGCCCTCACCACCTCATCTATGTGTCTTTTAAATATCACCAGGGATAGGGATTCAATCACCTCCCTGGGCAGCCTGGGACAGTGTCTGACAACCCTCTCAGGGAACAAATTCTTCCTAAAGAAAGGTGAAGAAACATTCAAAGGAGATTTAGCAAAGAAATCACTGAGGAAATTGATTGAGCACATAGTTCAGAAGCAGACACAAATGGCATTCCCTAGTGGACTCTTAGATAAATGTCTTCAATGTTTCAGTAGAGCATCAGATCATAAAATCCAGGGCTGCAGTGCACCACCTGCCATCAAATGCTGACCTTTGTGCATCTCCACATTTGAAAATCGATGGGGAGAGGTCAGGCAGCTGTCATTCAAGCAAGACAGATGAAGCTTTTGGGCTCTTGCAGCTTATCAGTGCTGCCCGAGATGGGCAGCCTGGCAATACATTGAATGCAGCTGGATGCACTGAAACCTTTACCACTTTCATAAGTCAGTTGTATGCCTATTTTGGGATGGAGGCAATCAAGGACTTGTATGTAGAAGGCCAGATTGTGCAATTAGGAGTGTTTCTCTTGACTGCATGCTACCATGCAAAGCAGCCCAGGACCAGGCAGAACTCTACATCTCTACTACTGTCTCCCTTAGGAAATCAGAGCCACAGTATTTTCCCCTGTTTTCTGGATCAAACACATTCTGTCCTGTTCTAATGTGCCCATACAGTCATCATCAAAGAGTGGTTTGGGATTTTCTACACCTTGCATCAGTGAACACCTAAATGAGTAATAACCATCCATGAGTAATGAAATATAACTGGTTCTGAAGAAATCCTACCAGGGAGTGGGTGTTTTAATAAATAGCAATACCCAGCACTTGCAAAGTGCTTTTAGTCCATAGGTCACTCTCTCTCTCTTCCCTATCTAACCTATCTTCTTTTTCTTTTCCCTTCACCTGTGATATTTCCTCCTCCTCCTGTTGGCACAACAATTTCCACCACTGGCAGCGGGGTGGTATCCAAGGATGGGGCACACTGGAAGTAAGCATAGAAGTGATGAGCAATCTGCACCATAATCCTGGACCAATTGACTGAATTCAGGCTCATCAGATTGTATTTTCTGGCAAAATCGACGTCAGCAAACAGCTCCTTGATTGGCTCATCGATTTCATCGCTGTTCCCACAAGCTGCCAAAAGGAGAAAGGGAAGATTAGATCTGCCAACACCAAGCCCAAGGTATTTCTGCTCAGGAATAGGGCTGGTCTGAAGCCCTGGGGTTTGCTGGGGCATAGGGTGTCCTGAGCTGCCCCTCTGCCTCGGGGCTGTATGAGCTGGGGGTGAGTAGCACCATGTGGTTATCAGGTGGTTGCTGCAGACATTAAACTCTGGGGTCTTGCTCGTACCAAATGCACATTGGTCAGAAAGGCAAACGCCTGCATCCCCTGTGAGACGTCAAGGTGAGACTGAGGAGAGGAGTCCACAGGACAGCTCAAGCACCCAGCAGTGATGTCTAACCATGGGGATCACAGAATCTCAAGAGCTGGAAGGAACCTCAAAAGATCATCTAGTCCAACCCTTCTGTCAGAGCAGGACCACCCAGAGTAGGTCACAAACAGGGACAGAGGGATAAAACAGCTGTCAGGGATTGACCTTCCATGAAGGTGAGGGGACAGAGGGAAGGGGTGACTCTCAATCCTTTTAGTGCCAAGAAATGGTGCTGAATTCAGTGCAGCTGCACAGAGGCAGCCTCTGATCTGTGGTCAGGAGAAAAGGAAGCCTTGAACCACTGTTAGCCAGATGTCTTGGCAGGGTAACCATGATGGCAGTGACCTGTCTGGCTGCAGCTGCTGAGGCAGCATCCCCCTGAGAACTTTAGGGTCATGGTTTTGACACAGCAAGGCCGTAACTGGACAGTCAAACAACACCACCTACCAGCAAAGACATGGACGTTGTCTTCAATGACAGTGGTCATCTGAAGTTCCTGTGTCTGGGTGCACAGCCCCTTGGGCAGCAGGACAAATATGTCTATGTTCTTCTGCCCTCTCACACTCTCAATGGCCGAGCTCCCTGTGTCCCCTGAAGTCCCTGTTTCAAAGTGAAGGAGAACCAAGAAAAGCAAAAGAGATGCAGAGATGCTCCATGAGATGTTGGTTTTGGCCAGAACAGCCACCCTGACATTGCCCAGAGATCACTCACCAGCCACCCATGAGGCAATACTACCCCAGGGCATCTATGGGGAGAGCCATGGGATTTTGGGGTGTAAAGACCTGTCCAAAAGTTTTACCCCCCACAAGGAGGCATACTCACCCACCAGAATAAAGACATGTTTCTGCTTTTTCTCCAAGAAGTACTGTAAAAACTGCCCCGTGCAGGACAAGGACAGATCCTTAAAAGCATAAGTAACTCCGTGCCACAGCTCCAAAACATTCAGCCCGTCTTTCAGCCTGGATAGGTGGACAACTTCCTTGTGTCTGAATCTGCTGAAGGCTCTGTCAATAAGGTCTAGGTAGAAAATGGTTAAAGGGGCTGTTAGATTGAGTAGAAGAGTATTTTTTTCTGACCTATGGCCTCCTGCATCTCTGCTCTTCGTGCTCCTGGGAAGCTTTCTGCACAACTAAAGACTCTCAGTTGCTGGAGAGGTGACAGATATCCAACAAGTTATTTTTAGTTATTAGGAGTAATATTAGGAGTAATCAGGAGTATTAGCTCGACTTCATGGTGTTTGATAGTTCTTTGGCAAGCAGCCCCAGGGGACACTTGACACAATCAGAGTAAAGTGTGTAACAAAATACAGGAAACCCGAATTTGATCATAACACACTACTGAGACAGAGGCTGTAGCTGCCCTCTTGTGGAAATGATAGCTGCTAAATGTTAAAAACATTACAAATTGGATTCGAGGAGAGCAGTAGACAGGCCTGGTAGGAAGGCAGGTCTGGATCCCAGCAGAGCAGCAGGGTACCCCAGTAGCAAGCAGTGCCATCATGAGCCATCACTGTCAAAGTCACCAGAATCTCTGTTTGCACACAGGGGCCACCTTTTCCCAAAAGTAACAAGTCACAGAGACTGAAGAGTTACAAGACAGAGGTAACAAGACAGAGAAGAATCGGGTTGAGGACGGAGCAGGCAATGGTGCAGCAGGCTCCATCCTCTGGGGGCTGCAAAGAGAATCATAGAATTCTTTGGCTGGAAAATATCTTTAAGATCATCATTCAACCCCTCACCTCACATTGACAAACCCAGCACTAACCCATGTCCCTCAGCACCTCAGCTATGTGTCTTTTAAATATCTCCAGAGATGGGGACTTCACCATCTCCTTGGGCATTCTGTGCCTGTGTCTAAAAGCCTGTTCCACTGTCTAAAGAGGATGAGGCAAAGGCAAATAGATGCATCTGAGCTCATGCACCTCCCTGCGAGCAGCCCCTGTGGCAGCTGAGGCTCACCATTGAGCGTGCTCTTCGGAACCAGCTCGGCTGTGATGAAGAGGGAGCACAGCTCCTTCACCAGCTCCCGGTAGGAGAGGCGGCTCCACCTGCCCAGAGTGTCCCGGTCCAGCGAGGGGATGTGCTGGGGCATGAAGAGGCCTCCATCGGGTGCGTAGCCGGAGAAGAGCGCTCCCTCAAAATCAACGGCCCCCACGCCTCCCCGCGTGCTGACGTACTCCATGGGTGCTGGGGAGGCACAGCAGTCACTGCCAGGACCCTGGAGCATCCTCAGAACAGCCCCACATCTCAGGCTGACTCCCCTCAAAACTTCCCATGGGGACAGGCAGAGCTCCTCAGGGAAGAAACCCCCTCCCTCCCTAGAAAAGTCACAGGGGGCTGGAGCAGCCGGGGCTGACAGAGGACACAGAGCGCTTTGCAGGCAGTGGAAACGCCACCCGGGATTTGAACCCGTGTGACCGGACCCTTCTCATGCCGTTCTGCCTGCGCCATCCCCTCCCTGCCCCGGAGACACTTCCAGCAGGCCTGGCGGCGCACAAGTCGCAGCGCAGCGCGTCATGTCCCCTGCAGGCTGCTCGCAAAAGCTGCAGCGCTCTCATTTATAAATAAGTAAATGAGCAGAAAGGAAACTGATGTGTTTTTCGGAGCGAGTTGGTGCTGTTCAAAGGGGTTAATCTAAGGACAGGATTTAAGGAGGTGTAGGAAGGGCTGAGCTAAATCCCCCCCCACACGCCGATTCACGCCAACCCCACAGCCAGCGCTGGCAGGAGAGGGCCCTTCTCACCTCACCCCGATCCCGTGAAGCCCCACCGCCATTCCCACCTTGGGCACTCCGGTGCAGCCCCTTGTCTCAGCTCAGCACGGGGAGGGAGGGCCACGGCCCACCTGACCCCACACAGAGGGAGGAGAGAGGCCAAGGAACTCACGGCTGCCACGGCCACAACTCCCAGCTCTGCCACGGCTACAACTCCCAGCCCCGTCACGGCTCCCAGCCCCGCCACGGCTCCCAGCCCCGCCACGGCTCCCAGCTCCGCCACGGCTGCCAGCCCCGCCACGGCTGCCAGCCCCGCCACGGCTGCCAGCCCCGCCGCCCTTCCTGCTGGTGCTCACGGAAATCTTGTCCCCACGGCCGCCGGCCGACCTTCCCCTCAGCACGCACCCGGATTGGGAATAGGTGGTAAAGATGGAGCCGAGCTGCCCCTGGCTGTGGCAGGCAGCAGGCCAAAGGGCAGCAGGCATGAGCTGCAGCCAGGGAGAAATCTAGTTAAATATTAGGAAGTAGCTTTTAATCATGAGGGTGATCCAGCACGGGATATGGGGGAGCTTTTTTGTCTCTATATAACCCCAGAGAAACTCGAAATTCAGCTGGGGGAGCACTGAACCATCTATCTGTGAGGGTGGGTTTCAATTTGAGAGTGAACCTGCTTAAAGCAGGGTGTGGATCAGAAGCTTCCATGGGCCCCCTCCCACAGAAATCGATCTGCGATTCAGCTGTGCAAAGTGTTCAGCCTGTGAGGCTGGGACATCAGACAGCCCTGTAGCCCTGGGGAAACTGAGGCACGGGAGGGAGAAGGGACATGTACAACGCTGTACAAAAAAGCCCTTTCAGTTGCCCTTTGCAGGGAAAGGATGTGCATCCCTTTTCTTACTTGTCACTTTAATAAATACTGTGGGTCTTCAAGGGCAAGGTCAGCACGGGACTGGTGGCTGCACAGACCTGGAGTGCAGCACGGCATGTGCTGCTGGAGCACGTGCGAGGACTTCAGACCAAGAAGGCAAGGTACAGAGGTGCAAGGGATGGCTGATAACAGCCAGCCCTGAGTCAGGAAGCCATCTGCAGTGAGGCACACACTGCCTGCCAAAGCATCCAGTCCGATCCAACGCATGTTCTCTTTCTGACTGGCCACAAGAAAGTCTCCAGTAGGGAGCAGTCCAGTCCCTGCCCTGAGAACTGATGTGGAAATGGGCTTTTCCAAGCCTGCATCCCCCCAGCATGGGAGATATTTGTGCTCCATGTTTCTCACTACATTGCAAAGATGAAGGCTGAGTCCCCCAGAGCTGCTGTAGCCCCAAGTTCCTCCCCATACCCATAGCCACTGGGTCCTCCTGGCACATTGGCATGTAAATGGGGTGCTGGCCCTGTAAGGGGGGGTCCATCCCCATCCCATATCTGCATCCAAGTCCTTTAATTGCTTGGGGCTGGATCTTGTTCTTCAGGGATGGCTCTCAATGGTGAGACCTTCCCAGGGCCATCCCAAGAGTCATTGAAAGACTCCAGGGTCACCTGAGGTGAGTGGCCAATGTCGCCAAAACAGAGCCTTAGCTCCCCATCATGCTCCAGTGGTATCTGGCACAAAGACCATCAAGCAGCATCTGTGGCCAAAACAGTGAAAGAGCAATAACCCAAGAAAACACTAAAAGCTGCAGAATACTTGATTTGCCCCCTCTACTCTGACCTCTGCCACCACAGATCATTTTCCTTCCTCGCAGCAGTCTCTACCCATGCAGAGAACACTTTGAGCCCAGCTTAGATTTAGGCTAGAACAAGGAAAGGATCAAACCCCTAGAAAAAGCTGTCCAAGCTGATAGATTTTTTTTTTATCAGTGTAATAATTTAATATCACCAATGTGCATTTGATTATCTCCACAAGAGAGATAGACCCCACCTCTCACCACCATGGGACTTGATGCCTCAGGGCATTTCCTGGTATGTGCCTAATTCTTTTAGTGTGTGCATTAGCTGAGTGAAAGGTCTCCCCTGATTCATCTAAGTTACTTTTTGTTGGGGGCTTTTTTCCCCCAAGTGAAGAGCTTATGATAAGATTGATGTTTCCATTAGCCTTCTATCCCTTTAGGTTGCATGCTGGAATCCCGGAGCAGCATTCACAGAAGGAAACAGCAAGAGGGGTGTTGCCAGAGCTTTATCTATGCCTTAGGCTTATTAGCAGTGATAGCTCTTGTTAATGAGGTCATCAGTTACTGCTGTGGTGGCAGGGATTGCTTGTATAGCAGCCACAGGTAAGCACAGAACCTAAGGGAAGGACCTGGGGCAGGTAGGGGAATGTGGGTGATGTTTATTGGAAGGGCTTTTCCCCTACTCAGCCTGAAGTTTCCATGCACTCAAGTTTAGAGTGCCATTTCTTTCATGCTAGTTTGAATTTCAAAAGAAAGGAGAAGAAGAGAGTGCCTCTGCTGCTGCACAGCAGCCTGCCAGGGCTCCTGCACTGCTGGGAAAGGCAACAGCCTTTCATTTCCCTGGTCTTATTCATTGCCTCCATATTCCACGCTGGGATTTGTACTTCCACTGTGGACCTTGCCTATTCCTGAGCAGTTCATGCTCTTTGGACTCACATGCCAGAAATCAGCTGTATTTTCAAACCTAAGTTTAGGCTGCTGTCAGGTGGGGGGTTTTCTGTACTGCATCAGTTTCTATCCCTCCAGGTGGAATTTTCTCAGCCTCCTCACCCTCCAAAGGCATTTCAAGGTGCAGTGAGGAAGCAGAAAGGCACACACAGGAGTGATAGTTGGTATTTTTCCCACACAAATCTGCCCCAAAATTATGGCCTCACCCCGAAGCGCTGCAAGAAAGCACTACGATACTCTCTGCTTCGTGTTTGCTGAGCAGCTTTCTGTCCTCTCCAGCAATGTGTCCCGCGCACAAGCAAGGAGTGGGGTTTGGGTGCCCTTTGCAGCAGAGCATCCCGTGTCAGTAGATGGCGGCAGCGCCTCACGACCGGGGAGGGGACGGGCGGCAGCGGCTGCGGAGCCGCGTCCCGCCCGCACACAGAAACATCGCCACCAACTGCACAACGGGGCAAAGAACCTCATGGGGTTCAACAAGGATGAGTGCAGAGTCCTGCATCTGGGAAGGAACAACCCCATGCAGCAGCACTGGGGGTCAAACTGCTGGAGAGCAGCTCTGCAGAGAGAGACCTGGGAGTGCTGATTGATAATAAACTAAATATGAGCCAGCAATGTGCCCTCGTGGCCAAGAAGGCCAATGGCATCCTGGGATGCATCAAGAAGAGTGTGGCCAGCAGGTCGAGAGAGGTTCTGCTCCCCCTCTGCCCTGGTGAGGCCTCATCTGGAGTCCTGTGTCCAGTTCTGGGCTCCTCAGCTGAAGAGGGACAGGGAAGTGCTGGAGAGAGTCCAGCACAGGGCCACCAAGATGCTGAGGGGACTGGAGCATCTCTCTGATGAGGAAAGGCTGTGGGAACTGGGGCTGTTTAGCCTGGAGAAGAGAAGGCTGAGAGGGGAACTTATCAATGCTTATAAATACCCAAAAGTTGGGTGTCAGGAGCATGGGGCCAATCCATTTTCTGTGGTGGCCAGTGTCAGGACAAGAGGTAATGGGCACAAACTGAAACACAGGAAGTTCCACTTACACCTAAGGAAAAACTTTGGTGCTGAGGTGAGGGAGCCCTGGCACAGGCTGCCCAGGGAGGGTGTGGAGGCTCCTTCTCAGGAGGTTTCCAAACCCACCTGGACACGTTCCTGATCCAGGGGAACCTGCTTTAGCAGGAGGTTGGGCTGGATGAGCTCTGGAGATCCCTTCCAACCCCCACCATTCTGGGATTCTTTCCCTCCCTCTCACAGCTCCTGCCACCTGTCAGTCCATGGATATCCAGCCATCTGCCAGAAAACAGCCAGAAAAGTCACTGCCAAGAGCCCCATTGTGGAGCCAAGGAAGGAGAGGCATGGGCCGTGGCCAGTGGTAGAAGGCAAGGCTACAAAGCTTGGGTGGCCTGAGTCAACACAAAATAGGAAGGAGGTTCTTCATTTTTACCCTACCTTCTCCCTGAGATCTGTACTGGGGTTTTATCACCCTTCTTCCAGCCCTGTCTCTCCTCCCCTGGGAGTCTCTGGAGCCTGCTCCCAGGGAGAGACTCAGAAGGGAGCACGTGGAAAGACCCCAATTCTCACCTAGGACTAGATCACACCAAATTTAATAAAAAAGCATCCCACAAGCCCAAGCAGCACAAACTCTCCCCAAATCTCCCAGTTCTGTCTCTGCCCACAAGCTGGTGTCTGAAAAACCATACACAAACAAAAGCTTTCAGACCTGGAAGTGACCCAAGCAATGTCAAGCAGGTCCAGCAAGTGAGTGATGAAGATATTTGGGGTTTTGCTGTACCATTTACTATTCTACTCACAGCACATCCCCAGCGTGTTATGACCTTTAGAGGCCCCTTCCAACACTTACCATTCAGATTCTGTGTTGTCTGAGAAAAAATACATAAGCTTGTTGCTGGGGGATGTTGAAGAAATTGTGTGTCCCCTGCCATCTCCTGCACAGAAGCATTAACTTTCACAGTAAAAGCAGGGAGATTCCAGGTAAAAACTGTACCAGAAATTGAATGATTCCAGTTCTCTTTTCTCAGAGGCAGGCCCACATGTTAGTAAGGTTCAGAGATCCATAGCAAGAAGAGGGCCAGGGAAGTTGGCAGAGAGTATCTGAAGCTGCACAGGCTAACATGCACTAAGAATCATTTGTTTGAGCTTCTTGTCAAGGAGCTCTAAAACAGAAATGTACAACTGTAAATGAATTAAAGTGCCCAAAGCTGCCTCGTTGTTACAGCAAATGTGGCTCTTCTCCCTTCTTTCTAAATCTTATTTAAGTTGTCAGTAACTCAGCTGACATGAAGAAGGACTTCCACGTGGGACAACACCTCTTATCACCTACAACTGTGCACAGGCACACTTTCCCACCTCCACCTGTGGTGATTTGGCGGGGCAAGGAGCTGCCAGTATGTTGGCTCTTTCCCCAAGGCTGGGTGTGACTCTCCTCACCACGAGGTGTTTCACAACAAGCTCAAGGACGTTCATGTTATGGTTTGGGTCTGTAGACCAAAGTCTAGGACTCACTTGTAAAGGTGGTGCAGAAAGGGAGGACAAAGGATGGGGTCAGGCAGCCCTGACTCCTGCAGTAGGATGTTGAAGAATTTATTACCTGGAAAAGGTTGTGCAATCTGATCCTACTACACCAAAGTCTACATTAAACCCCATGGCCAAACTTTATCTCACAATCTGCAGTCCCATAGGATATGGCCTCTGCCCACACACTAAGGGCTCGACAAGGACAGTGTTGTGGAGGCTGAGAGGTTACAGCACATTTTTCCCCTCAGGCTTCTCAAGGTGACTTTGGTAAAGTCAGATGGTCTCTGTGCACTTCATTTGCCAAACAGGGATACCTATGCTCAGAGAGGTCTTTTGGCTATAGCTAACACAGCAACAGCTCCAAGCAGGACATGCACTGTGGCAATCCACAGCTCTGGCTATGCTGGCACCATGGTCTTTTCCCATGGAGCATCTCCCTGGCTGTGAACCTGGTGAAAACTCAGGTGCTGTCAGACCTCACACAACCTCTCTGCCCTCCTGGTGCAGTGTCTAAGCACCTTAACACTAAGCTAGTGTTGGTGCATCAATCCTGTGACATTGCTTTCCCCAGCTAAGGACTACTACAATCTACGGAAGGCCTTGAGGTCTTTTGTTTGGACTTTCCTTATTTTAAATATAAACTGTGGCTACACACTTGTCTCAGAGAGAGATGGGAACAATGGTCTTTGCCACAGCTCATCTGCACTTTCACTCTGGAGCAGTAAAGATACCAGGGTGTTGATCACCCCAAAGTGTGAGGCTCTGCTAGATATCATGGGTGTGGGACAGCAAGTCAATTGTTTCAATAGTGATACTACATTTATGAAAAGCTGTTTCAGGGAACAGGACATTCATATAGTGCATGTGTGTGGTGAGATGGATTGCACATCAGGACTCACGTGCAAACAGTTGGGCATGCAGAGGCACAGGCTCCTCATGACTGTATGGGCCTGAGAGGCTCTTTGTGACTAATTAGTTGCAACCCACTGTGAACAGTCATTAACCAAGCTGCTGTGCTTGAGAAATCAGGATGGAGGAAGAGCACTGGCCAGCTGGAGACGTGAGCACAGATCTACAACAACAGCCAGGTGTCTCTCCAGCATTGTCAGACACTGTCCCAGGCTGCCCAGGGAGATGATGGAGCCCCCAGCCCTGGAGATATTGCAAAGCCATGTAGCTGAGGTGCTGAGGGAGATGGCTTAGTGGTGGGCTTAGCAATGTGAGGTGAGCAGTTGCACTTGATGATCTTAAAGGTCTTTTCCAAACAAAACAATTCTATGATTCTATGTGAAGTGAGGAGAGATGAAACACACTTGCACTGGTTAAATGTTCACTGGCTCTGCTTTGGGAGACTCTTGTAGGCATTCCTCATTCAAGAACATTAATTGCTAACAGTTCCATTTCTTTCTCAACACTTTTCTTTCCCTGCCCTAGCATGAACTACCTCTCCATAAGCAAGAAGAATCATTTGAATCCTTGTCCCTTGGCACCTTAAGCTGGGTGGTGGGATGGAGGACAGCCTCACCCCACCAAAGGCCAAGCTGCAAGGACAATGTGTGCCCTCTGAGAGTATGAGCATGGGTTTACATGCCTAGAGAGAGCACTACACCACAGATCTTAGAGGCAAGAGAGTGGGGGGTGAATGGCAGATCCAGAAGCTTTGCTGCAGCCACAGGGCAAGACCCTGATAGCAAAAGCCACCTCCTCTGTAAGCTCTGATCCTCAGGTGATTGTTGGCAAGAAAAGTGAAAGGTATCACGTTATCAGTGAAAGCGCTGCCTTAGAGAAGCAGTATAGAGCCTTTGATCCCTTTGGGACCTTTGTAATGAGATGGCAAGGGCTGAATTTCAGCTTTCATGGAAGGCTTTATCGAGTGGCAGAGCTCATTAGAAGCTGCTGTCAGCCATTATCAAGGCTCTGATAATGGCTTATCTAATCTAAAGCCACATGGACTGGCGCTTGTCTGTCTACAGCTGGGAAGCTGCAGCTCGGAGGCTGCCAGCCCCCAGGAGACTGCCACAGCTGTTTCAAAGACAGAAAAATCTGAGAAAGATGCTGTATTTCATCTCAGCATTGTCTTGGTAATGCAGCACAATCAAAACTTGGTGGAAACCAAGAGGGATGGAGAGTTTCAGGCAGCAGGAGCATCTTTTCCCATCCCATCCAACCTTTTGAAGCAATGCAGCCATGTGGCCTGCTGAAGAAACCTTTGTTCCTCAAGGCTGAAAGTAATCAGACCAAAGATGTGACAACTGGGCAGCAGACCAAGTTCCCAGGTACAAGCACAGCAGAAGTAGGTACAACCCAAGTGATAACGTGGGTTGAGACAGAGGGAAGCCCACCTGGGGATCTGTACTTGGCAAGGTTGTGACCAAGCTCTTCAGAAAATGGCTGGGGATTTGGGGGGTGTCCAACTGGACCTGCATTAAGGAAATCTATCACTGAATTAGCAAAAGCCCTCAGCTTGTAGCCTTTCACATTTCAGCTGAGAAAATCCAGCATGGAACCCAGCCCAAGCTTCTCAAAGCACTGAGGTGAACCAAAGGCTTCACAAGGTCTGAGGAGTCGACTGGTGGTGGGATAGATAAGAAGAGCAAGAGAGGAGATGGAGGTGAGGTGCATGAAGACATTCCCAGAGCTCCACAAGGCTGCCAGGTACCTCATCCTGGGCTACAGCAAAGTGCCTCTCCCCACGTAGTGCTTCAGCTGTAAAGTCCTTTTGTAGCTCGGGACTTAAAGAAGAGTTTTAGTTCAAACTGGAGGAAGCAGAGAAGGATTTTTGCTGCAGGATCTCTGAGACTCAAAATCCTGCTCCTCACCATAACATCCAAATTGTCAAGAAGCAGGAGGGTGTCCCAGTGCCCTGGCAGACACTGAGTGAGAGTGGGAACTGAAATCCCAGGGAGGGTGCAGAGATAATAGGGCCAAACTGTTCTTGTTTATGGCAGATGTTACATGAGGCACCAGCCACAAATTGCACTGTGGGAGGTTTGGGTTGAGCATCTCTTCTTCAAGAGGTGGGTGGTGCAGTCCCAAGGTGGGTGCCCAGAGAGACAGGGGAGGTGGTTTTTGAGATTTGGGCAAAGCCGTGGCTGAGCTAATCTTGTGTGTGTGAATGTTCTTGCTTTGAGCAGGAGGCTGAACTGGGGATGTTCAGAGGTCCCTCCTAAGCAGCTTGTCTCGAATTCATCACCTTGGGACACAGACCATTCGGATACCTCCATGACTGGGAGGGAGCTGAGAAGTTTTGCATGTCCATACTTTAGATTCAGGTGCAAACAGCAGGAATGAGACACATGTTCTTTTTTCTGACAAGCTTCTAAGATCCTAGACTTTATTTTCAGAGCAACTTGAACACAAAAGTACCTCCTGGCTTCCCACAAGACGTAGTTTCCTCAATAACTTCTGAAAATGGCTCATGCCTTTTCTCTCTACAAACCAAGGCCAGGCTTTACACTATGGATCTAGTTTTAATCAAATGATCAGCTGTCTTGGCTTTGTGTTAGTGCAAATCAGGTGTACTCTCTTGGCCCTGAAAAGTTAAACCGATGTCATGTTTCAAAAGCTCCTGTATTCTGCTGAAGGGATGTGCAAGTATTCTGAACTTTGCTATTGAGATTAAGTTTATCTCTCCCATAGTTTACTCAGCAGGCTGGGCTAGATAATGATTACCCTAGCCAAATTTCTTTCAATAAGGGTTTCCTCTTTTTTTTGTGATATGAACTTCTGTGTTTCTTTACTAGGGGAAATAACACAAGTCCAACAGAACACCTGCCGACAAAATTAAGAGGTTTTATTTTTGATCACTGATCAAAAAAGCATTTGGTGACATTTCTAGACTTTCCAGCAGTAATCAGTAGTTCACATTTGTACAACACACCAAAGCTGGGAGCATAGATGTGTCTATCCACAAGCAGAAGAGGAGAGGACACCTGCAGAAAACATGTTGGGTCTCAAATGGGGTGAATTCTGTCATGAGTTGCCTACTTCTGCCAAATACTTGAACAACTTCTGCCCAGTTCCCAAGAGAGTCCTGAACAACTGTATTCCCCTTTGAACATTTGATGGGAGACATCCAAACCTCAGGAGCCTGGCCTGCCCAAGTGGAGTTCTCACTCAGTATCTGATGGTCGTCTAAGTGGTTTAGCTGCCCCAATTAGGCATGATAACTGTTTAAAGTGTGTGGGACAAAACCTGGTGTGCTTTTCCAAAGCCTATCTTAGGCTCATATCTCATTAGCTTGGTGGTTGTATCTCTTTTCAAGCTGGCATGGGTCTTCAAGGGATACTGTGGGCCTGGGAAGTCTGCTGAGATGTCCCCATTCCTCAGAGGCCAAGGAAAACAAGGATGCTCCTTCAAGCACCTAAATTGAGTGGATTCATCTTGGGTAATATGAAACTTTTACAAATGCCCTTGACATGGAGGTTTCTTTTGGAGAGACTGGAGGGCAATAAGCAGCCCTGGGACACTACTCATGATGTATTTCTACTATTTCTCTCCTTCAGCTTGTCTAGACGTCATCTCAGAGGTACTTGTTGCACTGGATGTGGCTGAGGTTACCTGAGAAAGGTCTCTCCCTGCTGACTTAGTGGCCATCCCTTCTCCTTAGCTTGCACCTGGAAATGGGTGACAACTGGACATCTCTCCCAACAATGGATATGGTCACACATGGGCAGTCTGGGAGTGCATCTCATTGAAAAATGAATGAAAATCATTACTCCAGGCTGCTCTGGTTGATGATAGTGGGAGAAAAATGAGCTGAGCAGAGCTGGAGCTCTTCCATAGTAATTGAGCCATGGTGCATCAAGAGCACTGAGCTACAAAATGAGTCAAATAGAAAAATATCCAGGTGTTTTTTTCAAGTCTGAATCTCTCTCTCCATCATGCAAAATAACTGATTTGCC
The DNA here is from genome assembly GCF_028858725.1 of Colius striatus. Lineage (NCBI taxonomy): Eukaryota > Metazoa > Chordata > Aves > Coliiformes > Coliidae > Colius > Colius striatus. The sequence goes on along the minus strand of NC_084761.1, from coordinate 94,095,803 downwards.
TGGATGAGCAGACAGAAGTCCAGGGCATGAATGCAAGTCTGATGATGAATATCTGAGGGAGCAGGGGGTGTTTGGATCTGGCTGAGGGGAGACGTGATCACTCTATACAACTACTTGACAGGAGGTTGTAGTGAGGTGGGGGTCTGTCTCTTTTCCCAAGTGATAGGACAAGAGGAAATGGGCTCAAGTTGTGCCAAGGGGATTTAGACTGTACAGTAGGAAGAATTTATTCACTGAAAGAGTTGTTCAACACTATCCCAGGCTTCCCAGGGAGGTGGTGGAGCCTCCATCCCTGGAGATATTCAAAAGTGATGTGGATATAGCACTTAGGGTTAGTGATGGGCTTGACAGTGTGAGGTTAGTGGTTGGATTCAACAATCTTAAAGGTCTTTTGCAACCAAAATGATTCTATGACTCTATGGTTGGAGGCACATGTGTACTTCCAGGTGGCTTCATGGCTGAAGGACATTGCCTGGTAGGAGGCAGGGAGCTGCCAGCTCCAGCTGCTTCCAGGAGCCAGACAGAGAGGTCGGTCACTGCTGTCCCCGGGAAGAAGATACCACAAGAGATATGTGCAGCCCTGCGTGACCCCAAGGTATCCACCCAGAGTGGGGGCAAAAATGAAATGCAATTCCTAAAGTGACATCATTCTTGTTGGGAAGTGGGGCATAAAAGGGAAAACAAAAACTCTGACAAGCTGTGTGGAGAAATTGCTGAATCAACTCCCCCCTCCCCTGCCTAACCATGCTCTCTGAACCTGCTGTGCTGCAGAGGGGTGACGTCCCCTACAGACGTGCCTCCCCCCCAGCCAAGTTCACCCACTGAGGTTTTCCCTCTCTTGCCTCATCAGGCAGACACTGCCTGTACTAATTAACCAGAAAGTGAGGCTGAAAGTATCCCAGGCAGTGTCACTGTGCAGAGCGGCAGCAGAGTGGGGAGCGGAGGCAGGCGGCAGCCCTGGGCTGAGCCTGGGGGAGCAGGATGGACGGCTGAAGGGGGCTCTGGCAGCCTCTCCAAAACAGAAGGAGATGGGAGTTTTCTCCCATTTATCCATGATTTCACTGAAGAAAAAATAAGGGCCAAAGAGAAGGCAGAATGGAAGAACTGCAAGGAGGAGAAGACATGTGAGTGAAAAGGGGGAAAATACCTGAGCTGGTGACTTCGGGAGGGAGGAGAAATTGATTGGGGCAGAGGATGAGATGGGAGCAAGCTGAGCCTGGGAGCCCAAACCCAGAGGATGGATGCTGAGACACTGTGCAGCAACCTGAGATGCTCAGCCAAGTGAATCAGACTGGGAGAGGAGCCCAGCCCCGAGTCTTGCTTTGGAAGGAGGAATTAGGCTCAGCCTGTTGATGCTGCCTCGTTTCTAATGTGGCATTTGGGAGAAATGCAGCTCCAAGGGCTGAGGTGCTCCCTTGGCACATGAGTGACTGTGGTTGCTCTGAGGGGAGGGGAGAGGAGAGGAGAGGAGAGGAGAGGAGAGGAGAGGGAAGGGATTTTTAGGGGTGGCTCCTGGCAATCACCCTGGTAGATCACTAATGGCACTGGTGCATCTACCCACACAAAACCCCTTTCTTGGAGGCAAGGCCATGGTGATGGAGTCTGAACTCAACTGCAGCCTTCAGGATGGGCCAATTCAAGCCCAGGGTTTGTCATGTATTTTTCCTTAGAGAACAATGATGACTTTGTGACTACTGCCACATCTGGCTTACACCAAAACTCACCCTTACAGAGGACCACAAGTGAGCAAGTTGATCCCTGTCAGTGTGCAGCCACCACCCTTCATGCCAGAGCTAAAGACTCAATGTGCACCCATCAATGAGTAGCAACCCCAGCAGTGTCAGCTCCAGAGGACACCATTATCTCTCACCACTTTCTCCTCTGCCAGGTGTTCACTTCCAGGCTGCAAGCTGATTATTTTGGCTCGTTCCTCTGATAATTAATCTCTTTGAACAATTAATTCGTGTACCATTTGTTTATGGATGCCACGTTGCTACCTCCATAAAAATGAGTTGATGAGGTTTTCCCTGGCTCCACGTTGTAAATCGAGGTCTGTATAATGTAGAACAATTTATCACTGACCATTGCCCAGTTTTATGTTAATGTTTGAACATGGCCATAAACTAATTACATCATCTTACCTCTGACCAACTTTGAAGGCAAAAGGACCATATAAAACCAAGCTCTGCATACCAGCAAGGCACCTTCTCTTGTGTTGGGAGCACAGAGAGCCTCTCCATCATGAACTTCTCTGGAAAGTATGAACTCCAGTCCCAGGAAAATTTTGAGCCCTTTATGAAAGCCATTGGTAAGTGTCTTGCATGTGCTACGTGTTGCTTTGCCCTGCAGAGCCCACTGATATTTGGGAATCTACCTGTGCTGATGTGCTGATGATGTAGAATGAAAACATCTCTGAGATTTCCTATTTCTGTCTGTCATCTTGCAATTATTGTGGATTTTTTAATGCATGTGCATGGAGGTGTGGTCTCAACATAGAAGAGAAAACATCCTTCTGGCTGGTGGCTGGAGGGTATGAGATGATGGATGATATTTTATGACTTGCAGGAAAAAGGTGCCAGCAGGCTCTGCAGCAATGGGCTGACACAGCAGAGAGCTGCACAGACACAATAAGCCAATGAGACCTTGGGGACATTGATCTGCTCCATCAGGCTGTGAAATTTGAGGGCAAGCAGGACATCACCCACTCTCCTGTGATGCTGCAAAGCCCCAGATTCCACCATTCATCAGAAAAATAGTTGAGGTTGTTTAAATGCTTAATGGTGAACTTGACTAGCTAGATTTCCACCAATGTCTATGCCAGGGAACGTGCTCCTGCAGGGATTTAGGAGGCTTTACACTACTTCTACTCGACCTGTCAGGTCAGCTTCAGGCTTTGGGAGAAGACTTTAGTGAGCTGGTTCTGAAGGACTCTGAATCTCACAAAAAACCCCCCTCCACTTGGTTCTCTCATTCTGCCTCAATTTACTCCCCTTTCTCTGCTTGCCTCTCAATAAAAGAAGGAAAACAGGATTTTTTTCTGTCTGTCTGATGCTTATCTCAGGAGGTAGCTGCTCTGCTCCTAGTCAGGTCAATGAGACAGGGGAGATGTCTAGTTGCCACACAAAACCCAGGATGACAGCATTTGTTACTCTCCAACAGACACAGGACTGTGTGGTCCTTGGAAAACCATGATTGTTATATGGTCTTTCCACACTGGAATAGCAATCCTCCCAGCTGTGGGTCCCCAAATCCTGCCCTATTCCTTTGGCAGCAGTGATCTGCCCACCAAGGACCCCAAGGTCCACGTAACATCTCTTGTTCCTGGGCAGGGCTCCCCGATGACCAGATCCAGAAGGGCAAAGACATCAAGAGCATCTCGGAAATCGTGCAGGATGGGAAAAAGTTCAAGATTACAGTGACCACTGGCTCCAAAGTGGTGCACAGCGAGTTCACCATTGGGGAGGAGTCTGAACTAGAGATGCTGACGGGAGAGAAAGTCAAGGTGAGTGATCAGTTCCTCCTCTGTCAGGGCTGCTGGGTCTCCATAACATTTCCTTTCCAGACACTCCCTCTACACTTGACCACAGACCACAAGTGTTAAAGCTGACACAGAGAAAAGACCTGGTTAATTGCCCAGGCTGCTTCTGTCTCTCCCAATTTGCATGCATGATTTCATGCAATGGAAAGGAGCTAATTGCTGAAACCAAGTCTGCAGATGAGTCACCCGCTGCCCTGCTCCCTGCAGGTCCTCAGCAAGTCTCTTAGGGACACATTTCTGAAAATCACAGTCTATTTCTGAGCTATTTTCCCTAGACTCTGAAGTTCTCACCTCCCTTCTTCACTTCTACAAAACAAGCTCCCCAACCTGCACTTCTACAGATGAAACCTGGCATTTCTAAAGATATTTTTAATTGAAAACACTGGAAGCCAGTGTTTAAATAGCCCATTTGGGAAAGGGAGATAGCGATGCTTTACTAATATTTTTCTGACAGCAAAAGGTCTGAAAGATTTGAGATGGGAAAGGCTTGGCTCTGTGTCATGTTGCAGTACAAAACATACCCTCACCTAAGGGTAGCGCAGGAAAGTCAGCCAATGAATCACAAACTAATAAACCTCTTAAGTCCCAGGGGCTGTTAGCCTCTCAGCTTGCCTTTCCCACTGCTTCTGTTTCCACTGGGTGAGGTGATTTGGCAAGGTGAGGATTTATCACCCTTGAAATTGAGTCAGCTGCTGAGCCTGGACATTAGTTTCCAGTGGTTCACACCATGTCAATGCAATGCCACCGGTAAATGTTGCCTCTCACCTCTACCTTGGGAGAAGATGATATTGCAGGGACTTTTGCAAGCAGGAGGGATGATCACCAAAGAAATGCCCCAGTGAATTGAGTACTGACTGTCTCACAATTTCCAGCATCTCTGATGTCTCTTGTGCATGAGACAGGGGAAAAGGCTATTGGAAGATTTTATCCTCTGTAAATCAGCAGTTCAAGGGCAGATGAACATGTCTTAGAGCTGGAGAGAGAGATGAACAGAAATGGGTTTTGCTGGGTTATTTATTTGGGTGATTTCAATGACTAGGGATGGCTGCCCTGGGAGTGTTGGCTCTTCTTGGAGGGATGCAGCTGCTCTTGGACTGGGTACTGCATGAGGAGAGCTGCCCCAAGGAGCATCAGGGCTGCATAGAGGCACCAGCATTGACAGGATGAAGAGCTTTCCTTCTTCTCCCCCAAAACTCATGAGTTGGTGAGATGCTGAGGGGTTCTAAGGTTCCCTGCTCTGGCATCTAACAGTATGGGAGCTGTGAATAAGTCTCAATTTGAAGGATAGAGAGGTAGTTACAGCACAAAATTCACATCCCTGTAGAGACCAAAGTAAACATCCAGACCCTGGTTGTGTTGTAGTCACCACCTGCACAACCCTCTCTCCTCCTCCTCCTCCTCCTCCTCCTCCTCCTCCTTCTCCCAGGAAAGGCAAAATCAGTGGGGTAGCAGCTGATTCCAAACAGCTTGCAGAGGGGATGGTGGCAACTCAGTACAGAAGAAGAAAGGCAAAATGCAGGGGGTGAGATGATCTGCAGCAATAACATGAATGCCTCTATCTCCTCCTACCAGACTGTTGTGCAGTTGGAGGGTAACAAGCTGATCACAAACCTGAAAGGGCTGAAATCTGTCACCGAACTCAACGGAGACACCATCACCCATGTAAGTGCAGGAGAGAAGGGCAATGGCTGGAGTAATGGCACATACAGCTGCTTTCAGGGCCCTGGCCCCAGAAAGTCTACAAAGAAGCTGGGAGCATTAGGGAGGTGCTGCAGATGAGCACGTGCTTGCACTCAGGCCCTGTAGCCAAAGTTGGGCAGTTGGCCAGGCACCAAAGGCAAGTTTCCATTACAGTCTCATCCAAAAAGTACTCTTTAAGACCCCAATAGGCATTGCTGATTAAAGTTCCATGTAATGAGGGTATGTTCCCACCCACCCACCCAGAAGTACAGGTATGTGTCTGGCACTTTCAAAGAAGAGTACAGTAGACTAATCCAAGTGGAGGGCTGCCAGATTATCCCTAACTGCTTTGGGGCATTCATGAAGAAATCCAAAGCTTTAATAATTCAGTTTATAGAAGATAGACTGGGGACTGTTTTGATTTGCAAGACCAGATCCTTTCCAAGGAGAGTCTGGAGCCAAGTAGCATGAAAAGCTAACACTCTCCATTTGTTTTCCAGACCATGACCATGGGAGACCTCACCTACAAGAGAGTCAGCAAGAGAATCTAGAAGCTCTGCACACACCAATCATTTTACTGTGTAAAATGTGTCCATTAAAGTAAAATTTATATTAAAGGCCTCTTCATTGTCACCAACCTCTTCACAGTTGCTATAAAGAGATGAAAGGCTCCAAAACTCAGGCAAGCCCTGCTAGAAATTAGGCAACAGGCTGATCTAAGGCTGTGCTGATGTCAGTGGGTGGTGCCCTGGGCTAGAGCACAAGCTCAGAGCCACTGAGTGACCCTTGGAGATGTGCTCCATGCTGATGAGCCCACTTCCAGCCCTGTCCTGGGGACAAGTGACAGCATCCTGCTGGGGATGTCCCAGTGGGTCAGGCACCCAGGGCTGGCTCAGCTGGGAGGATAGAGGAGCACTGGGCAGGGAAAGGGCTCTGTTCCCTTATAAACACAGCCAAAGTGACCAGAGGGTGTCTGGCAGGGATAAAGGATGGGGGGGTTTAGATGGGATCAAAGAAATGTCAGTGATCTTTCTGGGAAAGCTGCCTTGGGGAAGTGACTAGGATGGGGGCAGTTTCATCCATCTTCATCCTCAAACCTCTGCAACAGGATCCAGTCCTTCAGACTGGCAACCTCATTTCTTCCTCACCTTTTCCACCAGCAGGAGGGCCTGAGACAGCTTTCAGGTGGTCAGTCCACATTTCATCCCAAATCACACCTGGTAAATTGGCTGGGACTGGAATTGAACTCTTCTTCCAGTGGAAGATCATTCTTATTAGGAAAAGCTATGAGACCTAGGGCTGTTCAGCCTGGAGAAAAGAGGCTGAGGGGGATCTCATAAACACTTGTAAGTACCTGAAGAATGGACATCAGAGAGATGTGACTGAGGGACATAAGCTCAAACACAAAAAGTTCCACTTACACATGAGGGAAAACTTCTCTGGTGTTGAGGTGAGGGAGCCCTGGCCCAGGCTGCCCAGGGAGGGTGTGGAGGCTCCTTCTCTGGAGGTTTCCAAACCACCTGGACGTGTTCCTGTGCCCCTTGATTGAGGGGAACCTGCCTTAGCAGGGGCTTGGGCTGGATGAGCTCTGGAGGGCCCTTCCAACCCCCACTATTCTATGATTGATTCTATAATTCCAGGGTGAAATACAAGGGTTTTGTCCTGGCAGGAGATGGCCATGAGTTGTTTGGAGTGGTCATCTCCCACGCTCTTGCTTGGCACTGCAGACTGCATGGAGATGTGGTTTTCTGATGCAGGAGAGGAAACATTTCCTTTTTCGCTCCCTTTTCCAAGCCCTGTGCTTGGAAGGTGATTGGGAATCATCACTGGGAAATGGATATATGGCTGGTGTGATATCCCTAGACTAGCTGATGTTCTTATAACCCTTCAAAATTGACTAGGATGTTAGGAAACCACCACAAGTGCTTCCCCACCTCCTCCTGCAACCCCAATGTGTACCACTAAAGGACCAATTCACCCCCATGTGCTTGTCTCCTTGAGTTCTCTCTCCTCAGGGAAGGTTTTCATGTTAGAGCTTGACATTGATCCTCAGACTGAGACTGAACCAGTATGGATTGTCACACTAAGCATCAGAGGGGCACCTTACAAACAAATGGAAAGGCTCATCTCAACAGTGCCCAATAAGCAGATGTTGGTCTCCAATGGACTCATCTTAGACCTAGAGAAACATCAGGAAATTCATTGAGAAATGTCAAAGAAGAAAAGCCCTGGGTTTGTTTTCTTGCTGTTCTGCTGAGGAGCAGGTAGGGAATTACTGAATGAACTATCCCTTTTCATCCCTTGGCTGTCACTGAAGGTCTGGAGCAAACCAGATGGATTTTGAGATAGATGGGCAGAGATCTAAGACATTTTTTAATCTAGGAATCCAGCCACAGCTTTTAGATGTTTCCTTAGCTCTGCAGCTGATCCCTTTGCTGCTCAGTGCAAAATTGATTAAACACTTACCTAAGCTGAAGGGCAGATGCTGAAAGGCATCAGAGCCTCCAACTCACTCTGAAGGGGAGCGAAAGTGGATCCTCCTCCCTGGAAACCCCTTGTTCTGTTAGGGCAACTCACACAGCCAGTGCACCACATCAGCACAACTGGCTTCTGGCACAGACTGATGTCATACTCATCAGCTGCATCACCACAGACATTTTCTGGTTGTTATCTGAGGAGACTAAATCCTAATTAATTTAGCTTGATGTAGGAATTCCGTGTAGTCTCACTTGCAAAGTGCTCCTGGCTTGATGTTGCACCCATATCAGCTGCAGAATCCTTTGTTTTTTCCAGCAGTTTTTCATCAGAAAAACAGCCCTTTACACAAAACATCATCTGTGGATCTTGCTCACTTTGCACTCAATACCCCCAGGAACACAAGACATGCTTTGGGACCGGCTTCCCACTTCTACCATCCCTTGGGTGACTATCCGTGGAAAGAAATTATGTCATCACAAAGAAGTGAAACCAAAAGAGGGTGGATTTAGATTATATATTAGGAAGAAATTCTTCCCTGTGAGTGTGGTGAGGCACTGGAACAAGTTGCTCACAGAGGCTGTGGCTGCCCCATCTCTGGAGGTGTTCAAGAGCAGGTTGGATGGGGCTTAGAGCAACCTGGTCTAGTGGAAGTTGTTTTGGAATGAGATAAGCTTTAAGGTCCTTTCCAACCCAAACCAGTCTATGGTTCTATGGCTCTAAGTGATGGGGGAAAAAAAACACTTGGGAAAAGAATCTATTAAAATTCAGCCAAGGACTTCAGGATCAGGACTTGCAGAGAGAGAAACAGGCTTCCAATAAGAGTGTAAATATTTTTATAACCGGTTCTTTTGCTTTAATTTTTAATGCTAGTAGTAGAAAAAGGATGTTGGTTTTGCCAAGACCTCTTCTGCTTTGAGCACTCAGATTTTCCAGGCCTATCCCCCAGCAGGTCCATGCTGTCAGACTGATGCCACTGGAAGCAATTCTTCTGGATATATCACATTCCCAATGCTTGGAGGTGCCACAGGTGACGTTATCCTGCAGGCATGAATTTATGCCAAGCTCAGGTTTTACTCCTTCTTGTGGAAGAGACTTGGTGAGGTCTCATTGCTGGGTTCAGGCATGACTTGAATCTTTTGGTTTTTGAGAGCAGCTTCCCTCATCTTGTAATACATGAACTCGTTCTGCTGGAACATGCGCAGCTCCATCTCTGTCTGAACACGCATGACCTGAGGGATACAACAGCTTACTAAACCTGTGGCACAGGGGATGTCAAAGCAAGTAAATAAAACACTGACTAAAAATAGGGATTGTCCTTCAGGGATGTGCTGAGCCACGTAATGACTAAGACACCGTACTCTAGGGGTTCCACCAGCAGGACCAAAGCTAGCTGGAGACAGATATCCAGTTACTTCCTCTAACCTGGTAGCCTGTGTACTATGGAGGTGAAGAAGGCATCAGTCTTTCCTGCACCCACAGGCTACTAGGAAGCCTCCTGCTCTCAAACCTGGTGCAGGACCTAGAGGAGATGCTGTGCAGAGCTAGGGAGAGACTGCACTTCTCTTCCTGACCCAGGGCATGACCCTTGGTGGGATCCATCATGGGGGTAAGGGTCACCTCTCAGGGAGGAGGCAGGAGAGGAGGAGAGGGATGTTCATCCACTCGTGGACCACCTCAGAGTTGCACCCCCTGCATCCCAGGATTCATTATGAGCAGAGTCATTCCTAGTGCTGCATTACAGCAAAGGCTCAGAAGATTCTGGGACAGTTTTGTCTAGAAAAGAGGAGACTAAGGGGGGATCTTACTAACATTTATAAATATCTAAAGGGTGGGTGTCAGGAGGTTGGGACATCCCTTTTTTCTATAGTAGCTAGCAACAGGACAAGGGGTGATGGGATGAAGCTGGAACACAAAAAGTTCCATTTAAACATAAGAAAAAACTCTTTCACTGTTGAGGTGAGGGAGCCCTGGCACAGGCTGCCCAGAGGGGTTGTGGAGTCTCCTTTCTTGGAGGTCTTCAAGACCCACCTGGACATGTTCCTATGTGACCTGATCTAGGTGAACCTGCTTCTGCAGGGGGGATGGACTGGATGATCTCTAAAGGTCCCTTCCAACCCTACCATTCTATGATTCTATGATTCCTTTTGTTTCCTTTCAGGACATCTTTTTACACCTATGTGTGAGTTTATTCAAGCCTTGGTTTAGGAGCACAGAGATAAGCATGTGCCAGATATCTGCTGTTTTCCTCCCAAAGTAAGGGGAAAGGGAAATACAGAAATGGAGGTGCTGGGGTCTCACCCTCTGCTATATACAAGGAAACAGTCAATAGACAAGTTGGTTTTAAGGGCTAGGTATTCATTTCTCTGATGATATAAAAATGCACTAGTAAAGGTTATAGCTCTACTGCAATGGGAACTAAAGGCATCAATAAAGGATTTGATTTGATATTGTGTAACTTTTTTGGCTAACAAAGGAGAATGCTGTAAAGCAAACAGGTCACATGAGATGAGTTAAAGGTTAAAGGTTAAAGCAATGATAGATCCCCAGCTGCAACTGTAAATAGTTCATAGTGTCTGAGCAGATGTAGCTCCCTGGGATCTGCAGCTCTTGACCCTAAGCTAGGAAATCCACCTAACAGCCATTTCAGGAATGAGTACATTGCAGCTTAGAAGGACTGGGGAGTGGTAAATAGAGAAGAATGGACACTGACAAATAAAATCAGTTGGTAAACTGGGCACATGCACCATATATAATTTGATACAGACAAACTGTAAAGCCATTAATCCAAGAGCAGTGACATCAGGCTGGTGGGAAAATGGGAGTCTCAGTAGTTTCAAAGAAGATTCAAGGTCTCTGTGGCCTTTTTCAATGTATGTCCTGGTGCAGGTAAAAGCTATTTTTCAGTGATAAAAATTTCCCATAGGAAGGGACATTCATTTTCTATCAGACTATAACATAATCTAGAGAAAACCACAGGTCTAGTCAGAAGCAGTCAGTGCTTGATGCACCTCTCAGCTCTTACAATGGGTTGTTTCTACAGTTTGAATGTCATTTTGCCCAGACAGAGAGCAGAAACAATACAGCAGATGACACCTACCTCCAGGTCCTTGGTAATTGGGTGGGAAGGTCCATGGGTTATCAGGAGAATGGCATAAGCTTTACAGATCAAGCCATGCCCAGCTTCAATGAGACCTGCGTGCCAGTGAGTCACTCCCGCCCGCATCACGGACATCCCCAGCTGAGCATTGTTGGGATGGTATATTTTCCTGCAATAGAAAACAAAGCACTGAGTAATTTTAGTTCAGGAAAGATCTGGGTTCCCAAATGTTTGTCAGTGATGTGATAGGTTTGCCAAAGAGAAAACTGTTTGCTCAACTGTTCAGCTGCACTGAAATGTGCAGCTCTGCTTAGAAAGGGACAGGCACGTCTTACAGGAGGACATGAGTTGCTGTGAAAGAGGATAAACAACCTGTGAAAGGAGAAAGTTGGACACCTGAGTTGGAGAGTGCCAGGCTCTGTCATTCCACATTATTTTGGCACAAACAAAACCCAGATCTGGCCCAAGCACCAACTGAACTTCAGACGCTTAATGAAGTGCCTAAACTCAGAATGCGACAACAACCAGCTCCTCATTCAAAGTGAGGAGAGAAACTGGTGCTTCCAGAAACTCCAGAAGTGTTCCTCTCAGCCCCTGGAGATGCATCCCTGCCTGTGGGATCTGTCAGATCGCTCCCCTACAGTCAGTACTCAAGGTGGGAGAATGAAACTTGGCTTCTACATTCAACTTGAGAAGCTGAGGCAGAACTAGAAGCTGCTTGGACTTACCTTAAAAATTGCCTTCAAAGGTTTATTTGACATATTGAATTGGCAGATCTTAAAGCAAGGAAGGACATTACTTCAGGCCTCATTGTGAACTGAAAAACTGAGGAACAGGGAAGAGAGACAATTTCCTCTGTGTCATTCAGTTAGGTCAGTGCCAGGGCTGGGACATGAAATGGCTTGCCAGGCCTGCAAGCCAGGGAGGTGACTCTGTCACCTCTCAGAAAAAGAACAAAATATCACAGGCATGTTGGGGTAGAACTGAGCAAAAAGACATGTAATGGGCATGATATGCTCTCAGCAGGAGGGTGGGTGTTTTTCATTACTTTTTATTTTTGGGGGGTTTGGTTTTGGGGCTTTTTTATCTATTTAATACTCATCACTCTTGTAACAAAACCTCAATAATACTAAAGTTCATCGTTTTTACTGTGAGGTTTGCCCTGGATCTACGTGAACTAAGCCTGAATTTCTTTATTCTCAGTAAGCTTTTACCACAGGACTTGAGTATACTAACTAGCCAAGGCAAAGATCCATGCATAATTCAAGAGAAAAGGGATCTCTTGAGTGACAGCCATTTGAGAGTTTCTCTTTTCTCTGCACCTTCTTCCTGCAGGCTCTGAGATGCTTCTGAGGCAAAATGAAAAGGCTAATGAAAGATGTACCCAAACAACTTGCCATTTACAGCTTAGTAAATCAAGCTGTCTGAGAGCTGTTGTGCATTTAAGAAGGAGCCTTTCTCTGTCTGGTGATATAATGAGTTCCAAACCTGAATGCCAGCACCACTGCCTTGATGGGAGCAGGCTAAATTATTCCTATAACACACTGCCTAACCACAGAGAGCTGCCAAAAACAGGGCAGAGACATACAAGTAGCCATCCACCATCCTCTTGGCATAGTCAGCTGCTTCCTCAAACATCTGGAGGTAGGAGAGCACCTCGGAGGCAATGCTGAGGATCCTCAGGAGGTAGATGTTTGTGTCCCCCAGCACAGGCTCCTGCTTCTTCAGGCACTCACGGCACAGCTTCACGACCTGCACAAGAGGAAGAGGGGAGAGGGAGGGCAAGTCAGAGCACTTTTGGACCTGCAGCTGAAGGACCACACCAGAGCCCTGTGGGCTGCATGGTTCCCACTAATCCTCCAAGTCAGCCTGTGGGGAAGATAGGATATGCTTTGATTTGCCAAGAAACACCAGCCTGGCAAAATGATGGGTACTCAAAGCTCTCTCTCCCAGAGTTCCATTCATAAAACTAGTGAGGAAAAAGTGATGTCTACTGTTCAGGAGGAAAAATACCCCAGGAGATTGGGTTTTGTCAGACAACAAGTGCCCACAGGACTCTAATACCTCAACATCACCTACCCAACCTCCTACCTGCACTTAAGGCAATGAATGCTTTTAACAACACCCTGAGGTCAAGGACCTGGAGGTGCACTGTGCCCTGCCTGTCTGGTCAGCTGTGTCACATCTGCACCTAGCAGTGACCCAACATCCAGACATCTGTTCTTGAGGGGAGCTTCAGCCTTTTCCCAAAGTCATTTCAAACCCAGAGGATCATGCTCAACCTGCGGAGTTTTCCTGAAGCTATTAAACTTTGAAGAGAACAAATACATATTTCCCGGGTCAGGAAAAGAGGGAGAAAGGAAGAAGTGACTTGCTCTCTCTCACACTTCAGCCTTGCAGCCTGTGCTCCAGGTGGGATGTGAGTCTCCCATATCAGACACACATCCTCATTACTCAACAAATAAGCAAGATGCAGAAGCCAGGAGGTGAAGAGATCAAGACAGGCAAACGTAGCTCACAGCTTGATGTGCAAGTCTGCTCTCCCAAACCCTTTTTATGAGGCTACCTGGCAAAGCTAGCTCATTGTGCTTGCCTTGAGACTCCTGTTTTTCACCCAAGAGGCCCTTGGTTCAATACTTGTGTCCACTGGAGGTGCTGAAAGTCACCTGAATCTCCTGGTATCATCACTATGAAAGAAATCATTTTGGGATGTTGTCTCAGACACATTTATGCTTTACAGAGGGCAGAAACCAGTGTCAGCTTTTGCAATTTGAGCTGCCAAGAGGGCAGAAAGCACATGGAGATAATCAGGTTCCAGCAACAGGGGTTTCTTTCATCCTTAAATCCTTGACTTAAAGCTGAACAAGACCTGCTTTCCCTGGCAGTGCATGTGCAGCAAGAAATCAAAAGTACCAGGACTCACTTCATGGTAAAGTCCCTCCATGCGGGCCTTGTTGATCTTGTCCAGAGTGTCCTTGGAGAACTGGATGACCTCCTTCACTGTCTCTGCAGAGGGCTGGGGACAACATTAAGAAAACCAGTAAGGGAAATGCACTGCCTGACACATGCCAAAATACTCTAAGTGAAGGGATTGTTTTGCAGTCTGGGAATCCTAATCAGCTCAGCAGGATGCTTCACACATCACCCACTACCTTCCTACCATGGGCTGTGTACCCCAGCATGACTCTCAGACCTTCCCAAGACTGGGGTGATGTGGTCCTGCTACCAAGCTGAGAGGTGAAACTCCTGCTGACTTCAGCAAGTGTTGCTCATCAGGATAGTGGCCATCTACCCTGCAGCTGGGAGGTCACACAAGACACCAAAGAGACTGTAAAGGTCACCAGTTGGTGTGTATCAGGTGCTCCTCATGCAGCTGCTTGAGAGAAATGAGGCTCCTGAATAAGAGCTGGGCGAAATAATGATGGGAAAGATCACTTAATATTACCCATTCTGAGAAACGTTGTCATCAGGTTCAAACACCATAGAATCATAGAATTGCTTTGGTTGGAAAAGACTTTCAAGGTCACCAAGTCCAACCACTCACCTCACACTGCCAAGCCCATCACTAAACCATGTCCCTCAGCAGCTCAGCTACATGGCTTTGAAATATCTCCAGGGATGGGGACTCCACCACCTCCCTGGGCAGCCTGTGCCACTGTCTAACAATCTTCTCAGGGAAAAAGCTCTTCCTAATCTCCAATCTAAACCTCACCTGGTCCCCTGGTGCAACTTGAGACCATTACCTCTTGTCCTGTAACTCATAATTTGGGAGAAGAGACTGACCCTCACCTCACTATAACCTCCTGCCACGTAGTTGTAGAGAGTGATCATACTTCCCCTCAGCCTCCTCTTGACTACACACCTCTAGCTCCCTCAGCTGCTCCTCATAAGACCATAAAGGGGTTAATCTCAGATTTCAGCTGCATTCAGAGAGTGAAATGTGTTTTCCCACATACCTCAAAGACGTTTGGATTTCACTGTGTATTTGAAGACACGACACACATTTAAGCATGCCTGGCAAAACACTAACAAGCTCATCATTATCTGTCTCTTCTTCCTTTATTTAATGCTGAAATATAACATTATGACATCCAGCACTGCCATTAATCTTCTTCTTTTCTGAGACTCCCAAATTTGCATTTTCAAACTATTCTGGCTACCATGACCTTCCTTTTCATAAATGGGATCTCTGAAATCTGCCCATATTTGCGTGACCTCAGGAGCTTGCAGGAAAAGTCTTGTCTGAGGACACCCAAGAGACAGAGCACAGTCATGTGCCCAGCAGCCAGGAAGGACCCCTGGGTGTGCATCAAAACCAGAGACCCAACGTTGCAACTCAGGCTGCAAAGATTTTGAATCAAGACTGTACAAGTGTCCCTTTGTCTTTTCCCCATATCTGCTCAATCAGATTCTTTGAGGAATCTCTGAAATTGAACTAGTTGGGAAAAGCCCTTGAAAATTTACTCTGGAAGGAAAACCAGTAGCTTTGCAGAGCCCTACACTCACCATCTATTTATGGATACACGCATGTGTGTTATGATCTATTGTTTTATATTATTAGACTGGAGCTATCACAGCTAATCAGACCTTGGCAGCTGTTTGAGCAGCACACAGGGTTCCTAGTGCATAGAGCACATTCAAAGGTGATGTTAACGTCAGTGCACATCACCTCCCTATGCTCTCTGAGGAAAGACTCCTAGAATAGGCACTTCAAACAGCACTTCCACAGAGGTTTTGTCTAATCAAAACCCTCTCTCACATTTACTAGACTCATAAGGCTGTTGCCATTATAAACAATGGGAACTTTGCTACTATTTGGAAGGGGTGAAAGCCTGGAGGTCAGAGCGGCTGTTGGGGATGTAAACTGTCAATCTTGCATGTATTCATAGCAGTTCTTTCCACACAGCTGTGAGTGCTGCTGCTCCTGAGCCTGAATTCCAACACCATGGTGCAGCCAGAGGCGAGCAGGCGTGCTCTGTGGGTGAGCTCAGCCTGGGTGCTCATTGTCTGTGCATGGGGTGTATTTTTAACAGCTGAAATCATGCACCTTACATATTTACAGACTTTTTCTATACAAGCACTTCAGGTGGTAGAGGATGTTTACCCAAAAGTGTGTGTCTTCCTGCCACATGCTGCAGAGCACCTTTACTGCTCATGAAAAGGGGATGCTGTGTCTCAATGCCTGGGCAAGGCTTGATAGCAGGTGCTGAATGAGAGATGGGATTTCTTTATGCCATGCACTGGAGGGGATGTTTGAATACTGCCATAGAAAGTCAGAGAAAAAAAGCTCCTGCATCAGAGGACTGATCTGTGGGACAGTTTTTCATTAGAAACAAGTTGTTTTGGAAGTCAGGAAAAGCTTTAAGATGAACCTTGAGAATTTAGTAACAAGATTGTATAGCAGGGTCTTTTGCACTAGAGGAGAACTTGAACCAGCAAGCAAAGAGTCTCCTCTAGTGCCATGTCCTATCTTCTATGGGAGCTCCCTGCTATCAATTCAATCCCATTTCTCCAAACATATCTCAAGGAGAGACTTATCTCAACCTTTCCTGACTGTCACCTATATGAAAGAAAAGCCATAGGACTGAGCTTGGCTTTCTTACTCCTTCCCAGGAACCTGCAGCTCACTGGGACTCCACTGGTGCCAGTACCGGTCTGAAGTCGCAATCACTCATCCCACCTTTGCTGTTTGGTCCACATCAGCCCTTGGGCTGTACTGTTTGATTTATTATGGGACTGCTCAATAGTGTAGATCAATTAATTGATGATACATTAAACTGTCCTGTCTTGCTGTCCTGGTTTCAGCTGGGATAGAGTTAATTTTCTTCTTAGAAGCTGGTACAGTGCTGTTGTTTGGGTTTAGGATTCAAATAACGTTGACAACACCTTGATTTCATTGTTGCTAAGTAGTGTTTACCCCAAGTCTTTTCAGCTTCTCATCCCACCACAACATCAAGAAGGCTGGGAGTACACAAGAAGCTGTGAGGGGACATATCAGGACAATTGACTCCAACTGACCCAAGGGATATGCAAAGCTACAGGCTTGGAGCAGAGGGGCTGGAAGGCTGTCTGGCAAAAAAAGGACCCATGGGTGTTGGAGGACAGCAGCTGAACATGAGCCAGCAGTGTGCCCAGGTGGCCAAGAAGGCCAGTGGCATCCTGGGAACAGTGCTGTCAGCAGGACCAGGGCAGTGATTGTCCCCCTGTGCTCAGCACTGGTGAGGCTGCGCCTCTAGTGCTGTGTTTAGTTCTGCGCCCCTCACTACAAGAAAGACACTGAGGTGCTGGAGTGTGTCCAGAGATGGGCACTGGAGCTGGGGAAGGGTATGGAGCACAAGTCTGATGGAGATCAGCTGAGGGAACTGGGGGTGTTTAGCCTGGAGAAGAGAAGGCTGAGGGGAGACGTGATCACTCTCTACAACACCCTGAAAGGAGGCTGTGGTGCGGTGGAGGTCGATCTCTTCTTCCAAGGAATGAGTGATAGGACAAGAAGAAATGGCCTCCAGTTGCACCAGGGAAAGTTTAGATTGGAGATTAGGAAGAACTTTTTCATGACAGAGTCCCCATCCCTGGAGCTATTTAAATGATGCGTAGCTGAGGTGCTGAGGGACATGGGTTAGTGTCTGACTTGGCAGTATGAAGTGAGTGGTTGGACTTGATGATCTTAAAGATCTTTTCCAAATGAAATTATTCAGTGATATCCCAGACCACAGGACATCATGCCCAGCATATAAACTGGGGGGAAATGTGGCTGGGGACAGCTGCTCAGGAGCTGGCTGGGCATTGGTCGCTGAGGGGTGAGCAATGGTGTCATGCATCACTTGTTTTGTGTATTCTAATTTCTTTTCCCCTTTTATTTTCTGTTGTGTTATTCTGTCCTTACCTCAATCCACAAATCTTACTTTGATTTTCCCCAATTCTCTCACCCTACCTGTCTGTTGTTTACCTGCCTGCCAGGTTAAACCACAATGCTTGCTTTGCCTTCCTTTATACACTGTAAAGCTTACAGGAGTAGAAACCCCCTAAGCTAACGTTGCCATAGGGGCCAAAAAATATGAGCAATTATATTACTGGGCAGACAAATCAAAAAGAAACTCTTAGAGCTACCAGCATACTCATAAACTGGAGCTACTGGCCAAGCAACAGATCCTGCTGCCAACAGCAAGACACAGCCTTACATCCTCCTGAGACCTCCAAGGAAAACATAGATTACTTAGAAACAAACTGTTAATTCTTTGCAGTCAGTCTGCCCACAGCAACCAGGCACAAATGTCAAGTGATGGTAGCAACTCCTCAGACAGGCCTTTGCAAGGAAGGACTGGAAGGTGAGGCTTTCCACGTTCCCTGGAGACAGGGTGATGGTGCTATATAAACCATACAGCTTCAGCAGCGCTGCTCAGTCCTGTCACCACGAATCACCTGCAACACATTTTCTGCTGTTCAAAACTCAGATTCCCTTTCAGTTCCTCCAAAACCCCCACAATTTAAATGCCAGCATTTTTCTCAGCTCTACACCTAATCTTCCAATATTTTAGCATTCTGATGGTTGATGGACTTTTAGGTTGAAAGCAACTTCTGTGGGCTTTTTTAAATGAAAAACTGCACTATGATACATAATAGGGATAAACTGGCCTTGCATGGTGGGCTTGAATTGGTGTTGTGCTCACTGTTCTCATGTTTTACACTGGCACTAGTCAGGCTGCTGCGAAAATCTGACTCTGCTCCTATTGAGAGTGTCCCCAGGCTGAGGAACCATGGTCACAGAGACACACAGACGCCTTGGTGGAGGAGATGCAGCTGCCTTTGGGTTTGGATAGAGCAGGACAACCCATACCTTGCTCTCCCCTTCCTTCACTGCCAGCATCAGATCATCCTTGATCTGTTTCTTGCAGTGCTCGCAGGTGCAGTCGAAGTAATACTGTTTCTTCAGCTGCTTCCGCCGCTCCTCGCTCACGTTGAGGAAATCCACGTAGGAAACAGTCAGCTCATCCCCTGGAGAAATCTTGCTCAGAGCTCGCAGCTCGATCCTGGGTGCAAAAGAGATGAGAAGTGGACTTGGAGAAGCAGCAGAAACAAAGGTACAGCCATAGAGCCACCAGGGACAAATGCTGTGGCTTGTTCCTGCCTTGCAGAGGTCAGCCCTTGGCCTAAAGTGCTGCTATGGCTCCTGCAGGGATGGACAGCAGTCTGGTTAATGGAATACAGAGGAAAACCACAGCCACATCAGTTTGTCCTGTCCCTCTGCAAATCCCTGTCAGGGATCCATAAGGGTCTGAGCTATAAACAGATTACAGCTCCATTACTTTATCTGGATGGGCTCTGAACCGAGACATAAACTTTTACGATGTTGCAGGATGTCTTGCCAGAAGAGAACCGTGAGATCAGAAATACCCAGCAAGGCTTGCAAAATGCTGAGGTTGGACTTTGGGGCTTTTTTTTAAGCACTGATTTGCATGCTCCCCATACATCCCTGGCCAGACTCCCAGATCCTGAGCTGTGCTGCTTTCGGTATCGTTTTCACTCCAAAAAGTTCAGTCAGATTCCCTTTGGGTGCTGGGTAAGGTGTCCCCTCGCCCTGTTCTTGCATCTCTACATAAAAGCTTAGGAACAATTCTCTGGAAATATTTTTTATACAGTATATTTGATCTGATCTTGCTGATACTGAACACAAGGAAATTGCCAGTCTCTGTTACTAAATCACTAAGCAAATCCTTAATGTCAAGCTTTTGGACAGCCAGACCTTTGCACCTGCCTTTCTCTCATGCCTTTCCCTGCAAAGGGTCTTTAAATAACACGGACAGACAAAACTATTCCCTTTCTGTTTTGCTCTACACACTTAATCTTCCAATTACTCTGGGCCATTTCTCAGTTGCAGGGGCTGAACAGGCACAACTGGCTGAAGATTTTGGTCAGAATAGGAAAAAGCTCCATTAAATACCAATGGAGAGGTGATGCTTTTGTATCCATGCACTCCCCCATCTGCTAGTGACCACCTATGGTTAGAAATCACTTCATTGCACCTGAGGCTGCCTGCTCAGACCAGTTAGTTGGTTAAATACCTTTTTGCAAGTAGGCATACGTACTGTTTATCAAAATGAAGCCAGTCCCATGGCTGAGCTCCTACCCTTGTACCCACTGCAAGTGGGGTACATCACTCCTGGGACTCCCTTACCATGGGCAAAGTGCCTCTATCATCCTGCTGAGCTCAATGTTTAACATACACACCTGCTATGAGATGCATCTGAGGGGACCTACTGGCTTCCACCTGAACATGAGGTGCTTTAGATGGGACCCAGTGAAGGTCTCACCAAAGCTCTGAGTCTTCCAGTTGTGCTAAAGCTGTTGTGAAAACTAATCTCTAAGGCTGGTCTTGAACTTCTCTGGGTGTTAGATCATATCAATAGCATATTTCATACAAAATCTATCACTAAACATGCCACTGTCAAGAAGGGCAGCTATTTGCTATGTCACAACCAGGAGTAAATGGCAGTCAGAGAAAGGTGCAACCCACTGCTCCAGGAGCAAGTACATGACAAAGAGCAACTCCCATCAGAAAGGTTTACACAGATAAACATTCCTGTTCACATTTAAACAGGATCTTCGTTAAAGTGAGTCATGCAACCAGAGGAGCAAAATCAAGCCTCTGACTTTTATGATGCCCCTGATAGCATAAGCACTGTGGGTGTATTTTAAGTAGCCATCCCTTGTGTAAAGGGGATTGATAGCATTTGGGAGAAGCCTGGAACCACATGTCATAGTTTAAATGTTATAGTTAAAGAGACACTGTCAGCCAAAAGTACCCCAATGAGCTTGTCCCATGTTCCTTCCCCAATGTCTGCCCCAAGCATCAAGGACCTTGAAAGACAGAGGCACAGTGAGTGTATGATGGCTCAAGACTCACATAGCCCCAAAACAGTGACTGTAACCAGAAGTGAAACTCCTTTGTCCCTTTTTCTGGTCCTGTCTCCAATGCATGGAGTGTCAATGGTGAAGCAGAGCACCTCAAAAGTATTTCACATCTTATTTGAGGAAACTGCATGTTTGCTTGAAATGACTAGAAGACAACAGTGTCCCTTTAACAGGACTGTCTATAATCTACTAACTGCAGTGAGTTCAGCAGAGAAGTCATTTTTTTGGCCTATATTTTGATGATTTCTCTCATTTGGATCAGGTAACAGTGGCATCATTAAAAGGTAAACCATTAATCAGGTATTATGATTAAAACCAGGATGAAACCTACAGCTCACAGTACTACTACTGCAGTCAATGCATTCAACAGGCACCATTTGTTGCAGAGGAAACGTGGCCATTTAGTATGTCAGTAATGCAATCATTTCTCATCTGCAGAGACACAAGGTTTTATTTTGGGCTGTACAAGATTAGCGAGACCTTGTTCTGACTTTCATGCTCTTACCGTAGTCAGGGGAGGAGAAATGAGGAGTGGAGAGAGGAAATAACTGACAGGGAGGAAGCCAAGGGAGAGAGTGGAAAGGCAGAGAGGGAATTTGGTGTGGGGGGAGACAGTCACAGGATTACCACTATTGTTTTAATTTACTACAAAATGCAGAGTTCAAGTGAGGTCTGGGATTAGTGGGGCTTTACAGGGGGAGGGGTAGAAGTTTAGAAAACAGGGAAAGTGACATTTTCTGCAAACAGCAGGATTCCCTTGGGCTGTTTGCAGCTTCAAGGCATGAGAGGTATAGGGCAAAGGGGGAGGATGATGCTTTCAAGACCGACCCACCTCATCTGTGTGTGGAACATTGATCTTACAGCCTCATGACTGAAAGACAAAACAAACATCTGCAGTTTACACGGGTGTAAGTACAACAAAAAATATGGGTACACAGTATAGGGCATTGGGACATTGTCCTGATGGGAGACAAAGGGGGTTCCCTGTGCCTGGCTCATGTTCCACTGCATGAGAGCTTCACTTTTGCCGTGCAGCTGCCATAACCAAATTGTCCATCACTGGGCCGTGGAGGATTTGTTGCAGAAGTGTCCTGGCACTGTG
This sequence comes from Colius striatus, assembly GCF_028858725.1. Classification (NCBI taxonomy): domain Eukaryota; kingdom Metazoa; phylum Chordata; class Aves; order Coliiformes; family Coliidae; genus Colius; species Colius striatus. Next base: position 94,073,999 of record NC_084761.1, on the reverse strand, counting down.
ATTTCAGGAGTGGTCTTGACCATAGGGTGTGCAAAACCTGCTTCTGACATTTGTCAGGCACAAGGGTTAATTCTCCTGCACAGAAATGTCTCCACTGGCATCAGTAGTCATGTTCTTGAGAACACAGCTTGAAATGGAAAAGACAGGGATATTAGCAACAAGGACTGTGTGACTGTGTTTGGTGTGGTGAGTTGGGTGGGTCCTCAGGTCCAGCATTGTGCCTTGAGCCCTGACAGAGAGCTCAGTCCCCCACAACAGGTTTGTGATCAGGTTTCCACAGGAAGATGAACAACCTTCATCATTTACCTGGCCAAGAACCAGTTGATAAAACTTAAAGTCAGTAACAGGATACGTGTGGGAGCTTCAACAAGCTAACAGATAAACAAAATGCCATTCCTCTACTTACCACCCAGAAGCTCAGACATCAAGGTTGCTATCACTACTAGTTACCTTCTCCAGTTCCCAGGCTGGTTGAGGAGGCTCTCCATCAGTGCACAAGCAATGTGTTAGTTAAAGGGGCAGCTGAGGGGCTTAACTTAGAGTGTTAAAGTTTGATGAATACAGGAATTTGCAAAACCTTAAGACCTGGTGGAAAATTGGGACAAAATATATAGCTGTGCAGTTTCTGGCAAGCAGTTTCCCACACTTAATGTCTTGCACGGGATACAACTTGCTGAATCAGCAGCAGTTTATACCTGTTACAGCCAGGAGGCTGGGAAGGGCTGAGAATTCCTCCTGAGGGCTTCCCTGAGCGTGGAGAGTAGGAGCCTCCACTCCCAGGTCTGATGAAATGTCCCTGCATTTTCCACTTAATCTCTTTCCTTCTTACATATCCCACGGGAGTTTTCTTACAGGACTTGGGTGGGAATGGGGAATGCCCAGAGGCTGAGGGCATCCTGCACCTGCATGTGACTCACTTTGCAGGTAACAGTCACAGAGATGAAGGTTGTGTTAGAAATGGTTACAACCACATCAGCTGATTGCAAGCTTCAGTTCTGAGAAATTGGACTCTGGACTCAGTATCTTTGACAATTTGTTGATCTTAATTGTTCCTTAACTATTTATAAATAAAACCTTATTAAAAGAGGTGATCTAGGCAGCCACTTAGGACTCTGCCTGCCTCTTTTGAGTCTGGTTTCAAAAGTCACAGAAACCAGGGGAAAATCCTTTGCTAATTGAAGGTCAAATCTTGTGCATTTGATTAGTTTTTAAAAAATGACAATAATGGGGGAATGAACTGTTCCTCTTCAGAAAGAAAATCATTGTTTCTTTTTTTCTGAGCTACAGAAGGAAACAAGAATGAATAGATTTTCTGGGGCAGGGATCTGACACTGGGATGAGCAGATTCTACATGAGGATGCAGCCCCACTGTACCCAAGGAAAGAAATTCACTCACTTGCCATTGTTGAAGATGACAGTACAGTTGGGCCAGCAGTCATGGTTGGCCTGGCAGAGGTTGGGGAAGATTCCCACACCAACAGCCTGCAGTCCTCTTTGGTCACTGAGGGTAAAGCCATTGCAGTTGATCTAGTCCCAAAACATAGGAAGAAGCATTAAGGAAAGAAAAGCTGAACTCAGCTACATTCAGGATTTCTCAATCCCCTCTGGTGCTTTAGAAGAGGTGTATCTCTACATATCCAGACTTTTAAGGAGAAAGGAAGAGTGTCTGTGAGATTATTGCAGAAAGTAATTGTAGAAACATCACCCCTGGCTAGGATAAAACATGAGCAGAGAGGCAGTGAAAGACTCAAGCAGAGGGGCTCTGCAGAATATTTGCTGGTGATATTCTCTTGGGATGTTAAAGATAAGTTTGGTTTGACCATGCATTGCTCTCCTCCAAATAATTATTTGCTTCCTCCAAATAATTCAGAAAAAGGTCACAGGAAAGTGAATTTGAGGCAGAGGATTGGCAGAAAGCAAAGTTCACGCTTATTAAAATACATATCAGTTAGAAATCAACCTTGAGAGCTACATTCAATCTAGTCACATTTACTGGGTAACCCACAGAGACTGCAAAACCCAGTTACTACTGCTTGTTGGGAGTCAGAGACAGGTTTCAGAATGACTTATGTTTGGGTGACATATATAGCAAGAACAAATTCTTAGCCTCTTCCATATGGTAGGCTATTATCACACATGGACAGAACGGTTTTCCTCTTAAGAGCTGAAACAGCTCTTACAAACGAGGAAATGCAATAGGATACACCAAAGGGAATCATTAACTCGGGTGCTAATTGTTTTGCTTTGTTAATAGTTTTATTTCCTTTCTTAACTGATTCTGTGCTTTGTCTGTACTTCCTTCCCTCCACATGGGCAAGTTCTGTCAGTCACTAACACCTCCATCTCCCTGTACACTGTGAACTTGATTTTCTTTGAGGGAAGGGTACCAAAGGATGTCATGTTCCTTCCCTGTGTTGAGGCTGGCAAAGACAAGTTCTCTGCCACATCAGAGATGGGCAGAGGAGTGAGCAGAGGGTGCATTTTGTCTCAGCTCATCCTGACCCCTTGGGCAGAATTGCTAAGATGAGGGTTTAGTGTAGCCAGGATCCACAGGCTTGTACCAGAGCTTGGGGCAGAGCAGCTGAGCCTTAACAGGCTTCTGGGAATTTCCCTTTCTGCTACATTGAGAATAAAAATGTATAATTAACAAGGTAGGAATGGGTATTACTAAATATATTTAGTATCTTTTACCTATTTTTATCATATATATATAAAAACTACATTTTTATAATGTACATGTAATAATAATGCACACAATATGACACTAATGCATTTGATATAATAGCTACATTCATAAATATACATATTCTATGTGTATTTACTAAAAAGCATACTTAAATATTTGGATTTGATAACTCTATTTACATTTGCTCAGCTCTCCCAGGTGCAGAGAGATGCCCAGTGGGACTTGGGATGACAATACAGCACCTATGGTTCAGTCAGCCACCTGCCTGTATGTTTACACAGAGAAAAGGTGTCTCTGATTTCTTTCTTTTTGGACTGAAAAGGTTTCAGACCTTGCCCTTGCCATACCTCAGTTTTCTAGTGTCAGTGCAGAAGAGCTGCAAATGGGGAATGGGCAGTATTCAAACTGCCTGTAGCAAATGTTGGGGTGAGGGAGCCCTGGCACAGACTGCCCAGGGAGGGTGTGGAGGCTCCTTCCTTGGAGGTTTTCAAGATCATCCTGGACACGTTCCTGTGTGACCTGATCTAGGTGGGATCTGCTTCTGCAGGGGGGTTGGACTGGATGATCTCTAAAGGTCTTTTCCAACCCTACCATTCTGTGATTCTGTGGTTCTGTGAAATGTCCCCAGCTGCTATGGTCTCTTAAGAGCAAGCAAGGCATGAACTCAGGCATCCTTAACTCAGGCTGGTTGAAGACTTTCTCTGGGAAGCTGCCCCTGTTTGCTGTCCCACCACTCTCACGTACCACTCCGAATATGTGGGAGATGTACTGCATGCCAAACTGCTGGCTCTGGGGTGGCCAGAACTCCAGGAAGTTCTCCACATCAACATGGAGCTCCTTCTTCTCCTCCTCGCTGAAGCTGTCCACGTGGTTCTGCAGGTCATCGATGGAGACCAGGCAGCCCTCTGAGAGCCCACTGCCTTCCCTCACTATCTTCCACATGATGCGGGCAGCCAGCCTGGACAGGAGAGAGACCCAGGTGTTAGCATCACTGCAAGGACAGGGACCCAAGGACCATCCAGGTTCATTTCATGGCTGGGAAACTGTATGCAGACAGACCAAGATGGGCTCAGCATTGGATGGCAGATGGTTGGTCACTATCCAGGGGCTTTAGAAGGAAAAAGAGATGCAGAGTTTTGCCCTGTCATCTATGTTTTCATCTGGAGAAGTGCTACAGAGCTCCAGATCCCCAGCCCTTCACAAAAGCTCTCATTTCCTTAAGGATTCCTTCATTTTCTCATGACACAGCCAGGATGTGGATACAAACTGATCCAACACAGGGCTACCAAGACGATGAAGGGACTGGAACATCTCTCTGACAAGGAAAGGCTGTGAGACCTGGGGCTGTTTAGCCTGGAGAAGACTAAAGGAGGACCTCATCAATGCTTATAAATACCTAATGATGTCAGAAGCAAAGGGTGACACTTTTTCTGTAGTATCCAGTGACAGGACTAGGGGTAATGGACATAAACTGCAGCACAAAACATTACACTTGAACATTAAGGAAAAACTTCTTTGGTGCTGAGGTGAGGGAGCCCTGTCCCAGGCTGCCCAGGGAGGGTGTGGAGGCTCCTTCTCTGGAGTTTCCAAACCCAATTGGACACATTCCTGTGCCTCCTGATTGAAGGGAACCTGCTTTAGCAGGGAGTTGGGCTGGATGAGCTCTAGAGGTCCCTTCCAACCCCCACCATTCTGCAAGCATACAATTCTATGCTCCTGTAGAGAAATTCCACTCCCCCTCTTCCACTTTTCACCTGTTTCCTGCTTCCCACACCTCCTAAACCACCCTGGGTGGGTTTGCCTGACCATGTTCAGTTGCAATAGAGTTTTTAGGGCCCAGCACCAAAAAGAAAAAGCAGGAACACAACCCCCTTGCACAGAGATGCTCCTCCAGGTCTCCATCTCCTCAACACAGGAACATTCGTGGCCTTCCCCAAACTGTCTCCCAGCTCCACCCTGTCCAAATTAGGTCTCTCAGCTTTTCTTTTCCACCCTCCAGAGGGATGTCCTGTCTTCTCCCACTGTCCCCAGGCTGCTGGCTCAGGCCTGGGGCCCAGCTCTCACCTGATGTTTTCGGTGGGTGCCTTGCCATGCTTCTTGATGGCAGAGCACTCATTTTTGTGGTCCAGCCAGGCGGCTCTCTGGCAGGTCCGGTCACAGTAGTAGGCAAACTTGCACTGGCCACAGCGGTGGAGCCTCTCCTGCCGTTTGAAGCAGGTGTGACAGACGAGGTGTGTCAGGCTGGAAGGACAGAAAGACCCGTTGGCTCATACTGGTGAAGGGCCAGCTCGCCCCAGCAAGGCTTCTGTCAGCTTTGCTCCCCACACCCACTGTGGATGGACCCCCTGAGACACATCCCACTTGCCCAGTGCTGTTGCTTTTTTGCTCGGCTATGCCACAGAGACAAATCTTTTGTTTAAAGGAGAGCAGCAATAAAGCATTCCCCAGCTGTCAGCCCTCTGGTCTGCAGCTCATCTGCTCCTCCCCAGCGCTGCTGCTGTCAATACCATTTCAGGCTGTTTTCATTCTCTGTCTGGCCCATGCTGAAGCACCAGCCACCCATTTGCTGAGCAGAAGGCAGATGCCTAATGAATCACTGGTCCACGCAAGCAAGAAGAACTACACAAAGGCAAAGAGCCAGGCTAAGAGCTTTGCCTACCTGCACAGAAATGACCCATCCCCCAAGCACTATTCTTGGGTCCTGCATGAACCAGACCATAAAATGAAGCAGCAGCCCCCACTGTGGCTAAGAGACTTAGGAAAACCTTCAGAGAGAGGTACCAAATGGAAGCATGTCTCTGAGATGTCCTAACTGCCCTCCTAAGCTTTCCTTAGGCACAGGCATGCTGTGGGCATGAAAATATACATCAGAAATGCTTTGCTAGTGAGCAGGCCAGAAGTGTGGCACAATGAAGAAGACTGATAGATCAAAGTGGTTGTACAGGGAAACCCTGTATTTGTGCTGTTTGAAACCAAGATACCTTTGCATGGATTAAAATGCAGTTTTGTTTGTCACTTCTTTTTTGCCACTGTGCCAAGGATGTAGCTGTGCTAGATGCATTGCACTTGGCAACTGTGATGTTGTGTTGGAAATCACATGAGGAAACTAAGACAATGGCCTCCTTCAAGGTAGATTTTCTTATCACAGAGGGATTTATGTCTTCTCCTCCTTCCTTTGGTCACCATATATGTCTCTTGGCTGTCCACCATCATGAGACAGCAGCACAGGGACTGTCTTGGTCCCAGTGATTCCAGACATTAGTGAAGGTCTGAGGGACCAAGGCAGGCTCCCAAAAATCCTTCAAGCACAAATACTGAAGCATGAATGGATTCTTTCAGCTGTTCAGGGATGGAACACCAGCAGCTGAAGACAGGATAGATGAACTCTCAAGAGCTCACAGGAGCATTGGCTGGGGTAGGACGTGGGGTGGGCTGGCTGCAATGTCAAGCTGTGGGAGCAGTACTTGCATTTATGATCTCCATAAGATTTTATTAATAAATCCAGATCTTTCATCTTCACAAGGGTGGTATGTTGCTGAGCTGTGAGCATCAATGACTTGCTGCTGGTCAGTAGCCCAGAATATGCCACCCATGGAGGCGGTGTTAAACATCACAGGAGATGAGCACGGTGCCTGATGTGAGGATGTGCCCTGCTCTCAGGGCACAAAGTCCTCCCTGTTTAGTCTGGTGTGAGCTTTAGCACTGTGCTCTTTAGGCCACTTAAAGCCTTTCTACAGATGGGCTAGAAATACTGATTTCTTCTCCAAATCTAAAAGCCTGACGTGTCTTTCTCTGGTGCCAGCAGCAGTGAGTGCTTCTGACTGCTCCTGGCTCTGCAGTTTAACCAGCTGAGAGCTTACTGTGAGTTAGACAGTCATGGGGTAACTGGGAAACACCTTTCAATAGGAGCAGGTTTCTTCTTTCAGGAGTTCAAAACGGGATTTCCAAGAAGCACCCTACAATTGTATGTATGTAACTGTAACCAAGGGCTGGAGGGAAGAATATATCAGTCTAACCTGATATCCCTCCCTCCAGGAGCATCCAGGGTCTAGGACCAGGAGGAAACCTCCCCCATGTGCCTGTTTCACATGTCCAGCTGCTTGTTCTCTCATTGGGAAGGAGGGGGAGACACTTTGGTCTCCTGCCCAAACAACTTTGGGACTTTCCTCTTGCTGATAGAGAAGCTTTTTCCTTCCTGATTTGGTGTCCCCAGCTGTCTGCTTCTCCAGGCAACTGCCCACTTGGCCTCCAGCCAGGCTTGACAGCACAGGAGATTTTAAATTCCCATCACTTAGATACTGCTGGTCCCAGGACAAAAGTTCTTCTCATTGCAAAAACCTCACTGAGCACAGAGGCTTCATTATCAGAGGAAAGTCAGCATTGCCACCAGCCCATAGTGGGGAAACTGAGGCACGGGGAAGTCAAAGTCACTGATGATCACATGAGGGATGTGGGAATCAGTCCCACAGCCCCAGAGTCCCTGGCCCCAGGACTGTCCTGCCTCTCCACTATACAGGTACATACATATAAACATACCTCTGTGTATTTATATCTATCACAGTACATTTAAAACACACTTTCAGTCCTCTGGCAATCTATGTGAGCTGCTGACACAGTCCACCCTGTGCCTTGGCTCTTGCAGGATTCAGAGGGCCATTGATTTAAAGCAGGATCACTCACAGCAGACAAAACTGAGTGTGAAAACGAGGTTTGGAAGATGACAGTGAGCAGTGCTGGAGAGAGACTGATGCAAGGTAGGCACCCGGGATGAGCCAGAAAGGAGCACGTGTCCAGGAAGGGGGAGGCAGCCAGTTGCATAAAGCCAAATGAAAGAGCTGGGAGCTGGTGAGAAATGCCAGACTGTGCTCTGTCAGCTGTCAAGTCAGGGGGGTAGAGAGGTGCAAGAGAGATTACTGTCCTTGTAAGGCAAAGCAGAGCCAGAGTGCTGATAAAACCCACATGGTTAGGTTGTGTTGGGAAGCACGGGGAGATATCTCACACAGAGCTCCCTCCTGCTGCCTGCAAGCTTTGAGGGCAGTCAGAAAGGCAAAAGGCAGTTACAGAAGTGTCCCTGTAAAGAGGAACGACAGGTTGAAGAAGAGTATGGTGCAACAAAACTCAAGTCTTCAAAAAAAGACTTGTCTATCCCCAGCTCTCTAAGAACATGAAAACACTGAAATGCTGGCTTTGCATTTTGCCATTTATTGAATAAGGTGTCCAGAGTGTCCAAAGCAAACCCCACTGATGGGACTCACTGCCAGCCCTGGAAAGCCCTCATTCTTCAGGAGATGCAGAAATGCACAAAAAAATACTATACAAGACCTGCCAAGGAGGTGAAGGAACAGTTCCTGTGGTATTGAAACTGCAGACACAATTACTCATAGCTGATCTGACTGGTAGGTGTGAGAAATACCACATCTCCTACAAAACCTTCACAGGATCCTTCCTGCTCAGAAAAGGTTTGAAAGAAGACTGGATTTATTGGTAATGGGCATTAGCAGGACTCCAGGTGCTCAGGCTCAACTCTTGGTGAAGGAAGAAAATCAGGAGACACGGGTATCTGAGATCTATTGCCTAAATCTTCAACTAACATTGTTTGACCACTGCCTGACCCTGCAAGCACTAAAACTCTCTGTACTCTTAGGCAGTTGTGCAAACTCCTGCTGTTCCAGAGCCAGACACCCCAAAAGGCAACAGTAAAGGCCCCAGGGCTTGACCTTCTGCCAGGCTCTGGTACCATCTGACCTGGAGGTAGAGAACATCAAGGACACCAAAGGCTTTCAGTAACCCACAGTCTCCCCTCTCACACCCTCTGCAATGGTTAAGGATCCTAAAGACAGAGGGAGTAGCCTGAGGGTAAACCCAAGTCTCTCAGCCTGTAGAAATCATGGGTCTATAAAACCTTCTGTCTGGCCTAGAACACAACCCAAAATGGCTCCAGGTAGCCCAAAATTGTCTCTGGAGAAAGGGCAGCCCATGCCTGTGTGGTCACGATGCTGCTTGGCCAGGCAGCACTGAAAATTTCTGGAGAGGAACACAAGTAGATAGCTCTGGTGTGACACCTACCCAGGAGCCCTGGAGGTCTGAACCCTCAGAGGCTCAGTGTCCAGCTTCCCTTGCTTTAACCCAGGGATGATAAAACTGCTCTCTGCTGTGTCTATGTACACCATTCCCTTGGGGTGATTACTAGCCACTGCCATCTTCCCCATTTAGTGAGGACTACTTTTTTTCACCCCATCCGAAAGCAGGGTCTCCATTAGCACAGTGATGTCTCCAGCTTGTCAAAGCCTTGTCAGGTCAGGGGTTTAGGAGTGACTTGGAGGGCAGATGCCACTGATTGACTCACTAAATGACTTTCTGGGGAGTCTCAGGTTTCCTTGGCCTCTCATGCAAGCATCAACCCAGCTGAACTCTCAGGAGCTCATGAGCTCTGATGTTACATAGATGAGATGCATGACTACTACTGATCCTGGACATAGCTGCAGTCACAAAAGCAATGATTCAATGTGCCAGCCAACAAATGCAAGAGGTGACAGAGCACTGTCAACTAAACCATGGCTCTTGCAAGCATGGCTCTCAGTGAGAGCAGAAGAAAGAAATAGCTCTTGTGACTGCTTGGACTGGGTTCAGACAGATTAAGATCTGTTGGACCTGCCAGGACAGAGGGTGCTGAGCACTGACACAGGAAATATATTCTCATCACTGAGACATGCATAACCCAAACATCTGCCAACCATTTCCCATCCAGTACCCACAGCATCTCATTCACTGATCTGGAAAAGCAAAGTGAGATGGCTGTAGTGTAAAGGAATAAAAGAAGGATTTCATCAAACAGCTAATGGGCATGATGAGAAGCTCACAAACTACTTAACATGAGTTTATTCTATTCTGTACATGCCAGATGGCACACACAGGTGACCTAACTTATACCAAAGTCATATTTATTATTGGCTGCCTAGGCATGTGTCTCCTCAAGGTCCTACAAAGGACAGCATAACAATAGCCTAAGATGTAGGAAAGTCCACTTGGCTTTCAAAGCAGAGGCTGTAACACTTTAAACACAACAGCCTAAGGAAATGCACCTACTCTTTCATCAGTGAAAGAAAAAGGGAAGGATTTAACATCTGGCTTAAAGCTAGGACACCTATACTGGTGAATTATTAGCACAAGAACAGTTTTACTCCTTTAAAAGGGAGTAGGAGCTCAGTACTTTTATCTTGAAAATGTCAGGAATGACACATCCTGGTTTGTCTGATTTGAGTGGAGGATTTCTTTCAGGCTAATTTTAGACTGTCTTATTTTTAGTCATTCCAGGTTTCTCTGCCTCTTTTTAGAAGTGAGGGTGTGGTTTCCTTTTAAAAAGCTAGGTTTTTCTCCCAGGTTTTATTTAAGCTTTTGAACAAGTGATAAGATATTTGAGTTAATGAAAAAATCAAACCCCAGAAAGTTGTAAAGAACCTGAACATAAGCACATTATTCTGCTTTTATTGGGATCAACTCAGAGAATTTGTTTCCATAAGCTTTTCAGAATCATACCCTGATCTAGGTGAACCTGCTTCTGGAATGGGGTTGAACTAGATGATCTCTAAAGTTCCCTTCCAACCCCTGCCATTCTATGATTCTATGATATCATTATGGAAGAATTTGTTTCTTATATCCCTAGGTCATCCCAGCTACAATAACGAGCTCCCCACGTTTCCCTTGCAAAATGTTTTGGGCCTGCTTCATACACCAAAAAGGAGTGCAAATAAAAAATGCATGATCTCAGGCTTTCAGCAGTTTGCAGATCACTCATCAAGCAGATCTTCAGGTGATCTTGGCTTTCTACCACATGACACTGTTTACCTTAACTACTGTCTCTCAAACCCCACCAGTTAAAGAGCAAACCTTCTCTTGATGAAGGTTGACAGAGATATATTGGGCATTTCCATGCCTGTAGGAAATGTAAACTCTTACAGGCTTGAGAGCCAACTGTTGTGCCAGAGGAGAAGGTCACATACTGTACATTGAGCCCAGGCAATGGGAATGCCTTCATTCTGAAGGAGGCAGTGAGGAAAGAAGACCTGGGATCTTCAAAGAGAAAGTGGAGAGAGAAGGAAGGATTAAACATGTAAGCAAAGCACTAGAGAGAGCTTCAGTGAGAGGTAATGTCAATGGGGAATGCACAGGGGCTTTGCAAATTGGAAAATGACCCCAACAAAGGTAAAGAATCCCTTAAGAAGATCTATTTCCAAACTTCTCCATCTATTTGAGAGCAAAGCAGGCCAGACACTGGTGTTTTCTGAGTGCTCTTTCAGCTGTCAACAGTAAGGCTGATTCAAAGACAGATCAGCACTTTATTCAAACAGCAAAATACTGGAGATCATACTGAGCTCTGCACTCCTCCTCAAACAGTATTCACCATCTCTCTAAAGGTCCAGGTAGAAGTATCAGGCTTGATGCAGGAGTCAACACCAGGTAACCACTGTGGTAAGTAAAAGGTTGTAGAATCATAGAATGGTTTGGGTTAGAAGTGACCTTTATAGGTCATCTAGTCCAAGCCCTGCTGCAATGAGCAGGGTTAGCCTTGTAAGTCATACCCTGCTCTTAAAATGTAAGAACCTGTGAACTAGCTGATGTCCATAGGACTCTTCTTTAGCTTCACTTTGAGTTTTGTGTACTTCTGGACTACAAGTCTCTGGCTATATGGGTAAGAAACTGCTGTTCAGATGACCGTCACTGGTTGGAGTGTACAAGCCCTCACCAGCCTTAATGACTTCAGGGACTTTCAGTGACCTTCAGAGTCTCCTGTGACCTTCAGGGCATTCCAGGGCAGGATGCTGTCTGCAGATTTAGGTAGTGAGATGTGCTCATCTGTACCCTCCGTGTCTAAGTACAGATCCCATCAAAACACTCAATGGGGTCTGTAAAGCCATTCAGCTCAAAGGTAGGTGGCTGTGTTTGGTGTATAGTGCTCCATGATTATAACAGGACTGGATTCACTTGCCTGGACATAGGAGCCTAGTGTTATTTTAGGCTCTGCAGGGACATCCATCTGGCCTGAGAGGAGGCCTGATTCTCATAAATCCTGTTTTGTACCTGTCAGCCTGAGAGGATGTCTCAGACACTCTTGGGCATCAGATTACACTAAACACCTATGGCAACTGAATCCTGCCCTTAGCTCTATGCAGCCACTTATAACAGACCTTAGTTTTGCATGTCTTAATTTCCAAGCTGAGCCTCAAAGCATATTGCTGGAGAAGCCATCACATAACCTTGTAGGCTGGTCCAGTTATACTGATGGGTTTTACTTGCTCAGAGTCTGATGGGTGATAACAGAGGTTTGTCAAAGAAAATACTTCTCCTTTTCCTGGAAAAACAGAATCCTCAACACCTCCTTAAACTCAGCCTTCTACTGAAAGACAGACATTCATACAGTGCAGTTGGGTGACAGGTCCAAATCAGTTTGTCAGTTCCTCACATCAATATATAGAGAAGGGCCCTTGCATCATTTAAAAGTGCAGTGCATCCACACTTTCTGCTGTAAGCTCCTAACATCAGATGCCAAGATTAGTTGTTCAGGCTCCTTAGATCCCTGCACAGCCAGGACAAAGAGGTGTGTTCTTCTGATAGTTTCTCAGAGGATGAAAGGTAGGTTTCTGCCATGCAGCAGTCCCATGGAGGGGTTTCTCACACACCTGCAGTTAAACATCTAGAGCAGACAATGTAGGTTTTTGACTCCACAGTTATGTTCTTCACCAGGTCCCAAGCAGTTACACAGAAGATCACAGAGTGGCCACTCTGTGTGATGATTGTCATCCATACACATCACACACACAACTTGATTTCAACAGCAAAATCAGGAGCAGGATTTCACTGGCTCTGCATCCACACTGGGACCAGATGTCTCAAAAGACTGAGCTCTTGAAAGGGCTGCAAAACACAGACCAGTTCTGCACTCTCGTGCTGCTGTGGTGGCCTTTATGCACAAAGAAAGCTGAGCTCTCTGGAAAATGTGGTCACATATTTGGTAGAACCTGAGCTGAAAAATCAAACACATCACTCCTATTTGAATCCCATATCCATGGCACACTCCATTCAGCAAGAGACAAAGATGCTGAATAGATTTAGGGTGGGGGATTCTGGACTTTGGGTCTCCCAATGCAGAGTGAAACCCTTTCTGACAGTGTACACACTTATACATGTGTGTTTGTGGGCAAGGAAAACACTTGCCTCCTTATTGAATTCTTCTTCCCTGCAGGGGCAACAGTTTTTTCAGGGCAAAATCAGCCACCATGCCCTAGTGTGGATTTATTCTTGCAGTTCCTACAAGGATCCAGGATCAATTCAATGGGGTTTTATGCAACTGCATACCCTGGGACAGTGGCACCGTGGGTGTAGGAAAAGCATCAGAGCAATTGCCACAAGAAAAATGCATGTTTCCATTACACCTCAGACCCAGGTTATCTTCCAGTAAGCACTAACCAACAAGCATTTAGTTGTCATTGCCTGCTTTGGAGGTTTTAGGAATGCATTTCACCATGGACTAAACAAAGTGCTTTGGAAGAGTGAGTGTTCATTATTACTGCACAGCAGCACAAAGAAGCATCAGGGAAATAAGAATGACTAAAGCCATCCACATCCTACCCAGTTGCAAGGAATGGATGGATTTGCCTCTCCTCCTTGCTGCTCAATGCTCTGTGGGCCCTAAACAAACCCAGCCTGGGGAGGGAAGGAGGCACATCTCTCCCCATCCGAGGTTTTCTGTTGGAAACCTAAGCCTAAGACACACTCTGCAGTCTAAGAGATGAAATGGTGATAGTTTCTCCCCTCATCTCACATTACACAAGTGACATTTGAAAATGCAGTGAAGTTGTATCTCTTCAACGTGGGCAGCTCTACTCATGCATGATGCTTGCAACATTTCACAGGAGAAAAAACCCTCTCAACTAGAAATCTAAAGGCAATATGTTTTCAATGGTCTAAAAGATAACTTGTGTTTTTAATAAGGCATATGGGAGAAATGATTATTCACAGGTACTTCTGAAGCAAAGGTATCACAGCAGGGTTCCAGCTAGTGACACAAGTGAAACTGAAGTACAAGAGCTAAAAGGACATGTCAAGGAGAGGTGGTTTTGTCACTAACTACTGTGATTGGACTCAAGATTAAGAACTCAACATTTTAAAATGAAAAAGTGACATTTTTAATGTGAGCTCCTGCAATCACACATTAAAAACAAAAACTACAAAGTGTCACTGCTGCTGTTGTAAAGATTCATACACGTGTTCACTCACATGCATAAGAGCAAGGAAAGTCAATGAAAGATACAAAATACCTTATTCCCTGCCCTGTCCATGTAATTCCCAGTTCTTTGCTATTGACAGATCACACAGCAGCACAAATCAACTTCACTTACAAGATGACTGGGATTAAAAGCCCAGCATGAGCTTTGCTTGTGCCCCAGGCTTGGTTAGCAGAGATGATTCAATCTGGGAAAGCTCAGTTAGGCAGAATCACTCACCACTCTCTTTAGTGGGCTAAAGTAACTGGCAGTTTATGGGGAAAAAAAATAATCATTCTTAGGACTCATCATCACAGCCCTGAAAAATGTTCAGAAGTTTCCTAAGCCCAGAATAAAAACTTCAGATGACATCTAGCTCCTCAGTTTTAAAGTCTGGGCCAAATTCTGTCTCTCAGTTGATGCATTATAAAGCTGAACAAATTCCATTCATGTCTGAGGCTTTATTCTAGATTTATTCCATGGGAGATTAACACAGAAATTGGTTCTTTGTGTCTTTTAGCTTTAAGGGTATTTAAATGACTCTTCCACTGATTTGAAGGGCAGGAGCAGGCACCTGTGAGCCACAGCAGCAGTGCAGGTTGATCTCACGTTGTTCATCCTTGAAACAAGCAGCAGGGAAAAAAACGTGTGTTTGCACCAGAATTCAGCTTCTGGCTACATCAATGTGAACAGAACTTTAAAACCAGTCTCATGAAAGAGTGGAAGCAGAAACCTGTCTCAGATAAACTCAGCTAGCTACACATACAAGAATCACTTTAACAGAAACAATGTCACTCGCAGAGCTCCACCAGCTTCTAGTTAGAGGACAGCGGGTGGTGAAGCCGCCTGTACAGATGAGGGGTGGCACACACGAGCAGAGCACAGCACAACTCACTTCTATCACACTTTACACATCAGCAAAGTCTTCAGCAAAGTCAGTTTGCAATTGCTGCACCTGAGTTACTCTGAGCCCTGGCAGCTCACCAGAACGTAACACGGGTCTGGTTTTGTGAGGCACCGACACACGCAACCCCATATGGCACATCCCTTGCAGGATCACAGCCTGGAAACACACTGTGCCATGTTAAAAGTGAAAAAGAGCCCTGGGAAGCACTGTCACTGGAAGATGTGAACTTGTCTTTACAGAAGTGCTTCTGGCTTCCCCTGACATGCTTCTCTGGGCTTGTCCAGATGCTTTTACCCACCCGAACAGATTCAATCTTGCATCGAGATTAATTTTGGTCTGTGTTTTAAAAGTGCTTTTCTCTTACCTATCAAAAACCACGGCTGCATAGGCTGTCTCTGCAAAGATGACATCCCCAGGCAAGAATTCCTTCTGGGCTTTCAAACCCCTGCCTTTGCCTTCAGATGTGAACACTTCGACTGACTCCATTCCCCCTTTAGTCATCCCAGGGACCCCAAGGCTTGCAGGTGGCTATCTCGGAGCGAGCCACCTCTCCTGTCACTCTTGTCAACTTTGACTTGCTGCAGGATCACGTTTATAAAAGGGCTGGCTTCCCCCCACCCCTGGCCACACCGTTTCCCATAGGAGGGCGAGGGGGTGGGAGCAGGAGAGGCAGGAGGTGAAGATCGCCGACCTTCGCAGGGAAGGCACAGGGCTGGGACTGCTGCTTCAATAGGAAACCCCTCTCTGAAAAGCTACGTATGGAATTGCTTCTCCCAGCCAGAAGCAGTTGTGTATGTTACAACTCCTATTAATTTATACTCTCCCCTCGGAGAGAAAACGTTATTCTCTTGGCAGGGTATTTTTAGCAACCACATGCTTCTGTCTCTCAGGGAGCAACAGCTGAGACAGTGGTTCAGGGAAGGCTGGTATGCATATTTCTGACCCCTTCCACTGTCATCTGGCTTTTTCCAGAAATTAAACAATGCTGTTATATTTTTACCCTCTAGGAGATGGACAGTATGTTTAGAGGAAGGGATAGCAGTGGAACACACACCCTGAAATTCTTGCCATCCTGCAGTGCCACCAGAGCCTGGAAAAGGGGAGTCACTTCCCAAATGCCAGTGGCAGTGGGCACACGGAGCAGTGTGGAAGGAGCTGTAAGGAGAGCACTCACGGTGAAGGCTGCAGAAAGGAGGACATCTTAGACATTTGCACAGTTTTGGATGCACCAAAATCTCTTTGAAGCAGCACTGTATTTGAGAGCTATCCCCACCCTCAGTGCTCAGCTGTGGAAGAGACGGGGGAATCTGAGTGGAAAAGGAGAGTAGATCAGACAGACCAAACCCATGGGAAGCCAGACCCTTGCTTTGCTCCAGTGCAAGTCTGGGAAGATACAAGGGAAGGCCTCCATGTATGAGTGAACCTTGCTATAGAAGTTGAACCCAGCATAAGTTATCATTCAGCTTTAATCACTTAACAGCACTTCACAGGGCTGGGTCCTCCTAATCTTTCCCTTCCACTCCTAGGAAACCGAACACTATTTCCTCCTGAATCCCTAAGCATTGCACAGATACCAGTCTTTGCAAACGTCTTCCCACATCTCCATGCTGCATGGAAAAACCTGTGTGATTTAACTGGGAAAGTGAGGAGTAGAGAAGTAAAGAGGGTAATTCCTGTGCATTTCTGGACTGTAAAAGAAATGTTCTACCATATCAAGGCAACTGGAATTGTCGCTGTGTTCTTCAAGACAGTCACAGAGCTGCTCAGCATTTTCTGATGAAAGCTCCTGGCAATTTTCCTTGCCTGCAAATGAAGTATGGTATCACACTTCAGCACAAATATCCTGTGTTATAGTTTGCCCAAGTGTGCCAGGCATAAACGATATTAATCTATGACTCCATAAATTCAGGGTGATCTAGGTGTTCATGTGATTATGGGTAATTATCCCTCTTCCACTTGTCTTGAGGAGGACCAGAGCCATTGCAGAGCCATCAGCACAAACTTCTCAGCATTTATGCTGTGCAGAGTAGAAACGTCACTATATGCAATTAGGCCCCTGCAAGCAATTACACTTTTAATTGCAATCCTCTACTTGTGTGATATGTGACATCAGGATGCTCTGGTCTCATCTGTTATCCATGTTTAATTCTCCTGCATGCAGGCACTTTTTAGATACATGTATTTAGCACCTCAAAATTAGGTGCTGATTTTTTTTCCCCTAAAACTCCACAGTTTGGAGTGTGGCAATATTGAACCCAATTCATCACAGTAAACACTGTTTCTGATTCCCAGGTAACAAAGACTAGAGAGCAGACTAGACTAGAATAGAATAGAACAGAACAATGAAAGCTGTAATAAAGAATAAATCTTTTCAAAGTAGTCAACTAAATCAATGGATCAAAATCTTTCTAGGACTTTGTGCAAAAATACAGTGGTAAGACTGTCATTCTGAAAACACCAGCAAAATGGAAGGGGACAAGAGAGGCTGCATAATAGGGATTCCTGCTTACATATCTATTTGGAGTAGTGACCCTACTTTCAACCCCTTGGAAACACACTGAATTTCAAAGCCATGTGAAGAGGCACGATTTTGGAGCACCAAACAAGGCCAGCTCTTCATCAGCAGGTTATTCTGTGCTTTGGATCTGGAGTTTGAGGGACAAATGCCTCAGTTATTCTAACAGAACAGACAGCACCCTCTACTGCCCTCCAAAAAATTATCCAAAGCACAATGTTATCACATTTAACGGCGATAGCTTTGGTGAGCAGTACTCAGAAAGCTTCCTCCCATGACTTAGAGAGGAAAAAGGAAATTTAGTAAGTCTTAGATGGTTGCTCCTCAGACTTATCAGTATAATTCAGCTTTAAACATTAAATGTAATCACCTGCAGGGTAAAAGTGGGCCCTGCATCCCCGTGAACCCCCTTTTTCAGGGGACAGCAGGGAAAATTTGGGGGAAAACAGACTACATGTTCTCCTAGGTGTGGGCATACCAGGGACTGGGGAAAGTTTGTCCCTCACCATTGATGAGGTGATGGAGGGGAGAGCCAACCAGTGGATTAGTGACAATTTGGGAGATCTGGGGGGTGTTTGGGGTGCTAGAGGCAGAGAGGAGCCACCCAAGGTGAGAGCAGAGGCCTGCAATTACTCGTAGTTGCTTGGCAGATATTGGCCCGTCACTAGTAGTTGCTAGGCAGGCACTATGTTATGTAGGCAGTTATTACTGCTACTACTGTTACCAGGCTGTTATTACACCGTCACTACACTCTTACTAATAGTTATCAAGCCATTATCAGGCAATTACTAGGCAGTTATTAGAGCTGGCAGTTACCGGCATTTCTGAGGCAGGTACTAGTAGTTCTGAGGAGTTACAGTAACTGTGAGGCAGATTCTAGGCTGATGGTGGTCACTAGACACATTGGGCAGTTATGAAGCAGTTGCTAGTAGTTAGTTGGCAGTTACCATAGTCCATCGTTGTGTGGAAGGCTATGGGCCCCAGAGGGGTGGCCAGGGCAGAGGTTATGGAGGAGCTCCAAGGGAGCTGAGGGAAGCCTGAGAGGGCAATGGAGGAGTGAACCATGCAGGAGGAGCTTGTTGCAGGAAAAGCAGCAGCTGTCCAAACATGCCTTGATTTTATTAATGTTTTGCACATTGTCATAAAATGAGAAGAGTTATCCCTGGTGAAATGCAAGGGAAGAGAGGACATAGGTCTCTGCTAGGTGAGCTTGTTGTGCAGCACTTCTGCTGTTGAAAGCCAGTGAAGGAAAGACTTTGTGTACTTGTGCTATGGGTGTCTGAGGCTGAGGGAAGATCAGCATCACAAGGATTTCTGCCACCTCAGACCTCAAGAAATGCCTGTCAGCAGAGATTGATACCCCATAGAATCATAGAATGGTAGGGTTTGGAAAGGACCTTTAGAGATCATCTAGCCCAACCCGAATGGGCTGCAGCCAGTTAAAGATGTGTTGCCTTAAGGGGCCCTCCATGGTGGCCTGGGCCAGCCCTGCCAGCAGCGTGGTGCCCCATAAGGTCGGTGGCATCAGGGACATGGCAACTGTGGAGTGGATTCAGGAGGTTTCCCCATGGTGTCTGGTCCCTGCTTCCCACTGCCAAGGTGAGTGGAGCCAGGCTCTGGCAGAGCCAGATAGCCCCTGGAGGCTTTGAGGGGAAGGTGGTGCTGGGTGCCTCTCACAGTGTGGCAGAGGGAGGGTAGAGACATTCCTTTTTGCAATAAAGTGTGCTCTGGTGATGCCAGTATTGACGTGTAACAGGTTTGGTGCCAAGGCAGCAATGAATGAGAAGCAAAAATGCAACCAATCTTGTCTCTACTCTGTGTGTGAAAGGAGTAGGTGCAGTACCTGCAGGAGCTCCAAGCTCTTTGATATGCAGCTGGTGAAGAATATTCTTTATATTTAATTCTTAAGTACAAAGAGGTCTTGCCCTACCTTCATGAGCTAATCTTATGCTTCTGGGACAGTGGAATGATGAATAGATGACTTCTCTACACTAAGCCTGTAATGTAGAGCCCTGAAATTGAATCCTAAGGTTGTGGCTGAGAAGTGATGGACACTTTGTATGTTCAGATAATCTCTCCTGAAATCTAGTAAATCCCAGAATGTTGAGGGCTGGAAGGGACCTCCAGAGATCATCCAGTCCAACTCTCTGCTAAAGCAGGTTCCACTCAATCAGGGGGCACAAGAATGTGTTGAGGCAGGCTTGGAAACCTCCAGAGAAGATGCCTCCACATTCTCCTTGGGCAGCCTGGGCCAGGGCTCCAAATAGCACCCAAAAAAAAAGTGGTGAGTTTCCAGGAATAATGAATGCACTCAGAATGGCTATAAAACAGAAAGGCATTGGTTAGTGGTTTGTAAGCATTCACAGTTTGGTTGTATCATGAAAATCAAGCTTAAAAAAACAAAAGCCACACACAGCAATGCATAAACATGAGCTTTTGTTAACTACATGGAACATCCATTAACAGTAGATTTCCCCATTGTCAGTTAAATTTAGTACTAATCTTGAACAGAAATAACTCTGGTGGAATTAGTCTATTTAAAAAGTTGACAGCTTTTTTAAGCAGGCAGTTTTCTGGAGGAAAAAAGCAACACAAATATGTATTCTCTTCAAAGGAATGTACTTGGGGGAAGTTAGGAGTGTGGTCTTGCTATGTTTAGGTTTAAATTCCATTTTTCATATGTGTTTAATGAACTGAACTGTGCATGTTTTTTAAGCTCCCAAAATGTGCTTTGGTGTGTTAGCAGCAAAGCAGTTCATTCTAGAAGGGAATTTCAAGGGATTCTAAGGGTCTGAAGGGTGTATTTCTTAAATTCTCACTGTTTAGAGGTAGCTAACACTCTTATTTTAGCATACAGCTGGAAGGGGTTTTATCATGAGCCAGATACAGCAAGGATTTCTAGTTCTGCTTGTGACTTCATACCCGTGACAGAGCTGTGGAACTGGATATTAAGGGTAATTTCTGGTTTGATAGCCTTTTTGGGAGGGAGGATATCCTTTTCTTAAATACAAAATTAGCAGTAACTTTTGTCTGTGGAAACATTCTGTGGCACCAAATCTTACAAATGTCTTTGCATACACACATCTTTTGGGGGTTTTGTTTGTTTGGTTTAGCCTAAAGGTTTTCTTTTGCCTCAGAGGCAAGAACATAAAAACCCTTGGTACCTGTAAGAGTGGAGCTCATCTGTAGTTAGAACCATGCATCTCTTTTTAAGACTCCATGTAGCTCTCACATCTTATAAATGACTAATATTCCTCTCTCCCTCCTTCTGTATCCTACACATCTTTACTTACTAGACTGGAAAAAGAATTAGATACTAACTCACTGGTAACATGTTTCTTACCCAGTGTTCCCCAAGCCTGTTTCAAATAACACTGAGGGCACTGCACGAACTACTGCTGTATAATCTTACAAGAACATTTATATGTCAGAAAAGAGCTGAGCAGAAGGGTAAGCAACTTGTTTTCACCTGCCTCAAAAAGTTTACAAAGCAGGAACTGGAGAAGTATTTCATATGAAGACCTAAGGAGGGTTAAACCACAACAGAGTGGAAAGGGAAAAGGATCTGTTATCCTAAGGAAATAATTTAATGCCTGGTAAGGTAACTAACAGCTGTCTTTCATTGTTCAAGAAGTCTAATGCATTAGCATTCTTCTTCAGAAGGAACCAACCACCCAGCATAGACTTAATGAGCCTTCAGTCACACCCTGATGGTGTATTTTGAGAAGTACAGCTGAAACCACCTATGTTCATAGAAATTTAAAAGAAAAAAAAACATCAAGGGCTTGTTTCCTGAAATCTTGAGCAATTTATTGCAGTAAAAGTTATTTGGCACTTTAAAAAATAGCTACTTTTTTCGTTGATAAAAGCAAAATGGCTGGTTGTAGTCTGCTTCAGCTGGGATAAGCTGGCCCAGCTCTTGTGGTGTGGTAGGACATGGGGAGCAGAAGTCAATGTGATCTTCAACAGAGAGAGAGGTGGGAATAAGAGGGTTGGGATCAAGAAGGACAATTAAAAGAGTCAAGAGTCTGTATCTCAGGAAGAAAATACCTTAGTTTTACTAGTAGTGATGTCTTTTTAAAGCATTAATATTGTCTGTGTCCTGGCTGAGTTCAGAGCACTGAGAGCATGCAAAATGTCTTGTTATCTGCTCACCCTGGGTGAAAGGGGGAGCACATATCAATTGCAAGCTGCTTCTGGTTTGTGTCAGAGCAGATAACATCCAGCTGGCCATCAAGGCTTTTAGCCCTGCTTTGCTTTACTTTGTGAGTTTGAGAAATACTCGATTTAGCTCTTGTTTTGGGAATGTAGTTGCACACTTCCAGGGCCTTGTGTGTGTGTACAGGCTTAGCCACGTGTCTTAGTTAAATCTTTGATAACATAGTGTTTAAAGATGTGTATTTATGCTTGTAAATTAACTTGTTATAGTATTCTGGGTGGGAGGGAAGTGTTAGAGTTTGAGTGATGAAAGCAGTTGATGGAAACATGCAATGCCAGCACTTAACAGCATTTGCTTCCAAACAACAGAGTCCAGTTTGGCATTTCATTTCTTTACAACCCTGTTTGCAAACAGAACAAAAATTATTCAAAAGAATTTTAAGGGACTAAACTTACTGAGAACATGAAAATTTAGTGCTGCTACAGTATTGTGTCCTTGGAGAAATGTCTTTCACTTAACTACAGAAATACATGTCTGATTCTGCCTCCCTTCCTTGTGTCACAGTACAGTACTGTAACAGTGCAGTGTGCTGGATAAAGGGCTTACAGTTTATCTTTGCCTGCCTTTTCTAAGTTAGATATCTGTGGATATATGAGTTTATTTCTAAGGTTGCTTTCTGACTCACACTGCGTAGCCACTGGGCTGTACCACAAGCAAAACTGTGACTGGATGTCAGTGATGCTGTTTGCCAGCAGCTGCAGACAGCTGATATTCTGAGCATTCAAGCTTTTCTTCATCATTCATCCTGTTACAGAGCAGGAATATGCCTGGTTACAAGCAACAGAGTTTGCACATCATGTGAAGTTAAAGCCACTCAGCTGAGATGAGCATGCAGGTGCCTGCCTTTCTCACTTGCAGCGTAAAACATCTTAATTTAAAGCACATGGTGTAAATGAACCTGTTTTACTTTGCAGCTAAGACGGGCTTGAGCATGCACATGTAGTTGCTGGGAGGCTGATGGGTGGTAGCCTGGTAAGTAAGATGTATTAAGTCCATTGCTTGTGCTGGTCCAGATGTGCCTTGGAGAGAGCCATGGGAAAGGGCTCATAAAATGGGAGCATATGTGGGTTGGTATTTGCTCTGGAGGATTTGCAGTTCCTGAACTTCATTCATGTATATCCCTCTATTTCTCATTAAAATGATATGTTGGCTGTTGGTGTTTGCAGGCAGAATTTGGCTGTGTGATTTTGTGGGTTTAATACCTTGAACTTGAAACTTTATACCTTTGCCTTAAGGGATCTGTCTAGCCTAGACTTCTGTACATTATTCTGCATTCTGTCTTCTCTCCCCTCAAGAAGTGGGAAAGAAAAATTAATAACAGACTAAAGCTGGAAGCATTTCCTCTTTAATCAAGTGGCAGAAAATCTTGGGCTGAACAAGCTTTCATAAATTACCTGTTTTCTGATATTTTAATTAATGTTAGTATTTTTCCTACCACAGTTATTCTGCCCCAAGGGAAGACTTTTGTTTTCCCCTGCCTTTCCTATGTGGCATGTCACAAAACTTCCTCCACAATTAAACTCGTACAAGTAAAAAAAGAGATAGCAAAGGTTTAAAGTTGAAAAGACATCCTTGAACTTCTCTCAAGTAGTAAAATATAAAAGTACAATAATGTTAAACTGTCCCTGAGCCTTCTCATATCATTGTTTTAATGCCTGAACTGAATTGCTATGCTACTGAGGATCTTCTGTGAGTGTGCTTCTGTCAATGAAAATGGAGAAACGGAGGCAAATCATTATCTTTCAATACAGAGTCTAAGAGTCTATTTTATTACTAGGCAACATGTTTGTTTCCAGTTTTGCAAAATCCACCTCTTACTTTGACTTTTTAAAAAAAATATTTAAATTGCTTATGGTTTTTTTTTTGCTGAGGGATACTGAGCACCTGCAGTTCCCATTGCTTTCTCACTGGCTGCATTTCAACATGAAAATAAACAAGTAGATCTTGGTTTAAGACTGTGTTCCTATGGCCTACCAATAGCTCCTTATAGTATATTGGTTTAGGCTGGGTTTATTCTCCACATTTTTAAAAATGTGTAAAACATGTCTGGAAAAGTATGTTTAGAGATGCTAAATGAATGAGCAAGAGTGTATTGGATATCACTTGGATGTTCAGGTAATACTTGATGTTCTCTGTCTTCACCTGTGTTATTCACTATGATGTCAGACTGCTTTCAATTTCACTTCATCTGAAGTATTTAGCTTCTGTGTCTTCTGAACTCTCCCAGAAGATACCAATACGAAAATTACACCAGTAAAGTATGCTGGCTATTCAGTATACTTTTATTGTTATGATATGTTTTATTGATATTATTTATTACTTTATGATATCATTTATACCAATAAAATAGAAATAAGCTGCAACACAGAAGGTTCCAAAGAAATACAAGGAAGAATTTCTCCCCGGTTCAAGTGAGGGAGCACTGGAAGGGGCTGCCCAGATGGGTTGTTGAGTCTCCTTATCTGGACACATTCAAACCCCATCTGGATGAGTTCCTGTGTGACCAACTCCAAGTGGCCCTGCTCTGGCAGGGGGGTTGCACTGGATGCAACCAGGACAGGGAAGTGCTGGAGAGGGTCCAGCACAGGGCCATCAAGATGATCAGGGGAATGGAACATCTTTCATACAAGGAAAGGCTGTGGGAACTGGGGCTGTTTAGTCTGGAGAAGAGGAGACTGAGGGGAGATCTTATTAACATTTATAAATACCTAAAGGGTGGGTGTCAGGAGGTTGGGACATCCCTTTTTTCTATAGTAGATAGTAACAGGACAAGGGGTGATGGGATGAAGCTGGAACACAAAAAGTTCCACTTAAACATAAGGAAAAAACTATTTCCCTGTTGAGGTGAGGGAGCCCTGGCACAGGCTGCCCAGAGGGGGTGTGGAGTCTCCTTCCTTGGAGATCTTCAAGACCCACCTGGACATGTTCCTATGTGACCTGATCTAGGTGAACCTGCTTCTGGATGGGGGTTGGACTAGATGATATCTAAAGGTTCCTTGCAACCCCTACCATTCTATAATGATCTTTCAAGGTCCCTTCCAAGCCTTAATATTCTGTGACTCTGTGATCCGTTTCTGCTTTACCAGACTTCTCTCTATTTACTTGTATTTTTATAAGTCACATTGGAGACAAGAATGAGAAGTCATTTTTGAGAGTGAAAGTGGATGTGTTTGGGAAACTCTTCTTGCACCAGTCTTTGTAAAGTTTGAGTGGATTTTGGCACTTAAGCCATGAATCATTTAAGTCTTAACAGAAGACTTGAGAATGAGCCCAACTCACAAAATGTGTGCCTGTGCACCCATACACCTGTACCAACCTCTCAGCATAAGTGCCAGCTGCCTTCTTGTGCCTTTTATTACTGAAGCTCACCAGGAATCCCAGTCTGACTCAGTACTAGAACCTTTGTCATGCACCCTGGAAGTTAAGACAGACAGCAATGCTGCTCTCTCCTTTCAGGTTGATTTCTCAAACTAGTTTGGAAATAAAACCAGTCTTTAGCATCTCAAGTGAACCCACCTTGTTTCATGTCTCCATGTAGAGGCATGAGCTACCTTTCTGGTCTCATTCATTTTCACCAAACCCTACCCACTTCTTCCCTCCCTGAGGCTCGATAGCCTTTGCAATGCACTTGGAGATTGAGTCTGATGGTAAAGCAGCTCTTTGTTAAAATGCTCAAGGATGACTACAGGAAATTAATAGTGGTGCAAAATTGAGAAGGAACATGGATTAACATCTGTGTGTATATTTTGGTTTTTGGCATTTTGATTGATAATACACCATCTTTTGGGGTACCTGTTCTATGTCTTAGACTTGAAGCTCTTGAATTGCAATAAGAGCTGAAGTAACCACAGCAAATATTCTAGTGACTGGTGAGAATAAGTAATCCAAAGAATAAAAACTTATTTTATTCCCTTCTTTGAAAAGAAAATGGGGAAAGTTCATCTGGTTTTCTAGTTTTCCCTTTAAGACTAAGCTAATTGTAACATGAATCATCGCTAGGTAGCAGCAGTCTCCCAGCTCTGCTTTCTTTGTACTTGACAGTCCAACAACAATATTTTCTCTGTGTGTGAATATCTCTCCTTTTGTTTTTTAAGGACAGCTTATAAGTAGTACATTCATGGAAGTCTAAGCTGTCTTTGGTGTTTTCTCTCTGAGCATACAAGTGAACTGTGATGAAACAGGAAGACTTGACCTGGTTTATTGGCTGGATTTTTCCCTTTATGCCTCAGTGGTACTTGAGTGCTCATTCTGTCTGATCAGTTTTGACAGGTACGTTTCTCAGCCTAGTTCCTTCTGAAAAGAAGTCTTTCTTAAGAGCTTAGGAAGAACAGCTGAGCAAAGCAAATGGTACAGGAGAGGCAGGTGGTATGTTGGTGAGCTGATAATTATGTTTGCTTGAAATAAGGAAAGTATAAATACACATAGTTAATACTGCTTTCTGTTTCTGTCCATTGTGATCAGTAAAAGCTGTGGTCAGTGCCACCTTAGATAGGAGCAGAGCTCCTTTCTTTTGATACACTTGTACCATACCCACTAGAAATGAGCTTAAACCCTTCTCACTGCTTCTAGACATCTGTAAATCAAGAACTGCACTCTTGTTTTCAGCCTTGTGTGGTCACCTGTCTTTTTGTAAACCCTGAAGGGTACTGAACCCCCAAAGCTAGTTGTTTTAATCTACCATATGAGACCCTGTGCCTTGTAGTGGCAGCTTCACCTGGTGTTAACATCTGTAAGCACCACCAATGATTGGATGAGGGAATGGAGGGCACTGTCAGCAAGTTTGCTGATGATACTAAACTGGGGGGAGTGGCTGACACACCAGAAGGCTGTGCTGCCATTCAATGAGACCTGGACAGGCTGGAGGGTTGGGCAGGGAGAAATCTAATGAAATTCAACAAGGGCAAGTGTAGAGTGTACAGGGGGAATGAACTGTTAGAGAGTTGTGTAGGGGAAAGGGACCTGGGGCTGCTGGTGGGCAGCAGAGTGAGCATGAGCCAGCAATGTGCCCTCGTGGCCAATAAGGCCAATGGCAGCCTGGGGTGTATTAGAAGGTGTGTGGGCAGTAGATCAAGAGAGGTTCTCCTCTCCCTCTACTCTGCCCTCCTGAGACCACATCTGGAATATTGTGTCCAGTTCTGGGCCCCTCAGCTCAAGAGGGACAGGGAGCAGCTGGAGAGTTCAGTGCAGGGCCACAAAGATGATGAAGGCATTGGAGCATCTCCCTTATGATGAAAGGCTGAGGGAGCTGGGGCTCTATAACTTGGAGGAGACTGAGGGGTGACCTCATTAATGTTTACAAATATGTAAAGAGTGAGTGAGGAGGATGGAGCAAAGCTATTCTCAATGATGTCCAATGATAGGACAAGGGGCAATGGGTACAAGCTGGAACATAAGAGGTTCTAAAGAAACACAAGAAAGAATTTATTCACTGTCAGAGTGACAGAGTACAGGCTGCCCAGATGGATTGTGGAGTCTCCTTCTCTGGACACATTCAAACCTACCTGGATGAGTTCCTGTGTGACCTACTCTAGGAGGTCCTGCTCTGACAGGGGAGTTGGACTGGATGATCTCTTGAGGTCCCTTCCAACCCTTGAGATTCTGTGATTCTGTTTTGGGACGAGCCTAAAAATAAAGGAAGAGCTACAATGAAATTTATTCATTGATTTCATCATGCAGCATGAACATTACTTTTTATTTAAAAGTAATAATGTCACATCTGGTATTACCAAAACACTTAGTCCTTATCCTTTTATTAAGGAGCAGTCCCTTTGTGACAATCAGTAGCTGGTCTATTCTGTGACGGACCATTGCTTAATGATAAAAAGCTGATCTGAACAGTCGCCCCAAATTCCTGATGCAAATAGCTTTGTGTAAACTTTGTGGAGGCATAAAAATGGCAAGGTCAGTATGGCAGTTCTGCAAGGCTGCTGCTTTTGATTCTCTGCAAAGTCTCTAATGACATGGTTGCAAACTGTTAGTTAAGCTGTTCTTTAAAAAAGTGTTTTTCTCAGTTGCCAGGAAAAATGTCTTGTGAGTCTGAAAGCTGGAGACCCTGAGTTCAGCTTAATATTTATAGAACTGGTTGCCCACAGGCAGTAGTAGCAAAGATCTCAATGTGCTCTTCTATTTCTGTGTGTCACAAGTGGTTTACAGGTGTAGTTAAAAGGAAAAAGGGCAGGTCTGTGACCCCACTCGG
This sequence comes from Colius striatus, assembly GCF_028858725.1. Classification (NCBI taxonomy): domain Eukaryota; kingdom Metazoa; phylum Chordata; class Aves; order Coliiformes; family Coliidae; genus Colius; species Colius striatus. The sequence continues at coordinate 94,046,215 of NC_084761.1, read as the reverse complement.
GAAGTGGGCAGAGACGTGTCATTTAGGAGAGGGCTGTTGATGTGTGTGATTGCCATTGAGAAGGAGCCTGCAGTTGCCCAAACTGAAGACCATTTACAATTCACTGCATGGTTGGCATTTAAGTGAGACATATATCAGTTTATTCCTGAACTTATCTCCATGTAGTTCATCAGGAAACCATGTAGAGTGGATATTAGGAAGAGCTTTTTCCCTGAGAGGGTTGTCAGCCCCTGCCCCAGGCTGCCCAGGGAGGTGGGGAAGTCCCCATCCCTGGAGATATTGCAAAGACTTGTAGCTGAAGGACATGAACTAGTGGTGGGCTTGGCAATGAGAGGCTAGTGGTTGGACTCGGTGATCTTAAAAATGTCTTTTCCAACAGAAAGGATTCTATGATTCTCTGAAATACATTATCCAAGGCATATATATTTGTCTAAAAATCCACTAACTACCCAGAAAATAAAAAGTAGCAGACTTTATTTATGTGTATGGGTTTTCATGTGGTTTGAGACCAAAATTGTCAGATCATGGTTCTTAAAAGTGGCTACCAAGTGTTTTCAGAAGTGCTGGGTACCTGTGCTTCTGACCAGTACAAGGTGCTGTATCCTTCTTGTGAATCAGGATATTCTGGCTTTGTTTGGCTTAAGGAAAACAGGTGAGGTTATGCTGTGCTTGGCTGTATGCTACTGACAAAACTGGAGCTCAACACCTGTGTGTAGCAGCAGGTGAGTGCCAAGAGCTGCATTAAAGCAGGTTATGCCATTGTGCTCATGGTGTTGCTCTGTGTTCCCCAGCCAAGTTACTGTTGGGGAACCCTGCCCCTGTTTCATGTGATATATGGGAAGAGTCATCTTGTGACCATGGAGAGAAAAATGAGTAGAGCAACTCCTTAAGGTTCCAAAACCAAGGCAAATGTTATAAACTTTGTGTCTTTATTTTTAGAGCTATTTCTCTCTTGGGAGAAACCAATTCTTGGGCTTAACAAGGCTCCAAGTGTTAGACTGAAGTAGGAGACTTACACTGAGGTTATTGTAGCTCTGCATTCATCACTCAGCAGCATAACCTTATCTTCAGCCAACACACTGAGCCAAACCAGAGGGATAATAGTGTTAAGAGGTGAAAAATGGAAAGACTTAATGAGAAATAGAAATGACAACACTAAGAAAAGAGGACTAAGATGTGATAAAGTTACAAAGAAGGATGAATCTTAAGTCCTTTTTATGATATTGAAGAATGAAACTGGCTCTTCTAATAATGAAGGGTGATACTTAAAGCTCTGCAGAGAATACATTTCAGTGCAATTCATCAGTTACTGCAAAATGCTAGGACAAGGACACAACAGGGTTCAGGACTGCTCCAAGAGGCACAACAGAAGTTACTGGGACAACCAGACTTCTGCTCTCTGTAATCCAGTCTGTTCATTGCAGTGGTCAGCCATGAAAAAGATGAACAAACCCCCATTTTAATATCCCATTGTAATGTTTTTACCTTGTCACATTACAGTGTTTTTTGTAGCATGCACTTGGTTGGTTTTTGCCTGCCAGGAAGGTTCTGCAGTTCACTGCTAAGTCAAGGGAAATACATGTAGAATATTGTCTGGGGAAAAAGACATTTGTCTTTGAAACAAAGAGATGTCTTCCAGTGAAAAGTTCTGCAAATTGAAATAGAGTGAATATTGCATGTGATAGACACATTTTTATGGGCTTGTGCCTGGTTGCATTGCATTTTGCCTTTTGTTGGGTTTTTTAATAGAGAATATTGTTCAATTGATCTTTCTGTGGGTAGCTGTCTTTACAATTCAGTACACTTGAGCAAACTGGTGTAATTTTCCTCACTAAATGTCTTTGTATAAGAAAAAATTGGCAAGTGCAAGATGGACTTTCATCTAGTGTCCAGAACTAAGTCACTGGATTTTCTTCTATGTATCAGCTCAAGTTATTGTCCATCTTTTACCTCTCTGCTTGGAGTGGTTAAATTATGTGAATCTGGAGCTGTAGAATATTGAACACTTCTGGATGACTCATTCTACAAGATTCAAAAGCTCTAAAGGAATCACCTGGCCACTGTACCCTCTGAAAATGAGGTTTTTATTGGGTAATGAATTCTTATACTAGACCCTGATGATAAACCATGTCAGGCAGCAGTGTTTCAATACCTAGTCATTGCAGACTCAGCCAGAAGCCTCATCAGAGCCAGGTTTATGAAGATCTGTATGTTAAACAGTTGAGAAGTGCTGCTTTGGAAAGCAAGGTGGGATTAGCCATGCACACAGTGTGAGAAAGCTCTCTGCATCTCCCATTCCTCAGGCTTCATCAGTACCCACACAGCTGGTGATAGTTTTTCAGCTGGTTGTATGTGTTAACTTTGGCTTGTCAAAGAAGTTTGTCATTCCTTGTTCTGGGCTCCCACTGGAGCTACACTCCTGGGGTGATACTGGCTCAGTTAAAGTATATGTCATAAGACTTGCACTGAAATTCATGCTCTGGCTTGCAAGCAGCTTTTTACTTGTGCAAAGATGGCAGTTGTGTTGTCCAGGGCAGACACAGTCAACTCAACTTTAGTCCTTCCTTAATCATTTGTGAACTGATCATCCCACATCTTGGCACTGTTATTTAGAGTTACAGGGCACACTACACAGTACTTCACCCTCTTCTTTCATGTTCCCTTGGACTTTGCTTTCCCGTGGCTACGAGAGCCATCCCTAGAAATAATGCTAAAGGTTGATTGCTTTTATGGGTTTCTAGATGCCTTTTGGCACCAAGCCTTGAGACCACTGTGAATGATGTTTTCCTTGTTCGTATTTTGTCCAGGCTGTGTGCAAAGCACAGAAAGCCAGTTGCTCCATATGTGACTTCCAGGTTGGATTGTTGGGTAGGCTTAGAGGGAGTAGGCTCACTTAAGACACCACAATACTTTCCCTAACATTTTGCCTTTAACATCAGTATCATTTGAAGAGCATAGTCTAGTTCAACTGTCTGGTTATGTGGCTTCTTGTATTTTTGCTTTAAACTGGTTTAGCTTTGGCTTATTTTTAAGAGCCAGGGCATGGCAAAAGAAAGTGAAATTCTAGCTTAATTGGAATTAGTGTGACCTCCTGGGGATGAAAAAGAAACAGGTTTTAGAGTTTGTTAGCACAGAGGAAGATTTGGTGGTATAGCAGTGTGGGTAATCTTGTTCCCTGAAAGCACAGCCTGTACTAGAGAAGTATTTCAAGCAATATGAGCTAAACTGGTTTCCCTACTGAATTAAAGTGTATTAAGAGGAGAATGAACAGGGTAGTGCTGTAGCTTTTTCTTTGAGGTTTACTAGCACAGCTGTACTCTTCTGAAGGGTGTGTTTTCAGTCTTCTAATTGATGTGATATTAGTATTGCTTTTAAGTGCTTATTAGAGTGTGTCACCCCAGCTATTCATGAACAGCTTCAAGTCTGAGCCAATTTTAGAGTGAAGGGTATACAGGCCATGAGTTAACTGTGAAAAGGGCAAAGAAAATCAAAGCAAGTCATTTGAGCAGTTTTTTGCCCATATCACTAGATTGGTTACATTGGTATATGGGTCACAGGTACATAATCCCTGGGCCAGGAAGTCTCAGAAGGTTTTCTCCTGTACTGAGCTCTTCCCAGACTTTCTTTAAACTTCTCTTTTCCCATATTTAACTAACACTGTGATCTAGTCCAGATAAAATCACTCTTCTTGGGCCAGTACTCAAGTATTTCTGACATTGTGGCCTACTTGAGATGGACTGAAAACCCAGTGAAGAGGCTCTGCCATCTTTTTAAAGTCCGGGTGCTGTTTTAGTACTACTTCATAAGCCCATGGAGCAGCACTTCCCCAAGTAGGAATGTTCAGGTGTCTTTAAAGCATTACTCTAAAGCCACAGCAAGGCATAACGTGATTCAGTGTGCCAGTGCTGGTTTCTTCATCTTGTGATGTGTGTGAATGATCAAGTGGTTGACACAAACATCACACTATAAGGTAGACTAGAGGGGGAAATTTCTCCTAGCAAGCACTGGGACTTTGGTTTATTTGTTTGGACCTTCCACACAGTGTTAGAAAAGACTTTTTATAGTGTGTTTCTCAAGACTTATGCTGGGCTCAGACAGTAGACTTGAACATTGTGAAAGTTGTGTGTTCCAGAGTGATAGTGAAGGGAAATCACCTGCACATTGCAGCATGATTTTAGGAGGAACTGTGCAGGTCCAGGCTGTGCTGTGTAGGGGATTGAAGCAGATCTGCACTACATGAGCCAGAACATACATATGGCACTGGGCAGCACTAGCTACAGAGCATGGAGGCCATGCCTCTTGCTGCTTCATACACGTGCTGCTGTGTGCACTGGTGATTACTTGAGGCAGGTTATATGAATCATGCTGGAAGTGTTTCATGGAACAACTTTGTGTCTTAGGATGTTGCTATGGACATTGGAAAGTGTGTTTTAGTTTGAAACTTGATCTTGAGGATGTGCAAGTTTGCAGATACAGATATTTCTGTCTCTTCCTGCAAAAGTGTAAAATGTCAGTAGTCAGAGGTCTTACCTGCTATTCACATGAAGACTGGCCTTGCACAGCGTTGTATTTCCTTATTTTGATTTAACTTAAGCAGCACTGATACTGTCAGAACTTCACAGAGTTCAGACCCTCAATTTGATTTTCAGTTTCTCAGATCAAAATCCAGCTGAGGGTAATAGATGCAATTGTAAAGCTACCTGACTTCACCATTGCAAATCACATTGATGGAAATAACTGATGCTTTTTTCTCTCAGATGTATTATCTAACCAGGTATGATAGGACCTATTTCTCTTTGATAACATAGTTCTAATAACCTAGACTGCTCCTCAGAATCTTTAAAAGCCACATAAAAGACATCAGATCAAGGCAAGTTGTTGTTTCTACTCTGCAGGCTACCATTCAATAGGGTGGCATGTGGGTAAAAAAGTTTGAAGGTTATGGGTTGAGAGAGCATCCAAGAATTAAAAAATAAGGAAAATATATGTTAACACTCAAATTTAGTTACCCTGGATTATTGTATCCTCAGGAGAAAGGTGTAGAAATCTCCACAGCCTGACTCCAAGCTGGAGATACTTTAACTCAACTTCCAGGGAAACCTGTTTTCTCCCTGCTGCGTATGTGGGGAGACTAGACTTCTTGTTTAGGAAAGGAAGTTAAGTCATGCCAGGACATTGGACAGCCTTGATCTCAAGCCCTCAGGCTTAGGGGTAAAGGAGCTCAGCAGACTTTGCTCTGTGCTCATGGTTGCATTCCTTTCCTTACCTGTTTTAGCATCCCTGTTTGTAAGAGGACAGGATTTTTGAATCCCCCAAGAGTTGAAAGCAGATGACTGGTAAAGGCTGGATTCAATCTCAAAGGTCTCATCCAGCTGAAATGATTCTATGACTCTGAGGGCTGCTTGAGGCAGAATGCTATGAGTAATCCTAAGTACTATAACAGTGGTTAAAGTATAGTGTTGTTACTTGAGCTGGCATTTGTCTGCTTGTCCCTCTCCTTTGTTCAAATACAATTTGGCAAGTGTTGAAAGCAGTTTTTGATGAATGAAGTCCCAGTCACTGGATATATCACTGCTTGGATCCTTGTTGCTGAAATAGGAGTAATTCTAGTCTCTTCCCAGGGCAAAAAGCATGCTCAGAAAGTTCACCTTTACATCCAAATGCATGCTGAGAAAGATGAGTGGCAAGGGCATGGCAAACAGGTGAAAACAGATTGTATCGATTTTCAAGTGACTATTTCTCTCTGTTGCTAAATAAAACGTTTCCATGCATACTTCAGTGAACATTTGTAACTGAGCTTGCCTTTGCAAGGTTTCAGAGGGATGAAAGTGGAGTAGTGGACAGAAACAAATACTGTAATCTCTGCAACATGTGTTTTAGATCCCCAGTTGCTGCCTTATCTCACTACTTGGGAAAGATTCACTCTAAAAAGCTGAAGGAGTTATCAGAAGACCAAGCCCATGTGCCAGCACAGAGTATGCAGCCCATTCCTGGTAAGAAATAGTTTGCCTTGCATGTGTTTTCCTGTCACTCTGAAACAAATATAGACAAGTATCTTCCTACACTTGCCATATCTCTGTGCTTATATATTATTCACAAGTCATGGAGCTGTTTTGTGGTAACTCCTTAGGTGAACAAACAAAGATGTTCTAGTGGTTGATAGTACTGGGACAAAGGCTGGACTCAATGATCTTAAAGGTCTCTTCCAGCTGCAATGATTCTAAGATACTGCCCTGTGCAGCTCTAAAGCCATGGATGGCACCTTGCTTTCCAATTCCCTTTGACTGGCTGAAACTAAAGGTAAATATTTGTGACTTTATGTTTCTGAGAACTCACTGCAGTCCCAACAAGATGTTCCTCTGATAAATGAATATGATAATTAAACACAGTTAATCCACAGGCAGCAGTTAACTGGTGTAAGTCCTGTACATGTTGCTGAACTGTATTTAAAGATGGAGCCTAGAGCATGTGCTCTGAATCACCCTCTGTGGGGTGCATCTCTCTTCTTGGACTGCATAAGGAACTTAAGACTGACCAGACATCAAAACCAGCTGATTTTTAGGTATCTAACAGTGGGATTTCTGAATATTTCAGGGTTGAGATCCTTAACAGCCTACACTTTAATATGCTTGCAAGCTCTAAGATATTTTCTAGTCTCCTGCAAGTAGTTCAGCACACAGCAGACTGTTCTTCTTTCCAGCTCTTTAGTCCTGCAGTCACCTGGTTTTGCTCCATGGAGTTGTTTTATCCTTTGCTGTGCTGTCAGTAGATTCATCCTCTACTTCCCTGTCTCCAGCTTTACAGAAGCCATTGTCTGAGAAGCCTTTACTGCTTTCAAAAGGCAAAGAGTCCACATCATCCTACAACACAAGGTTGAAGATAAATGATTCAGACAAGTACTGCAAGCTCTGCTGTGCTCCTTTCAATAGTCCACTTGCAGCCCAGGAGCACTATGTTGGGAAGAAACACAGAAGAACTGAAGCACGGAAAAAGATACTAGAGAGGTTAGGAGATAAAGTTGTCCCTGCAGGATCCAGCACTAATGGTAAGCAGAACATGAGCAAGTGTTGCAGTGTCAGAGTAGCATTTCAAGGAACTGCTCTGATACATGCAAAGAAGTTGGAATCTCCTGTGTTGTAGAACAAGTCCTTTCCTTCCTTTCTCTTTGGTCTATGAACTGTTAAAGTTCTATCTGTGACAACTGTAAGTTGGAGACCCAAATCCAGTCCTTATCAAAGTCCAGTTCAAAGGATCATAGAAAATAGCCCAATCTCCAAGGTGCAAAGCCAGGATCAGTTGTACCTGTGCCATTCTTTAGATGCTCATCCACTTTATTCTTAAAAACCATCTGTGCTGGCAACTCCACAGACCTCATAAGGAGCATGTCCCAGGACTTCTTGATCTTTACCTTCTCAATCATAAAACCTTCTTCTGATGTTGAGCTCATCTCTCTCAGACCACTCTGTATTTCTTCACTGTGCACAGAACAAGAAATAGATACAAGAATTGTATCACTTGTTTCCTTTTTCTCACGTTCTTTAAATAATTGAAAGCTGGTGTTGTGTCTTCCCTTTAATCTTTTCTGCATTCAACTGGTTGACATAACTATTTCAATCTTCCCACATAAGAAGATTTGTTTCTTTAGTCATTGTTCTCTAGCCTCCCATCAGGACTGTCTCCAGCTCAAGCACTGTGACCAAAGCTGTGCAGCTTCCATTAATTTTGAAGGGGCACCATCTGGTCCAGTGCAATAGAATTGTCAATCCTTTCTTTAGTAGATAGTCAAAAGCCAGTGTTAGTATAATACAGCTCTCAGTAAGTCATGCTGTGATTTAAACAAAATAATATGTTTTGATGTGAAGCAATAGCCTGTTTGAATTGATGCTGCGTTCTGCTGATGGCTGAAGCTGTTGGGTTTGAATGGGGGAGAAAAAGGTTACTCCCTAGCTTTGGAATACTTTGGTCTATGGATGACATAGCCTGTGGAGAGGAGAAAATGACAACCTGGAAAACACAAAGGTTTTCCTCATCTGACCTCACCTTCTATTTGCCTGAGGCTCTGTGCACCATATGAATAATATACTGTACAGACAATTCTCTCAGGAGCTTCACAGGGTTGAAGCAACACTGCACAAGGTGCACTGATGAGCAGGTGATGTTTAAACTGTCTGGAGTGACTGGATTGGCATCTGTTGGGGCTTGTTTTGGCTCAGGTGTTGGAGTATTAAATACAATAGTATTTCATTTCCAGCACAGTTCAATCTTACCAGCAGCTGAAAACTGTTTACTAGAATCACCCTGAACCACTTCAGTCATCAGAAATACTCTTTGCTAATGCTGAAATCATTGTTACATTGCAACTGTACACCTTACCAGCTCCCTTCATAAATACTGTTTTAGTGTAGAATTGCAACAGAGACTTTAGAACTGTCTATAAATGCTGTTTATGTCAGGACTCTTGCATGGAACGAGATCATGGTCTGCTTTGTGACTTTCATTTGCAGTCTCTTTAACCTACAGATTCCTTCTTTACAGCAGTTGGAGTTGGTTATTACATGTGCCACATATGTAATGTCATAGTTACTTCTACAGAGACATACCAGTCCCGTGTGCAAGGCAATAAACAATGGATTAAGTAAGTCACTGACTCTTTTGTTACTATTCCTCTGTAGATTGTACTTGGAAATATTTCCCTTAGCCCTATTGTCTGCTGTTAAGTTACTTTGACTAGTTCATGATTTGTTTGGGGTTCTTTTGTTGCTGCTTGGTTTTAAGGGACACTTTCCATTTAAATGTGACACTTGTGACTGAAATTCAGTCTTAGTATTGCCACAGTTGCATCTTCAATGACAACCCACAGGACATGTCCTCAAACCTGTACAGTTTTCCCACTTACTCTGCTCTGAGGATAGCAGCACCTATTTTGGCTCAGCACCTTCTATTCTCAGGCTAGAAATAAATGGTCTGAACTTAAAGATTCCTATTGCCAGGGCAAAGAAGACCTTACTCCCAAAAATTGTGTTGGTTTCAGGATTCATCAACATGTATCTTACATTTGGCATAAGGTCATTTATGGGATAGCTGATAGCTCTCCTACTTCCCCTTCTACCCAGAAGAGGGTTTGTCAACTGTGTTAATTGCAGAAAGGATATTGTGGTGGTTTAAGATGTGTTGTTTAGAAATTGCTGTGCAACTAGGCTAAATATCAAAACAGCTTACGTGTTTAAGTGAAGGCACAATAGTGACAAAACCACAAGAGACTGATGTACAACTGATATGATTTCAAGCCGTGTAGTCAATAGAATTAGTCCCCAAAAACAAGATGAAAGTGCTACAGGCCTGTCTACAGTTTAACAACATGAGTGTATAAAGCTGATGAATGAAAGCAGAACAAGATGCATTTAAGGGATGGGTTTTCAAGCTGCCCTTCCCACAGGGGATATCTTTGTCATCTAACCACTGTATCTTCCAGGCTGAGGAAAGGGAGAGTAGAATATAAACTGCTAGGTGGGTTTGCCTGGGAAGCACATTAAGCTTGTTTGAGGTTTTTGGCAATCCATGTTATATATTTGGTTCTGTTTTGTTTCTGCTGGGGAGTCACGGTGCCTGAAATTACTGTGCTGCAACTGTTCAAGAGAATCAGTCTCATAAGGAAATCAGCTACCTTCTTACTTGCCAGTGGGTACATAATTTAATTGCTTCTTATTTGTAGCTAATTGGAGATTAGTAAGAGAATTTCAAACTTCCCTTTTAAAAAGTAGTGTTTAAAATGAATGCATTTAAAGGGAAGAATCTGTTCCCTGTAACTTCTTCAGCCTTACAGATACATTTGAGTGTATCAAGGTCCATGTAGTTACACAGACTAAGACACTTAGATTGTGGTTGTCTTGTAAGTCTGAAAATACAACTTTCTTTTTAACTCCACAGATGATGATCAAATTTGTCAGCAGTAATAACTGACACTTTCCAATTTATGCAGGGAAGCAGTGCTTGCAAATCTCACAAAGACATCAAAGAAAACATACGGCTCCTTTCAATGTAAATCAGTGGATTACAGTAAAGTTCAGAAACCTCAAGCTCCCCAAACAAGAAGGTATTTGGGAAAGCCATAAGAGGAAGAATTTCAAGATAAAAACATTGAAGGAGAAAGTGATGATGATGAGGTTATAGTTTTAGACTTTAAGTGTGAAAAAGGCCAGCATTCCAGCCTTTTCTCAGAAACCCAGTCACCTACAAATACTGGGGAAAACAAGTTGTCAGGCTGGCCACAAGCTTGCCAGCATGCACGAGAAAAGACACCTACTTGTGACTATACAAAAGGATACTGTAAAGAGCAAGAAGGGCAGGTCTCTGAAGTGATCATCATCAGAGACGAGAGTTTCAGCCTATCAGTTGCAGACTCTAAATGCTCCTACGACCTTATGCTGGCTGAAACTTCTACCAGCTCCTGCAGAAAAGAAGAGACATTGCAGATAAAATGTTTTGAGGAGGAAAAATCCATCAGCCAAGAACTGAAGTATAAGAAAGAAGCCATAAAGCAGAAAAGAAAGAGAAATAGTGAAGGTGCATATTTTGGAACAGAAGATGAGAAGCAGAAGATAATGAAATTTGAGATAGACCTGGTAAATGAGAAGAGATCAAGACTTTGTAAAAACAAAAGGCTAAAGAGAGCGAAAAGGATGAAAAGAAGCCACAGACAATTGTCAAAGAGAAGAGGAGTCACTTTGGGATGGATCTGTCTTGGGATATTGATAAAGGTTTTGCTTAGTTTTAAGAAGTTTCTCTGTTTGTAGATTCTCTTAAGACAGTTTTTGTTCCAATCTGGAAGCCCATCTTCTGAAATCTGTGGGCGGTAGGTTGATACCAAGTCATCTTACACATACAGCAGCCATTGTGGTGATGAGAGTTTGAAAGCCTGTAATCTCTTGTGGAATATCCTACAAATAAGAGTCAGTAGCTTATGGAATACTGATGGGATTTCACCAAGATGTAGAGCTTCTTTCTAGTTATTAACTAACCTATTGATGTTTCTGTTGTTAACATACAAAAACCCTCCAGTGCTCCTGGTCATGTCTGCAACCATTTCTCTGACAGATTTCAAAGGCAGAATGTAAAAGGCTTTTGATTCCAGATCTTGTTTGCTGTTGGGATGTTTTGGTTTGGTGTATTTTGTCACCCAGTTCTTGGTGGAAAATGAGTCTATTAAAGATGCAAATGGTTGTCACATACACAATGTTCATTAGATTTTTTTTTCTCATTGTAATGATTTTTAGTTTAAATTTAGGAAACACAGACAAGGTGCAATATGCAAAAGGAATTGCTAACAGGAGGCTACATTCTGCTTCATTCACTCAAGGTAACATACAGAAGTGTAGCGGGTTTGTGTGGCAGGATTTTGACAGCAGAGAGGCTACAGGGGTGGCTTCTGTGAATCAAAACCCTGAAAAATCAGCAACAGCTTTGAATTTCCTTTTGGAATGTCATATCACCAGACTTCCATTCACAATGTGGATTTACATCCTTGTGGCACGAGCACTGATGCCTTACATGTGTGTAATTAACTGAGAAATTGAGATGATGGGGTTCAGGCTTTTGTGTTGCTCCCAGGACTCTCAGATGAGGCCTTCAGTGAGCCACAGACACTGGGAACACATCTGTCTGCAGGGCCTGGAGCAGACAGAGAAAGAAGGGAATCACATTGTCTGCCTGCACTCTGCAGAGCTGGGGCTATGATGAAGATTCAAAGGGAATGTGAATCTTAGGGGAAGATGCTGGACTGAGCACACTTCTGTTCTGAAAAGTGATCGTTTCAAAGCAAGTTCATAAAGACACCATTTAGCACTGTCTTCTTGCTGGTAGGTTGCAAGGAAGCTTGTTCTGAGCCTTGATGTGGCATCTGAAAGCCATCACACCTCTGGTTTGCACCACTCAGACTGTGCTTTTCACTGGGTTAGTCTGTTTGTACGGGCACCTGTGCTGAGCTGCTGCTCTTGGTGAATCTGCCCAACTGAAACTTTCTGTTGTGGGGGAATTGTGGTCTGGGATGGAGCAGAGACCAGGGCTCTCAAGCCTGGAGTTGTCTCTAATTTTGTCTTCATTTTAGCTTTGCATGTAGTTGAAAAGCCCTGAAAATGATGCAATCTGCTTCTTTTTTTTTGAGGATTTGTGTTTTGTGATTGATTGCAATCTTGGATTTAGGTATTTCTTTTGTGCTGCTGGCAAAGTTATAAATCTGAGCAGTTAGCACCTGAGCTGTCAAGTAACTTAGTCCCTCTTCTAACAGAGAAGCATAACTAGATACTTGTACAACTGAGCAAAGTTGAGCAGGGACATGTAGGTGCCAAGAACAATTCATGGGTCAAGACTCTCAGGAAACCTGAACTCTGAGGTCCATGGAGATTCAGAGTCCTTGTTCTGATCCCCTGTCCTGATCTTTCCTGGTCTTTGAGGCTGATAATGCCTCTGGTTTCTTCAGTGGCTCTTTTTCCTCACTCAGGAGTTACATTCCCATCTGTACCTTTCCAAGGATTCTTTCCCTGTGTTTCCTTAGCCTCTGCTCATCTGAGGAGAGAATCTCAAGTCACACGTTAATAACTGCTTTTGTCATTATTTACTTGGGCAGAGGCACTGGGTTAAATCATAATTTACTTATGCTAGCTGTTGCTGACAGTTATGGACTTGTATTCTATCTCTGTAATTAGGGAGGCTTTCAAGTGCTCTCTCCTATATATACTCTTTGCTGTGAGAATAACATGGGCAACACTGCAGCTTGTCTCCCATGTAAAACAAATAACAACCTTCTCTTCTCCCAGGATACCTAATTTAGCAAGTCTTGGGGCACAGTAAGATCTCCTTGATATTTTTGTTACTCTGACAAATAGGGCTGTAGAAATACAGCCAGTGTCTTTCACAAGCACTAGTAAGGAATCCTTTCTCCATGCAGTCATGTACGCCTCCTTTCCTTAGGAAGGTAGTCTAAGAAAACAATTAGACCTTCAGCAGATGGAAAGGCCATGGTGTAGGACTTTGTGCACAGGGAATTGAAGGAAAATAAGCACCAGTTTACTTGTTTATGAAATAGAGTTGTGTTTTTGGAAGTCAGGAGAAGGAGATAAACTGCTCTGAAAATATGGCAAAAGCATGAGTTGGCAGAAGCAGCTGACTTCACCTTTTTCAGTGACCATTCCCAAATCTAGACTTGAATTCTGTATCTTCCTTGTCTACCCACTGGAAAATGGTTGCACAAGCTACATAGAATAACTCTAAACAAAGTTTCTCAGTATCAAACATGAAAGCCAAGATCCCAAAAGACATGTTCTTGCCACCTTTTGATTAAAAAATGATTTGTCTGCGATATAAATGAGACACAGCAGATTCTCATCTAGCAGAAGTAACTTAGAGCCCTAATATACATGACACTAAATTTTCTAGTCATAATGATTCATGTGTTTCCTGATTGCCTTGTTCTTAGCCTTTCTCATTTGTGCCCATGGTTATCTACACACCAGACACTTCAAAATGCAAGGCACAGGGATTGATGTCTTTATTTACACTGTAAATGTGTCTGTCTTCATTTCTTGGTACCAAAGGAATCCACACTGTCTGTAATGAAAGCTAATTCTGCTCATCTGTTCTTCCCATTAAAACTAGTGAAGCATTACAATTGTGATCTGAGAAGCAAATCACAGACCTTTCTGTCACATCTGAGCAGAAAGACTTGCAGATCTGCCTGGAGATCCCTTGGAGCCAGGATTGTCTTATCCAGGTACAAGAGTTCCTCTGTGAAGACTAAACAACACTAAATTGGATCTCTCTCCTCTTTCAGTAAACTTGTGTGCTGCTTGGCTTTATGAAAGAACTGCTGTATGTGAAAAAGGCAAATTAAAGCTGTGGCTATATAGCAGGTCATCAAAACAAGGTTAAAACTGAGCTGAAATGAAGACTCCTGCATTTCAATTTTGGCTCTGTCCCTGGTCACCTGGATCAAGTACTTAATTTTTCCAAGGCCACTTTCTTCCTCTATAAATGGTGCAGAAGGGGACTCTGGCAGATTTATCCTGCCCATGATATGTTCCTGAAGCAAACTTCTGCTGCTGGTTTCCCCTCCTTTCTCCTGAAACTTCCAGCCCCTGGGGCATCCTTGTGTCTCTGCATCCACTGTTCTCATTCACAGGCAAATAGATGAGCTTGAGCTGACATCAGAGGGAGCCATGGCCACCCTGCTGCTGGAGTGGAAACACCTTGTTCAATGAACATGTAATAGAATCTAGATGCTCACCTTTGAAGCAGCTGTCACATTCACTGTCCTGTGAAGAGTGGCACGAATGTGCTCTTCTGCAAAATACTGACACTTTTTCATAGTTTGTTTTCTCTTTAATGACTTTTTAAACTTGGGGTTCATGACTGGCTGCAGTACATGAGCTCTTAGTGCCAGGTCTGTCCTGAAAAAGACCACAACTGGAACAGGACACCTCCTTCTGTGTGCTGCAAAGTAAACAAGTTGTTTTTCATGGTGAAAACTTCTCATTTGAAATCTTGTACTGAAAGGGAGGAAACCACTGAAGTCACCTTGCACTTTCAAGCTGTGGTTTCAGTGAGGCACACTGGGAAAGCTGACACAGGCAGGCTAACCCTCCTGTGGGACATACCCTTGTCAAATCTAACCTGGTAACCAAGCATAATTCTGTAAAGATTGAGAGGCATTCAACTGAAATGAGTGTAAATCACCTGAATGCAGCACCTTGAGCTGCAGCTCCAAGTTACCACATGACTGTGGAATGAGATTATAGTGGAAAATAGTTGTTTGAGCTAGGTGGGGGACTCTTTCAGCTTGATTCAAGTATTCTTTTTCTCAGCACAGGGCTCTTGGCCAGCACTACCACCCAACAACACAAGCTGACAGTATTTATCAGGTAGAACACCAAGATGAAAGCACCAGGGTGAAGACTGGGAGACCTGGATTCTCTTTCCTGCCTTTCCCAAAGCTTCTCCTGTGACTTACAACTTTGCCAGGAACATAGTGCCACATGAGCTCTTTCAGGTGCACCTTTTTTAGCCTTAATGTGCTACAGCTGCTGGTTCTTCACATCTACTGGTGGAAATGAGCTGAGGGAGGAGGTTACAGCCCTGTCACATCTGCTGGTGTCTTTCCAGCTGTACCTATTTCCTACCCTGCTTGTACTTCCAGTGAGGTGAAGAGGAGCTAGCCACAGTAACATTTTAACCCTGACCAGCTGTAGCAGTTCTTCTCTTTAAACTGGTGATGATTGCAGCTGTCACAAAAATAGGTCACAAAAAAATGAGTAAATAGGAAAGTGTAATAAATACAGTGCCACAAATGTATCTGTGGAAAAGCTTTGGGAAAAGAGCAGTAGTGTTCCTCATCTCCCCATAAGCTGCTGTCCTTTATTTTAAAGAGCCTTGTTTATAGTGAAAAGCCCCCAAGAGCTATTTTGACCAGCTATTTGGGGCAGATTTAGGCACTTATTTGAGCTTTCTGAAATCCAGCTTGATTTTTCTTGGAGCTCCAGCCACCTCCCTGCCCAGCCTTGCTCCAAGATGTGCACTGGCTCCTGCTTTGGGATGGAAGGCTGGGTGCAGGTGTAAATCTCACGTACCACAAGTGACCAACCTTCCCTCAAGCCTCAGACACCTGCAGGAACCCACCCTGCACAATGGGGTGAGTGCCACTTGTATCCCAGCTGGGCTTTGTTGCAGGATTGATACTCAACAGCACTAGACAAAGGCTCCCAGGTCACAGACCTTTTCTGCTTGCATTGAGAGGCTCAGGTCCTTGCTATTTCTCTGCTTGAGACACAACAAGTTTGCAATGAACTGAGAATCTCCATGGAGGGAATGTGAAAGGAGTGTGACACAGTGTATTTTTCTCAGAAAGCTGTGGGGAAAACTGAAACTCTTGGTGTGTGTGAGCAAGGGGAGATTTAAAAGAAACCTTTAAAATGAAGTGGGATTTCTTAGAATTAGCAATGAAACTGTTCAGAGCAATGTTCTGAGCACTAACCTAACACACAGTTGTTTTCCCTAAAGCTAAGTGCTTTCCAAACCAGCTGCATTACAAATTCAAGCTCTGGTGGAATCAGAGTTGTTGATAAGATTGTTCTCCACGAGAAATATATTGACTATGATACCTCATGCTCATAGCAAAGCCTTTGCTCTTGATATTTCTTTTGGAACTGCATTCTATCAGTCTCTATTGATGCTATTTCTGAGCCCCGGGGCTGAAACCTTCCCTTTTGTAGTCAGCAACAATGCTGATTTCTATTTTTCTTCACTCCTCTGTGTCAGTGATACATCAATGGTAAATAACACATTCAGGTGCCACAGTTCTCCTCAAAAGTGTTCTCTCTCTCTGCCACAAGTTCTCCTCAGAATGTTAACACTCTGAAGCCTTGTGTCCTTTCATTTGACTTCATGTGTAAATGAGGTCTGTGCCTCTGCTGTGGGAGAAGCTGTGTGGGCTTTCTGTATTGGCTTCACTCTTTCCCACTCTGCCTTCAGCCTTTCTCAAATCCATCTCTTGTTCTGAAAAGATTTAAAACCCACTCTGCCTTGCTCAGCTTCCCCTCAGCAATGGACCTTCTTTTGCTTTGCACTCCCCATGTTGCTGCAATGCCAGGAAACCAGTTGTGTTTCTGGTGAAATGAGTCACCCAGGAAGGGTATTGTGTGACCACTGAAATGTGGCACTTCTCTGCAGCTTGCAAGGTTTGCCTCTTCTGCTCACTTCTTAGAGGTCAATAGAAGTTTTGGTGCTCTAGTCTCATTCAAATCCAGATCACAGGACTGCTGAGGATGTGCTCAGCTTGCTTGGGTTTCCCTCACATAGCCCCTGAGTTTGCCCTCAGCAGCAGCATCTGTGTGTGCACTCAGGTTCTTGGGCCAAGCAGCTCACATCACACTTCCCACTGCCACACTGTGCAGTCCCTCCCATGGGAGACAGTCCTCTATGAATTTGTTCAACCTAGGTCCATCCCACAGGGTTCAGTTCTTCACAAACTGCCACAACAGGAGTCTCATCCACTGGGGAAACGGTCCTTCAGGAACAAACTGCTCCACTGTGGGACTCCCCACGGGATCACAAGTCCTGACAGCAAGTCTGCCACAGGCTTCTCTCTCCATGGGTTCTCAGATCCTGCCAGGAGCTTGCTCCAGTGTGGGCTTCCCATGGAGTCACAGCCTCCTTCAGGCATCAGGTGGATCTCTGCCCTACCATAGACTGGAGGGGCAGGGCCTCACCATGGGCAACGCCACAGGGGAACCTCTCCTCTGGTGCCCAGGCACTTCCTTCTCCTCCTTCTCCACTGACCTTGGTGTCTGCAGAGATGTTGTTCTCACATTCTCACTCCTTTCTGCTGCTGCTGCAGTTTTGCCTCTGCACAGCAACTTCTTACCCTTCTCCAATACATTAATCCCAGAGGTATTCCCTCCATCACTAATGGGTTCAGCCTTGGCCAGTGGTGGGTCCGTCTCAGAGCAGACTGCCCTTGGCCCTATCAGCCACAAGGGAAGCTTCTGGCAGCTCATTTTGAAAGAAGCTACTCCTGTAGCCCCCTGCTACCAAAACCTGCCTACACAAACCCACTATACCTTGCCTGAGGAGGCACAAAATGAACCTTGACAGTCTTCAGAGGCAGAGCACTCCTCCAAAAAAAGTCCAAACTCTTGTGAATGTTTTCATGAAAATACTATTATATTAACCTGTGTGGGGTGGGAAATCAAAGTCTGAGCTGCTTCTGAGCAACACACTCAAGTACAAGCCAAACCAGGGGAAAACCCAGGCTCAAATTCCTTCTGCATTTGATTTGAGCCAATATGGGATGGGTACATTCAGGGTAGCCTTGAGGTCTTTATGCCAGGACTGGCTCTGGATATGTGGCCATGATCCACATATCTCCACATAGCCCCTCACCTTTGCTTTGGAGGAGATGAGGACTCTCTGTGTCTGATCACATGGAGTGAGGATCTCCTGTGGCATCCACATAGCTGCAGGACATGTCCCAAAACTGGCAGGATCCTCTGCAACAGCAGGAAAGATCCATCACACCAGATACCCAAGAGAAACAACAGAGTATCCTTGTGGTCCTGTGAGATGTGATCAGAGGAAAGCAGGTCCTCTGCATAGAGGACAGACTCCTCAGGTTATGTATTTGGTACTTTCCTGTCCCCTGTGGACTTTCTAGAGGACCTTAAGCCTGTCTGAGGTTCCACCAAGGCTTAGTTTTACATTACTTGTTTCACTTAAGTCAAAAGTACTTCAGAGCAGCATCTTAACCCCATGTTTTTCAAAAGTTAACCTGAATTAGTGCTACAGGAGTAGACTGCCAGTGACCTGCCTGCATGGGTCTTTGCAGCCTGAAGCTGGGCTAGGCCTGAAAACTGCCTCTTCACTCTGCCCAGCTGGAATGGAGGCAAGCTGGTGTGTTGTAGATGGGTTGGGGGTTTCCACACGCCATAGTTCATGTGGTCTGCACAGGCAGACACCCTTGTGCTCCAGGGCACAGAGAACAGGGACAAAACCACCAGCTCGTTGCAGCTGCAATGAAAAATGATGTGCAACATCCAGCAACCATGCAGGGGCTCTGCATTCAACTAAAACATGTCTGTAGATGGAGGAATCCCTTTCCTTATGGCTATACCATCATCCCAGGGCTAAGCTCTGCTGTGCCACACTGTCCTGGTGCAAGTTTGGGACTAAAGGGAATAATGGGGATTTTCTGTGGTTCCTTTTTCCCCCACAGGCTGCTAAAACAGGTTAGAGGGGTAATGGCTTTGTATAAAAGGGTATTTATTCCCAGGGAAATTAAGTCTCATGAAATATGTAAGGTGTTAGCAAGTAAGAAAGGTGTTTTCAACCAAATAAATGTATGTTTTCTGTGAGGCTTCGTTATGAGTAAAATGAAGGGAGCAGCAGAGCAGTCTGGGCACTGGCCCTTTCCCAGGTGGGTGGGAAGGCTGGGGGAAGAGTTCAACCTCTCATGCCAAGGATGAAGGGAGTGTTTTCATGGTGATTGGAGGAAGATAAAGGTTTTCTGTGGCTATAGGCACAGATTTAGTTATTCATGTTCATGAGCTCACTTTTAACGTGCTTCTTGAGGAGAAGTGTGTTTACCAAACCCATAATGGAAGTTTCACTTTTCTTTTGAAATAGTTTGGTGTGGCTGTTTCTTTGCACTTCCCAGCCCAGTGACTGTGAAAAGTGTGAGGGGATTTAACTAATTTCTGGTAGGTTAAAGGCCAATTCTTTACTCTTTTTATTTCAGCCTGAATTGCAAAGGGCTTTTAGTCTTCATGACCAGTCCCCCTGTCACCCCCAACTCCATCCCCATTTTCAGAGAGCAATGCCTCTGAGATGAATCAGACACATGGCTGGAAATGAGGTGATTAGTCCAGTTTTTGAAATGGACAATGTTTTAAACTTGTTTGAGATCCTTCCTCTGTACATTTTAAAGCTCTTTCTGAATTCAGAGGCAGGGGAGGTGATGCAGGTCAGGAGAGGCAGAATGAAAGAGGGATACAGGTTTGTGCACCAGCTCAGAGCCCCATTGCTCAGCCCAGGGCAGAAATCTTTCTGTTTTGGTGAATATTCTGCAGATAAAAAGCAAGTGAGGGGTTTGGGCCTATAAAAGGGGAAAAAATAAACTCATGGATTTTCTTTTTACCAGAACTTCTCTTTGCCAGGCAGCAATTGAACAGACAGTCCATTCTCTAACAGACAGATTTTATTGAGTGCATGCACAAGCAGGCAAGGCAAAGCAAAGCAGTGATGTCCAGGCTCCAAAAACAAGATCTCACCAATCCGTTGGCCAGACGTCCCGGGAGTCTCGGGAACCTAGAGACAGTAGCTGCAAAGGTCCCTATGGATTCAACTCCTTTAAGTCCAAGGTGATTATAAGGTCTTTTCTTCTGCTCATCTATTGTCTTTCCAAGTCTTTCAGGCTGCTGACACCTCTGCCATCTTCAGGGGGTGCTTTTCCACGCTCAAGAGTTACTTTCCTTTCTCTTTCCTTCCAGAGACACTGTCTTTGGCTTTCCTTGTCCCCTTCTCTTCTGCTTAAGGAGTCTTAAATCACACAAGAGCAGCTTCTTCACATTAGCATTTGGGGATGGGAGGTTCAAAGACAAGTTACTTATGCTACCTCTTGCATTTTTACTGTGAGGGTGATCAAACAATGGAACAGGTTTGCCCAGAGATGTTGTGGAGTCTCCATCTGTGGAGATAGTCAAAACCCAGCTGGACGTAGTCCTGGGCAATCTGCTCTAGGTGACCTTGCTTGAGCAGAGGGGGCTTGGACTAGATCCTCTCTAGAGGTCCCTTCCAACCTCAACCATTCAGTGATTCATGCCAACTGCAGGCTGCTTGGCCTGCCCTCCTCTCCTGGATGGCTCTCTTCTAACAGAGCAGGCCATCCCTCACATCAAGGTCTGGTATGGCATGTGTCTCCACCGCTCAACGCCTACTGGGTTGCAGCCAACAGCGGAGCTAAAAGTTCTTCTTGGTGGCAAACACAGAGGCCAACCCAGTCTTGCCCTTGACTATGGTAGGAGGCGCTTGGCTAGCCCCAGTCCTTTCATCTGATTGTCAATGCAGAGCTTCACCTGTCTCATCCAGTAACAAGTCACTACCATGGCAAAGCACATGCAGATTTGCATTAGCAGTATAACTACCACAGGGTGCAGCAGCGTGTTGAAGATGCTGGTGGCCGTGGGGGACCAGCCGAAGAAAATTTCCCACCAGTGATGTTCCCCCACCCTCTTAATTCGTTCTATTACTTGTTTTATAACGTTGCCATCATGATGTACAGTTATTAGGATCTTTTTAGCTTCGGCCTTAGCATTTTCCAACAGCTGCTGTAAATTTGCATGCTCTAACATCTCTTTTACAAGGGATAAATCCATTCCGATGGGGGTGGGGGTTATACTACGGTACAAGGTATAGTTTCTAATTAGCAACTGGCTAGTAAAGACAGGGGGTTTATACACAAAATCACAGCCTCTAATGACAGCTACGTTGCAAGCACACATATTGGAGTCGTTAAACACGGTGTGATTATAAACTTCGTTAACTTGCACGTATTTACACCTCGTTCTGAAACACACGCAGCCTTTCCCTACGTACACCAGCACGGTTCTGTTGCTGCTCTGGGGATTGATCTCAAAGTGACACACGCCTTCTTTGGTATCAAAGCACACATCGCTCGCCTTAAGGGCATCGTCTTCGCAGATGAATCCCAGCCCCCTTTCCAAAATGCAGGCCTCCAAATCCACCGATTGCCATTTCCCACCGGACACCCTCGCCCACATGCGATGGTCCAGGGGATAGACCACGGACCCGTTTGTGTTAACCCCCAGGGCCACGATGGGGTAGACCTTTTCGATGCGAGCCTCCGCCACGGTCAGGACGTGGGCGATGACTGCGTTGAGCACCTGGTCGTGGGTGAAGTTGACGAGTCTCCACCAGGCTTGGAGCTGCCGCTCCTTCTCCGTGGCTGCATCCCACACGATCTTCCGGATCTCGGTGGGGAGGACGCCGTTGTCTCCGTCTCTCAGGATACCTGCAACAACACTCTGCACCCACATTTGGGCCTGGATGCAACTAAGAGCAAGGGAGACGTTATTTTGCTCTATGCCCAGTGCTCTCAATAGCATCTGGTGGTCTCTCTTATTTATTTGCTCCCAGGTGGGCAACACCTCTGATACGAGCCACTGCCCCATCCCAAGGCTGGCCAGGGATGAATTCAGGGGGTTGAGGAGGCCCTGCACACCTGAAGTGACAGCCTCCAACTTGTTGGCCAAAACCTCAACGTTCATGCTGTTGAGGACTCCCAGGCCAGCACTCCCTCCTCCCAGTGCCGTGGCCAGCAGGTCTCTCCTGGCCCGGGCCCCCTGCAGAGAGCGGCTGTGGAGCCAGGCCAGCCAGCCCGTGTGGAGGGTGGATAGGAAGGGGGAACAGTGCGGCCTGACGGAGGAAATATTAACAGTGGACAGAGACAACACCACCTTCTTCAGCGACCGCACAGGCCCCGTCAGCAGCTCTTGGATGTGATTTTGCTTGACTACATAAGGGCCTATTTTGGAAAAGAGCGGACGCAGGACTGCAATGATGTTAAACTCTCTTCTAAATCCTTCAGGGCCTTCTATCCACCACTTTCCTCCAAGCTCAGGGGATATTTCTACGCTCAGATTTCCTCGACACCACACCTGGAGGTTTATGACCAGGTGTAGACAACGTCCATAATCCCGTTTATACCAGGAAGCCTCCTCTCCTAATTCAGACACATTGAGCGTTTTGCCCTCACGGAGGCAGTTTACTGGCACGAGCCACCTGTGCCCGTTAGCGGCGGCGATAGTCACGGTGGTGCCATCGATTTGCATCGGATCTGTTACATTTTCTTTGGAGTATTCAACTGCTAGTTTTACCTGCTTGCCAACTTCAGCGTACCGTGCTACGTGCCAGGCCAAAAAATGGCATCTCGAGATCTTAACGGCAGCAAAGGAGGGAGGCGCGTTGCTAATCTTGAATTTAAAGGACAGCCCCACGCTGTTGTGGGCCCAGAGGCAGACCACAAACACTGGCTGGACCAAAGTAAAATTGCACCAACAGTCCAATGTTTCCACGGCACAGGTTTTTTTCTGAGTCTTTTTGGTTCTCACTTCGGTGACGGAGATTTGAGTTACCCGCTGGTGAGCGGATCCGTTAATGACCCTGCACCCTACCTTTATTTCTTGTCCCACCTTCCCTAGCAGCTGCGGGAGTTT
The DNA here is from genome assembly GCF_028858725.1 of Colius striatus. Taxonomy (NCBI): domain Eukaryota; kingdom Metazoa; phylum Chordata; class Aves; order Coliiformes; family Coliidae; genus Colius; species Colius striatus. The sequence goes on along the minus strand of NC_084761.1, from coordinate 94,023,440 downwards.
GTCTGTGCTATCCCAGCTCCACTCGTTTTCCAAGTACACCTCCGTCCCGTGCATAACCACTGTTGACAAATTTAAGTCTTTGTTAGAGTTTAAACCCATGCTTCCCGTGTATTTTACGTGAGCTTGAGACCAGGGCCAATCAGTCCCAGTTTTTGTGTACCTCCTAAGCCTGTGCTGGGCTGCAGCCCACAAATCAGGGTGCCTTTCTAAGTGAGAACGACTGACTCTTTGTCTGAGAGGCTGATGGGTTGTTTGGGTGTGTTGGGTGCTCAGCACTATGCACATACCAGAAAGCAAAGCAAATACTGCAACCAGAAATTTGAAAGCATTTTCCCCGCAGCGCAAACGGGGCTGGTGATGCCACGAAGTTCGCCCTTCCTGCCGGTCACAATCGCCTTCCATCCTCCTTTATCTGCAAAACATAAGCAAGACGGGCTCTCCAGCCCCGTTAATTTCCCTTCCATGCTTTTAACTGTGAAGAATGGAGCCATTTTTCCTGCCTTTTTGCCCCCTTTCTGATTTCTACCTGGTATATGGAGGGGCTGGCCTTGTTCACAACCCTAACGGGCCCCATCCATTGGGGTTCCAGCACCTCGTTCTTCTCTCTAACCCCCCGATACATCACCAGTTCCCCTGTGTTCCACTCCATGGAGCGCAGCAGCACTCCCAGCTGCTTATCCATCTTGGGGATGTTGATGTCCTGCACTGAGGTGAGCTGGTGGTACGTAGCTGACACTGTCCTCAGCATGTCCTGAACCCACCTGTCCATCAGCACGCGGGGCTGCAGTTCATCCGGTGGCTCCCCGCTTTTCCACCAGTGTCCCAACGGCTTCGGGTCTCTGGCAGGAGGCAGCTTTTGGGGAGAAGGCACATGAGATGCCATGGCTCCCCGTAATGCCAGGAGGACCAGTGGGAGCTTCTGATCCCAGGCTTTCCCTTGCTGGCCCACGAGCTTTCGCAGAGCCATCTTCAGCAGTTGGTTGGGTCCCTCTGCCGAGCCAGGCTTCTGGAAATGCCCTGTGATGTGAAGCTTTTGCTTGATGCCCAGTGCTTGGCACACCCCTTTTGTGACCTCTCCAACGAAGCGTTGGCCGTGGTCTGAGTGGATCTCCTTTGGGGTGCCCCACCGGGAGAAGACGTGCTCAACCAGGATCGTGGCGGTTGCACTGGCCGTGTTGTTTCGAGCCGGGAACGCTTCCACCCACTTGGTGAAGCTGTCACTGATCACCAGGCAATACCTGTTCCCATGGGCTGTTTGGGGCAAAGGGCCAATAAACTCCATCTGCAACTTGCTCCACGGCCCAGAAATCCTCTGCTGGCCTAAGAAGGCTTTTGTCATTTTGGCATCGGGACTGTTGGCTGCACATGTCAGGCAGTTGCTGACGTACCTTTCCACATCCTCTCTCATTTCGGGCCACCACCCAGCACCCTGCAGCCTCACCATGGTCTTGTCTGTCCCCAGATGCCCCTGCTCGTGAGCCAGGGCCACCAGCTCCATCCGGACTAGTTCAGGCACCACCCAGACTGCGAAGTCTGTCCCCTCCCTGCGTGCCAGGACCAGCCCCGACACATCCTTCCACACCTTGCAGCCTTTATACTCCCTGCCCTGCACTAACTCCTGCATGCTGGGGTCCTGCTCCTGCAAGCCCAGCAAGTCCACACTCTCCCAGTGTCTGCTGGGAGCCACCAACAGGGAGCCATTCTCCAAAGGCTTGCTGGCCTTCCACATCAGCCCTTCCTTGGCACCCTGCTTGGCTTTGGTATCTGCCTCCTTGTTCCACTTGGCTTCCTCCGTTCCCTTCTTGTGGGCCTTCACTTTAACGATCTGGGCCGGGCGCACCCTCTGCTCCGCCAGCCTGGCCAGGTACAGCAGCTTTTTGGCGTAGGTGACGGGTTTGCCGTCAGCAGACTGCATGTCCCTGTCCCTCCAGAGCGGCAGCCACTGCAGCACCACCCGCACCACCCAGCCCGAGTCCGAAAATATGGCCAGGGGCTGGTCTGCCGGCGTGTTTTCCAGGGCGGCCGTCACGGCCACCAGCTCGGCAGCCTGGATGGAGTGCGGCAGGCACTTCCCCTTCACCACCTCCCCAGTGCCCCTGTTGATGGCAGCATAGCCAGTGTAGGGCACCCCTTCCTCGTGGTAGTTGGACCCATCTACAAACCACACAACGTAGCCTCTCTCCTTGGCCTCCTCCAGGCTGAGGCCGCTCTCAAACAGGGGCACCCGTCGGGGCTTGGGTTCAGCTAGGGGACCACTCGGCTCCTCCCCGTCCCTCTCTGCGCCGATTACCACCCGATAGACCCCAGGGAAGGGCTTCCCATCCTCCCTGGGGACCTCCTTGTCAGTCAGTGCCATCACCCAGTTGGCCATCCTGGGGCAGCGCAGGGGACCCTCATCCCCTTTCCCTGACAAGAGGTACCTCACCGGGTTGTGGGAGGTCCTCAGCAGCGCTGGGGCTGACCCCACCAGGTACTCCCAGTGCTGCAAGGCCCAGATCAAGGCTAAAACCTCCCTCTCGTAGTCGGTGAACTGCTGCTCACTTGGCGTCAGGAGACGCGAAGCATGGGCAACGGGGAGGAGGTTGGCACCGTGCTGCTGGCTCAGGGTGGCCTGCAGCCCCCTTCCTGTGCTGGCCAGCTGCAGGATGTAGGGTCTGTCCCCCTGGGGATGCACCAACATGGGAGCTCCTGCCATGCTCTCCTTTAAGATCTTCACCGCCTCGTCCTGCTCCGGCCCCCATTCCCAAAGGGTGCCCTTCTTCAGGAGGTGGCAGAGGGGGGCGGCTTTCTCTGCGTAGCCCTCGACGAACTCCCGGGAGAACCTCAGGAGAGTCAGGAAGGACCTCAGGGTGGTGGCATCGGCTGGAGCTGACACCTTCTGTATTAGCTCAACCCTCTGCTTCTGGAGTGAGCGTCCTTCCTCCCCCAGGGTCACCCCCAGGTAGGAGACCTCCTTCCAGCACAGCTGGGCCTTAGTGGGGTTGACCTTGAAGCCCGTCTTCTGGACAGCCTCCAGCACCTCCGCCAGCACCTCCAGGTTCTCCTCCTTTGTCCGGGTGTGGATGAGGACGTCCCCAGCGCAGGACAGCACACTCTCCCGATGGCTGAGCTTCTCCCACATCCTCACCACGTGCCCGTGGCAGATGGCAGGGGCGTTGTGGAAGCCTGGGGGGACTCTGGCAAAGGCGAATTGCTGTCCCCGAAGGGTGAAGGCAAACTTGTGCCAGGACTCGGGGTGCAAGGGGATGGCAAAGGATGGGCTGGTCAGGCTGAGCACCGAGAACCACTGGGAACCCCGGGAGATGGCGGCCATGATGTCTGGGTACTTGACCACTGCAGAGGTCCGCGGCAGGGTGACACAGTTCAGGCTGCTGAAGTCGACTGTCAGCCTCCATGTTTTCCCATCGGCTTTCCGCAGGGGCCACACTGGGGCATTGCTGGTGCTCTGCTGCTCCACCAGCACTCCCTGCTCCAACAGGATTTTGACTGTGTCCCACAACCCATCCTCAGCCTCAGCTGGGTACCGGGGCTGAGGCAGAGAAGGGGGGTCGGGCCCTTTAACAGCCACAGCGGCATTGACCTGCCCACAGTCTAGCTTGCTCTTTGCCCAGACCTGAGGGAACTGCTCCGTGACCCGTTTCACTCGGGGCTCCCACTCAGGGTGGACCAGGGGCTCAGGGGCTTTCACTGACATCACCCTGTGGCTCGCCGGGATGACGGGCACGTTACTTTGGGGGCAGTGTAACAGTGCTCGGTTTGCCAAATCCACCACCACCCCCATCTTTGTCAGTGCAGGGATGGCCAAAATTCCCAGCTTACCCTTCATTTCCATTTTTCCAAATTTTTCAGACCCTTTGGCGGTCCCAATTTCAAAGGGCAGGGGCCCTGTGAAGGGCACTGAGGATTTGCGGCCGTTGGGCCCCGTCAATTCGATAATTTCACAGGTTTGGAAGAGCCCGGCATTGCCGGGGGCCATGTTCAGAATGGAATAAGCGGCACCAGTATCAATTAACATCACTTGTCCAAGCACCCCTCCTCCAATAGTTGTGTCAACTATCAGACGCCCCCATGAATCGGTCTTAATCGGTGCCACAAAAAGGGGCGATGCGGGTGCCTGGCAGCCCTATTGCTGAGCCTTAGACCCCGGGTCAATGGGGTTGGAGCTGTTGTGCTTTTTGGTCTCGTGCAGGGCCAGTTTCCGGAAGAGCTCCGCGTCCGGCAAGCTGTCGATATCCTCCTGCTTCTCGTATTTTATCAAGCGCTTCCTCAGCTCGGCCCGCCAAGGGTTGCACTTCTGAAACCTCATCCCTTGCTGGTTCTCCTTGCCCGGACCGCCCCTGCCGTCGGGATCTTTCCGGTTATCCCCTTGCATTTTTCTCATCCCGGCGTTTTGGAAGAACGTGGTCGAGTTCTTCCCTTTCTTCCCCCCCAGCACGTACCCCGGGAACGCCTGCTTTTGCAGCTCAAAATTCTGGGTCAGGATCTGCTCCAACTCCGACAGCGGCTTTTTGGCCGCGTCCCCCCCAGCGATCACCCGCAGCGGCGGGGTCAGCCCCACCACCAGCGGCTCCTTGAACTCGGGCCTATCGAAATTGAGGGGGGACTCCTTTGAGCCGGGCAGCCCGGCTATCTGGTAGAGCATCTTCTTGCGGTTAATGTAGGCGTCCGGACGCTCCTCGGGGTTCTGCTTCTCCTGGTGGAAGAGCACTAAAGGGTTGACCTCCGGGAAGAACACCTTCAGTATGGCTAACTGCACGTCCCTGATGTCCTGGACGTTGCCCATCTGCACGTCGCCCGGCAGCGCAGCGAAATCATCCGGCTTCATGCACTTCCTCACCACGTCTATCAGGTCGCTCACCATGCTGCCGCTTTGGCACCTGGGCAGCCGCTGGGCCCTGGACAGCCAGTTGACTGCTGTCTCCTTTGTCAACTGCCCCAGCATTTTCCCCACCGTCTTGAGCTGCTCGGGGGTAAACCAGAGCACAGCCCTGTTGGTGTCTATGGCCTGGAGTGGGCCGTGGCTGACTGGCTCATCGGGGGGGGTCTTTTTAACTTTGTAAGCCTCTACCTCCCCTCCTTGCAGCTGGCTCACCTCCTCCCGCAGAGGAGCGTAGGGGGACGGCCTGGTGGGGCCGTTGGCACCCCACACGTCATCCTCATAATCATAGTGGGGCGGGTGCGGGTCCAGGGAATCCTCCCCCTCACTGTTCCCGAACCGGCTCCTCTTGCCTTGGATGGCAGCCACAATGCCCCTCGACACCCCCAGCTCAGCCTGCAGCTCCTGGATCTTGGCGTGGCATACCTTGTGATCCGGGCCGGTGCCCCGGTCCCGCTGGACATCCTGCAGCACCGCCCGCACCGCGCTCTGAGCGTCGTGGGTCTCCCCGATCCACTTGCCAACCTCCTTCTCCAGCTCCTCTGTTTTCAGCTTCTCGTAGCCCAGCTTGCTCTCCAGCCGGGTGATCTCCACCGCGCTCCGCAGAGAATCCCCGCACAGACCCTGCACCTCTGCCTGCAGGTTGTCCACCTGCATTTTGAGCTCCCCCTTGGCCTGCTCTAACTTCTGCACACTCTCAAGAGCCTCCTTCAGCAATTTAGACAACTCCCTGCCCACCATCAACAAACCCTGCAGAGCTGCTCTCTTTTTGCACTTGTTAGTGGGTTTGGGTTTTTTGCTCTCCTCTGACCAGCTCTCCCACTGCTGACACAGCTGCTGATACGCCTCCGGGCCCTGGAAGGACCCTGGGGACCAAATCGGGGGGAGACATTTCTGAAGCACAAACTGCTCCAGCTTCCAGTTGCTGACAAAATCGGTCATCATTATGAGAGGAAAATGATCTGAGATGGCTCCGTCTCAGGGCAAAGATACCATAACACCAGCACCAACCCACCTGCAGAGGAAGGCTGCGAGCCCCGTGACCCACCGCTCCAAAAAGCCCCCCCCAGATATGCCAAACCTGGCAGCAAGGGAAGGGGAAGCTGGGGATGGGTGGCTGCTGCCGAGAGGGCAGCCGCTGCAACCTGCCGGCCCCCGGGGAGGGGAGAGGGAAGGGACGTGGGAAGGGGTGAAGCCAAGCAGAGGTGCAGTAGGACCCCGATAATAAGATCTCACCAATCCTTGGCTGGAAGTCCTGGCAGTCCTGGAGACCTGGAGACGTTCGCCGCAGAGCTCCGGCAGATCCGACACCTTTGTTCAAGGTGTGTGCGAGCTCTTGGCCCGGTGGCCTTTTATAGCCGTGGCAGGTCATTGTTTGGGCTGATAATGCCTCTGCTTACCTCCTGGGAGGCTTCTCCTCCTGCAGGTGCTGCATCCCTCCCCCTGTCTTCCCAAGGACACTTGCTCTGTCTTCCCTTATCCACTTGGCACTGATTAGGGAGGTTGAAAGCACATGGGGAGCAGCCATTCTGCCCCTTATCTATTTTCAGGGGGGGTCAGCATTAATCACCACTAGCTTATGGTAACCTCTGCTTGCATCAAGTGCCCTGAAGAGGGAGAGCTGGAGCTTGTCCTCTCAGCATTCATCCTCCCAAAGTCTCCCTATGGCCTCCTCATTCATTGCACACACCTTCAGCACCCAGGGTTTGGGGGGATATCACACATGGGGCTCACACCTGACACCAGTAACACAGTCCTGTCCCCCCAGATTCCTCCTCCGAGCACAGATTGCTTGCTGGGGGGAGATGAGATGGCAAGAAAATTAATACAATTTGTAGTTTACATCCATTTTGGCTTCTGGACTTCAAAAGCAGCATTTTTTCCAGGCCACAAACCAGCCTGATGCACGCCAGCCTGTACCTTGGGGGTACCCCACAACACAGCAGGAGCCTCGACTGTGATCGTGCACCACCTGAGGTACAGCTGTGAACCTGCACCTGCAAAGGCAGATGAACTCCCCCCCCAACCTCACCCTGCAGACCACATCTTAGCTCAGAGCAATTTAGAAGAGAAATCTTGACCCACTTAATCTTTTTCTTCATTATTAGAGTAAGAAAAAGATGATACTTGTTTAACTCTGTGAAAAAGCTGTTCTTTTCATCCCTGCTCTTCCCCCTGATGAAATACTCCAGAAGTTACACCCTTCCCTGGAATAAATAAGCTATTAAAAGCTAAAAAGCAAAAGAATGTTCCCCCATGGCTGCCTCAGTCCTGGGGAGTTTCCATCCAGCAGCATCTTATCCTCAACAGGACTTCATGTTGAACCAGGCTCCATGTTTCATGTTGAACCAGGCTGGAGGCTGTGAATCCTTCCTCAGTCCCAAAAGTCAGCCCTTGGAGCCTGAAAAGCAGAGAGGAAAGGGACTTTTTCTTATTTTTACAGCAACTATTCCTCCAGTCTGGCATTTGCATTCCAGCTGCACATGCCTCTGTTGCAACTCAGAGGAGTTTAACAGAGGTGAAACCCCAGCCAGCTCCTGCTTCTTGTCTGTAAACTTTCTTCTAATCCAATGCTTTGCTCTAACCTCTAGAAGCAAACACTTTGCTGTAGGAAACCCATCATAGAGAGAAAAGAAAGAGTCAAAAATGCAACAAAGCTGGTGAAAGCACAGGGAATTACTGTTGGTGTGGTGAGCTGTGCAAGATGCAGGCTGAGAAAAAGAAGTGGGGCTCTTTTCTCCTGGGATGGGCAAGCAGGAGACTCACTGGGCGAGCACAGCGCTGGGGCAGAGAGGTGGCTGTGCTGGGGTCTGGGATAGTTGTCTTTAATTCTGGAAAATGAATAAGTTCACCCTAGAAATTGTGCATCTGTAACACAAATACACCAAAACTGAGCAATTTCGCCCACCTTGGCCCAGGCATGAGCCAAACACTCGTGATGAGGAGCTGCTGTACCCCAGCAAGGTCACCAACAAATCTGGCTTGTGTTAACAGATCAGTTCAACACATACCTTTTTTTCCTCCCCTCTGTTCTTCCCAGGACAGCAGCCCCAAACAATGTGAGGATGTTATAAACAGCAGCTGCTCTCCTGTACCTTCCCACCATGTTTTTATCATTGTTGGTGATGAGCTGCCAGACAAAGACATTCCATCAACTAAAATGTTTTCTTGTGGGAGCACTATCCAGTCCTGAGAACTCAACTGTGAGTGCTCCACAGCTCAACTGTGTATAAACCACAGCTTCCAAAAAATGTAACAGTTAACCCCTTTTCCAGCACACATTTTCTGCTTTCACATTGCAAATATTTCTTTTCCTTTCCTACAGGTAAAGTACTGCAGGGAAGGAACTCTAAAGCTGCTATAATGTCCCAGGGAATCCTCCTGAGCCAAAATATTTGCTAGACAACCCAGTGTCACCAGCCTTACAGCAGCATGTGGTGCCCAGTGTAACATGCCCCAGGTTCAAGGTTGTAATGGTGGCAAAAGCCACCTCTGGGATCACTTTAGTCCTGGCCAGGAGGCCAGAAGGTGCTCCTAGTGACAGCAGCAGTGAGAAAAGGGGAATGCAGCTATTGCAGCACTCAGGGATATCAGCTTACCATGGGGATAAAGGGAAAACTCACTTACAGTGGCATTTCCCATATTAAGCAACTCTCCTTCCATAAAAGAGGTGTCTACATGGAGGCATCTCCATCTGGGATTGAGGGGAAAGGCAAGCAGGAGGTAAGGAGAGGAGAAGCAAGGGTTGCTGCACTCCTTGACAGGGGCTCAGCTCTGAAAATGACCCCTTAAAAGCACTGCAATGCATTTGAAAGCACTGAAATTACTTCCTCCTACCAGGAAAGAGTTAAGGAGCAACTCAGACAACCCTAAATTCTAGCAGCAGAGCCCTTCCTGGCAAAGCTTTTGGTGGTTAGCAACCAGCCTTGAGCAGGAAATTCTATTAAACAGAAACGGGGAGAGGATGTGTTACAGCACCATGGAAAAATTTGGTGCAAAATGGACCAACAGATTCCACTGCACGAGATGCAAAATTGGCTTTTCCTATTCATCTGCCAACTTGAACCCTGGGGGGCATTTCTCAGTGTCCTCATGTGTCACATCAGTTCACCCCTGTAATTTCACATCACTTGCAACCTGACCTAGGGTGACCCTGCTTCTGCAGGGGGGTTGGACTAGATGATCTCTAAAGGTCCCTTCCAACCCTACCATTCTATGATTTCACTCTCTGAATACTAAACCTCGAGTCTATGAAACCTCTCCCTCCCTCCCAAAGACATTTCAAATCCACTCAGGTGTTTTATCAATCATTTCAATGCCTCTGCATGTGAGCTGTGCAGTGCTGCAGCTACCAAAGCAGTGAGGTGAGGAGCCCCAGCAGAATTTCCTTATTTTTGTTGGTTTTCAGCCACCAAATTTGTTTGAGGTTTCTTACTCTTGGCTTCAAAGTTTAGTGTGGTGCCTCACACCTCTGCTTTATGGTGAGATAGTTTGGAGTTCAGCATGTTCCAGGCCCGGAGAAAAAACACCTCCTGCTAAAGATTCCAATGAAGAAAACAACCCCACGGTTCAAATTGCATCTTCTCCTTATTTTGAACTCTTTTTGATTTCAACAGAGGAGAAACCTGCCAAAATTCATCCTTTCCTGCTTTCATTTTTAATACCAAGCTCCTACGTTTGTCATTTTTGATTGCACAGAGCTAGATTACAAAGAGCAAAAGCTGGGTGATGAACTAGGAAGAAATCATAATTAAAAATCATTGAGTTTGGGAGTTTTTCTTCCTATAGAGGATTTAGAGGGGGATCCTGTGCAGTGCTTGGGGCTGCTGCCCTGCTGCACACGTGGTTTGGGGGCTCAGCACAGAAGAAGCTGCCGGGCTGAGGCTCCAGGCGCTGCAGATGCTGTTTGGCAGCTGTCAGTGAAACATCTGTGCCAAGGACGGGGAAGAAGCTCCTGGGGTGAAGCCAGTCCTACCACCAAGAGGTGATTGTGAGGGGACAGGGGAGCTGGCACAAAACTCCTCCATCGTTGACCCCACCGCCATGGCCCGGCCGTGGCTCCATCTCTTCATCTGCCTCCAGATCCCAGGTAAGAAGGATACATCTCTAAAGGGTTGAGGGCACTTAAAATCGTACTAGAGCTTCTCCTCCACCCCACTCCAGCATCTGGAGAATGGACATTTAAATATATAGGCACAGTATAGATCTACAGGACATTACTACCTATCACCTCATAATTTTGGACAATGCCTTTAACAGCATGCTTTAGTTATTGGTCAGTCCTGCAGTGGCCAGGCAGTTGGAGTACATGGTCATTGTAGGTCCCTTCCAACTGAAATCTTCTCTTCTCTTCTCTTCTCTTCTCTTCTCTTCTCTTCTCTTCTCTTCTCTTCTCCTCTCCTCTCCTCTCCTCTCCTCTCGTACTCTACTCTACTCTACTCTACTCTACTCTACTCTACTCTACTCTACTCTACTCTACGCTACTCATAGTGCAATATATGATGGTGTAGACACAGTAGAGTTTGGTTTTACTGCACCTTCTTAGTGCTGGTGGGAAGCTGCTGATGGAGAAGTTGAAGTAGCACCTGTCTATGCTGCCTGTGTAACACAAAGATGATAAACATCCCATCAAATTTTCTTCTAAAGCTATCCAAGGACTGGATGTTTCTCAAGGGCCACAGCTGGAATCAGTGTGTTATAGAACCATGCTGCCTTCTGCCTGGTGTAGACAGGTTGCAGGAGCCAGGAGGTCTGGACTGAATATACTCAGGCAATTGTCACAGCAAAGTGACACAATTACACTTTACGGGACAAATTGTGCCGTCAGTTCTTAGGTGGAAAGTGTTAAATGTATCTGTGAGGGTGGTGGCTCTAGCTGATGCCCCTAGATGTTGCCCAGCCTGGGCCCACAGCTGCCCAGGGTCCTTGCTGGGGGCTGTGAGGACTGCAGAGCGTTTTGTTCATGCCAAATAATGGTCGTTGCCCCTTGGCATAATGCAGCTGGTCTGGCAGCAAGCAGCCTGAGGCACTGCATCTACACCCATGTACAGGCAGTAATATCCTATAGATCTATACAGTGGGCTCCCTGCTGAGAAAACCCCAGTAAATCCCAGTTTGCTCCACAGTAAATCCCAGTTTGCTCCACATTTGCAAAGGGGAAGGGGACAACATTTGAACTGCTGCAGGATGGTTTGGCCAAGCACATGGAAACAAACCTGTCCTATCTCAAATCCCCATGCTCTCCTGCAGGAATATATGCTGGGAAAGGGAACAGGGAGGTTTGGGAGATGAAAGTGCAGCAGAGAATGAGGCTTTCTGCTCTGGCTCTATCCCAGCTCACCGCACTGGAGCTTGACCACTGGCTCAAAGCTAAGCAGAGCATTTTCCAGGATCCTTTCTCATCACTTTGATTCATCTAGTAATCTCTCCAACAGCTCAAGGAAAAGGTTTTAAGGGGTGGGTCAGGTTTCCCATGCCCATCAGAGCCAGACCTCAGAGCAGCCAGGGAGACCTTGAAGCCACCATGCAACATACATTTCATCCCCTAAAAATCCCACACAAGTGTTTGCCAGAGCAAAGTTTGAGAGCATTGCACCTCAAAACCTGAAAATTCTCTTTTTTAATGATGAGACATTTTTATTGTCACAGGGCCAGAGGATGGAGTGAAATGCTGCAGCTTCTGTGCAATGCCTGAATTTTGGCATTGCAATATCAGGGCTGAAGGCTGCTCTTTGCAGCACACCATAGCCATGAGGTCATTGATGTGGGGATGGAATCACAGAATCACTGTATCTTAAGCATTGGAAGGGACCTTGAAAGATCATCCAGTGTAACCCCCCCTGCCAGAGCAGGACCACCTAGCGTAGTACAAGTGGGAAGAGAAGGATATCTCTGAATGGTGACAACAGGGTCTAAACATGACAAAGGAAATGGTGGTCTTGTGTGGAAACCAGCTCAGTCTGAGGCACAAGAACCAAGATCAAGGACACTTCTACATCCAGGAATCACAGAATAGTAGGGGTTGGAAGGAACCTCGAAAGCTCATCCAGTGCAACCCACCTGCCATAGCAGGACCACCTAGCGTAGGTCACACAGGAACTCATCCAGCTGGGTTTGGAATGTCTCCACCTGGAATGTCTTCCCATGGAGGAAAGAACTGGACCACTGCCAATCACCAGAGCCGTTTCCTCTGCCTGTCCCCCTTGGGGACATGGGGGACAGCAGGGCCATGGACCACAGGCAGGGCTTTAGGTCTTCTTGTGGTCAGGCAAACCCACTCCCACAGCATTGAGTTTGCAGGGCTGCAAAACAAAGGACTCTGCAACAAAAAAAAGGGCTCTTTGCAACAACTACTGTGAGCAGCTTGGGGATTTTGAAGGAACAGGGACATTTTAAAGTAAAAAAAGCCAAAAAATGTGTTTTGTTGAGCTTTCTGCACAGCTTTAAAACGCGCCTGGGAAACAGCCGGGGGAAGCGAGCGCACCCTTATCTGCAGAGGGCTGTTTTCCACTCCGTCTCAGAGTATTTGAAGCTTTGTTTGGTGAACAGAAAGAATCACAGGTTCTCTGTTTTCCTTTTCCCAAGGGCACATCGTCGCTCGCACACAGACACCGCTCACATCTGCCTGGGCCAAAACAAAACTCAGATCATCCCCACAGAAGCTGCAAAGCCCAAACACAACGATGCGATGCCAGGCCAAAGCTTCCAACCCCACCGCTGCCCCTCACTCACTCTCCTTCTCCTGGCCTCCAAATCCAACCAGAAATAATAATGTCACAAAAGTAATACCAAATTGACTCATTCTGAGATGGCTTTGCATGTTTTTTGGTGTCTTTTTCTGCATCTGAGATGCCACCTGAAGTTTATTTGTGTTGCTTCTGCTGGAACAAAAATCTGGCAAATAAGAGGCTCAAATAGAAAATAAAAATGTAAATCTGTTCAAAAAGAGGTGAAGCCTCTTCAAAAACATGAGAGAGAAAAGTTGGGCAGGAGAAGGGCATGCTCAGGAGCAGATGGAGATGCCCTTCCCTGCACACACAACACTCTCAAACTCACCCCTTCATCCCTCTCCCTGCCACGGAGCCTTCTCCCTAGATGAGTGTTTACAGGGCAAACTCTACCTGTATAACTATGCTTGACCAAAAAGATAGCTGGGGAACCCAAAAAGGCCTTTGAGGGAATATGGGAGCATCCTGATAAAGTTGATCCCCTGGTCTGTAATGTTGATCTTATTAAGCCCACAAAGAAAAACTGCACTTCTCAGAGATTAAAAATAATGACAGAAAATAACAACTCCGTGTTCCTGCCTCTTTTCGTCTTAGGTTTCTGTACAAATCTACACTTATCCCAGACTCCAAAGCATATTTTAGCCCTAACTAACAGCAAAACAAAAATCCTGTGTGAGCTGAAGAATGAGCATGTTGGGGTGTACTGGTACCGCTGGAGCCAGGAGAGGCAACGTTTCGAGTTCTTGGTGTTTTCCAACCCGATGGGCAAAGCCACGTACAGCACAAACATCAGCCAGGGCAAATTTAGTGTCCATGGAGAGAATTCCCACACCTCCTACAGCCTGCACATCAACCACCTCCACCCCTCAGACAACGGCACCTACTACTGCTCCATCTCCCAGTCATCCCAGCTCTTCCTGGGCACTGGGACACAGCTCCATGTGGGTAAGCATCACCCCTGGGACTCTGCAATGTGCCACTGTGATGAGGTCCCCTGGGTAAGGGGTGATGGGTGTTGGTAGACCCTTCCTGATTTTGAGATGTAAGGTTGGAACTCTGGGGGGTTTTCTGAATCACAGGTCACAGAATGGTGGGGGTTGGAAGGGACCTCTAGAGCTCATCCAGCTCAACCCTCTGCTAAAGCAGGTTCCCCTTGATCAGGGGGCACAGGAACATGTCCAGGTGGGTTTGGAAACCTCCCAAGAAGGAGCCTCCACACCCTCCCTGGGCAGCCTGGGCCAGGGCTCCCTCATTCTTACAGTAAAGTAGTTTTTCCTTATGTTTAAGTGGAAATTTCTGTGTTCCAACTTTGTCCATTACCCCTGAAAAGACTTATGAGACAAGAAAAGGCAGAAAATACAGCAAACAGCTGCATATGATTGTCCTTTTGCCATCAGCAGTTGCTCTGCTCTAGCTGTGCTTTGAGAACTGCATTGGTCTTAATGTTTTAAGATTTCCATGGGAAGACCCTCAGCCTCTGATGTTGCCATGCCCTGTGCTTTCCTCATCCCCTGTGGGACTCCAGATGGGAGCCTGGATGTGTGCCCTGCTCAGTGCCTGGGTCCCACCATGCCCTGGTCCTTCCAAGTGCCAAGAGCAGCAGCAAGGCCAGAAGACATCACCCCTCATATCGCTGGGCCGGATCTGACTGCAGTTTTCAAGCCTGTCCTTCACATAAAGGATTAAATTGGGATTTATTCCTCAAAGCTCCCAACCCATCGTCACCAGGGAGCTCAAAGCAGAGATCAGAGCTGTCTGCAGGTGGCACTGGGCGAGGTGATGCTTTACAGACCTTGGGTCTCTTTCCACCCCCTTGACCACCAAGCAGGAGGTGGTACAGAAAAACTAATGTTTTTGGAATGGAATCCATCCTTTTCTTTGCAGACTTTCAGAGAAACAAATAACTTATGTAACCTAACCAAGCTCTAACTGCTGGTTTTAAAGCAACCCCAGTGTCCCAACTTTTCTGGGCTTTTCTTGCAAATATGCCTTGCACCTTGAGCTGAGAAATCCCTTTTGGATTCTTGCTGGCCCAAAGAAAAGTTGGTTTAAGATAAAGGAGAACTGTTTTTTTTTTATCAACTGGACACATATCTATGTGCAAAGAAAGGCATGAAAAACAGGGTTGAAATTCAACATGACCAAGGACACTCCACATTAAACAACAGCAGGTGCTCTGGGAGGAATCAGGCCTTGATGAGTAGTTTCTTTTTTTCCTTCAGTACACATGATAAAAGAAATTGTCTTTAAATTCCTTCTTCTTTAAGTCTTTTATCACATCAGAGAGAAATGGCCCAGATAAATCCCAGACACCTCGTGTTCCATGGGAAAGAAAGGGACTTTCCATAGGAAATTCAGTCCTGGATAGATGCAGAAAGAAAAAGTAGGTTTTGAATCACCCCAAAGTTTGAGCAAGTGGAGTTTGAGCAGTCAGATGTACAGCTCTTTAGTGACATTACACAGCTGACTAACTTCACATAGAGATGAACATGCTCCATTGTAGTTCAGATATAGCATAGGAGATCCTGCCTTCATTTCGTCAGGGAAAACAAAAAAATCAATTCCAAGCAAAGAGGAGAGTCTTCTGAACACAGAAAAGATCTGAGGATCCCTTAAACCTCCCAGTGCTACTGAAATCTCCTGCTACCTGCAGTTTGTGGAACACCCATGAGGTAGTGCTTGGCAGAAAATGTAGCTGGAGGAACTTTCCTTTTTCTCTGCCTTAGCTTTCTGCCCTTGGTTGCTTGGTGTGTTGTTTTATTAACATTTCTACAAGCTCTTGGTAAATTCTGTGGGGTCTGAGAGGTTCAAGTCAAGGTCCTGGCCCCTCTGGGTAACCCAGCCCTTTGCAGTGGTTACTGGATGGGGCTAGTTTTAAAAGCCAAAAATGTCCATCCCTTCTTGTCTGCTGTTTGAGATCTCTGTTGCACTCAGTGCCATGTTGACCATCCTCTTCTCTTTATCCACCAGTTGATGTTTTGCCTCTGTCACCGAAGACCACTCAGGCACCACTCTCCAGAAAGCCCACACAGTGTGTAACTAAGAGCAAAGCTGCTGAAAAGAAAGGTATGGCACTAGGGGGGCTCAGGTTGATTTGCAAAAGGGGATTGCCGAGTTCCTGGGGGTCCCCAAGGTTCAGCTGGAGTTTGTTCTGGGGTGGGGACAACCATAACATGACCCTGCAGGAGTGTGCATCCAGGTCTACCTAGACCCATAGCTCTGGGTGGAGCTGAAATCTGCCTTTAGGAGGGGTTCCCTGGGACATACAAGGGTTTAGGGGCCAGGATGTGCAACCATTTAGCTGTCCCTAAGCTCTGGTGTCCTCTGGGTGTGCAGATTCTGAGAGTGCAGCATCAGTCCTGCAGGCATGTTGGATGAAAAAAGGTCACTGTGGCTCATTGTTAAGTTCCCTGCAATGTCTTTGGATTTAATGCATCCTCTGAGGGATATCCCAGGGCAATAGTCATGTCCTTCACCCCTCCTGAGGACTTACTCCCCATCCTAGTCTTCATCCCCTAAAGCTGCCAGGGCAGGATGATGCTGGGTGCTGAGCCCAGGGTGGCAGCTCCATGCCATGTCCCCTCTTGCTCTCCAGGTGTCTGCAGCCCCCTGGTCTGGGTCCCCCTGGCCTTTGGTATCCTGGTGCTCCTGCTGAGCCTGGTCCCTACAGCGTACCGCCTCCACCGTAAGCATTCTGCCAGCCCTGGGGGAACAATGAGGGTTGTCAGGTCCCAGGACAGCCCAGGGGCAGGATGGGGAAGCTGGGAGGAGGTTCTGGGGCTGACAGACACCGTCTCTCCCCAGGTCTGCGGCGGAGGCTGTGGCTTCGCATCCACAGGCAGTGAATCCACCGGCTCCTCTCACCTCAGGCAGGCAGGAAGAAGCTACAGACCCTCCCCTGCATGGTGCTGAGCCCTGCCTGGACCATGACCTGAGAAGAAGCTCACATGGGGCAGATGTGGCCTTTCACTTCAAGACAGACTTTTCTGTGACCCGCTACTTGAGTATTTTAGCTTGATACAGAAGCTGACAAAAGGACCAGGCCATATCCTGCAGCATGCTGAGCACATCTCAAAGGGTGCTGAGTAAGGTGAAAACTGTGGTGGGCTTTGCTCCAGGAACACCAAGGCTGGTCTACTAAAGGTATTCAGATGGGCTGGAAAGATGCTGTGAGGTCTGCTTGGCTCTCCTCTCTGTTACCCCGTGGGATAGCACAAAGGTGCTCTTGGTTTGCTCCTGCTAAGAGTGGTTGGTAAGACTTTGCTAATAAACATGCTGGGAACAACCATCAGACAGCAGTGGCAGGTCACTGCACAGCTTGTAAAGGCCCTGGGCAGGCACCTTCCTTGGAAACAGAGAATATATCACTCAGCTACTTTGCTCTGCAGGCTGGTGTCATGTAGGACATGGCTGTGTGGTGTGCAGAGAGCCACGGCCTCTGCCTGAGCAAGAGTTAAAGCAGAAGCACAGCTCCAGGGGAAACAGCTCTGGGAGGGCCTCTTCTCCCACAGGAGACTGCAAACAGACAGGAGTGGGAGAGGAAAGGCAGGCAAAGCGATAGACCCAAGGCCAAACACCTGGCACAGCCTGTGAGAGCTGCCCTGAGCGATGCTTTTGTGTGTGTGTGCTGAGCCCTGAGAAATGCCTGTGAGTCCTGAGCCCCAAGAAATGCCTGTGAGTCCTGAGCCCCAAGCAATACCCACATGTGCAGAGCTTCCCTGACTCTCTAACACAGTCCAACATCCTCATTTTTCACTCTCAGCTGAGCCCACCCCCTAAATTGCAAACATGTGGTGACTACTTCCAAACAGAAGGTGCTAGGAAGGGATGTCTTTGCTGTCTGGAAGTGTCATATGCAGAGGAAATGGTGCCTGAGCATGCTGAGCCCTGAGCTGAGCCCTTGGGAGCTGAGCCCTGAGAAATGTCAGTGTGCTAAACCCTGGGAAAGGCCTGTGAGCCCTGAGCAACACCCACATCTGCAGAGCCCCAAGTGATGCCTGAGTATGCTGAGCCCTGGCTGATACCTGTGTGTTGAGCTCCAAGCAATGCTAGAAGCAGAGGAGCTCTCCCCAGGGATATTAACAAGGATCAGCCACTGCCCAGAGCTGCAAGGGCAATGTGGGGCTGGGAATTCAGCAGGCAGTGGGCACTCCCTGTCAGGTGCATCCCCAGCCCCACACCTCTGCTCAGACACGGGCACTAGCACAAGGCCGTGTCAGCTGCACTGAGTACAAATGGATGGTGGCTCTGACATCTTCCCCTACCATTCTATGATTCTATGATCTCCTGTCCCTGGAGTGAGTGGGAAGGCCAGCTGTTATTTTTATTGCTGGGGAAGCAGCAGGGATCTCCTGTCCTTACAGCTGCCCACAAACCAAAGGCTGATGTGGCTCCAGAGGCCACAGGGCTGTGGCAATTACAGGCGTGGGCAGAGCTTGTGTGGGTATAAAGCAGCGCAGTGGCACAGCAGCATCTCTCTGGCCTTATCCTCTCTCCCCTCCCAGCCCCAGGGAGCTGCTTTTTCCAGAGGATCTGGTCTCAATCCTGGCCATGAGTGCTCCCTGAGATGGGTATTTCCCCTAAATGGTGCAGTACTGAAGGCAGCAGTGGACCACTCCTGCTCCAGGGAACCAGCCCTAGGTCCCATCCCACCAGGGATGCTGCAGGGAGGGCTCCACAAGCATCTCTGCTTCTGACACATCACACCAACAGTATGTTTTAGCCACTGTGAAAGCTCAAATGAACTAAACCCATCAGTTTCCTACCCTGAAGGCCTCAGTGTGCAGCCTCACACCAGGAGCAGATGGCTTTTATGACACTGATTTTACAGGACAGCTACATGAAAACCCCCTTGAAACTGCCCTTTAACACCTCCAGGGATAGGGCAGCCACAGCCTCTTGAGGTAGTTTAGCAACAGAGATGATGACAAAAATTGTAGTAATGAGTAGAATCACCAACAGGGTGTTTTAACAGTAAACCTCAGAGCTATTTTAGCAGCAGGTTTCACAACTGAGAGCAGATGGGGAAATAAATCACCTCCCATTTCATAGACTTTTTTTCCCAGAGCATTTATAAGAAAGAAACAGAAGCACTAATAAAAAAAAAAAGCTTTTATGTCTGAGAAAATTAACCCAGTCCCTTGATACCTACAACTTCATTGATTCTCTTTCCTACCTCATCACTGTGCAGAAAGCACAATGATGACACCAGCCAAAAGTCAGGGACGTTGGGTTGTGGCAGGTGGAGAGAAAGGGATGCTTCCACCCTGAAAACCAAGGGGAAAATGTTTCTGTGCAGCTCTGCTGATGGCATGATCCATGGAGAGCTACAGGTCACAGCTTCACTCATCACAATGTCACCTCAGCCACCATATCCCAGCAAATCAGAGTCCCTGATTTATTCCTCTTTTCCTTCCTGGGATGGACCAACCTTCTTCCATCTCCCACTGTCACCCTCCTCCCCACAGCAAGGAACATGCACACCTAGAAGGGAAAACAGTGACATTTTATATATAACCCCACACCCCCACATCAGCAGGAAATGAATTATGTCTTCAGATATGACATTTGGCCAAAGGCAAAAGGCCTTTGAATAGGACAAGGAGGGGTCTGCAGATCTATAGGTTTAAGTACAAAGCTTTACTGATGTTGTTCCCACCCCAGGGAATCATCAGGAAAGGGATTGTAAAAGAGGTTCAAAGTTACATATTTCAACAATCTAACATTTTAATTCTTTTATAGTCTCTATTTGTATCCTGTATCTATTCTACAGATCTTCAATATGGAATATACAGAATATATGTTCTAGCTTACAAAAGAGCACTACAGCTATACTTTCAATGAACAGTGCATGCATGTCTTGAAAGCATTGAAGTATTCTCCTTCTCTGGAGGTTTCCAAACCCACTTGGACACATTCCTGTGCCCCCTGATTGAGGGGAACCTGCCTTAGCAGGGGGTTGGGCTGGATAATCTCTAGAGATCACTTCCAACCTGCCCTCCCACCTCCATTCTGTGACTCTGTGATTCAGAGGACAGAGAGTAGAGCAGAGCAGAAACACAAGTTTTTCAGGCATTGCAGTAAATAGTCTCCATGTTTTTTATAAGACATCTCTTCATGATTTTTTTAAAGACTTGCCAGTCTTTCCAGAACACTCCAGTTGTTGATCTAATGTTGGCAGCTCTCAGTTTTCCTTTACTCTTTTCAGCTGCCCAGCCATTTTTATGTGGCTGGTCTGTGATATTATATTTCAGATAGATTTAGATCTCTTTAGATATTTTTATAGATATCATAATTTATGATCAAAACAAGTAAATCAAATCAGGTGCAGCTGGAAACATTCCATTGCAAAGAAGGTGGTGAGAGGAGAGCAGAAGTTAGAGCTGATTTTGAAGCTGATATAAAAACCAATCGTTTTGCAGTCAGAAACAGAGCTGAGTTGGGCTTGGTAACAGAGAAAGGGTGAGTAACAGCTCTATTAAATGATTAAACCTGGATCCCCTGCAAGGGGAAAGGAGTTCCATGTATCCACAGGTGCTGTTTAAACTCCTTCCCATTGCTCCTTGGCCAGAGCAGCTCTGTGCACAGTAGCTGCTCATTAAATACCTCCTGCTGTTGGGAAAAATGGATTCACAGTGGGACTTCTGGGCATCCAGCCCTAAATGTCTTTTCTTTTACCACAGTACAAAACCAGATACATCCCAGAATCTGTAAAAGAAGAAAAACAATCCCTTTTTTTTTGTCTTTCAGAAGCATCCAAGGCACAAAAGCTCCCTCTCCACCCAGCACCCACACACCAGCTCACATGGCCACTCTGCTGTTTCACACAGCAAACCATTTACAGCAGCCTTAAACACAGACATATTGTACCATATAGACTGGCAGTTCATTTATATTGACAATTTTCTATGTGTTATGACATTGAGATGGTGGAGTGGAGGATGGTGGAGTTTCTATGCATTGTTATAGGAGGTGGTAGAGGCCTCATCCCTGGAGATCTTTAAAAGACACATAGATGAGGTGCTGAGGGACTGAGTTAGTGGTGGGCTTGGTGTGATCTTAAAGGTCTTTTCCAGCTGTAAGGATTCTATGACTCTATGATGCTGGCAGGAGGGTTGGACTGGATGATCTTTTGAAGTCCCTTCCCTTAAGATTCTGTGATTCCCTCATAAGATGTGTTACATAGTACAGTTAGAAATATAGAATACATTAAATACAGTTATATGTTATATATTACATGTAAATATTTTATATATAACCATATTCTAGATACTATTTGTATCTATATTGTGTTCTATGTAACACATATAGCTCTATGATTGATTCTATGTATGTGTTACAGAGATATTGACAGTTACATAGATTGAGAGATACAAAAAACCTCTCTGGGCTTTGTCACATTTCATCCAACAAACCAGAGACAATTATATATTAACTCTCTGGTTTCTAGAAACCAGAAGTGCTTTCTTTAATGTTTCTATCATTTGTGTTTCATGTTCTCTCTGGTTATTACATGAAGCAGTAGCTGTGTGCTCAGAACCTCTATACTGCATGCTTTCAGGCTGAGACCTGCAGCTTCTGTGCAATTCTCCACGTGTTCTTCCAGCACTCATCTGACTGGAACACACATCAGACCAAGTTAAGAAGAAATCTCTGCAAGCTGTGTGTTTTCCTTCTCTACCACCTTGCTGTGGGAAAGACTGAGTTTATACACCAGTGGTTCTTCCACATGAAATAAAACTCTCCCTGTGCTTTAACTATTTGCATCAGCACAGGAGGTTACTATTCCTCTCCTAGGCATTTGGGTTTTTTGACTTCTCATTTAGCTTTTAAGATGTACAAGTGTATGTAGGGGGACTGCACCACACTTTTAAGCAGGGGAATTATCATTGTTGCTATCTGCACTTTCTGCTCTAGTTAATAAATCGAATCTAGCTGCAAAACACTCCCAAAAAATCCCAATGATGGCATCAGCACAGGATTTTTTCTCTGCCAGGTACAAAACATCTATGTGCTCCTGCAACAGGGATCTCACACAACCAACTTATTTAGTTCATTTAACATAAAACCCCCAAAATTGAGCCACTGACAGAAAGCAACTGGCAGACAATATGAAAGGGAAACCTGTTCAAACAGCAAAGCCATCTCCATCCTCTCTGAAAAGGTCTGTGGAGGGGCTGGGGGCCATGAAGCCAGGATGATACTCGTGAGCTTGTCTCTATGGCTGGTTTTTTTGGGTTGGGCAATGAATGAGGGTTGTATTTCCTCTTGCCCAACCCAGGCTGGGCCTCTGCATCCCACAGAAGTCATGAGTGTCCACAGGCAAAGTCTGGCAATGGTGAGTTTTCCAAGGGCTTGAGCTTTGCTGGGGAACACCAAAAAAAAACAGGCCTGATTTCACCATGTAGAGCACAGGGAGTGATGGATGCCTCCAAAGCCAAGCCACCACTGGCCCCTTGCCTGCTGCAGTCTGCCTCATGTCCCACCCCACACCTCCCACCACCCTGCAGCACAATGGAGCAAGCCTTACCCTGCCCAAGGTGCAAGCCATGTTGGGTTTTTCTGCTCTTCTCTGCTTGTGGTTGAAACCATCCAGCCAGGAGGTTGGGCACCAAAATACGAACTGCAGCCAACCTCTGTTACCATGAGGTCAGGCAGAGAGGAGGGCTGTGGCTTAGGAGACAGCTCTGTCCCCAGCGCTCTGCGTGTGATCTCACCCACCATGTTTCCTGTTGCTCCCTCCCAGCACAGAGGCAGGTGCAGCCCAGAGCCAAGGTGTTGGGCAGCTGCCTCCAGGGCCTGGCAGGGTATCCTCAGGGGAGCTGGGTGCCCACTGCTCTTGCACATTGCAGCAGGGCCCATGGCAGAAATCACAGCTGAGTCCCACCATATCTGACATCTCTTCAGGAGGCACCATAGAGGAGGTGCTGGGATGCTGGGGTCCTTGCAAGCAGGGTCACAGGCAGAACCTGTCTCTCAACAAAGCTTAAGGTGCAATCCTTTTCTGGCATAAGCACGAGGTAAATTCACTGGTTGATGTCTCAGGGAGAGGTGCTGGGCTGTGCTGAGGCTCAGCCTCAGGGCTTCAAAACATCAGCACCAAATGCAAAATTCAAGTTGAAGTATTTCCTATCAGTCTCTTCTGATATATTCCTGGGAGTTGAGATGGGTTATTCCTGCCCTGAGCAGTGAGGGCAGGAACACTCTGCAACAAGCAATGCTTTGCAACAGGCTGCAAGTGACTGCTGGTATTAAAATCTGTAAGTCTCAAGTCATCTCAGTCCAGGAGGAAATGAGTCAGAGCAGCAGCAGAACAGCCACTACTAAAAGACATGTCTTTCCTAAGGTTGGTTTGCTTTAATCCACCATAGCCAGGATAATTTTGATGTAGTTTAGAAACGTGGATCACATCCTACCACTCAGAGACTAATCTACCATCCCCAAGGAGATGCCAGGGGAAGGCAGCTGCCACCATGTAAATGCCCCTGGTCCCCAAACCCGGGTTGTCTTTCACCTCCCCAAAGCTGAGACACAAACTGAGCTAGCTACTCAGGGTTAAGTATCTTTGCTGACCATTATCTCTCTTCCAAGATGTGTCCAAAGTGCCCTGGACTGTAAAACAGAGAAAGGAAAAACTCACCAGCCTTCCCTGTCCACTCCCACCACCAAAAGTGTCTTGCTCAAGGATGTAGTTAACCACAGAATTGCTCCAATGGTCATTGCTGGCGGTATGAAGGGCTGTGATGCCCTAAAGATGGCCATAGCATCCTCAGTGGTGTCATTTGAAGGTCCCTTCTTCCTTCCCTGTGCCATTCATGGCTGAGAAGCCAACAAGGGAGAGTCCCAAAAGGCTGTGGGAAGAGTCCTGTCCCCCCACAAGCAGACAAGGACATAAGTCCTACAGAGCTGGATGCTGCTGCCCTGAAGGGCTGAAGCCACGTGAAACTCAAACCATGTCCATCCCGTCATTTTCCAGCACACACAACTGGAGACACGGGGTGAAAAGCCATAGGCAGTTCATGTGTATGTGTATCCTGTGTGTATGCACACCCAGAAAACAGTTTCCTTCTCTGTGCAATAGGAACCACCTGAGAGAGCTGGACCCTGCCCTTTTCTCTCACTCTCTGCAGCGCAGAGGATGGAGATGTTGGGAGAGAACCACAGGACCTGTTCTTGAGAGAAATGTCCTCATGCAGGGTCAACAGCAAAGGAAGGTTTAAGTGTTCTGCATTAAAGAATGAGATAATTGGAAAATTCATGGTGTTTCAGAGGAAATGGATGTGGAGTTTTGTGGCAAATGGCTTCCTTAAAGTGACACACTGTAATGAGATCTCATCATAACATAAAAATGACTGGTTTGGTTCAGAGCAAAGGTGCATCAGATGACTATTCTGTCCCAACACTGGCTGCATGTAGATGGCTAAGGCATAATAAGGACAAGACAGTCATCTATGACACTTTCCCTTAATATTCAGACTGTTTTCAACTAAAACCATTTCCTGGGCCTGTTGCTGTTTACTGACTAACCCACAATGGATGTCTTTACCAAGCCCTTGTCCAGGCTCTGCATCCTCAGTGTCTGCTGGTGAGGACATCTGTGGGGAGAGGATGACTTCCTTTGCTTTCAGCCTCACCAACAGCAGCTTCATCTGCTGCCTCTTACTTTCTGTGTTAGAAAAGACAGTGAATAATCAACCCCTCTCCACTTCCTCCCAGTCATTCACAATTCTGGAGACCTTTAAGCCTATGCCCACTTAAATCATGTTTTCAGGCTAAAGAGTCCTAGCCTGCCTACACAAAACCCACCTCAGACCTCAGAGTCTCCATTTTGCCCTTCTCTAAACTTTTTCTGGTCTTTCTACTTCTTTTTTGAGCCCTCTCACTTCTTTTTTGAGCTGTCCCTCTCAGATGAGGGCTTGAGACCCACACACAGCATTCAAGAACTTCCACAATGACTGTATCATGCATTGCCCATGGACTGGACCATGGGATGACATAGCTGTGTTCTCTTTTGTACTCATTTCCTTTCCTACCTTCTGATCTGGTTTCCCTGCTGAGCACTGATGTTTCCATGGCAGTACCTCTCTTAACCCCAATTTTATCCCCTGAATAGCAGTATTTGGCTCCTTTTTCCACACCAAAGCCAGGACTGGTTTTCCATGCATGCATCACTTTACATCCACCTACTCCAAATTTTACCAGCCTCTGAAAGATCCTTCTGCAGTTCTACAGTATGTAAATTAATGGGCATAAAACTGAGGTCTGCAGGATATGTTTTAAACATGAATTGCTTTATGGCTCTTGAGTGCCACATTCATAAGCAGCACGAGAGCAGTACCTCTTGGAGAACAGGCATGGAAAGAGTAATTCCCCCCCCCACTCTCTCCACAGCCATGGTGGGGATCAGGAAATTAAAAGTGAAACCATAAACATCACATTTAGCTTGTTTTGTTGATGACAGGAGAACATTAAACCAGCTGCTGCTTTTTGATGCAGCCATCTCTCCTCCCCTCTGCCTCTTTTGAGCAAGGTATTGTGGCTTAGGGTTGTCTTTCAGGCTTAATTCTACAGCAAGACTTGGGAGTTTTTTTTCAAGCAAAGACAAAATCAGGAAGAAATAGGTTGTACAAGCCAGGCAACACTACTAACAGGGCCATGAAATAGAGGAAGCAAGTGATCTCAAGCGAGTCACAGGTTTCCATTCTGCCAGCGTTGTCAGCGGGAGGGATGGGGAAGCAGAGGTGGGAACATCTCCTCCATTCCACTAATGGTGACTAACCATGGAAACCAAAGTTCCCTCTCAAAGATGTTGAGTGAAGATGCACAGCAATGTCTTGCTCTGGCAAAGTCCTTCTGCATCGTGATCATAGAATCATTTAATCAATTTGGTTAGAAAATACCTTTAAGATCATCAAGGCCAAGCCCTCACCTCACACTGCCAAGCCCATCACTAACCCATGGCCCTCAGCACCTCAGCTCCACGGCTTTGCAATCCCTCCATGGATGGGGAATCCACCTCCTCTCTGGGCAGCCTGGGACAGTGTTTGACAACACTCTCAGGGAAAAAGTTCTAGGAGAGGAGAGGAGAGGAGAGGAGAGGAGAGGAGAGGAGAGGAGAGGAGAGGAGAGGAGAGGAGAGGAGAGGAGAGGAGAGGAGAGGAGAGGAGAGGAGAGGAGAGGAGAGGAGAGGAGAGGAGAGGAGAGGAGAGGAGAGGAGAGGAGAGGAGAGGGAGAGGAGAGGAGAGGAGAGAAGAGAAGAGAAGAGAAGAGAAGAGAAGAGAAGAGAAGAGAAGAGAAGAGAAGAGAAGAGAAGAGAAGAGAAGAGAAGAGAAGAGAAGAGAGAGAGAGAAGAGAAGAGAAGAGAGAAGAGAAGAGAAGAGAAGAGAGAAGAGAAGAGAAGAGAAGAGAAGAGAAGAGAAGAGAAGAGAAGAGAAGAGAAGAGAAGAGAAGAGAAGAGAAGAGAAGAGAAGAGAAGAGAAGAGAAGAGAAGAGAAGAGAAGAGAAGAGAAGAGAAGAGAAGAGAAGAGAAGAGAAGAGAAGAGAAGGGGACTGACCCCCACCTCACCACCAACCTCCTTTCAGGGAGTTGTAGAGAGTGATCATGTCTCCCCTCAGCCTCCTCTCCTCCAGATTAAACACCCCCAGTTCCCTCAGCTGCTCCTCATCAGACATACACTCCAGAATCTTCACCAGATGGGCCCAGAAACATCCTGAAGTATCTCCACCAAGCTTTCCTGCCCAAGGTCTTCAGAGAAGAAGGTCAATCTGCAACAAGGAAGGAGACCAGACATGACAAGATTCTGGACTGACAGAGGCTCCCAGGGCTATAGGAATAACACCAATGCTGTGAGATGCTGGATCAACAACTACCAAACAGTGTCTCAAACCCAAGAGATATTTGATTATGGGAATTAGAAGTGAGGTAATGAACCTACTTTACCAACTAAAGACTACTGGGACTGCTGTTCAGATAAAACACTGGAGCTATACAGATAAATTTCCTTTTCTCAAGGAAAGTCTATATTCAGCATTAAAAAACATGAAGTTATTCTGTAGTTCTGAACTGAATTTCTGTGATATTTAGGAAATTGGAGCTGCAGAAAACCAACCTGTCCACTGTTAACTACAGGCACTGGCAAAGGTGATTGTCACCAGTCCCCAGAAGCTGACATCAGGGATTGCTGATTCACCAAGTGCCTGCACAAACGAGCTCTGCAGCATCAAGAGAAGGTGAGGGAAGGCTGTGCAAGGAAAACTCCTGACACATTCAGGTCTCTTATCAAACTCTCTGCTGAGATACTGACGAGTATGGGGATGATGGAGACTTTCAACCTGTGACCAGGTTAAAAGCCTCCACCACAGGGTGATGAGAGAGCAGCAGTGTTCATGGTCTGCATGTTGTATTTGAAAGTGTGTGATGTTTACCCTGAGAGCATCCAGAGGAGAGGGCAGTACTGGCCACAGAACTGGAAAACATGTGGCTACAGCAGAAAGATAGCGTGTGATTGTCTGCCATATGGCAGCTGCACTTGACATTCTGCAAACCCCTTTAGTGCTGCAGCTTTGCAAAGACAAGGGGGGGCAACAAGTTGCTCATAAACCACAGCTCCATTCACACCGGAAAAGCTGTAGGCTATAGTGTCAACAGGGGGGGGTTTTTTCTCCTCTGTTTGAAACAAAAGCTTTTGTTTTA